>NW_028225218.1:693190-1386380 GCF_052327205.1 Somniosus microcephalus
TCACCCTCCAGACTTCACCTTCTCCTTCTCCTTCTTCTGCTTCTTCTGATTCACCCTCCAGACTTCACCTTCTCCTTCTCCTTATTCTGCTTCTTCTGATTCACCCTCCAGACTTCACCTTCTCCTTCTCCTTATTCTGCTTCTTCTGATTCAACCTCCAGACTTCACCTTCTCCTTCTCCTTCTTCTGCTTCTTCTGATTCACCCTCCAGATTTCACCTTCTCCTTCTCCTTCTTCTGTTTCTTCTGATTCGCCCTCCAGACTTCACCTTCTCCTTCTCCTTCTTCTGCTTCTTCTGATTCACCCTCCTGACTTCACCTTCTCCTTCTCCTTCTTCTACTTCTTCTGATTCACCCTCCTGACTTCACCTTCTCCTTCTCCTTCTTCTACTTCTTCTGCTTCACCCCCCAGACTTCACCTTCTCCTTCTCCTTCTTCTACTTCTTCTGATTCACCCTCCAGACTTCACCTTCTCCTTCTCCTTCTTCTGCTTCTTCTGATTCACCCTCCAGACTTCACCTTCTCCTTCTCCTTATTCTGCGTCTTCTGATTCACCCTCCAGACTTCACCTTCTCCTTCTCCTTCTTCTGCTTCTTCTGATTCACCCTCCAGACTTCACCTTCTCCTTCTCCTTCTTCTGCTTCTTCTGATTCACCCTCCAGACATCACCTTCTCCTTCTCCTTCTTCTGCTTCTTCTGATTCACCCTCCAGACTTCACCTTCTCCTTCTCCTTCTTCTACTTCTTCTGATTCACCCTCCAGACTTCACCTTCTCCTTCTCTTTCTTCTGCTTCTTCTGATTCACCCTCCAGACTTCACCTTCTCCTTCTCCTTCTTCTGATTCTTCTGATTCACCCTCCAGACTTCACCTTCTCCTTCTCCTTCTTCTGCTTCTTCTGATTCACCCTCCTGACTTCACCTTCTCCTTCTCCTTCTTCTACTTCTTCTGATTCACCCTCCTGACTTCACCTTCTCCTTCTCCTTCTTCTACTTCTTCTGCTTCACCCTCCAGACTTCACCTTCTCCTTCTCCTTTTTCTACTTCTTCTGATTCACCCTCCAGACTTCACCTTCTCCTTCTCCTTCTTCTACTTCTTCTGATTCACCCTACAGACTTCACCTTCTCCTTCTCCTTCATCTGCTTCTTCTGATTCACCCTCCAGACTTCACCTTCTCCTTCTCCTTATTCTGCTTCTTCTGTTTCACCCTCCAGACTTCACCTTCTCCTTCTCCTTCTTCTGCTTCTTCTGATTCACCCTCCAGACTTCACCTTCTCCTTCTCCTTCTTCTGCTTCTTCTGATTCACCCTCCAGACTTCACCTTCTCCTTCTCCTTCTTCTACTTCTTCTGATTCACCCTCCAGACTTCACCTTCTCCTTCTCCTTCTTCTGCTTCTTCTGATTCACCCTCCAGACTTCACCTTCTCCTTCTCCTTCGTCTACTTCTTCTGATTCACCCTCCAGACTTCACCTTCTCCTTCTCCTTCTTCTACTTCTTCTGATTCACCCTCCAGACTTCACCTTCTCCTTCTCCTTCTTCTACTTCTCCTGATTCACCCTCCAGTCTTCACCTTCTCCTTCTCCTTCTTCTGTTTCTTCTGCTTCACCCTCCAGACTTCATCTTCTCCTTCTCCTTCTTCTCCTTCTTCTGATTCACCCTCCAGACTTCACCTTCTCCTTCTCCTTCTTCTACTTCTTCTGATTCACCCTCCAGACTTCATCTTCTCCTTCTCCTTCTGCTCCTTCTTCTGATTCACCCTCCAGACTTCACCTTCTCCTTCTCCTTCTTCTGCTTCTTCTGATTCACCCTCCAGACTTCACCTTCTCCTTCTCCTTCTTCTCCTTCTTCTGATTCACCCTCCAGACTTCACCTTCTCCTTCTCCTTCTTCTACTTCTTCTGATTCACCCTCCAGTCTTCACCTTCTCCTTCTCCTTCTTCTGTTTCTTCTGCTTCACCCTCCAGACTTCACCTTCTCCTTCTCTTTCTTCTGCTTCTTCTGATTCACCCTCCAGACTTCACCTTCTCCTTCTCCTTCTTCTGATTCTTCTGATTCACCCTCCAGACTTCACCTTCTCCTTCTCCTTCTTCTGCTTCTTCTGATTCACCCTCCAGACCTCACCTTCTCCTTCTCCTTCTTCTACTTCTTCTGATTCACCCTCCTGACTTCACCTTCTCCTTCTCCTTCATCTACTTCTTCTGCTTCACCCTCCTGACTTCACCTTCTCCTTCTCCTTCTTCTACTTCTTCTGATTCACCCTCCAGACTTCACCTTCTCCTTCTCCTTCTTCTGCTTCTTCTGATTCACCCTCCAGACTTCACCTTCTCCTTCTCCTTATTCTGCTTCTTCTGATTCACCCTCCAGACTTCACCTTCTCCTTCTCCTTCTTCTGCTTCTTCTGATTCACCCTCCAGACTTCACCTTCTCCTTCTCCTTCTTCTGCTTCTTCTGATTCACCCTCCAGACTTCACCTTCTCCTTCTCCTTCTTCTACTTCTTCTGATTCAACCTCCAGACTTCACCTTCTCCTTCTCCTTCTTCTGCTTCTTCTGATTCACCCTCCAAACTTCACCTTCTCCTTCTCCTTCGTCTACTTCTTCTGATTCACCCTCCAGACTACACCTTCTCCTTCTCCTTCTTCTACTTCTTCTGATTCACCCTCCAGACTTCACCTTCTCCTTCTCCTTCTTCTGTTTCTTCTGATTCACCCTCCAGACTTCATCTTCTCATTCTCCTTCTTCTACTTCTTCTGATTCACCCTCCAGACTTCACCTTCTCCTTCTCCTTCTTCTACTTCTTCTGATTCACCCTCCAGACTTCATCTTCTCCTTCTCCTTCTTCTGCTTCTTCTGATTCACCCTCCAGACTTCACCTTCTCCTTCTCCTTCTTCTGCTTCTTCTGATTCACCATCCAGACTTCAACTTCTCCTTCTCCTTCTTCTACTTCTTCTGATTCACCCTCCAGACTTCACCTTCTCCTTCTCCTTCTTCTACTTCTTCTGATTCACCCTCCAGTCTTCACCTTCTCCTTCTCCTTCTTCTGTTTCTTCTGCTTCACCCTCCAGACTTCACCTTCTCCTTCTCTTTCTTCTGCTTCTTCTGATTCACCCTCCAGACTTCACCTTCTCCTTCTCCTTCTTCTGATTCTTCTGATTCACCCTCCAGACTTCACCTTCTCCTTCTCCTTCTTCTGCTTCTTCTGATTCACCCTCCTGACTTCACCTTCTCCTTCTCCTTCTTCTACTTCTTCTGATTCACCCTCCTGACTTCACCTTCTCCTTCTCCTTCTTCTACTTCTTCTGCTTCACCCTCCAGACTTCACCTTCTCCTTCTCCTTCTTCTACTTCTTCTGATTCACCCTCCAGACTTCACCTTCTCCTTCTCCTTCTTCTGCTTCTTCTGATTCACCCTCCAGACTTCACCTTCTCCTTCTCCTTATTCTGCTTCTTCTGTTTCACTCTCCAGACTTCACCTTCTCCTTCTCCTTCTTCTGCTTCTTCTGATTCACCCTCCAGACTTCACCTTCTCCTTCTCCTTCTTCTGCTTCTTCTGATTCACCCTCCAGACTTCACCTTCTCCTTCTCCTTCTTCTACTTCTTCTGATTCACCCTCCAGACTTCACCTTCTCCTTATCCTTCTTCTGCTTCTTCTGATTCACCCTCCAGACTTCACCTTCTCCTTCTCCTTCGTCTACTTCTTCTGATTCACCCTCCAGACTACACCTTCTCCTTCTCCTTCTTCTACTTCTTCTGATTCACCCTCCAGACTTCACCTTCTCCTTCTCCTTCTTCTACTTCTTCTGATTCACCCTCAAGACTTCATCTACTCCTTCTCCTTCTTCTCCTTCTTCTGATTCACCCTCCAGACTTCACCTTCTCCTTCTCCTTCTTCTGCTTCTTCTGATTCACCCTCCAGACTTCACCTTCTCCTTCTCCTTCTTCTACTTCTTCTGATTCACCCTCCAGACTTCACCTTCTCCTTCTCCTTCTTCTACTTCTTCTGATTCACCCTCCAGTCTTCACCTTCTCCTTCTCCTTCTTCTGTTTCTTCTGCTTCACCCTCCAGACTTCACCTTCTCCTTCTCTTTCTTCTGCTTCTTCTGATTCACCCTCCAGACTTCACCTTCTCCTTCTCCTTCTTCTACTTCTTCTGATTCACCCTCCAGACTTCACCTTCTCCTTCTCCTTCTTCTGCTTCTTCTGATTCACCCTCCAGACTTCACCTTCTCCTTCTCCTTATTCTGCTTCTTCTGTTTCACCCTCCAGACTTCACCTTCTCCTTCTCCTTCTTCTCCTTCTTCTGATTCACCCTCCAGACTTCACCTTCTCCTTCTCCTTCTTCTACTTCTTCTGATTCACCCTCCAGTCTTCACCTTCTCCTTCTCCTTCTTCTGTTTCTTCTGCTTCACCCTCCAGACTTCACCTTCTCCTTCTCTTTCTTCTGCTTCTTCTGATTCACCCTCCAGACTTCACCTTCTCCTTCTCCTTCTTCTGATTCTTCTGATTCACCCTCCAGACTTCACCTTCTCCTTCTCCTTCTTCTGCTTCTTCTGATTCACCCTCCAGACCTCACCTTCTCCTTCTCCTTCTTCTACTTCTTCTGATTCACCCTCCTGACTTCACCTTCTCCTTCTCCTTCATCTACTTCTTCTGCTTCACCCTCCTGACTTCACCTTCTCCTTCTCCTTCTTCTACTTCTTCTGATTCACCCTCCAGACTTCACCTTCTCCTTCTCCTTCTTCTGCTTCTTCTGATTCACCCTCCAGACTTCACCTTCTCCTTCTCCTTATTCTGCTTCTTCTGATTCACCCTCCAGACTTCACCTTCTCCTTCTCCTTCTTCTGCTTCTTCTGATTCACCCTCCAGACTTCACCTTCTCCTTCTCCTTCTTCTGCTTCTTCTGATTCACCCTCCAGACTTCACCTTCTCCTTCTCCTTCTTCTACTTCTTCTGATTCAACCTCCAGACTTCACCTTCTCCTTCTCCTTCTTCTGCTTCTTCTGATTCACCCTCCAAACTTCACCTTCTCCTTCTCCTTCGTCTACTTCTTCTGATTCACCCTCCAGACTACACCTTCTCCTTCTCCTTCTTCTACTTCTTCTGATTCACCCTCCAGACTTCACCTTCTCCTTCTCCTTCTTCTGTTTCTTCTGATTCACCCTCCAGACTTCATCTTCTCATTCTCCTTCTTCTACTTCTTCTGATTCACCCTCCAGACTTCACCTTCTCCTTCTCCTTCTTCTACTTCTTCTGATTCACCCTCCAGACTTCATCTTCTCCTTCTCCTTCTTCTGCTTCTTCTGATTCACCCTCCAGACTTCACCTTCTCCTTCTCCTTCTTCTGCTTCTTCTGATTCACCATCCAGACTTCAACTTCTCCTTCTCCTTCTTCTACTTCTTCTGATTCACCCTCCAGACTTCACCTTCTCCTTCTCCTTCTTCTACTTCTTCTGATTCACCCTCCAGTCTTCACCTTCTCCTTCTCCTTCTTCTGTTTCTTCTGCTTCACCCTCCAGACTTCACCTTCTCCTTCTCTTTCTTCTGCTTCTTCTGATTCACCCTCCAGACTTCACCTTCTCCTTCTCCTTCTTCTGATTCTTCTGATTCACCCTCCAGACTTCACCTTCTCCTTCTCCTTCTTCTGCTTCTTCTGATTCACCCTCCTGACTTCACCTTCTCCTTCTCCTTCTTCTACTTCTTCTGATTCACCCTCCTGACTTCACCTTCTCCTTCTCCTTCTTCTACTTCTTCTGCTTCACCCTCCAGACTTCACCTTCTCCTTCTCCTTCTTCTACTTCTTCTGATTCACCCTCCAGACTTCACCTTCTCCTTCTCCTTCTTCTGCTTCTTCTGATTCACCCTCCAGACTTCACCTTCTCCTTCTCCTTATTCTGCTTCTTCTGTTTCACCCTCCAGACTTCACCTTCTCCTTCTCCTTCTTCTGCTTCTTCTGATTCACCCTCCAGACTTCACCTTCTCCTTCTCCTTCTTCTGCTTCTTCTGATTCACCCTCCAGACTTCACCTTCTCCTTCTCCTTCTTCTACTTCTTCTGATTCACCCTCCAGACTTCACCTTCTCCTTATCCTTCTTCTGCTTCTTCTGATTCACCCTCCAGACTTCACCTTCTCCTTCTCCTTCGTCTACTTCTTCTGATTCACCCCCAGACTACACCTTCTCCTTCTCCTTCTTCTACTTCTTCTGATTCACCCTCCAGACTTCACCTTCTCCTTCTCCTTCTTCTACTTCTTCTGATTCACCCTCCAGACTTCATCTTCTCCTTCTCCTTCTTCTCCTTCTTCTGATTCACCCTCCAGACTTCACCTTCTCCTTCTCCTTCTTCTGCTTCTTCTGATTCACCCTCCAGACTTCACCTTCTCCTTCTCCTTCTTCTACTTCTTCTGATTCACCCTCCAGACTTCACCTTCTCCTTCTCCTTCTTCTACTTCTTCTGATTCACCCTCCAGTCTTCACCTTCTCCTTCTCCTTCTTCTGTTTCTTCTGCTTCACCCTCCAGACTTCACCTTCTCCTTCTCTTTCTTCTGCTTCTTCTGATTCACCCTCCAGACTTCACCTTCTCCTTCTCCTTCTTCTGATTCTTCTGATTCACCCTCCAGACTTCACCTTCTCCTTCTCCTTCTTCTGCTTCTTCTGATTCACCCTCCAGACCTCACCTTCTCCTTCTCCTTCTTCTACTTCTTCTGATTCACCCTCCTGACTTCACCTTCTCCTTCTCCTTCATCTACTTCTTCTGCTTCACCCTCCAGACTTCACCTTCTCCTTCTCCTTCTTCTACTTCTTCTGATTCACCCTCCAGACTTCACCTTCTCCTTCTCCTTCTTCTACTTCTTCTGATTCACCCTCCAGACTTCACCTTCTCCTTCTCCTTCTTCTACTTCTTCTGATTCACCCTCCAGACTTCACCTTCTCCTTCTCCTTCTTCTGCTTCTTCTGATTCACCCTCCAGACTTCACCTTCTCCTTCTCCTTATTCTGCTTCTTCTGATTCACCCTCCAGACTTCACCTTCTCCTTCTCCTTCTTCTGCTTCTTCTGATTCACCCTCCAGACTTCACCTTCTCCTTCTCCTTCTTCTGCTTCTTCTGCTTCAGCCTCCAGACTTCACCTTCTCCTTCTCTTTCTTCTGATTCTTCTGATTCACCCTCCAGACTTCACCTTCTCCTTCTCCTTCTTCTGATTCTTCTGATTCACCCTCCAGACTTCACGTTCTCCTTCTCCTTCTTCTGCTTCTTCTGATTCACCCTCCTGGCTTCACCTTCTCCTTCTCCTTCTTCTACTTCTTCTGATTCACCCTCCTGACTTCACCTTCTCCTTCTCCTTCTTCTCCTTCTTCTGCTTCACCCTCCAGACTTCACCTTCTCCTTCTCCTTCTTCTACCTCTTCTGATTCACCCTCCAGACTTCACCTTCTCCTTCTCCTTCTTCTGCTTCTTCTGATTCACCCTCCAGACTTCACCTTCTCCTTCTCCTTATTCTGCTTCTTCTGATTCACCCTCCAGACTTCACCTTCTCCTTCTCCTTCTTCTACTTCTTCTGATTCAACCTCCAGACTTCACCTTCTCCTTCTCCTTCTTCTGCTTCTTCTGATTCACCCTCCAAACTTCACCTTCTCCTTCTCCTTCGTCTACTTCTTCTGATTCACCCTCCAGACTACACCTTCTCCTTCTCCTTCTTCTACTTCTTCTGATTCACCCTCCAGACTTCACCTTCTCCTTCTCCTTCTTCTGCTTCTTCTGATTCACCCTCCAGACTTCACCTTCTCCTTCTCCTTATTCTGCTTCTTCTGATTCAACCTCCAGACTTCACCTTCTCCTTCTCCTTCTTCTGCTTCTTTTGATTCACCCTCCAGATTTCACCTTCTCCTTCTCCTTCTTCTGTTTCTTCTGATTCGCCCTCCAGACTTCAACTTCTCCTTCTCCTTCTTCTGCTTCTTCTGATTCACCCTCCTGACTTCACCTTCTCCTTCTCCTTCTTCTACTTCTTCTGATTCACCCTCCTGACTTCACCTTCTCCTTCTCCTTCTTCTACTTCTTCTGCTTCACCCCCCAGACTTCACCTTCTCCTTCTCCTTCTTCTACTTCTTCTGATTCACCCTCCAGACTTCACCTTCTCCTTCTCCTTCTTCTGCTTCTTCTGATTCACCCTCCAGACATCACCTTCTCCTTCTCCTTATTCTGCTTCTTCTGATTCACCCTCCAGACTTCACCTTCTCCTTCTCCTTCTTCTGCTTCTTCTGATTCACCCTCCAGACTTCACCTTCTCCTTCTCCTTCTTCTGCTTCTTCTGATTCACCCTCCAGACATCACATTCTCCTTCTCCTTCTTCTGCTTCTTCTGATTCACCCTCCAGACTTCACCTTCTCCTTCTCCTTCTTCTACTTCTTCTGATTCACCCTCCAGACTTCACCTTCTCCTTCTCTTTCTTCTGCTTCTTCTGATTCACCCTCCAGACTTCACCTTCTCCTTCTCCTTCTTCTGATTCTTCTGTTTCACCCTCCAGACTTCACCTTCTCCTTCTCCTTCTTCTGCTTCTTCTGATTCACCCTCCTGACTTCACCTTCTCCTTCTCCTTCTTCTACTTCTTCTGATTCACCCTCCTGACTTCACCTTCTCCTTCTCCTTCTTCTACTTCTTCTGCTTCACCCTCCAGACTTCACCTTCTCCTTCTCCTTTTTCTACTTCTTCTGATTCACCCTCCAGACTTCACCTTCTCCTTCTCCTTCTTCTACTTCTTCTGATTCACCCTACAGACTTCACCTTCTCCTTCTCCTTCTTCTGCTTCTTCTGATTCACCCTCCAGACTTCACCTTCTCCTTCTCCTTATTCTGCTTCTTCTGTTTCACCCTCCAGACTTCACCTTCTCCTTCTCCTTCTTCTGCTTCTTCTGATTCACCCTCCAGACTTCACTTTCTCCTTCTCCTTCTTCTGCTTCTTCTGATTCACCCTCCAGACTTCACCTTCTCCTTCTCCTTCTTCTACTTCTTCTGATTCACCCTCCAGACTTCACCTTCTCCTTCTCCTTCTTCTGCTTCTTCTGATTCACCCTCCAGACTTCACCTTCTCCTTCTCCTTCGTCTACTTCTTCTGATTCACTCTCCAGACTTCACCTTCTCCTTCTCCTTCTTCTACTTCTTCTGATTCACCCTCCAGACTTCACCTTCTCCTTCTCCTTCTTCTACTTCTCCTGATTCACCCTCCAGTCTTCACCTTCTCCTTCTCCTTCTTCTGTTTCTTCTGCTTCACCCTCCAGACTTCATCTTCTCCTTCTCCTTCTTCTCCTTCTTCTGATTCACCCTCCAGACTTCACCTTCTCCTTCTCCTTCTTCTACTTCTTCTGATTCACCCTCCAGACTTCATCTTCTCCTTCTCCTTCTGCTCCTTCTTCTGATTCACCCTCCAGACTTCACCTTCTCCTTCTCCTTCTTCTGCTTCTTCTGATTCACCCTCCAGACTTCACCTTCTCCTTCTCCTTCTTCTCCTTCTTCTGATTCACCCTCCAGACTTCACCTTCTCCTTCTCCTTCTTCTACTTCTTCTGATTCACCCTCCAGTCTTCACCTTCTCCTTCTCCTTCTTCTGTTTCTTCTGCTTCACCCTCCAGACTTCACCTTCTCCTTCTCTTTCTTCTGCTTCTTCTGATTCACCCTCCAGACTTCACCTTCTCCTTCTCCTTCTTCTGATTCTTCTGATTCACCCTCCAGACTTCACCTTCTCCTTCTCCTTCTTCTGCTTCTTCTGATTCACCCTCCAGACCTCACCTTCTCCTTCTCCTTCTTCTACTTCTTCTGATTCACCCTCCTGACTTCACCTTCTCCTTCTCCTTCATCTACTTCTTCTGCTTCACCCTCCTGACTTCACCTTCTCCTTCTCCTTCTTCTACTTCTTCTGATTCACCCTCCAGACTTCACCTTCTCCTTCTCCTTCTTCTGCTTCTTCTGATTCACCCTCCAGACTTCACCTTCTCCTTCTCCTTATTCTGCTTCTTCTGATTCACCCTCCAGACTTCACCTTCTCCTTCTCCTTCTTCTGCTTCTTCTGATTCACCCTCCAGACTTCACCTTCTCCTTCTCCTTCTTCTGCTTCTTCTGATTCACCCTCCAGACTTCACCTTCTCCTTCTCCTTCTTCTACTTCTTCTGATTCAACCTCCAGGCTTCAACTTCTCCTTCTCCTTCTTCTGCTTCTTCTGATTCACCCTCCAAACTTCACCTTCTCCTTCTCCTTCGTCTACTTCTTCTGATTCACCCTCCAGACTACACCTTCTCCTTCTCCTTCTTCTACTTCTTCTGATTCACCCTCCAGACTTCACCTTCTCCTTCTCCTTCTTCTGTTTCTTCTGATTCACCCTCCAGACTTCATCTTCTCATTCTCCTTCTTCTACTTCTTCTGATTCACCCTCCAGACTTCACCTTCTCCTTCTCCTTCTTCTACTTCTTCTGATTCACCCTCCAGACTTCATCTTCTCCTTCTCCTTCTTCTGCTTCTTCTGATTCACCCTCCAGACTTCACCTTCTCCTTCTCCTTCTTCTGCTTCTTCTGATTCACCATCCAGACTTCAACTTCTCCTTCTCCTTCTTCTACTTCTTCTGATTCACCCTCCAGACTTCACCTTCTCCTTCTCCTTCTTCTACTTCTTCTGATTCACCCTCCAGTCTTCACCTTCTCCTTCTCCTTCTTCTGTTTCTTCTGCTTCACCCTCCAGACTTCACCTTCTCCTTCTCTTTCTTCTGCTTCTTCTGATTCACCCTCCAGACTTCACCTTCTCCTTCTCCTTCTTCTGATTCTTCTGATTCACCCTCCAGACTTCACCTTCTCCTTCTCCTTCTTCTGCTTCTTCTGATTCACCCTCCTGACTTCACCTTCTCCTTCTCCTTCTTCTACTTCTTCTGATTCACCCTCCTGACTTCACCTTCTCCTTCTCCTTCTTCTACTTCTTCTGCTTCACCCTCCAGACTTCACCTTCTCCTTCTCCTTCTTCTACTTCTTCTGATTCACCCTCCAGACTTCACCTTCTCCTTCTCCTTCTTCTGCTTCTTCTGATTCACCCTCCAGACTTCACCTTCTCCTTCTCCTTATTCTGCTTCTTCTGTTTCACCCTCCAGACTTCACCTTCTCCTTCTCCTTCTTCTGCTTCTTCTGATTCACCCTCCAGACTTCACCTTCTCCTTCTCCTTCTTCTGCTTCTTCTGATTCACGCTCCAGACTTCACCTTCTCCTTCTCCTTCTTCTACTTCTTCTGATTCACCCTCCAGACTTCACCTTCTCCTTCTCCTTCTTCTGCTTCTTCTGATTCACCCTCCAGACTTCACCTTCTCCTTCTCCTTCGTCTACTTCTTCTGATTCACCCTCCAGACTACACCTTCTCCTTCTCCTTCTTCTACTTCTTCTGATTCACCCTCCAGACTTCACCTTCTCCTTCTCCTTCTTCTACTTCTTCTGATTCACCCTCCAGACTTCATCTTCTCCTTCTCCTTCTTCTCCTTCTTCTGATTCACCCTCCAGACTTCACCTTCTCCTTCTCCTTCTTCTGCTTCTTCTGATTCACCCTCCAGACTTCACCTTCTCCTTCTCCTTCTTCTACTTCTTCTGATTCACCCTCCAGACTTCACCTTCTCCTTCTCCTTCTTCTACTTCTTCTGATTCACCCTCCAGTCTTCACCTTCTCCTTCTCCTTCTTCTGTTTCTTCTGCTTCACCCTCCAGACTTCACCTTCTCCTTCTCTTTCTTCTGCTTCTTCTGATTCACCCTCCAATCTTCACCTTCTCCTTCTCCTTCTTCTGATTCTTCTGATTCACCCTCCAGACTTCACCTTCTCCTTCTCCTTCTTCTGCTTCTTCTGATTCACCCTCCAGACCTCACCTTCTCCTTCTCCTTCTTCTACTTCTTCTGATTCACCCTCCTGACTTCACCTTCTCCTTCTCCTTCATCTACTTCTTCTGCTTCACCCTCCAGACTTCACCTTCTCCTTCTCCTTCTTCTACTTCTTCTGATTCACCCTCCAGACTTCACCTTCTCCTTCTCCTTCTTCTACTTCTTCTGATTCACCCTCCAGACTTCACCTTCTCCTTCTCCTTCTTCTACTTCTTCTGATTCACCCTCCAGACTTCACCTTCTCCTTCTCCTTCTTCTGCTTCTTCTGATTCACCCTCCAGACTTCACCTTCTCCTTCTCCTTATTCTGCTTCTTCTGATTCACCCTCCAGACTTCACCTTCTCCTTCTCCTTCTTCTGCTTCTTCTGATTCACCCTCCAGACTTCACCTTCTCCTTCTCCTTCTTCTACTTCTTCTGATTCACCATCCAGACTTCACCTTCTCCTTCTCCTTCTTCTGCTTCTTCTGATTCACCCTCCAGACTTCACCTTCTCCATCTCCTTCGTCTACTTCTTCTGATTCACCCTCCAGACTACACCTTCTCCTTCTCCTTCTTCTACTTCTTCTGATTCACCCTCCAGACTTCACCTTCTCCTTCTCCTTCTTCTCTTTCTTCTGATTCACCCTCCAGACTTCATCTTCTCCTTCTCCTTCTTCTACTTCTTCTGATTCACCCTCCAGACTTCACCTTCTCCTTCTCCTTCTTCTACTTCTTCTGATTCACCCTCCAGAATTCATCTTCTCCTTCTCCTTCTTCTGCTTCTTCTGATTCACCCTCCAGACTTCACCTTCTCCTTCTCCTTCTTCTGCTTCTTCTGATTCACCCTCCAGACTTCAACTTCTCCTTCTCCTTCTTCTACTTCTTCTGATTCACCCTCCAGACTTCACCTTCTCCTTCTCCTTCTTCTACTTCTTCTGATTCACTCTCCAGTCTTCACCTTCTCCTTCTCCTTCTTCTGTTTCTTCTGCTTCACCCTCCAGACTTCACCTTCTCCTTCTCCTTCTTCTGCTTCTTCTGCTTCACACTCCAGACTTCACCTTCTCCTTCTCCTTCTTCTGCTTCTTCTGCTGCGCCCTCCAGGCTTCACCTTCTCCTTCTCCTTCTTCTGCTTCTTCTGCTTCACCGTCCTGACTTCACCTTCTCCTTCTCCTTCTTCTACTTCTTCTGCTACACCCCCCTGACTTCACCTGCTCCTTCTCCTTCTTCTGCTTCTTCTGATTCACCCTCCTAAATTCACCTTCTCCTTCTCCTTCTTCTGCTTCTTCTGATTCACCCTCCAGACTTCACCTTCTCCTTCTCCCTCTTCTGCTTCTTCTGATTCACCCTCCAGACTTCACCTTCTCCTTCTCCTTCGTCTACTTCTTCTGATTCACCCTCCAGACTACACCTTCTCCTTCTCCTTCTTCTACTTCTTCTGATTCACCCTCCAGACTTCACCTTCTCCTTCTCCTTCTTCTGTTTCTTCTGATTCACCCTCCAGACTTCATCTTCTCATTCTCCTTCTTCTACTTCTTCTGATTCACCCTCCAGACTTCACCTTCTCCTTCTCCTTCTTCTACTTCTTCTGATTCACCCTCCAGACTTCATCTTCTCCTTCTCCTTATTCTGCTTCTTCTGATTCACCCTCCAGACTTCACCTTCTCCTTCTCCTTCTTCTGCTTCTTCTGATTCACCCTCCAGACTTCAACTTCTCCTTCTCCTTCTTCTACTTCTTCTGATTCACCCTCCAGACTTCACCTTCTCCTTCTCCTTGTTCTACTTCTTCTGATTCACCCTCCAGTCTTCACCTTCTCCTTCTCCTTCTTCTGTTTCTTCTGCTTCACCCTCCAGACTTCACCTTCTCCTTCTCCTTCTTCTGCTTCTTCTGATTCACCCTCCTGACTTCACCTTCTCCTTCTCCTTCTTCAACGTCTTCTGATTCACTCTCCTGACTTCACCTTCTCCTTCTCCTTCTTCTACTTCTTCTGCTTCACCCTCCAGACTTCACCTTCTCCTTCTCCTTCTTCTACTTCTTCTGATTCACCCTCCAGACTTCACCTTCTCCTTCTCCTTCTTCTGCTTCTTCTGATTCACCCTCCAGACTTCACCTTCTCCTTCTCCTTATTCTGCTTCTTCTGTTTCACTCTCCAGACTTCACCTTCTCCTTCTCCTTCTTCTGCTTCTTCTGATTCACCCTCCAGACTTCACCTTCTCCTTCTCCTTCTTCTGCTTCTTCTGATTCACCCTCCAGACTTCACCTTCTCCTTCTCCTTCTTCTACTTCTTCTGATTCACCCTCCAGACTTCACCTTCTCCTTCTCCATCTTCTGCTTCTTCTGATTCACCCTCCAGACTTCACCTTCTCCTTCTCCTTCGTCTACTTCTTCTGATTCACCCTCCAGACTACACCTTCTCCTTCTCCTTCTTCTACTTCTTCTGATTCACCCTCCAGACTTCACCTTCTCCTTCTCCTTCTTCTACTTCTTCTGATTCACCCTCCAGACTTCATCTTCTCCTTCTCCTTCTTCTCCTTCTTCTGATTCACCCTCCAGACTTCACCTTATCCTTCTCCTTCTTCTGCTTCTTCTGATTCACCCTCCAGACTTCACCTTCTCCTTCTCCTTCTTCTACTTCTTCTGATTCACCCTCCAGACTTCACCTTCTCCTTCTCCTTCTTCTACTTCTTCTGATTCACCCTCCAGTCTTCACCTTCTCCTTCTCCTTCTTCTGTTTCTTCTGCTTCACCCTCCAGACTTCACCTTCTCCTTCTCTTTCTTCTGCTTCTTCTGATTCACCCTCCAGACTTCACCTTCTCCTTCTTCTGATTCTTCTGATTCACCCTCCAGACTTCACCTTCTCCTTCTCCTTCTTCTGCTTCTTCTGATTCACCCTCCAGACCTCACCTTCTCCTTCTCCTTCTTCTCCTTCTGATTCACCCTCCTGACTTCACCTTCTCCTTCTCCTTCATCTAGTTCTTCTGCTTCACCCTCCAGACTTCACCTTCTCCTTCTCCTTCTTCTACTTCTTCTGATTCACCCTCCAGACTTCACCTTCTCCTTCTCCTTCTTCTACTTCTTCTGATTCACCCTCCAGACTTCACCTTCTCCTTCTCCTTCTTCTACTTCTTCTGATTCACCCTCCTGACTTCACCTTCTCCTTCTCCTTCTTCTGCTTCTTCTGATTCACCCTCCAGACTTCACCTTCTCCTTCTCCTTATTCTGCTTCTTCTGATTCACCCTCCAGACTTCACCTTCTCCTTCTCCTTCTTCTGCTTCTTCTGATTCACCCTCCAGACTTCACCTTCTCCTTCTCCTTCTTCTGCTTCTTCTGATTCACCCTCCAGACTTCACCTTCTCCTTCTCCTTCTTCTACTTCTTCTGATTCACCCTCCAGACTTCACCTTCTCCTTCTCCTTCTTCTGCTTCTTCTGATTCACCCTCCAGACTTCACCTTCTCCTTCTCCTTCGTCTACTTCTTCTGATTCACCCTCCAGTCTACACCTTCTCCTTCTCCTTCTTCTACTTCTTCTGATTCACCCTCCAGACTTCACCTTCTCCTTCTCCTTCTTCTCTTTCTTCTGATTCACCCTCCAGACTTCATCTTCTCCTTCTCCTTCTTCTACTTCTTCTGATTCACCCTCCAGACTTCACCTTCTCCTTCTCCTTCTTCTACTTCTTCTGATTCACCCTCCAGACTTCATCTTCTCCTTCTCCTTCTTCTGCTTCTTCTGATTCACCCTCCAGACTTCACCTTCTCCTTCTCCTTCTTCTGCTTCTTCTGATTCACCCTCCAGACTTCAACTTCTCCTTCTCCTTCTTCTACTTCTTCTGATTCACCCTCCAGACTTCACCTTCTCCTTCTCCTTCTTCTACTTCTTCTGATTCACCCTCCAGTCTTCACCTTCTCCTTCTCCTTCTTCTGTTTCTTCTGCTTCACCCTCCAGACTTCACCTTCTCCTTCTCCTTCTTCTGCTTCTTCTGCTTCACACTCCAGACTTCACCTTCTCCTTTTCCTTCTTCTGCTTCTTCTGCTGCGCCCTCCAGGCTTCACCTTCTCTTTCTCCTTCTTCTGCTTCTTCTGCTTCACCGTCCTGACTTCACCTTCTCCTTCTCCTTCTTCTACTTCTTCTGCTACACCCCCCTGACTTCACCTGCTCCTTCTCCTTCTTCTGCTTCTTCTGATTCACTCTCCTAAATTCACCTTCTCCTTCTCCTTCTTCTACTTCTTCTGATTCACCCTCCAGACTTCACCTTCTCCTTCTCCTTCTTCTACTTCTTCTGATTCACCCTCCAGTCTTCACCTTCTCCTTCTCCTTCTTCTGTTTCTTCTGCTTCACCCTCCAGACTTCACCTTCTCCTTCTCTTTCTTCTGCTTCTTCTGATTCACCCTCCAGACTTCACCTTCTCCTTCTCCTTCTTCTGATTCTTCTGATTCACCCTCCAGACTTCACCTTCTCCTTCTCCTTCTTCTGCTTCTTCTGATTCACCCTCCAGACCTCACCTTCTCCTTCTCCTTCTTCTCCTTCTTCTGATTCACCCTCCTGACTTCACCTTCTCCTTCTCCTTCATCTAGTTCTTCTGCTTCACCCTCCAGACTTCACCTTCTCCTTCTCCTTCTTCTGCTTCTTCTGCTTCACCGTCCTGACTTCACCTTCTCCTTCTCCTTCTTCTACTTCTTCTGCTTCACCCCCCTGACTTCACCTGCTCCTTCTCCTTCTTCTGCTTCTTCTGATTCACCCTCCTAACTTCACCTTCTCCTTCTCCTTCTTCTGCTTCTTCTGATTCACGCTCCTGACTTCACCTTTTCCTTCTCCTTCTTCTGCTTCTTCTGATTCACCCTCCAGACTTCACCTTCTCCTTCTCCTTCCTCTGCTTCTTCTGATTCACCCTCCAGACTTCACCTTCTCCTTCTCCTTCTTCTGCTTCTTCTGATTCACCCTCCAGACCTCACCTTCTCCTTCTCCTTCTTCTACTTCTTCTGATTCACCCTCCAGACCTCATCTTCTCCTTCTCCTTCATCTGCTTCTTCTGACTCACCCTCCAGACTTCACCTTCTCCTTCTCCTTCTTCTACTTCTTCTGATTCACCCTCCAGACTTCACCTTCTCCTTCTCCTTCTTCTACTTCGTCTGATTCACCCTCCAGACTTCACCTTCTCCTTCTCCTTCTTCTACTTCTTCTGATTCACCCTCCAGTCTTCACCTACTACTTCTCCTTCTTCTGTTTCTTCTGCTTCACCCTCCAGACTTCCCCTTCTCCTTCTCTTTCTTCTGCTTCTTCTGATTCACCCTCCAGACTTCATCTTCTCCTTCTCCTTCTTCTGATTCTTCTGATTCACCCTCCAGACTTCACCTTCTCCTTCTCCTTCTTCTGCTTCTTCTGATTCACCCTCCTGACTTCACCTTCTCCTTCTCCTTCTTCTACTTCTTCTGCTTCACCCTCCAGACTTCACCTTCTCCTTCTCCTTCTTCTACTTCTTCTGATTCACCCTCCAGACTTCACCTTCTCCTTCTCCTTCTTCTGCTTCTTCTGATTCACCCTCCAGACTTCACCTTCTCCTTCTCCTTATTCTGCTTCTTCTGATACACCCTCCAGACTTCACCTTCTCCTTCTCCTTCTTCTGCTTCTTCTGATTCACCCTCCAGACTTCACCTTTTCCTTCTCCTTCTTCTGCTTCTTCTGATACACCCTCCAGACTTCACCTTCTCCTTCTCCTTCTTCTGCTTCTTCTGATTCACCCTCCAGACTTCACCTTCTCCTTCTCCTTCTTCTACTTCTTCTGATTCACCCTCCAGACTTCACCTTCTCCTTCTCTTTCTTCTGCTTCTTCTGATTCTCCCTCCAGACTTCACCTTCTCCTTCTCCTTCTTCTGATTCTTCTGATTCACCCTCCAGACTTCACCTTCTCCTTCTCCTTCTTCTGCTTCTTCTGATTCACCCTCCTGACTTCACCTTCTCCTTCTCCTTCTTCTACTTCTTCTGATTCACCCTCCTGACTTCACCTTCTCCTTCTCCTTCTTCTACTTCTTCTGCTTCACCCTCCAGACTTCACCTTCTCCTTCTCCTTCTTCTACTTCTTCTGATTCACCCTCCAGACTTCACCTTCTCCTTCTCCTTCTTCTACTTCTTCTGATTCACCCTCCAGACTTCACCTTCTCCTTCTCCTTATTCTGCTTCTTCTGGTTCACCCTCCAGACTTCACCTTCTCCTTCTCCTTCTTCTGCTTCTTCTGATTCACCCTCCAGACTTCACCTTCTCCTTCTCCTTCTTCTGCTTCTTCTGATTCACCCTCCAGACTTCACCTTCTCCTTCTCCTTCTTCTATTTCTTCTGATTCACCCTCCAGACTTCATCTTCTCCTTCTCCTTCTTCTGCTTCTTCTGATTCACCCTCCAGACTTCACCTTCTCCTTCTCCTTCTTCTACTTCTTCTGATTCACCCTCCAGACTTCACCTTCTCCTTCTCCTTCTTCTGTTTCTTCTGATTCACCCTCCAGACTTCACCTTCTCCTTCTCCTTCTTCTACTTCTTCTGATTCACCCTCCAGACTTCATCTTCTCCTTCTCCTTCTTCTGCATCTTCTGATTCACCCTCCAGACTTCACCTTCTCCTTCTCCTTCTTCTGCTTCTTCTGATTCACCCTCCAGACTTCACCTTCTCCTTCTCCTTCTTCTACTTCTTCTGATTCACCCTCCAGACTTCACCTTCTCCTTCTCCTTCTTCTACTTCTTCTGATTCACCCTCCAGTCTTCACATTCTCCTTCTCCTTCTTCTGTTTCTTCTGCTTCAGCCTCCAGACTTCACCTTCTCCTTCTCCTTCTTCTGATTCTTCTGATTCACCCTCCAGACTTCACCTTCTCCTTCTCCTTCTTCTGATTCTTCTGATTCACCCTCCAGACTTTACCTTCTCCTTCTCCTTCTTCTGCTTCTTCTGATTCACCCTCCTGGCTTCACCTTCTCCTTCTCCTTCTTCTACTTCTTCTGATTCACCCTCCTGACTTCACCTTCTCCTTCTCCTTCTTCTCCTTCTTCTGCTTCACCCTCCAGACTTCACCTTCTCCTTCTCCTTCTTCTACCTCTTCTGATTCACCCTCCAGACTTCACCTTCTCCTTCTCCTTCTTCTGCTTCTTCTGATTCACCCTCCAGACTTCACCTTCTCCTTCTCCTTATTCTGCTTCTTCTGATTCACCCTCCAGACTTCACCTTCTCCTTCTCCTTATTCTGCTTCTTCTGATTCAACCTCCAGACTTCACCTTCTCCTTCTCCTTCTTCTGCTTCTTCTGATTCACCCTCCAGATTTCACCTTCTCCTTCTCCTTCTTCTGTTTCTTCTGATTCGCCCTCCAGACTTCACCTTCTCCTTCTCCTTCTTCTGCTTCTTCTGATTCACCCTCCTGACTTCACCTTCTCCTTCTCCTTCTTCTACTTCTTCTGATTCACCCTCCTGACTTCACCTTCTCCTTCTCCTTCTTCTACTTCTTCTGCTTCACCCCCCAGACTTCACCTTCTCCTTCTCCTTCTTCTACTTCTTCTGATTCACCCTCCAGACTTCACCTTCTCCTTCTCCTTCTTCTGCTTCTTCTGATTCACCCTCCAGACTTCACCTTCTCCTTCTCCTTATTCTGCTTCTTCTGATTCACCCTCCAGACTTCACCTTCTCCTTCTCCTTCTTCTGCTTCTTCTGATTCACCCTCCAGACTTCACCTTCTCCTTCTCCTTCTTCTGCTTCTTCTGATTCACCCTCCAGACATCACCTTCTCCTTCTCCTTCTTCTGCTTCTTCTGATTCACCCTCCAGACTTCACCTTCTCCTTCTCCTTCTTCTACTTCTTCTGATTCACCCTCCAGACTTCACCTTCTCCTTCTCTTTCTTCTGCTTCTTCTGATTCACCCTCCAGACTTCACCTTCTCCTTCTCCTTCTTCTGATTCTTCTGATTCACCCTCCAGACTTCACCTTCTCCTTCTCCTTCTTCTGCTTCTTCTGATTCACCCTCCTGACTTCACCTTCTCCTTCTCCTTCTTCTACTTCTTCTGATTCACCCTCCTGACTTCACCTTCTCCTTCTCCTTCTTCTACTTCTTCTGCTTCACCCTCCAGACTTCACCTTCCCCTTCTCCTTTTTCTACTTCTTCTGATTCACCCTCCAGACTTCACCTTCTCCTTCTCCTTCTTCTACTTCTTCTGATTCACCCTACAGACTTCACCTTCTCCTTCTCCTTCATCTGCTTCTTCTGATTCACCCTCCAGACTTCACCTTCTCCTTCTCCTTATTCTGCTTCTTCTGTTTCACCCTCCAGACTTCACCTTCTCCTTCTCCTTCTTCTGCTTCTTCTGATTCACCCTCCAGACTTCACCTTCTCCTTCTCCTTCTTCTGCTTCTTCTGATTCACCCTCCAGACTTCACCTTCTCCTTCTCCTTCTTCTACTTCTTCTGATTCACCCTCCAGACTTCACCTTCTCCTTCTCCTTCTTCTGCTTCTTCTGATTCACCCTCCAGACATCACCTTCTCCTTCTCCTTCGTCTACTTCTTCTGATTCACCCTCCAGACTTCACCTTCTCCTTCTCCTTCTTCTACTTCTTCTGATTCACCCTCCAGACTTCACCTTCTCCTTCTCCTTCTTCTACTTCTCCTGATTCACCCTCCAGTCTTCACCTTCTCCTTCTCCTTCTTCTGTTTCTTCTGCTTCACCCTCCAGACTTCATCTTCTCCTTCTCCTTCTTCTCCTTCTTCTGATTCACCCTCCAGACTTCACCTTCTCCTTCTCCTTCTTCTACTTCTTCTGATTCACCCTCCAGACTTCATCTTCTCCTTCTCCTTCTGCTCCTTCTTCTGATTCACCCTCCAGACTTCACCTTCTCCTTCTCCTTCTTCTGCTTCTTCTGATTCACCCTCCAGACTTCACCTTCTCCTTCTCCTTCTTCTCCTTCTTCTGATTGACCCTCCAGACTTCACCTTCTCCTTCTCCTTCTTCTACTTCTTCTGATTCACCCTCCAGTCTTCACCTTCTCCTTCTCCTTCTTCTGTTTCTTCTGCTTCACCCTCCAGACTTCACCTTCTCCTTCTCTTTCTTCTGCTTCTTCTGATTCACCCTCCAGACTTCACCTTCTCCTTCTCCTTCTTCTGATTCTTCTGATTCACCCTCCAGACTTCACCTTCTCCTTCTCCTTCTTCTGCTTCTTCTGATTCACCCTCCAGACCTCACCTTCTCCTTCTCCTTCTTCTACTTCTTCTGATTCACCCTCCTGACTTCACCTTCTCCTTCTCCTTCATCTACTTCTTCTGCTTCACCCTCCTGACTTCACCTTCTCCTTCTCCTTCTTCTACTTCTTCTGATTCACCCTCCAGACTTCACCTTCTCCTTCTCCTTCTTCTGCTTCTTCTGATTCACCCTCCAGACTTCACCTTCTCCTTCTCCTTATTCTGCTTCTTCTGATTCACCCTCCAGACTTCACCTTCTCCTTCTCCTTCTTCTGCTTCTTCTGATTCACCCTCCAGACTTCACCTTCTCCTTCTCCTTCTTCTGCTTCTTCTGATTCACCCTCCAGACTTCACCTTCTCCTTCTCCTTCTTCTACTTCTTCTGATTCAACCTCCAGACTTCACCTTCTCCTTCTCCTTCTTCTGCTTCTTCTGATTCACCCTCCAAACTTCACCTTCTCCTTCTCCTTCGTCTACTTCTTCTGATTCACCCTCCAGACTACACCTTCTCCTTCTCCTTCTTCTACTTCTTCTGATTCACCCTCCAGACTTCACCTTCTCCTTCTCCTTCTTCTGTTTCTTCTGATTCACCCTCCAGACTTCATCTTCTCATTCTCCTTCTTCTACTTCTTCTGATTCACCCTCCAGACTTCACCTTCTCCTTCTCCTTCTTCTACTTCTTCTGATTCACCCTCCAGACTTCATCTTCTCCTTCTCCTTCTTCTGCTTCTTCTGATTCACCCTCCAGACTTCACCTTCTCCTTCTCCTTCTTCTGCTTCTTCTGATTCACCATCCAGACTTCAACATCTCCTTCTCCTTCTTCTACTTCTTCTGATTCACCCTCCAGACTTCACCTTCTCCTTCTCCTTCTTCTACTTCTTCTGATTCACCCTCCAGTCTTCACCTTCTCCTTCTCCTTCTTCTGTTTCTTCTGCTTCACCCTCCAGACTTCACCTTCTCCTTCTCTTTCTTCTGCTTCTTCTGATTCACCCTTCAGACTTCACCTTCTCCTTCTCCTTCTTCTGATTCTTCTGATTCACCCTCCAGACTTCACCTTCTCCTTCTCCTTCTTCTGCTTCTTCTGATTCACCCTCCTGACTTCACCTTCTCCTTCTCCTTCTTCTACTTCTTCTGATTCACCCTCCTGACTTCACCTTCTCCTTCTCCTTCTTCTACTTCTTCTGCTTCACCCTCCAGACTTCACCTTCTCCTTCTCCTTCTTCTACTTCTTCTGATTCACCCTCCAGACTTCACCTTCTCCTTCTCCTTCTTCTGCTTCTTCTGATTCACCCTCCAGACTTCACCTTCTCCTTCTCCTTCTTCTGCTTCTTCTGATTCACCCTCCAGACTTCACCTTCTCCTTCTCCTTCTTCTATTTCTTCTGATTCACCCTCCAGACTTCATCTTCTCCTTCTCCTTCTTCTGCTTCTTCTGATTCACCCTCCAGACTTCACCTTCTCCTTCTCCTTCTTCTACTTCTTCTGATTCACCCTCCAGACTTCACCTTCTCCTTCTCCTTCTTCTGTTTCTTCTGATTCACCCTCCAGACTTCACCTTCTCCTTCTCCTTCTTCTACTTCTTCTGATTCACCCTCCAGACTTCATCTTCTCCTTCTCCTTCTTCTGCATCTTCTGATTCACCCTCCAGACTTCACCTTCTCCTTCTCCTTCTTCTGCTTCTTCTGATTCACCCTCCAGACTTCACCTTCTCCTTCTCCTTCTTCTACTTCTTCTGATTCACCCTCCAGACTTCACCTTCTCCTTCTCCTTCTTCTACTTCTTCTGATTCACCCTCCAGTCTTCACATTCTCCTTCTCCTTCTTCTGTTTCTTCTGCTTCAGCCTCCAGACTTCACCTTCTCCTTCTCCTTCTTCTGATTCTTCTGATTCACCATCCAGACTTCACCTTCTCCTTCTCCTTCTTCTGATTCTTCTGATTCACCCTCCAGACTTTACCTTCTCCTTCTCCTTCTTCTGCTTCTTCTGATTCACCCTCCTGTCTTCACCTTCTCCTTCTCCTTCTTCTACTTCTTCTGATTCACCCTCCTGACTTCACCTTCTCCTTCTCCTTCTTCTCCTTCTTCTGCTTCACCCTCCAGACTTCACCTTCTCCTTCTCCTTCTTCTACCTCTTCTGATTCACCCTCCAGACTTCACCTTCTCCTTCTCCTTCTTCTGCTTCTTCTGATTCACCCTCCAGACTTCACCTTCTCCTTCTCCTTATTCTGCTTCTTCTGATTCACCCTCCAGACTTCACCTTCTCCTTCTCCTTATTCTGCTTCTTCTGATTCAACCTCCAGACTTCACCTTCTCCTTCTCCTTCTTCTGCTTCTTCTGATTCACCCTCCAGATTTCACCTTCTCCTTCTCCTTCTTCTGTTTCTTCTGATTCGCCCTCCAGACTTCACCTTCTCCTTCTCCTTCTTCTGCTTCTTCTGATTCACCCTCCTGACTTCACCTTCTCCTTCTCCTTCTTCTACTTCTTCTGATTCACCCTCCTGACTTCACCTTCTCCTTCTCCTTCTTCTACTTCTTCTGCTTCACCCCCCAGACTTCACCTTTTCCTTCTCCTTCTTCTACTTCTTCTGATTCACCCTCCAGACTTCACCTTCTCCTTCTCCTTCTTCTGCTTCTTCTGATTCACCCTCCAGACTTCACCTTCTCCTTCTCCTTATTCTGCTTCTTCTGATTCACCCTCCAGACTTCAGCTTCTCCTTCTCCTTCTTCTGCTTCTTCTGATTCACCCTCCAGACTTCACCTTCTCCTTCTCCTTCTTCTGCTTCTTCTGATTCACCCTCCAGACATCACCTTCTCCTTCTCCTTCTTCTGCTTCTTCTGATTCACCCTCCAGACTTCACCTTCTCCTTCTCCTTCTTCTACTTCTTCTGATTCACCCTCCAGACTTCACCTTCTCCTTCTCTTTCTTCTGCTTCTTCTGATTCACCCTCCAGACTTCACCTTCTCCTTCTCCTTCTTCTGATTCTTCTGATTCACCCTCCAGACTTCACCTTCTCCTTCTCCTTCTTCTGCTTCTTCTGATTCACCCTCCTGACTTCACCTTCTCCTTCTCCTTCTTCTACTTCTTCTGATTCACCCTCCTGACTTCACCTTCTCCTTCTCCTTCTTCTACTTCTTCTGCTTCACCCTCCAGACTTCACCTTCTCCTTTTTCTACTTCTTCTGATTCACCCTCCAGACTTCACCTTCTCCTTCTCTTTCTTCTGCTTCTTCTGATTCACCCTCCAGACTTCACCTTCTCCTTCTCCTTCTTCTGTTTCTTCTGCTTCACCCTCCAGACTTCACCTTCTCCTTCTCTTTCTTCTGCTTCTTCTGATTCACCCTCCAGACTTCACCTTCTCCTTCTCCTTCTTCTGATTCTTCTGATTCACCCTCCAGACTTCACCTTCTCCTTCTCCTTCTTCTGCTTCTTCTGATTCACCCTCCAGACCTCACCTTCTCCTTCTCCTTCTTCTACTTCTTCTGATTCACCCTCCTGACTTCACCTTCTCCTTCTCCTTCATCTACTTCTTCTGCTTCACCCTCCTGACTTCACCTTCTCCTTCTCCTTCTTCTACTTCTTCTGATTCACCCTCCAGACTTCACCTTCTCCTTCTCCTTCTTCTGCTTCTTCTGATTCACCCTCCAGACTTCACCTTCTCCTTCTCCTTATTCTGCTTCTTCTGATTCACCCTCCAGACTTCACCTTCTCCTTCTCCTTCTTCTGCTTCTTCTGATTCACCCTCCAGACTTCACCTTCTCCTTCTCCTTCTTCTGCTTCTTCTGATTCACCCTCCAGACTTCACCTTCTCCTTCTCCTTCTTCTACTTCTTCTGATTCAACCTCCAGACTTCACCTTCTCCTTCTCCTTCTTCTGCTTCTTCTGATTCACCCTCCAAACTTCACCTTCTCCTTCTCCTTCGTCTACTTCTTCTGATTCACCCTCCAGACTACACCTTCTCCTTCTCCTTCTTCTACTTCTTCTGATTCACCCTCCAGACTTCACCTTCTCCTTCTCCTTCTTCTGTTTCTTCTGATTCACCCTCCAGACTTCATCTTCTCATTCTCCTTCTTCTACTTCTTCTGATTCACCCTCCAGACTTCACCTTCTCCTTCTCCTTCTTCTACTTCTTCTGATTCACCCTCCAGACTTCATCTTCTCCTTCTCCTTCTTCTGCTTCTTCTGATTCACCCTCCAGACTTCACCTTCTCCTTCTCCTTCTTCTGCTTCTTCTGATTCACCATCCAGTCTTCACCTTCTCCTTCTCCTTCTTCTGTTTCTTCTGCTTCACCCTCCAGACTTCACCTTCTCCTTCTCTTTCTTCTGCTTCTTCTGATTCACCCTTCAGACTTCACCTTCTCCTTCTCCTTCTTCTGATTCTTCTGATTCACCCTCCAGACTTCACCTTCTCCTTCTCCTTCTTCTGCTTCTTCTGATTCACCCTCCTGACTTCACCTTCTCCTTCTCCTTCTTCTACTTCTTCTGATTCACCCTCCTGACTTCACCTTCTCCTTCTCCTTCTTCTACTTCTTCTGCTTCACCCTCCAGACTTCACCTTCTCCTTCTCCTTCTTCTACTTCTTCGGATTCACCCTCCAGACTTCACCTTCTCCTTCTCCTTCTTCTGCTTCTTCTGATTCACCCTCCAGACTTCACCTTCTCCTTCTCCTTCTTCTGCTTCTTCTGATTCACCCTCCAGACTTCACCTTCTCCTTCTCCTTCTTCTATTTCTTCTGATTCACCCTCCAGACTTCATCTTCTCCTTCTCCTTCTTCTGCTTCTTCTGATTCACCCTCCAGACTTCACCTTCTCCTTCTCCTTCTTCTACTTCTTCTGATTCACCCTCCAGACTTCACCTTCTCCTTCTCCTTCTTCTGTTTCTTCTGATTCACCCTCCAGACTTCACCTTCTCCTTCTCCTTCTTCTACTTCTTCTGATTCACCCTCCAGACTTCATCTTCTCCTTCTCCTTCTTCTGCATCTTCTGATTCACCCTCCAGACTTCACCTTCTCCTTCTCCTTCTTCTGCTTCTTCTGATTCACCCTCCAGACTTCACCTTCTCCTTCTCCTTCTTCTACTTCTTCTGATTCACCCTCCAGACTTCACCTTCTCCTTCTCCTTCTTCTACTTCTTCTGATTCACCCTCCAGTCTTCACATTCTCCTTCTCCTTCTTCTGTTTCTTCTGCTTCAGCCTCCAGACTTCACCTTCTCCTTCTCCTTCTTCTGATTCTTCTGATTCACCCTCCAGACTTCACCTTCTCCTTCTCCTTCTTCTGATTCTTCTGATTCACCCTCCAGACTTTACCTTCTCCTTCTCCTTCTTCTGCTTCTTCTGATTCACCCTCCTGGCTTCACCTTCTCCTTCTCCTTCTTCTACTTCTTCTGATTCACCCTCCTGACTTCACCTTCTCCTTCTCCTTCTTCTCCTTCTTCTGCTTCACCCTCCAAACTTCACCTTCTCCTTCTCCTTCTTCTACCTCTTCTGATTCACCCTCCAGACTTCACCTTCTCCTTCTCCTTCTTCTGCTTCTTCTGATTCACCCTCCAGACTTCACCTTCTCCTTCTCCTTATTCTGCTTCTTCTGATTCACCCTCCAGACTTCACCTTCTCCTTCTCCTTATTCTGCTTCTTCTGATTCAACCTCCAGACTTCACCTTCTCCTTCTCCTTCTTCTGCTTCTTCTGATTCACCCTCCAGATTTCACCTTCTCCTTCTCCTTCTTCTGTTTCTTCTGATTCGCCCTCCAGACTTCACCTTCTCCTTCTCCTTCTTCTGCTTCTTCTGATTCACCCTCCTGACTTCACCTTCTCCTTCTCCTTCTTCTACTTCTTCTGATTCACCCTCCTGACTTCACCTTCTCCTTCTCCTTCTTCTACTTCTTCTGCTTCACCCCCCAGACTTCACCTTCTCCTTCTCCTTCTTCTACTTCTTCTGATTCACCCTCCAGACTTCACCTTCTCCTTCTCCTTCTTCTGCTTCTTCTGATTCACCCTCCAGACTTCACCTTCTCCTTCTCCTTATTCTGCTTCTTCTGATTCACCCTCCAGACTTCACCTTCTCCTTCTCCTTCTTCTGCTTCTTCTGATTCACCCTCCAGACTTCACCTTCTCCTTCTCCTTCTTCTGCTTCTTCTGATTCACCCTCCAGACATCACCTTCTCCTTCTCCTTCTTCTGCTTCTTCTGATTCACCCTCCAGACTTCACCTTCTCCTTCTCCTTCTTCTACTTCTTCTGATTCACCCTCCAGACTTCACCTTCTCCTTCTCTTTCTTCTGCTTCTTCTGATTCACCCTCCAGACTTCACCTTCTCCTTCTCCTTCTTCTGATTCTTCTGATTCACCCTCCAGACTTCACCTTCTCCTTCTCCTTCTTCTGCTTCTTCTGATTCACCCTCCTGACTTCACCTTCTCCTTCTCCTTCTTCTACTTCTTCTGATTCACCCTCCTGACTTCACCTTCTCCTTCTCCTTCTTCTACTTCTTCTGCTTCACCCTCCAGACTTCACCTTCTCCTTCTCCTTTTTCTACTTCTTCTGATTCACCCTCCAGACTTCACCTTCTCCTTCTCCTTCTTCTACTTCTTCTGATTCACCCTACAGACTTCACCTTCTCCTTCTCCTTCATCTGCTTCTTCTGATTCACCCTCCAGACTTCACCTTCTCCTTCTCCTTATTCTGCTTCTTCTGTTTCACCCTCCAGACTTCACCTTCTCCTTCTCCTTCTTCTGCTTCTTCTGATTCACCCTCCAGACTTCACCTTCTCCTTCTCCTTCTTCTGCTTCTTCTGATTCACCCTCCAGACTTCACCTTCTCCTTCTCCTTCTTCTACTTCTTCTGATTCACCCTCCAGACTTCACCTTCTCCTTCTCCTTCTTCTGCTTCTTCTGATTCACCCTCCAGACTTCACCTTCTCCTTCTCCTTCGTCTACTTCTTCTGATTCACCCTCCAGACTTCACCTTCTCCTTCTCCTTCTTCTACTTCTTCTGATTCACCCTCCAGACTTCACCTTCTCCTTCTCCTTCTTCTACTTCTCCTGATTCACCCTCCAGTCTTCACCTTCTCCTTCTCCTTCTTCTGTTTCTTCTGCTTCACCCTCCAGACTTCATCTTCTCCTTCTCCTTCTTCTCCTTCTTCTGATTCACCCTCCAGACTTCACCTTCTCCTTCTCCTTCTTCTACTTCTTCTGATTCACCCTCCAGACTTCATCTTC
Source organism: Somniosus microcephalus (assembly GCF_052327205.1). NCBI lineage: Eukaryota > Metazoa > Chordata > Chondrichthyes > Squaliformes > Somniosidae > Somniosus > Somniosus microcephalus. The sequence continues at coordinate 721,447 of NW_028225218.1, forward strand.
TCCTTCTCCTTCTGCTCCTTCTTCTGATTCACCCTCCAGACTTCACCTTCTCATTCTCCTTCTTCTGCTTCTTCTGATTCACCCTCCAGACTTCACCTTCTCCTTCTCCTTCTTCTCCTTCTTCTGATTGACCCTCCAGACTTCACCTTCTCCTTCTCCTTCTTCTACTTCTTCTGATTCACCCTCCAGTCTTCACCTTCTCCTTCTCCTTCTTCTGTTTCTTCTGCTTCACCCTCCAGACTTCACCTTCTCCTTCTCTTTCTTCTGCTTCTTCTGATTCACCCTCCAGACTTCACCTTCTCCTTCTCCTTCTTCTGATTCTTCTGATTCACCCTCCAGACTTCACCTTCTCCTTCTCCTTCTTCTGCTTCTTCTGATTCACCCTCCAGACCTCACCTTCTCCTTCTCCTTCTTCTACTTCTTCTGATTCACCCTCCTGACTTCACCTTCTCCTTCTCCTTCATCTACTTCTTCTGCTTCACCCTCCTGACTTCACCTTCTCCTTCTCCTTCTTCTACTTCTTCTGATTCACCCTCCAGACTTCACCTTCTCCTTCTCCTTCTTCTGCTTCTTCTGATTCACCCTCCAGACTTCACCTTCTCCTTCTCCTTATTCTGCTTCTTCTGATTCACCCTCCAGACTTCACCTTCTCCTTCTCCTTCTTCTGCTTCTTCTGATTCACCCTCCAGACTTCACCTTCTCCTTCTCCTTCTTCTGCTTCTTCTGATTCACCCTCCAGACTTCACCTTCTCCTTCTCCTTCTTCTACTTCTTCTGATTCAACCTCCAGACTTCACCTTCTCCTTCTCCTTCTTCTGCTTCTTCTGATTCACCCTCCAAACTTCACCTTCTCCTTCTCCTTCGTCTACTTCTTCTGATTCACCCTCCAGACTACACCTTCTCCTTCTCCTTCTTCTACTTCTTCTGATTCACCCTCCAGACTTCACCTTCTCCTTCTCCTTCTTCTGTTTCTTCTGATTCACCCTCCAGACTTCATCTTCTCATTCTCCTTCTTCTACTTCTTCTGATTCACCCTCCAGACTTCACCTTCTCCTTCTCCTTCTTCTACTTCTTCTGATTCACCCTCCAGACTTCATCTTCTCCTTCTCCTTCTTCTGCTTCTTCTGATTCACCCTCCAGACTTCACCTTCTCCTTCTCCTTCTTCTGCTTCTTCTGATTCACCATCCAGACTTCAACTTCTCCTTCTCCTTCTTCTACTTCTTCTGATTCACCCTCCAGACTTCACCTTCTCCTTCTCCTTCTTCTACTTCTTCTGATTCACCCTCCAGTCTTCACCTTCTCCTTCTCCTTCTTCTGTTTCTTCTGCTTCACCCTCCAGACTTCACCTTCTCCTTCTCTTTCTTCTGCTTCTTCTGATTCACCCTTCAGACTTCACCTTCTCCTTCTCCTTCTTCTGATTCTTCTGATTCACCCTCCAGACTTCACCTTCTCCTTCTCCTTCTTCTGCTTCTTCTGATTCACCCTCCTGACTTCACCTTCTCCTTCTCCTTCTTCTACTTCTTCTGATTCACCCTCCTGACTTCACCTTCTCCTTCTCCTTCTTCTACTTCTTCTGCTTCACCCTCCAGACTTCACCTTCTCCTTCTCCTTCTTCTACTTCTTCTGATTCACCCTCCAGACTTCACCTTCTCCTTCTCCTTCTTCTGCTTCTTCTGATTCACCCTCCAGACTTCACCTTCTCCTTCTCCTTATTCTGCTTCTTCTGTTTCACCCTCCAGACTTCACCTTCTCCTTCTCCTTCTTCTGCTTCTTCTGATTCACCCTCCAGACTTCACCTTCTCCTTCTCCTTCTTCTGCTTCTTCTGATTCACCCTCCAGACTTCACCTTCTCCTTCTCCTTCTTCTACTTCTTCTGATTCACCCTCCAGACTTCACCTTCTCCTTATCCTTCTTCTGCTTCTTCTGATTCACCCTCCATACTTCACCTTCTCCTTCTCCTTCGTCTACTTCTTCTGATTCACCCTCCAGACTACACCTTCTCCTTCTCCTTCTTCTACTTCTTCTGATTCACCCTCCAGACTTCACCTTCTCCTTCTCCTTCTTCTACTTCTTCTGATTCACCCTCCAGACTTCATCTTCTCCTTCTCCTTCTTCTCCTTCTTCTGATTCACCCTCCAGACTTCACCTTCTCCTTCTCCTTCTTCTGCTTCTTCTGATTCACCCTCCAGACTTCACCTTCTCCTTCTCCTTCTTCTACTTCTTCTGATTCACCCTCCAGACTTCACCTTCTCCTTCTCCTTCTTCTACTTCTTCTGATTCACCCTCCAGTCTTCACCTTCTCCTTCTCCTTCTTCTGTTTCTTCTGCTTCACCCTCCAGACTTCACCTTCTCCTTCTCTTTCTTCTGCTTCTTCTGATTCACCCTCCAGACTTCACCTTCTCCTTCTCCTTCTTCTGATTCTTCTGATTCACCCTCCAGACTTCACCTTCTCCTTCTCCTTCTTCTGCTTCTTCTGATTCACCCTCCAGACCTCACCTTCTCCTTCTCCTTCTTCTACTTCTTCTGATTCACCCTCCTGACTTCACCTTCTCCTTCTCCTTCATCTACTTCTTCTGCTTCACCCTCCAGACTTCACCTTCTCCTTCTCCTTCTTCTACTTCTTCTGATTCACCCTCCAGACTTCACCTTCTCCTTCTCCTTCTTCTACTTCTTCTGATTCACCCTCCAGACTTCACCTTCTCCTTCTCCTTCTTCTACTTCTTCTGATTCACCCTCCAGACTTCACCTTCTCCTTCTCCTTCTTCTGCTTCTTCTGATTCACCCTCCAGACTTCACCTTCTCCTTCTCCTTATTCTGCTTCTTCTGATTCACCCTCCAGACTTCACCTTCTCCTTCTCCTTCTTCTGCTTCTTCTGATTCACCCTCCAGACTTCACCTTCTCCTTCTCCTTCTTCTGCTTCTTCTGCTTCAGCCTCCAGACTTCACCTTCTCCTTCTCTTTCTTCTGATTCTTCTGATTCACCCTCCAGACTTCACCTTCTCCTTCTCCTTCTTCTGATTCTTCTGATTCACCCCCCAGACTTCACCTTCTCCTTCTCCTTCTTCTGCTTCTTCTGATTCACCCTCCTGGCTTCACCTTCTCCTTCTCCTTCTTCTACTTCTTCTGATTCACCCTCCTGACTTCACCTTCTCCTTCTCCTTCTTCTCCTTCTTCTGCTTCACCCTCCAGACTTCACCTTCTCCTTCTCCTTCTTCTACCTCTTCTGATTCACCCTCCAGACTTCACCTTCTCCTTCTCCTTCTTCTGCTTCTTCTGATTCACCCTCCAGACTTCACCTTCTCCTTCTCCTTATTCTGCTTCTTCTGATTCACCCTCCAGACTTCACCTTCTCCTTCTCCTTATTCTGCTTCTTCTGATTCAACCTCCAGACTTCACCTTCTCCTTCTCCTTCTTCTGCTTCTTCTGATTCACCCTCCAGATTTCACCTTCTCCTTCTCCTTCTTCTGTTTCTTCTGATTCGCCCTCCAGACTTCACCTTCTCCTTCTCCTTCTTCTGCTTCTTCTGATTCACCCTCCTGACTTCACCTTCTCCTTCTCCTTCATCTACTTCTTCTGATTCACCCTCCTGACTTCACCTTCTCCTTCTCCTTCTTCTACTTCTTCTGCTTCACCCCCCAGACTTCACCTTCTCCTTCTCCTTCTTCTACTTCTTCTGATTCACCCTCCAGACTTCACCTTCTCCTTCTCCTTCTTCTGCTTCTTCTGATTCACCCTCCAGACTTCACCTTCTCCTTCTCCTTATTCTGCTTCTTCTGATTCACCCTCCAGACTTCACCTTCTCCTTCTCCTTCTTCTGCTTCTTCTGATTCACCCTCCAGACTTCACCTTCTCCTTCTCCTTCTTCTGCTTCTTCTGATTCACCCTCCAGACATCACCTTCTCCTTCTCCTTCTTCTGCTTCTTCTGATTCACCCTCCAGACTTCACCTTCTCCTTCTCCTTCTTCTACTTCTTCTGATTCACCCTCCAGACTTCACCTTCTCCTTCTCTTTCTTCTGCTTCTTCTGATTCACCCTCCAGACTTCACCTTCTCCTTCTCCTTCTTCTGATTCTTCTGTTTCACCCTCCAGACTTCACCTTCTCCTTCTCCTTCTTCTGCTTCTTCTGATTCACCCTCCTGACTTCACCTTCTCCTTCTCCTTCTTCTACTTCTTCTGATTCACCCTCCTGACTTCACCTTCTCCTTCTCCTTCTTCTACTTCTTCTGCTTCACCCTCCAGACTTCACCTTCTCCTTCTCCTTTTTCTACTTCTTCTGATTCACCCTCCAGACTTCACCTTCTCCTTCTCCTTCTTCTACTTCTTCTGATTCACCCTACAGACTTCACCTTCTCCTTCTCCTTCTTCTGCTTCTTCTGATTCACCCTCCAGACTTCACCTTCTCCTTCTCCTTATTCTGCTTCTTCTGTTTCACCCTCCAGACTTCACCTTCTCCTTCTCCTTCTTCTGCTTCTTCTGATTCACCCTCCAGACTTCACCTTCTCCTTCTCCTTCTTCTGCTTCTTCTGATTCACCCTCCAGACTTCACCTTCTCCTTCTCCTTCTTCTACTTCTTCTGATTCACCCTCCAGACTTCACCTTCTCCTTCTCCTTCTTCTGCTTCTTCTGATTCACCCTCCAGACTTCACCTTCTCCTTCTCCTTCGTCTACTTCTTCTGATTCACCCTCCAGACTTCACCTTCTCCTTCTCCTTCTTCTACTTCTTCTGATTCACCCTCCAGACTTCACCTTCTCCTTCTCCTTCTTCTACTTCTCCTGATTCACCCTCCAGTCTTCACCTTCTCCTTCTCCTTCTTCTGTTTCTTCTGCTTCACCCTCCAGACTTCATCTTCTCCTTCTCCTTCTTCTCCTTCTTCTGATTCACCCTCCAGACTTCACCTTCTCCTTCTCCTTCTTCTACTTCTTCTGATTCACCCTCCAGACTTCATCTTCTCCTTCTCCTTCTGCTCCTTCTTCTGATTCACCCTCCAGACTTCACCTTCTCCTTCTCCTTCTTCTGCTTCTTCTGATTCACCCTCCAGACTTCACCTTCTCCTTCTCCTTCTTCTCCTTCTTCTGATTCACCCTCCAGACTTCACCTTCTCCTTCTCCTTCTTCTACTTCTTCTGATTCACCCTCCAGTCTTCACCTTCTCCTTCTCCTTCTTCTGTTTCTTCTGCTTCACCCTCCAGACTTCACCTTCTCCTTCTCTTTCTTCTGCTTCTTCTGATTCACCCTCCAGACTTCACCTTCTCCTTCTCCTTCTTCTGATTCTTCTGATTCACCCTCCAGACTTCAACTTCTCCTTCTCCTTCTTCTGCTTCTTCTGATTCACCCTCCAGACCTCACCTTCTCCTTCTCCTTCTTCTACTTCTTCTGATTCACCCTCCTGACTTCACCTTCTCCTTCTCCTTCATCTACTTCTTCTGCTTCACCCTCCTGACTTCACCTTCTCCTTCTCCTTCTTCTACTTCTTCTGATTCACCCTCCAGACTTCACCTTCTCCTTCTCCTTCTTCTGCTTCTTCTGATTCACCCTCCAGACTTCACCTTCTCCTTCTCCTTATTCTGCTTCTTCTGATTCACCCTCCAGACTTCACCTTCTCCTTCTCCTTCTTCTGCTTCTTCTGATTCACCCTCCAGACTTCACCTTCTCCTTCTCCTTCTTCTGCTTCTTCTGATTCACCCTCCAGACTTCACCTTCTCCTTCTCCTTCTTCTACTTCTTCTGATTCAACCTCCAGACTTCACCTTCTCCTTCTCCTTCTTCTGCTTCTTCTGATTCACCCTCCAAACTTCACCTTCTCCTTCTCCTTCGTCTACTTCTTCTGATTCACCCTCCAGACTACACCTTCTCCTTCTCCTTCTTCTACTTCTTCTGATTCACCCTCCAGACTTCACCTTCTCCTTCTCCTTCTTCTGTTTCTTCTGATTCACCCTCCAGACTTCATCTTCTCATTCTCCTTCTTCTACTTCTTCTGATTCACCCTCCAGACTTCACCTTCTCCTTCTCCTTCTTCTACTTCTTCTGATTCACCCTCCAGACTTCATCTTCTCCTTCTCCTTCTTCTGCTTCTTCTGATTCACCCTCCAGACTTCACCTTCTCCTTCTCCTTCTTCTGCTTCTTCTGATTCACCATCCAGACTTCAACTTCTCCTTCTCCTTCTTCTACTTCTTCTGATTCACCCTCCAGACTTCACCTTCTCCTTCTCCTTCTTCTACTTCTTCTGATTCACCCTCCAGTCTTCACCTTCTCCTTCTCCTTCTTCTGTTTCTTCTGCTTCACCCTCCAGACTTCACCTTCTCCTTCTCTTTCTTCTGCTTCTTCTGATTCACCCTCCAGACTTCACCTTCTCCTTCTCCTTCTTCTGATTCTTCTGATTCACCCTCCAGACTTCACCTTCTCCTTCTCCTTCTTCTGCTTCTTCTGATTCACCCTCCTGACTTCACCTTCTCCTTCTCCTTCTTCTACTTCTTCTGATTCACCCTCCTGACTTCACCTTCTCCTTCTCCTTCTTCTACTTCTTCTGCTTCACCCTCCAGACTTCACCTTCTCCTTCTCCTTCTTCTACTTCTTCTGATTCACCCTCCAGACTTCACCTTCTCCTTCTCCTTCTTCTGCTTCTTCTGATTCACCCTCCAGACTTCACCTTCTCCTTCTCCTTATTCTGCTTCTTCTGTTTCACCCTCCAGACTTCACCTTCTCCTTCTCCTTCTTCTGCTTCTTCTGATTCACCCTCCAGACTTCTCCTTCTCCTTCTCCTTCTTCTGCTTCTTCTGATTCACGCTCCAGACTTCACCTTCTCCTTCTCCTTCTTCTACTTCTTCTGATTCACCCTCCAGACTTCACCTTCTCCTTCTCCTTCTTCTGCTTCTTCTGATTCACCCTCCAGACTTCACCTTCTCCTTCTCCTTCGTCTACTTCTTCTGATTCACCCTCCAGACTACACCTTCTCCTTCTCCTTCTTCTACTTCTTCTGATTCACCCTCCAGACTTCACCTTCTCCTTCTCCTTCTTCTACTTCTTCTGATTCACCCTCCAGACTTCATCTTCTCCTTCTCCTTCTTCTCCTTCTTCTGATTCACCCTCCAGACTTCACCTTCTCCTTCTCCTTCTTCTGCTTCTTCTGATTCACCCTCCAGACTTCACCTTCTCCTTCTCCTTCTTCTACTTCTTCTGATTCACCCTCCAGACTTCACCTTCTCCTTCTCCTTCTTCTACTTCTTCTGATTCACCCTCCAGTCTTCACCTTCTCCTTCTCCTTCTTCTGTTTCTTCTGCTTCACCCTCCAGACTTCACCTTCTCCTTCTCTTTCTTCTGCTTCTTCTGATTCACCCTCCAGACTTCACCTTCTCCTTCTCCTTCTTCTGATTCTTCTGATTCACCCTCCAGACTTCACCTTCTCCTTCTCCTTCTTCTGCTTCTTCTGATTCACCCTCCAGACCTCACCTTCTCCTTCTCCTTCTTCTACTTCTTCTGATTCACCCTCCTGACTTCACCTTCTCCTTCTCCTTCATCTACTTCTTCTGCTTCACCCTCCTGACTTCACCTTCTCCTTCTCCTTCTTCTACTTCTTCTGATTCACCCTCCAGACTTCACCTTCTCCTTCTCCTTCTTCTACTTCTTCTGATTCACCCTCCAGACTTCACCTTCTCCTTCTCCTTCTTCTACTTCTTCTGATTCACCCTCCAGACTTCACCTTCTCCTTCTCCTTCTTCTGCTTCTTCTGATTCACCCTCCAGACTTCACCTTCTCCTTCTCCTTATTCTGCTTCTTCTGATTCACCCTCCAGACTTCACCTTCTCCTTCTCCTTCTTCTGCTTCTTCTGATTCACCCTCCAGACTTCACCTTCTCCTTCTCCTTCTTCTGCTTCTTCTGATTCACCCTCCAGACTTCACCTTCTCCTTCTCCTTCTTCTACTTCTTCTGATTCACCATCCAGACTTCACCTTCTCCTTCTCCTTCTTCTGCTTCTTCTGATTCACCCTCCAGACTTCACCTTCTCCATCTCCTTCGTCTACTTCTTCTGATTCACCCTCCAGACTACACCTTCTCCTTCTCCTTCTTCTACTTCTTCTGATTCACCCTCCAGACTTCACCTTCTCCTTCTCCTTCTTCTCTTTCTTCTGATTCACCCTCCAGACTTCATCTTCTCCTTCTCCTTCTTCTACTTCTTCTGATTCACCCTCCAGACTTCACCTTCTCCTTCTCCTTCTTCTACTTCTTCTGATTCACCCTCCAGACTTCATCTTCTCCTTCTCCTTCTTCTGCTTCTTCTGATTCACCCTCCAGACTTCACCTTCTCCTTCTCCTTCTTCTGCTTCTTCTGATTCACCCTCCAGACTTCAACTTCTCCTTCTCCTTCTTCTACTTCTTCTGATTCACCCTCCAGACTTCACCTTCTCCTTCTCCTTCTTCTACTTCTTCTGATTCACTCTCCAGTCTTCACCTTCTCCTTCTCCTTCTTCTGTTTCTTCTGCTTCACCCTCCAGACTTCACCTTCTCCTTCTCCTTCTTCTGCTTCTTCTGCTTCACACTCCAGACTTCACCTTCTCCTTCTCCTTCTTCTGCTTCTTCTGCTGCGCCCTCCAGGCTTCACCTTCTCCTTCTCCTTCTTCTGCTTCTTCTGCTTCACCGTCCTGACTTCACCTTCTCCTTCTCCTTCTTCTACTTCTTCTGCTACACCCCCCTGACTTCACCTGCTCCTTCTCCTTCTTCTGCTTCTTCTGATTCACCCTCCTAAATTCACCTTCTCCTTCTCCTTCTTCTGCTTCTTCTGATTCACCCTCCTGACTTCACCTTCTCCTTCTCCTTCTTCTGCTTCTTCTGATACACCCTCCAGACTTCACCCTCTCCTTCTCCTTCTTCTGCTTCTTCTGATTCACCCTCCAGACTTCACCTTCTCCTTCTCCTTCTTCTGCTTCTTCTGCTTCACCCTCCAGACTTCACCTTCTCCTTCTCCTTCTTCTGCTTCTTCTGCTTCACCCTCCTGACTTCACCTTCTCCTTCTCCTTCTTCTACTTCTTCTGATTCACCCTCCAGACTTCACCTACTCCTTCTCCTTCTTCTGCTTCTTCTGCTTCACCCTCCAGACTTCACCTTCTCCTTCTCCTTCTTCTGCTTCTTCTGCTTCGCCCTCCAGACTTCACCTTCTCCTTCTCCTTCTTCTGCTTCTTCTGCTTCACTCTCCTGACTTCACCTTCTCCTTCTCCTTCTTCTACTTCTTCTGATTCACCCTCCAGACTTCACCCTCTCCTTCTCCTTCTTCTGCTTCTTCTGCTTCACCCTCCAGACTTCACCTTCTCTTTCTCCTTCTTCTGCTTCTTCTGCTGCGCCCTCCAGACTTCACCTTCTCCTTCTCCTTCTTCTGCTTCTTCTGATTCACCCTCCAGACTTCACCTTCTCCTTCTCCTTCTTCTACTTCTTCTGATTCACCCTCCAGACTTCACCTTCTCCTTCTCCTTCTTCTGCTTCTTCTGCTTCACCCACCAGACTTCACCTTCTCCTTCTCCTTCTTCTGCTTCTTCTGCTTCACCCTCCTGACTTCACCTTATCCTTCTCCTTCTTCTACTTCTTCTGATTCACCCTCCAGACTTCACCTACTCCTTCTCCTTCTTCTGCTTCTTCTGCTTCACCCTCCAGACTTCACCTTCTCCTTCTCCTTCTTCTGATTCTTCTGCTTCGCCCTCCAGACTTCACCTTCTCCTTCTCCTTCTTCTGCTTCTTCTGCTTCACACTCCTGACTTCACCTTCTCCTTTTCCTTCTTCTACTTCTTCTGATTCACCCTCCAGACTTCACCCTCTCCTTCTCCTTCTTCTGCTTCTTCTGCTTCACCCTCCAGACTTCACCTTCTCCTTCTCCTTCTTCTGCTTCTTCTGCTTCACCGTCCTGACTTCACCTTCTCCTTCTCCTTCTTCTACTTCTTCTGCTTCACCCCCCTGACTTCACCTGCTCCTTCTCCTTCTTCTGCTTCTTCTGATTCACCTTCCTAACTTCACCTTCTCCTTCTCCTTCTTCTGCTTCTTCTGATTCACCCTCCAGACTTCACCTTCTCCTTCTCCTTCTTCTACTTCGTCTGATTCACCCTCCAGACTTCACCTTCGCCTTCTCCTTCTTCTACTTCTTCTGATTCACCCTCCAGTCTTCATCTTCTCCTTCTCCTTCTTCTGATTCTTCTGATTCACCCTCCAGACTTCACCTTCTCCTTCTCCTTCTTCTGCTTCTTCTGATTCACCCTCCTGACTTCACCTTCTCCTTCTCCTTCTTCTACTTCTTCTGCTTCACCCTCCAGACTTCACCTTCTCCTTCTCCTTCTTCTACTTCTTCTGATTCACCCTCCAGACTTCACCTTCTCCTTCTCCTTCTTCTGCTTCTTCTGATTCACCCTCCAGACTTCACCTTCTCCTTCTCCTTCTTCTGCTTCTTCTGATTCACCCTCCAGACTTCACCTTCTCCTTCTCCTTCTTCTACTTCTTCTGATTCACCCTCCAGACTTCACCTTCTCCTTCTCCTTCTTCTGCTTCTTCTGATTCACCCTCCAGACTTCACCTTCTCCTTCTCCTTCGTCTACTTCTTCTGATTCACCCTCCAGACTACACCTTCTCCTTCTCCTTCTTCTACTTCTTCTGATTCACCCTCCAGACTTCACCTTCTCCTTCTCCTTCTTCTGTTTCTTCTGATTCACCCTCCAGACTTCATCTTCTCATTCTCCTTCTTCTACTTCTTCTGATTCACCCTCCAGACTTCACCTTCTCCTTCTCCTTCTTCTACTTCTTCTGATTCACCCTCCAGACTTCATCTTCTCCTTCTCCTTCTTCTGCTTCTTCTGATTCACCCTCCAGACTTCACCTTCTCCTTCTCCTTCTTCTGCTTCTTCTGATTCACCCTCCAGACTTCAACTTCTCCTTCTCCTTCTTCTACTTCTTCTGATTCACCCTCCAGACTTCACCTTCTCCTTCTCCTTGTTCTACTTCTTCTGATTCACCCTCCAGTCTTCACCTTCTCCTTCTCCTTCTTCTGTTTCTTCTGCTTCACCCTCCAGACTTCACCTTCTCCTTCTCCTTCTTCTGCTTCTTCTGATTCACCCTCCTGACTTCACCTTCTCCTTCTCCTTCTTCAACGTCTTCTGATTCACCCTCCTGACTTCACCTTCTCCTTCTCCTTCTTCTACTTCTTCTGCTTCACCCTCCAGACTTCACCTTCTCCTTCTCCTTCTTCTACTTCTTCTGATTCACCCTCCAGACTTCACCTTCTCCTTCTCCTTCTTCTGCTTCTTCTGATTCACCCTCCAGACTTCACCTTCTCCTTCTCCTTATTCTGCTTCTTCTGTTTCACCCTCCAGACTTCACCTTCTCCTTCTCCTTCTTCTGCTTCTTCTGATTCACCCTCCAGACTTCACCTTCTCCTTCTCCTTCTTCTGCTTCTTCTGATTCACCCTCCAGACTTCACCTTCTCCTTCTCCTTCTTCTACTTCTTCTGATTCACCCTCCAGACTTCACCTTCTCCTTCTCCTTCTTCTGCTTCTTCTGATTCACCCTCCAGACTTCACCTTCTCCTTCTCCTTCGTCTACTTCTTCTGATTCACCCTCCAGACTACACCTTCTCCTTCTCCTTCTTCTACTTCTTCTGATTCACCCTCCAGACTTCACCTTCTCCTTCTCCTTCTTCTACTTCTTCTGATTCACCCTCCAGACTTCATCTTCTCCTTCTCCTTCTTCTCCTTCTTCTGATTCACCCTCCAGACTTCACCTTCTCCTTCTCCTTCTTCTGCTTCTTCTGATTCACCCTCCAGACTTCACCTTCTCCTTCTCCTTCTTCTACTTCTTCTGATTCACCCTCCAGACTTCACCTTCTCCTTCTCCTTCTTCTACTTCTTCTGATTCACCCTCCAGTCTTCACCTTCTCCTTCTCCTTCTTCTGTTTCTTCTGCTTCACCCTCCAGACTTCACCTTCTCCTTCTCTTTCTTCTGCTTCTTCTGATTCACCCTCCAGACTTCACCTTCTCCTTCTCCTTCTTCTGATTCTTCTGATTCACCCTCCAGACTTCACCTTCTCCTTCTCCTTCTTCTGCTTCTTCTGATTCACCCTCCAGACCTCACCTTCTCCTTCTCCTTCTTCTCCTTCTTCTGATTCACCCTCCTGACTTCACCTTCTCCTTCTCCTTCATCTAGTTCTTCTGCTTCACCCTCCAGACTTCACCTTCTCCTTCTCCTTCGTCTACTTCTTCTGATTCACCCTCCAGTCTACACCTTCTCCTTCTCCTTCTTCTGCTTCTTCTGATTCACCCTCCAGACTTCACCTTCTCCTTCTCCTTCTTCTACTTCTTCTGATTCACCCTCCAGACTTCACCTTCTCCTTCTCCTTCTTCTGCTTCTTCTGATTCACCCTCCAGACTTCACCTTCTCCTTCTCCTTCGTCTACTTCTTCTGATTCACCCTCCAGTCTACACCTTCTCCTTCTCCTTCTTCTACTTCTTCTGATTCACCCTCCAGACTTCACCTTCTCCTTCTCCTTCTTCTCTTTCTTCTGATTCACCCTCCAGACTTCATCTTCTCCTTCTCCTTCTTCTACTTCTTCTGATTCACCCTCCAGACTTCACCTTCTCCTTCTCCTTCTTCTACTTCTTCTGATTCACCCTCCAGACTTCATCTTCTCCTCCTTCTTCTGCTTCTTCTGATTCACCCTCCAGACTTCACCTTCTCCTTCTCCTTCTTCTGCTTCTTCTGATTCACCCTCCAGACTTCAACTTCTCCTTCTCCTTCTTCTACTTCTTCTGATTCACCCTCCAGACTTCATCTTCTCCTTCTCCTTCTTCTACTTCTTCTGATTCACCCTCCAGACTTCACCTTCTCCTTCTCCTTCTTCTACTTCTTCTGATTCACCCTCCAGTCTTCACCTTCTCCTTCTCCTTCTTCTGTTTCTTCTGCTTCACCCTCCAGACTTCACCTTCTCCTTCTCCTTCTTCTGCTTCTTCTGCTTCACACTCCAGACTTCACCTTCTCCTTTTCCTTCTTCTGCTTCTTCTGCTGCGCCCTCCAGGCTTCACCTTCTCTTTCTCCTTCTTCTGCTTCTTCTGCTTCACCGTCCTGACTTCACCTTCTCCTTCTCCTTCTTCTACTTCTTCTGCTACACCCCCCTGACTTCACCTGCTCCTTCTCCTTCTTCTGCTTCTTCTGATTCACTCTCCTAAATTCACCTTCTCCTTCTCCTTCTTCTGCTTCTTCTGATTCACCCTCCTGATTTCACCTTCTCCTTCTCCTTCTTCTGCTTCTTCTGATTCTCCCTCCAGACTTCACCTTCTCCTTCTCCTTCTTCTGCTTCTTCTGATTCACCCTCCAGACTTCACCTTCTCCTTCTACTTCTTCTGCTTCTTCTGCTTCACCCTCCAGACTTCACCTTCTCCTTCTCCTTCTTCTGCTTCTTCTGCTTCACCCTCCTGACTTCACCTTCTCCTTCTCCTTCTTCTACTTCTTCTGATTCACCCTCCAGACTTCACCTACTCCTTCTCCTTCTTCTGCTTCTTCTGCTTCACCCTCCAGACTTCACCTTCTCCTTCTCCTTCTTCTGCATCTTCTGCTTCGCCCTCCAGACTTCACCTTCTCCTTCTCCTTCTTGTGCTTCTTCTGCTTCACTCTCCTGACTTCACCTTCTCCTTCTCCTTCTTCTACTTCTTCTGATTCACCCTCCAGACTTCACCCTCTCCTTCTCCTTCTTCTGCTTCTTCTGCTTCACCCTCCAGACTTCACCTTCTCTTTCTCCTTCTTCTGCTTCTTCTGCTGCGCCCTCCAGACTTCACCTGCTCCTTCTCCTTTTTCTGCTTCTTCTGATTCACCCTCCAGACTTCACCTTCTCCTTCTCCTTCTTCTACTTCTTCTGATCCACCCTCCTGACTTCACCTTCTCCTTCTCCTTCTTCTGCTTCTTCTGCTTCACCCTCCAGACTTCACCTTCTCCTTCTCCTTCTTCTGCTTCTTCTGCTTCACCCACCAGACTTCACCTTCTCCTTCTCCTTCTTCTGCTTCTTCTGCTTCACCCTCCTGACTTCACCTTATCCTTCTCCTTCTTCTACTTCTTCTGATTCACCCTCCAGACTTCACCTACTCCTTCTCCTTCTTCTGCTTCTTCTGCTTCACCCTCCAGACTTCACCTTCTCCTTCTCCTTCTTCTGCTTCTTCTGCTTCGCCCTCCAGGCTTCACCTTCTCCTTCTCCTTCTTCTGCTTCTTCTGCTTCACTCTCCTGACTTCACCTTCTCCTTCTCCTTCTTCTACTTCTTCTGATTCACCCTCCAGACTTCACCCTCTCCTTCTCCTTCTTCTGCTTCTTCTGCTTCACCCTCCAGACTTCACCTTCTCTTTCTCCTTCTTCTGCTTCTTCTGCTTCACCGTCCTGACTTCACCTTCTCCTTCTCCTTCTTCTACTTCTTCTGCTTCACCCCCCTGACATCACCTGCTCCTTCTCCTTCTTCTGCTTCTTCTGATTCACCCTCCTAACTTCACCTTCTCCTTCTCCTTCTTCTGCTTCTTCTGATTCACCCTCCAGACTTCACCTTCTCCTTCTCCTTCTTCTACTTCGTCTGATTCACCCTCCAGACTTCACCTTCTCCTTCTCCTTCTTCTACTTCTTCTGATTCACCCTCCAGTCTTCACCTACTCCTTCTCCTTCTTCTGTTTCTTCTGCTTCACCCTCCAGACTTCACCTTCTCCTTCTCTTTCTTCTGCTTCTTCTGATTCACCCTCCAGACTTCATCTTCTCCTTCTCCTTCTTCTGATTCTTCTGATTCACCCTCCAGACTTCACCTTCTCCTTCTCCTTCTTCTGCTTCTTCTGATTCACCCTCCTGACTTCACCTTCTCCTTCTCCTTCTTCTACTTCTTCTGCTTCACCCTCCAGACTTCACCTTCTCCTTCTCCTTCTTCTACTTCTTCTGATTCACCCTCCAGACTTCACCTTCTCCTTCTCCTTCTTCTGCTTCTTCTGATTCACCCTCCAGACTTCACCTTCTCCTTCTCCTTATTCTGCTTCTTCTGATTCACCCTCCAGACTTCACCTTCTCCTTCTCCTTCTTCTGCTTCTTCTGATTCACCCTCCAGGCTTCACCTTTTCCTTCTCCTTCTTCTGCTTCTTCTGATTCACCCTCCAGACTTCACCTTCTCCTTCTCCTTCTTCTGCTTCTTCTGATTCACCCTCCAGACTTCACCTTCTCCTTCTCCTTCTTCTACTTCTTCTGATTCACCCTCCAGACTTCACCTTCTCCTTCTCTTTCTTCTGCTTCTTCTGATTCACCCTCCAGACTTCACCTTCTCCTTCTCCTTCTTCTACTTCTTCTGATTCACACTCCAGACTTCACCTTCTCCTTCTCCTTCTTCTGCTTCTTCTGATTCACCCTCCAGACTTCACCTTCTCCTTCTCCTTCGTCTACTTCTTCTGATTCACCCTCCAGACTACACCTTCTACTTCTCCTTCTTCTACTTCTTCTGATTCACCCTCCAGACTTCACCTTCTCCTTCTCCTTCTTCTCTTTCTTCTGATTCACCCTCCAGACTTCATCTTCTCCTTCTCCTTCTTCTACTTGTTCTGATTCACCCTCCAGACTTCACCTTCTCCTTCTCCTTCTTCTACTTCTTCTGATTCACCCTCCAGACTTCATCTTCTCCTTCTCCTTCTTCTGCTTCTTCTGATTCACCCTCCAGACTTCACCTTCTCCTTCTCCTTCTTCTGCTTCTTCTGATTCACCCTCCAGACTTCAACTTCTCCTTCTCCTTCTTCTACTTCTTCTGATTCACCCTCCAGACTTCACCTTCTCCTTCTCCTTCTTCTACTTCTTCTGATTCACCCTCCAGTCTTCACCTTCTCCTTCTCCTTCTTCTGTTTCTTCTGCTTCACCCTCCAGACTTCACCTTCTCCTTCTCCTTCTTCTGCTTCTTCTGCTTCACACTCCAGACTTCACCTTCTCCTTCTCCTTCTTCTGCTTCTTCTGCTGCGCCCTCCAGGCTTCACCTTCTCCTTCTCCTTCTTCTGCTTATTCTGCTTCTCCGTCCTGACTTCACCTTCTCCTTCTCCTTCTTCTACTTCTTCTGCTACACCCCCCTGACTTCACCTGCTCCTTCTCCTTCTTCTGCTTCTTCTGATTCACCCTCCTAAATTCACCTTCTCCTTCTCCTTCTTCTGCTTCTTCTGATTCACCCTCCTGACTTCACCTTCTCCTTCTCCTTCTTCTGCTTCTTCTGATTCACCCTCCAGACTTCACCTTCTCCTTCTCCTTCTTCTGCTTCTTCTGATTCACCCTCCAGACTTCACCTTCTCCTTCTCCTTCTTCTGCTTCTTCTGCTTCACCCTCCAGACTTCACCTTCTCCTTCTCCTTCTTCTGCTTCTTCTGCTTCACCCTCCTGACTTCACCTTCTCCTTCTCCTTCTTCGACTCCTTCTGATTCACCCTCCAGACTTCACCTACTCCTTCTCCTTCTTCTGCTTCTTCTGCTTCACCCTCCAGACTTCACCTTCTCCTTCTCCTTCTTCTGCTTCTTCTGCTTCGCCCTCCAGACTTCACCTTCTCCTTCTCCTTCTTCTGCTTCTTCTGCTTCACTCTCCTGACTTCACCTTCTCCTTCTCCTTCTTCTACTTCTTCTGATTCACCCTCCAGACTTCACCCTCTCCTTCTCCTTCTTCTGCTTCTTCTGCTTCACCCTCCAGACTTGACCTTCTCTTTCTCCTTCTTCTGCTTCTTCTGCTGTGCCCTCCAGACTTCACCTTCTCCTTCTCCTTCTTCTGCTTCTTCTGTTTCACCCTCCAGACTTCACCTTCTCCTTCTCCTTCTTCTACTTCTTCTGATCCACCCTCCTGACTTCACCTTCTCCTTCTCCTTCTTCTGCTTCTTCTGCTTCACCCTCCAGACTTCACCTTCTTCTTCTCCTTCTTCTGCTTCTTCTGCTTCACCCACCAGACTTCACCTTCTCCTTCTCCTTCTTCTGCTTCTTCTGCTTCACCCTCCTGACTTCACCTACTCCTTCTCCTTCTTCTGCGTCTTCTGCTTCACCCTCCAGACTTCACCTACTCCTTCTACTTCTTCTGCTTCTTCTGCTTCGCCCTCCAGACTTCACCTTCTCCTTCTCCTTCTTCTGCTTCTTCTGCTTCACTCTCCTGACTTCACCTTCTCCTTCTCCTTCTTCTACTTCTTCTGATTCACCCTCCAGACTTCACCCTCTCCTTCTCCTTCTTCTGCTTCTTCTGCTTCACCCTCCAGACTTCACCTTCTCTTTCTCCTTCTTCTGCTTCTTCTGCTGCGCCCTCCAGACTTCACCTTCTCCTTCTCCTTCTTCTGCTTCTTCTGATTCACCCTCCAGACTTCACCTTCTCCTTCTCCTTCTTCTACTTCTTCTGATCCACCCTCCTGACTTCACCTTCTCCTTCTCCTTCTTCTGCTTCTTCTGCTTCACCCTCCAGACTTCACCTTCTCCTTCTCCTTCTTCTGCTTCTTCTGCTTCACCCACCAGACTTCACCTTCTCCTTCTCCTTCTTCTGCTTCTTCTGCTTCACCCTCCTGACTTCACCTTATCCTTCTCCTTCTTCTACTTCTTCTGATTCACCCTCCAGACTTCACCTACTCCTTCTCCTTCTTCTGCTTCTTCTGCTTCACCCTCCAGACTTCACCTTCTCCTTCTCCTTCTTCTGCTTCTTCTGCTTCGCCCTCCAGACTTCACCTTCTCCTTCTCCTTCTTCTGCTTCTTCTGCTTCACTCTCCTGACTTCACCTTCTCCTTCTCCTTCTTCTACTTCTTCTGATTCACCCTCCAGACTTCACCCTCTCCTTCTCCTTCTTCTGCTTCTTCTGCTTCACCCTCCAGACTTCACCTTCTCCTTCTCCTTCTTCTGCTTCGTCTGCTTCACCGTCCTGTCTTCACCTTCTCCTTCTCCTTCTTCTACTTCTTCTGCTTCACCCCCCTGACTTCACCTGCTCCTTCTCCTTCTTCTGCTTCTTCTGATTCACCCTCCTAACTTCACCTTCTCCTTCTCCTTCTTCTGCTTCTTCTGATTCACCCTCCAGACTTCACCTTCTCCTTCTCCTTCTTCTACTTCGTCTGATTCACCCTCCAGACTTCACCTTCTCCTTCTCCTTCGTCTACTTCTTCTGATTCACCCTCCAGACTACACCTTCTCCTTCTCCTTCTTCTACTTCTTCTGATTCACCCTCCAGACTTCACCTTCTCCTTCTCCTTCTTCTCTTTCTTCTGATTCACCCTCCAGACTTCATCTTCTCCTTCTCCTTCTTCTACTTCTTCTGATTCACCCTCCAGACTTCACCTTCTCCTTCTCCTTCTTCTACTTCTTCTGATTCACCCTCCAGACTTCATCTTCTCCTTCTCCTTCTTCTGCTTCTTCTGATTCACCCTCCAGACTTCACCTTCTCCTTCTCCTTCTTCTGCTTCTTCTGATTCACCCTCCAGACTTCAACTTCTCCTTCTCCTTCTTCTACTTCTTCTGATTCACCCTCCAGACTTCACCTTCTCCTTCTCCTTCTTCTACTTCTTCTGATTCACCCGCCAGTCTTCACCTTCTCCTTCTCCTTCTTCTGTTTCTTCTGCTTCACCCTCCAGACTTCACCTTCTCCTTCTCCTTCTTCTGCTTCTTCTGCTTCACACTCCAGACTTCACCTTCTCCTTCTCCTTCTTCTGCTTCTTCTGCTGCGCCCTCCAGGCTTCACCTTCTCCTTCTCCTTCTTCTGCTTCTTCTGCTTCACCGTCCTGACTTCACCTTCTCCTTCTCCTTCTTCTACTTCTTCTGCTACACCCCCCTGACTTCACCTGCTCCTTCTCCTTCTTCTGCTTCTTCCGATTCACCCTCCTAAATTCACCTTCTCCTTCTCATTCTTCTGCTTCTTCTGATTCACCCTCCTGACTTCACCATCTCCTTCTCCTTCTTCTGCTTCTTCTGATTCACCCTCCAGACTTCACCTTCTCCTTCTCCTTCTTCTGCTTCTTCTGATTCACCCTCCAGACTTCACCTTCTCCTTCTCCTTCTTCTGCTTCTTCTGCTTCACCCTCCAGACTTCACCTTCTCCTTCTCCTTCTTCTGCTTCTTCTGCTTCACCCTCCTGACTTCACCTTCTCCTTCTCCTTCTTCTACTTCTTCTGATTCACCCTCCAGACTTCACCTACTCCTTCTCCTTCTTCTGCTTCACCCTCCAGACTTCACCTTCTCCTTCTCCTTCTTCTGCTTCTTCTGCTTCGCCCTCCAGACTTCACCTTCTCCTTCTCCTTCTTCTGCTTCTTCTGCTTCACTCTCCTGACTTCACCTTCTCCTTCTCCTTCTTCTACTTCTTCTGATTCACCCTCCAGACTTCACCCTCTCCTTCTCCTTCTTCTGCTTCTTCTGCTTCACCCTCCAGACTTCACCTTCTCTTTCTCCTTCTTCTGCTTCTTCTCTGCGCCCTCCAGACTTCACCTTCTCCTTCTCCTTTTCTGCTTCTTCTGATTCACCCTCCAGACTTCACCTTCTCCTTCTCCTTCTTCTACTTCTTCTGATCCACCCTCCTGACTTCACCTTCTCCTTCTCCTTCTTCTGCTTCTTCTGCTTCACCCTCCAGACTTCACCTTCTCCTTCTCCTTCTTCTGCTTCTTCTGCTTCACCCACCAGACTTCACCTTCTCCTTCTCCTTGTTCTTCTTCTTCTACTTCACCCTCCTGACTTCACCTTATCCTTCTCCTTCTTCTACTTCTTCTGATTCACCCTCCAGACTTCACCTACTCCTTTTCCTTCTTCTGCTTCTTCTGCTTCACCCTCCAGACTTCACCTTCTCCTTCTCCTTCTTCTGCTTCTTCTGCTTCGCCCTCCAGACTTCACCTTCTCCTTCTCCTTCTTCTGCTTCTTCTGCTTCACTCTCCTGACTTCACCTTCTCCTTCTCCTTCTTCTGCTTCCTCTGATTCACCCTCCTAACTTCACCTTCTCCTTCTCCTTCTTCTGCTTCTTCTGATTCACCCTCCAGACTTCACCTTCTCCTTCTCCTTCTTCTACTTCTTCTGCTTCACCGTCCTGACTTCACCTTCTCCTTCTCCTTCTTCTACTTCTTCTGCTACACCCCCCTGACTTCACCTGCTCCTTCTCCTTCTTCTGCTTCTTCTGATTCACCCTCCTAAATTCACCTTCTCCTTCTCCTTCTTCTGCTTCTTCTGATTCACCCTCCTGACTTCACCTTCTCCTTCTCCTTCTTCTGCTTCTTCTGATTCACCCTCCAGACTTCACCTTCTCCTTCTCCTTCTTCTGCTTCTTCTGATTCACCCTCCAGACTTCACCTTCTCCTTCTCCTTCTTCTGCTTCTTCTGCTTCACCCTCCAGACTTCACCTTCTCCTTCTCCTTCTTCTGCTTCTTCTGCTTCACCCTCCTGACTTCACCTTCTCCTTCTCCTTCTTCGACTTCTTCTGATTCACCCTCCAGACTTCACCTACTCCTTCTCCTTCTTCTGCTTCTTCTGCTTCACCCTCCAGACTTCACCTTCTCCTTCTCCTTCTTCTGCTTCTTCTGCTTCGCCCTCCAGACTTCAACTTCTCCTTCTCCTTCTTCTGCTTCTTCTGCTTCACTCTCCTGACTTCACCTTCTCCTTCTCCTTCTTCTACTTCTTCTGATTCACCCTCCAGACTTCACCCTCTCCTTCTCCTTCTTCTGCTTCTTCTGCTTCACCCTCCAGACTTCACCTTCTCTTTCTCCTTCTTTTGCTTCTTCTGCTGTGCCCTCCAGACTTCACCTTCTCCTTCTCCTTCTTCTGCTTCTTCTGATTCACCCTCCAGACTTCACCTTCTCCTTCTCCTTCTTCTACTTCTTCTGATCCACCCTCCTGACTTCACCTTCTCCTTCTCCTTCTTCTGCTTCTTCTGCTTCACCCTCCAGACTTCACCTTCTCCTTCTCCTTCTTCTGCTTCGCCCTCCAGACTTCAACTTCTCCTTCTCCTTCTTCTGCTTCTTCTGCTTCACTCTCCTGACTTCACCTTCTCCTTCTCCTTCTTCTACTTCTTCTGATTCACCCTCCAGACTTCACCCTCTCCTTCTCCTTCTTCTGCTTCTTCTGCTTCACCCTCCAGACTTCATCTTCTCTTTCTCCTTCTTTTGCTTCTTCTGCTGTGCCCTCCAGACTTCACCTTCTCCTTCTCCTTCTTCTGCTTCTTCTGATTCACCCTCCAGACTTCACCTTCTCCTTCTCCTTCTTCTACTTCTTCTGATCCACCCTCCTGCCTTCACCTTCTCCTTCTCCTTCTTCTGCTTCTTCTGCTTCACCCTCCAGACTTCACCTTCTCCTTCTCCTTCTTCTGCTTCTTCTGATTCGCCCTCCAGACTTCAACTTCTCCTTCTCCTTCTTCTGCTTCTTCTGCTTCACTCTCCTGACTTCACCTTCTCCTTCTCCTTCTTCTACTTCTTCTGATTCACCCTCCAGACTTCACCCTCTCCTTCTCCTTCTTCTGCTTCTTCTGCTTCACCCTCCAGACTTCACCTTCTCCTTCTCCTTCTTCTGCTTCTTCTGCTTCACTCTCCTGACTTCACCTTCTCCTTCTCCTTCTTCTACTTCTTCTGATTCACCCTCCAGACTTCACCCTCTCCTTCTCCTTCTTCTGCTTCTTCTGCTTCACCCTCCAGACTTCACCTTCTCTTTCTCCTTCTTCTGCTTCTTCTGCTGCGCCCTCCAGACTTCACCTTCTCCTTCTCCTTCTTCTGCTTCTTCTGATTCACCCTCCAGACTTCACCTTCTCCTTCTCCTTCTTCTACTTCTTCTGATCCACCCTCCTGACTTCACCTTCTCCTTCTCCTTCTTCTGCTTCTTCTGCTTCACCCTCCAGACTTCACCTTCTCCTTCTCCTTCTTCTGCTTCTTCTGCTTCACCCACCAGACTTCAGCTTCTACTTCTCCTTCTTCTGCTTCTTCTGCTTCACCCTCCTGACTTCACCTTATCCTTCTCCTTCTTCTACTTCTTCTGATTCACCCTCCAGACTTCACCTACTCCTTCTCCTTCTTCTGCTTCTTCTGCTTCACCCTCCAGACTTCACCTTCTCCTTCTCCTTCTTCTGCTTCTTCTGCTTCGCCCTCCAGACTTCACCTTCTCCTTCTCCTTCTTCTGCTTCTTCTGCTTCACTCTCCTGACTTCACCTTCTCCTTCTCCTTCTTCTACTTCTTCTGATTCACCCTCCAGACTTCACCCTCTCCTTCTCCTTCTTCTGCTTCTTCTGCTTCACCCTCCAGACTTCACCTTCTCCTTCTCCTTCTTCTGCTTCTTCTGCTTCACCGTCCTGACTTCACCTTCTCATTCTCCTTCTTCTACTTCTTCTGCTTCACCCCCCTTACTTCACCTGCTCCTTCTCCTTCTTCTGCTTCTTCTGATTCACCCTCCTAACTTCACCTTCTCCTTCTCCTTCTTCTGCTTCTTCTGATTCACCCTCCAGACTTCACCTTCTCCTTCTCCTTCTTCTACTTCGTCTGATTCACCCTCCAGACTTCACCTTCTCCTTCTCCTTCTTCTACTTCTTCTGATTCACCCTCCAGTCTTCACCTACTCCTTCTCCTTCTTCTGTTTCTTCTGCTTCACCCTCCAGACTTCACCTTCTTCTTCTCTTTCTTCTGCTTCTTCTGATTCACCCTCCAGACTTCATCTTCTCCTTCTCCTTCTTCTGATTCTTCCGATTCATCCTCCAGACTTCACCTTCTCCTTCTCCTTCTTCTGCTTCTTCTGATTCACCCTCCTGACTTCACCTTCTCCTTCTCCTTCTTCTACTTCTTCTGCTTCACCCTCCAGACTTCACCTTCTCCTTCTCCTTCTTCTACTTCTTCTGATTCACCCTCCAGACTTCACCCTCTCCTTCTCCTTCTTCTGCTTCTTCTGCTTCACCCTCCAGACTTCAACTTCTCTTTCTCCTTCTTCTGCTTCTTCTGCTGCGCCCTCCAGACTTCACCTTCTCCTTCTCCTTCTTCTGCTTCTTCTGATTCACCCTCCAGACTTCACCTTCTCCTTCTCCTTCTTCTACTTCTTCTGATCCACCCTCCTGACTTCACCTTCTCCTTCTCCTTCTTCTGCTTCTTCTGCTTCACCCTCCAGACTTCACCTTCTCCTTCTCCTTCTTCTGTTTCTTCTGCTTCACCCACCAGACTTCACCTTCTCCTTCTCCTTCTTCTGCTTCTTCTGCTTCACCCTCCTGACTTCACCTTATCCTTCTCCTTCTTCTACTTCTTCTGATTCACCCTCCAGACTTCACCTACTCCTTCTCCTTCTTCTGCTTCTTCTGCTTCACCCCCCAGACTTCACCTTCTCCTTCTCCTTCTTCTGCTTCTTCTGCTTCGCCCTCCAGACTTCAACTTCTCCTTCTCCTTCTTCTGCTTCTTCTGCTTCACTCTCCTGACTTCACCTTCTCCTTCTCCTTCTTCTACATCTTCTGATTCACCCTCCAGACTTCACCCTCTCCTTCTCCTTCTTCTGCTTCTTCTGCTTCACCCTCCAGACTTCACCTTCTCCTTCTCCTTCTTCTGCTTCTTCTGCTTCACCGTCCTGACTTCACCTTCTCCTTCTCCTTCTTCTACTTCTTCTGCTTCACCCCCCTGACTTCACCTGCTCCTTCTCCTTCTTCTGCTTCTTCTGATTCACCCTCCTAACTTCACCTTCTCCTTCTCCTTCTTCTGCTTCTTCTGATTCACCCTCCAGATTTCACCTTCTCCTTCTCCTTCTTCTACTTCGTCTGATTCACCCTCCAGACTTCACCTTCTCCTTCTCCTTCTTCTACTTCTTCTGATTCACCCTCCAGTCTTCACCTACTCCTTCTCCTTCTTCTGTTTCTTCTGCTTCACCCTCCAGACTTCACCTTCTCCTTCTCTTTCTTCTGCTTCTTCTGATTCACCCTCCAGACTTCATCTTCTCCTTCTCCTTCTTCTGATTCTTCTGATTCACCCTCCAGACTTCACCTTCTCCTTCTCCTTCTTCTGCTTCTTCTGATTCACCCTCCTGACTTCACCTTCTCCTTCTCCTTCTTCTACTTCTTCTGCTTCACCCTCCAGACTTCACCTTCTCCTTCTCCTTCTTCTACTTCTTCTGATTCACCCTCCAGACTTCACCTTCTCCTTCTCCTTCTTCTGCTTCTTCTGATTCACCCTCCAGACTTCACCTTCTCCTTCTCCTTATTCTGCTTCTTCTGATTCACCCTCCAGACTTCACCTTCTCCTTCTCCTTCTTCTGCTTCTTCTGATTCACCCTCCAGACTTCACCTTTTCCTTCTCCTTCTTCTGCTTCTTCTGATTCACCCTCCAGACTTCACCTTCTCCTTCTCCTTCTTCTGCTTCTTCTGATTCACCCTCCAGACTTCACCTTCTCCTTCTCCTTCTTCTACTTCTTCTGATTCACCCTCCAGACTTCACCTTCTCCTTCTCTTTCTTCTGCTTCTTCTGATTCACCCTCCAGACTTCACCTTCTCCTTCTCCTTCTTCTGCTTCTTCTGCTTCACCCTCCAGACTTCACCTTCTCCTTCTCCTTCTTCTGCTTCTTCTGCTTCACCCTCCTGACTTCACCTTCTCCTTCTCCTTCTTCTACTTCTTCTGATTCACCCTCCTGACTTCACCTTCTCCTTCTCCTTCTTCTACTTCTTCTGCTTCACCCTCCAGACTTCACCTTCTCCTTCTCCTTCTTCTACTTCTTCTGATTCACCCTCCAGACTTCACCTTCTCCTTCTCCTTCTTCTACTTCTTCTGATTCACCCTCCAGACTTCACCTTCTCCTTCTCCTTCTTCTACTTCTTCTGATTCATCCTCCAGACTTCACCTTCTCCTTCTCCTTCTTTTGCTTCTTCTGATTCACCCTCCAGACTTCACCTTCTCCTTCTCCTTATTTTGCTTCTTCTGATTCACCCTCCAGACTTCACCTTCTCCTTCTCCTTCTTCTGCTTCTTCTGATTCACCCTCCAGACTTCACCTTCTCCTTCTCCTTCTTCTGCTTCTTCTGATTCACCCTCCAGACTTCACCTTCTCCTTCTCCTTCTTCTACTTCTTCTGATTCACCCTCCAGACTTCATCTTCTCCTTCTCCTTCTTCTGCTTCTTCTGATTCACCCTCCAGACTTCACCTTCTCCTTCTCCTTCGTCTACTTCTTCTGATTCACCCTCCAGACTACACCTTCTCCTTCTCCTTCTTCTACTTCTTCTGATTCACCCTCCAGACTTCACCTTCTCCTTCTCCTTCTTCTGTTTCTTCTGATTCACCCTCCAGACTTCACCTTCTCCTTCTCCTTCTTCTACTTCTTCTGATTCACCCTCCAGACTTCACCTTCTCCTTCTCCTTCTTCTACTTCTTCTGATTCACCCTCCAGACTTCACCTTCTCCTTCTCCTTCTTCTAATTCTTCTGATTCACCCTCCAGACTTCACCTTCTCCTTCTCCTTCTTCTACTTCTTCTGATTCTCCCTCCAGTCTGCACCTTCTCCTTCTCCTTCTTCTGTTTCTTCTGCTTCAGCCTCCAGACTTCACCTTCTCCTTCTCTTTCTTCTGATTCTTCTGATTCACCCTCCAGACTTCACCTTCGCCTTCTCCTTCTTCTGATTCTTCTGATTCACCCTCCAGACTTCACCTTCTCCTTCTCCTTCTTCTGCTTCTTCTGATTCACCCTCCTGGCTTCACCTTCTCCTTCTCCTTCTTCTACTTCTTCTGATTCACCCTCCTGACTTCACCTTCTCCTTCTCCTTCTTCTCCTTCTTCTGCTTCACCCTCCAGACTTCACCTTCTCCTTCTCCTTCTTCTACCTCTTCTGATTCACCCTCCAGACTTCACCTTCTCCTTCTCCTTCTTCTGCTTCTTCTGATTCACCCTCCAGACTTCACCTTCTCCTTCTCCTTATTCTGCTTCTTCTGATTCACCCTCCAGACTTCACCTTCTCCTTCTCGTTATTCTGCTTCTTCTGATTCAACCTCCAGACTTCACCTTCTCCTTCTCCTTCTTCTGCTTCTTCTGATTCACCCTCCAGACTTCACCTTCTCCTTCTCCTTCTTCTGCTTCGTCTGATTCACCCTCCAGACTTCACCTTCTCCTTCTCCTTATTCTGCTTCTTCTGATTCACCCTCCAGACTTCACCTTCTCCTTCTCCTTCTTCTGCTTCTTCTGATTCACCCTCCAGACTTCACCTTTTCCTTCTCCTTCTTCTGCTTCTTCTGATTCACTCTCCAGACTTCACCTTCTCCTTCTCCTTCTTCTGCTTCTTCTGATTCACCCTCCAGACTTCACCTTCTCCTTCTCCTTCTTCTACTTCTTCTGATTCACCCTCCAGACTTCACCTTCTCCTTCTCTTTCTTCTGCTTCTTCTGATTCACCCTCCAGACTTCACCTTCTCCTTCTCCTTCTTCTGCTTCTTCTGCTTCACCCTCCAGACTTCACCTTCTCCTTCTCCTTCTTCTGCTTCTTCTGCTTCACCCTCCTGACTTCACCTTCTCCTTCTCCTTCTTCTACTTCTTCTGATTCACCCTCCTGACTTCACCTTCTCCTTCTCCTTCTTCTACTTCTTCTGCTTCACCCTCCAGACTTCACCTTCTCCTTCTCCTTCTTCTGCTTCTTCTGATTCACCCTCCAGACTTCACCTTCTCCTTCTCCTTCTTCTACTTCTTCTGATTCACCCTCCAGACTTCACCTTCTCCTTCTCCTTCTTCTACTTCTTCTGATTCATCCTCCAGACTTCACATTCTCCTTCTCCTTCTTCTGCTTCTTCTGATTCACCCTCCAGACTTCACCTTCTCCTTCTCCTTATTCTGCTTCTTCTGATTCACCCTCCAGACTTCACCTTCTCCTTCTCCTTCTTCTGCTTCTTCTGATTCACCCTCCAGACTTCACCTTCTCTTTCTCCTTCTTCTGCTTCTTCTGATTCACCCTCCAGACTTCACCTTCTCCTTCTCCTTCTTCTACTTCTTCTGATTCACCCTCCAGACTTCATCTTCTCCTTCTCCTTCTTCTGCTTCTTCTGCTTCACCCTACTGACTTTACCTTCTCCTTCTTCTTCTTCTACCTCTTCTGATTCACCCTCCAGACTTCACCTTCTCCTTCTCCTTCTTCTGCTTCTTCTGATTCACCCTCCAGACTTCACCTTCTCCTTCTCCTTATTCTGCTTCTTCTGATTCACCCTCCAGACTTCAACTTCTCCTTCTCGTTATTCTGCTTCTTCTGATTCAACCTCCAGACTTCACCTTCTCCTTCTCCTTCTTCTGCTTCTTCTGATTCACCCTCCAGACTGCACCTTCTCCTTCTCCTTCTTCTACTTCTTCTGATCCACCCTCCTGACTTCACCTTCTCCTTCTCCTTCTTCTGCTTCTTCTGATTCACCCTCCTGGCTTCACCTTCTCCTTCTCCTTCTTCTACTTCTTCTGATTCACCCTCCTGACTTCACCTTCTCCTTCTCCTTCTTCTCCTTCTTCTGCTTCACCCTCCAGACTTCACCTTCTCCTTCTCCTTCTTCTACCTCTTCTGATTCACCCTCCAGACTTCACCTTCTCCTTCTCCTTCTTCTGCTTCTTCTGATTCACCCTCCAGACTTCACCTTCTCCTTCTCCTTATTCTGCTTCTTCTGATTCACCCTCCAGACTTCACCTTCTTTGCTCGTTATTCTGCTTCTTCTGATTCAACATCCTGACTTCACCTTCTCCTTCTCCTTCTTCTGCTTCTTCTGATTCACCCTCCAGACTTCACCTTCTCCTTCTCCTTCTTCTGTTTCTTCTGATTCGCCCTCCAGACTTCACCTTCTCCTTCTACTTCTTCTGCTTCTTCTGATTCACCCTCCTGACTTCACCTTCTCCTTCTCCTTCTTCTACTTCTTCTGATTCACCCTCCTGACTTCACCTTCTCCTTCTCCTTCTTCTGCTTCTTCTGCTTCACCGTCCTGACTTCACCTTCTCATTCTCCTTCTTCTACTTCTTCTGCTTCACCCCCCTTACTTCACCTGCTCCTTCTCCTTCTTCTGCTTCTTCTGATTCACCCTCCTAACTTCACCTTCTCCTTCTCCTTCTTCTGCTTCTTCTGATTCACCCTCCAGACTTCACCTTCTCCTTCTCCTTCTTCTACTTCGTCTGATTCACCCTCCAGACTTCACCTTCTCCTTCTCCTTCTTCTACTTCTTCTGATTCACCCTCCAGTCTTCACCTACTCCTTCTCCTTCTTCTGTTTCTTCTGCTTCACCCTCCAGACTTCACCTTCTCCTTCTCTTTCTTCTGCTTCTTCTGATTCACCCTCCAGACTTCATCTTCTCCTTCTCCTTCTTCTGATTCTTCCGATTCATCCTCCAGACTTCACCTTCTCCTTCTCCTTCTTCTGCTTCTTCTGATTCACCCTCCTGACTTCACCTTCTCCTTCTCCTTCTTCTACTTCTTCTGCTTCACCCTCCAGACTTCACCTTCTCCTTCTCCTTCTTCTACTTCTTCTGATTCACCCTCCAGACTTCACCCTCTCCTTCTCCTTCTTCTGCTTCTTCTGCTTCACCCTCCAGACTTCAACTTCTCTTTCTCCTTCTTCTGCTTCTTCTGCTGCGCCCTCCAGACTTCACCTTCTCCTTCTCCTTCTTCTGCTTCTTCTGATTCACCCTCCAGACTTCACCTTCTCCTTCTCCTTCTTCTACTTCTTCTGATCCACCCTCCTGACTTCACCTTCTCCTTCTCCTTCTTCTGCTTCTTCTGCTTCACCCTCCAGACTTCACCTTCTCCTTCTCCTTCTTCTGCTTCTTCTGCTTCACCCACCAGACTTCACCTTCTCCTTCTCCTTCTTCTGCTTCTTCTGCTTCACCCTCCTGACTTCACCTTATCCTTCTCCTTCTTCTACTTCTTCTGATTCACCCTCCAGACTTCACCTACTCCTTCTCCTTCTTCTGCTTCTTCTGCTTCACCCCCCAGACTTCACCTTCTCCTTCTCCTTCTTCTGCTTCTTCTGCTTCGCCCTCCAGACTTCAACTTCTCCTTCTCCTTCTTCTGCTTCTTCTGCTTCACTCTCCTGACTTCACCTTCTCCTTCTCCTTCTTCTACATCTTCTGATTCACCCTCCAGACTTCACCCTCTCCTTCTCCTTCTTCTGCTTCTTCTGCTTCACCCTCCAGACTTCACCTTCTCCTTCTCCTTCTTCTGCTTCTTCTGCTTCACCGTCCTGACTTCACCTTCTCCTTCTCCTTCTTCTACTTCTTCTGCTTCACCCCCCTGACTTCACCTGCTCCTTCTCCTTCTTCTGCTTCTTCTGATTCACCCTCCTAACTTCACCTTCTCCTTCTCCTTCTTCTGCTTCTTCTGATTCACCCTCCAGATTTCACCTTCTCCTTCTCCTTCTTCTACTTCGTCTGATTCACCCTCCAGACTTCACCTTCTCCTTCTCCTTCTTCTACTTCTTCTGATTCACCCTCCAGTCTTCACCTACTCCTTCTCCTTCTTCTGTTTCTTCTGCTTCACCCTCCAGACTTCACCTTCTCCTTCTCTTTCTTCTGCTTCTTCTGATTCACCCTCCAGACTTCATCTTCTCCTTCTCCTTCTTCTGATTCTTCTGATTCACCCTCCAGACTTCACCTTCTCCTTCTCCTTCTTCTGCTTCTTCTGATTCACCCTCCTGACTTCACCTTCTCCTTCTCCTTCTTCTACTTCTTCTGCTTCACCCTCCAGACTTCACCTTCTCCTTCTCCTTCTTCTACTTCTTCTGATTCACCCTCCAGACTTCACCTTCTCCTTCTCCTTCTTCTGCTTCTTCTGATTCACCCTCCAGACTTCACCTTCTCCTTCTCCTTATTCTGCTTCTTCTGATTCACCCTCCAGACTTCACCTTCTCCTTCTCCTTCTTCTGCTTCTTCTGATTCACCCTCCAGACTTCACCTTTTCCTTCTCCTTCTTCTGCTTCTTCTGATTCACCCTCCAGACTTCACCTTCTCCTTCTCCTTCTTCTGCTTCTTCTGATTCACCCTCCAGACTTCACCTTCTCCTTCTCCTTCTTCTACTTCTTCTGATTCACCCTCCAGACTTCACCTTCTCCTTCTCTTTCTTCTGCTTCTTCTGATTCACCCTCCAGACTTCACCTTCTCCTTCTCCTTCTTCTGCTTCTTCTGCTTCACCCTCCAGACTTCACCTTCTCCTTCTCCTTCTTCTGCTTCTTCTGCTTCACCCTCCTGACTTCACCTTCTCCTTCTCCTTCTTCTACTTCTTCTGATTCACCCTCCTGACTTCACCTTCTCCTTCTCCTTCTTCTACTTCTTCTGCTTCACCCTCCAGACTTCACCTTCTCCTTCTCCTTCTTCTACTTCTTCTGATTCACCCTCCAGACTTCACCTTCTCCTTCTCCTTCTTCTACTTCTTCTGATTCACCCTCCAGACTTCACCTTCTCCTTCTCCTTCTTCTACTTCTTCTGATTCATCCTCCAGACTTCACCTTCTCCTTCTCCTTCTTTTGCTTCTTCTGATTCACCCTCCAGACTTCACCTTCTCCTTCTCCTTATTTTGCTTCTTCTGATTCACCCTCCAGACTTCACCTTCTCCTTCTCCTTCTTCTGCTTCTTCTGATTCACCCTCCAGACTTCACCTTCTCCTTCTCCTTCTTCTGCTTCTTCTGATTCACCCTCCAGACTTCACCTTCTCCTTCTCCTTCTTCTACTTCTTCTGATTCACCCTCCAGACTTCATCTTCTCCTTCTCCTTCTTCTGCTTCTTCTGATTCACCCTCCAGACTTCACCTTCTCCTTCTCCTTCGTCTACTTCTTCTGATTCACCCTCCAGACTACACCTTCTCCTTCTCCTTCTTCTACTTCTTCTGATTCACCCTCCAGACTTCACCTTCTCCTTCTCCTTCTTCTGTTTCTTCTGATTCACCCTCCAGACTTCACCTTCTCCTTCTCCTTCTTCTACTTCTTCTGATTCACCCTCCAGACTTCACCTTCTCCTTCTCCTTCTTCTACTTCTTCTGATTCACCCTCCAGACTTCACCTTCTCCTTCTCCTTCTTCTAATTCTTCTGATTCACCCTCCAGACTTCACCTTCTCCTTCTCCTTCTTCTACTTCTTCTGATTCTCCCTCCAGTCTGCACCTTCTCCTTCTCCTTCTTCTGTTTCTTCTGCTTCAGCCTCCAGACTTCACCTTCTCCTTCTCTTTCTTCTGATTCTTCTGATTCACCCTCCAGACTTCACCTTCGCCTTCTCCTTCTTCTGATTCTTCTGATTCACCCTCCAGACTTCACCTTCTCCTTCTCCTTCTTCTGCTTCTTCTGATTCACCCTCCTGGCTTCACCTTCTCCTTCTCCTTCTTCTACTTCGTCTGATTCACCCTCCAGACTTCACCTTCTCCTTCTCCTTCTTCTACTTCTTCTGATTCACCCTCCAGTCTTCACCTACTCCTTCTCCTTCTTCTGTTTCTTCTGCTTCACCCTCCAGACTTCACCTTCTCCTTCTCTTTCTTCTGCTTCTTCTGATTCACCCTCCAGACTTCATCTTCTCCTTCTCCTTCTTCTGATTCTTCCGATTCATCCTCCAGACTTCACCTTCTCCTTCTCCTTCTTCTGCTTCTTCTGATTCACCCTCCTGACTTCACCTTCTCCTTCTCCTTCTTCTACTTCTTCTGCTTCACCCTCCAGACTTCACCTTCTCCTTCTCCTTCTTCTACTTCTTCTGATTCACCCTCCAGACTTCACCCTCTCCTTCTCCTTCTTCTGCTTCTTCTGCTTCACCCTCCAGACTTCAACTTCTCTTTCTCCTTCTTCTGCTTCTTCTGCTGCGCCCTCCAGACTTCACCTTCTCCTTCTCCTTCTTCTGCTTCTTCTGATTCACCCTCCAGACTTCACCTTCTCCTTCTCCTTCTTCTACTTCTTCTGATCCACCCTCCTGACTTCACCTTCTCCTTCTCCTTCTTCTGCTTCTTCTGCTTCACCCTCCAGACTTCACCTTCTCCTTCTCCTTCTTCTGCTTCTTCTGCTTCACCCACCAGACTTCACCTTCTCCTTCTCCTTCTTCTGCTTCTTCTGCTTCACCCTCCTGACTTCACCTTATCCTTCTCCTTCTTCTACTTCTTCTGATTCACCCTCCAGACTTCACCTACTCCTTCTCCTTCTTCTGCTTCTTCTGCTTCACCCCCCAGACTTCACCTTCTCCTTCTCCTTCTTCTGCTTCTTCTGCTTCGCCCTCCAGACTTCAACTTCTCCTTCTCCTTCTTCTGCTTCTTCTGCTTCACTCTCCTGACTTCACCTTCTCCTTCTCCTTCTTCTACATCTTCTGATTCACCCTCCAGACTTCACCCTCTCCTTCTCCTTCTTCTGCTTCTTCTGCTTCACCCTCCAGACTTCACCTTCTCCTTCTCCTTCTTCTGCTTCTTCTGCTTCACCGTCCTGACTTCACCTTCTCCTTCTCCTTCTTCTACTTCTTCTGCTTCACCCCCCTGACTTCATCTGCTCCTTCTCCTTCTTCTGCTTCTTCTGATTCACCCTCCTAACTTCACCTTCTCCTTCTCCTTCTTCTGCTTCTTCTGATTCACCCTCCAGATTTCACCTTCTCCTTCTCCTTCTTCTACTTCGTCTGATTCACCCTCCAGACTTCACCTTCTCCTTCTCCTTCTTCTACTTCTTCTGATTCACCCTCCAGTCTTCACCTACTCCTTCTCCTTCTTCTGTTTCTTCTGCTTCACCCTCCAGACTTCACCTTCTCCTTCTCTTTCTTCTGCTTCTTCTGATTCACCCTCCAGACTTCATCTTCTCCTTCTCCTTCTTCTGATTCTTCTGATTCACCCTCCAGACTTCACCTTCTCCTTCTCCTTCTTCTGCTTCTTCTGATTCACCCTCCTGACTTCACCTTCTCCTTCTCCTTCTTCTACTTCTTCTGCTTCACCCTCCAGACTTCACCTTCTCCTTCTCCTTCTTCTACTTCTTCTGATTCACCCTCCAGACTTCACCTTCTCCTTCTCCTTCTTCTGCTTCTTCTGATTCACCCTCCAGACTTCACCTTCTCCTTCTCCTTATTCTGCTTCTTCTGATTCACCCTCCAGACTTCACCTTCTCCTTCTCCTTCTTCTGCTTCTTCTGATTCACCCTCCAGACTTCACCTTTTCCTTCTCCTTCTTCTGCTTCTTCTGATTCACCCTCCAGACTTCACCTTCTCCTTCTCCTTCTTCTGCTTCTTCTGATTCACCCTCCAGACTTCACCTTCTCCTTCTCCTTCTTCTACTTCTTCTGATTCACCCTCCAGACTTCACCTTCTCCTTCTGTTTCTTCTGCTTCTTCTGATTCACCGTCCAGACTTCACCTTCTCCTTCTCCTTCTTCTGCTTCTTCTGCTTCACCCTCCAGACTTCACCTTCTCCTTCTCCTTCTTCTGCTTCTTCTGCTTCACCCTCCTGACTTCACCTTCTCCTTCTCCTTCTTCTACTTCTTCTGATTCACCCTCCTGACTTCACCTTCTCCTTCTCCTTCTTCTACTTCTTCTGCTTCACCCTCCAGACTTCACCTTCTCCTTCTCCTTCTTCTACTTCTTCTGATTCACCCTTCAGACTTCACCTTCTCCTTCTCCTTCTTCTACTTCTTCTGATTCACCCTCCAGACTTCACCTTCTCCTTCTCCTTCTTCTACTTCTTCTGATTCATCCTCCAGACTTCACCTTCTCCTTCTCCTTCTTTTGCTTCTTCTGATTCACCCTCCAGACTTCACCTTCTCCTTCTCCTTATTTTGCTTCTTCTGATTCACCCTCCAGACTTCACCTTCTCCTTCTCCTTCTTCTGCTTCTTCTGATTCACCCTCCAGACTTCACCTTCTCCTTCTCCTTCTTCTGCTTCTTCTGATTCACCCTCCAGACTTCACCTTCTCCTTCTCCTTCTTCTACTTCTTCTGATTCACCCTCCAGACTTCATCTTCTCCTTCTCCTTCTTCTGCTTCTTCTGATTCACCCTCCAGACTTCACCTTCTCCTTCTCCTTCGTCTACTTCTTCTGATTCACCCTCCAGACTACACCTTCTCCTTCTCCTTCTTCTACTTCTTCTGATTCACCCTCCAGACTTCACCTTCTCCTTCTCCTTCTTCTGTTTCTTCTGATTCACCCTCCAGACTTCACCTTCTCCTTCTCCTTCTTCTACTTCTTCTGATTCACCCTCCAGACTTCACCTTCTCCTTCTCCTTCTTCTACTTCTTCTGATTCACCCTCCAGACTTCACCTTCTCCTTCTCCTTCTTCTAATTCTTCTGATTCACCCTCCAGACCTCACCTTCTCCTTCTCCTTCTTCTACTTCTTCTGATTCTCCCTCCAGTCTGCACCTTCTCCTTCTCCTTCTTCTGTTTCTTCTGCTTCAGCCTCCAGACTTCACCTTCTCCTTCTCTTTCTTCTGATTCTTCTGATTCACCCTCCAGACTTCACCTTCGCCTTCTCCTTCTTCTGATTCTTCTGATTCACCCTCCAGACTTCACCTTCTCCTTCTCCTTCTTCTGCTTCTTCTGATTCACCCTCCTGGCTTCACCTTCTCCTTCTCCTTCTTCTACTTCTTCTGATTCACCCTCCTGACTTCACCTTCTCCTTCTCCTTCTTCTCCTTCTTCTGCTTCACCCTCCAGACTTCACCTTCTCCTTCTCCTTCTTCTACCTCTTCTGATTCACCCTCCAGACTTCACCTTCTCCTTCTCCTTCTTCTGCTTCTTCTGATTCACCCTCCAGACTTCACCTTCTCCTTCTCCTTATTCTGCTTCTTCTGATTCACCCTCCAGACTTCACCTTCTCCTTCTCGTTATTCTGCTTCTTCTGATTCAACCTCCAGACTTCACCTTCTCCTTCTCCTTCTTCTGCTTCTTCTGATTCACCCTCCAGACTTCACCTTCTCCTTCTCCTTCTTCTGCTTCGTCTGATTCACCCTCCAGACTTCACCTTCTCCTTCTCCTTATTCTGCTTCTTCTGATTCACCCTCCAGACTTCACCTTCTATTCTCCTTCTTCTGCTTCTTCTGATTCACCTTCCAGACTTCACCTTTTCCTTCTCCTTCTTCTGCTTCTTCTGATTCACTCTCCAGACTTCACCTTCTCCTTCTCCTTCTTCTGCTTCTTCTGATTCACCCTCCAGACTTCACCTTCTCCTTCTCCTTCTTCTACTTCTTCTGATTCACCCTCCAGACTTCACCTTCTCCTTCTCTTTCTTCTGCTTCTTCTGATTCACCCTCCAGACTTCACCTTCTCCTTCTCCTTCTTCTGCTTCTTCTGCTTCACCCTCCAGACTTCACCTTCTCCTTCTCCTTCTTCTGCTTCTTCTGCTTCACCCTCCTGACTTCACCTTCTCCTTCTCCTTCTTCTACTTCTTCTGATTCACCCTCCTGACTTCACCTTCTCCTTCTCCTTCTTCTACTTCTTCTGCTTCACCCTCCAGACTTCACCTTCTCCTTCTCCTTCTTCTGCTTCTTCTGATTCACCCTCCAGACTTCACCTTCTCCTTCTCCTTCTTCTACTTCTTCTGATTCACCCTCCAGACTTCACCTTCTCCTTCTCCTTCTTCTACTTCTTCTGATTCATCCTCCAGACTTCACATTCTCCTTCTCCTTCTTCTGCTTCTTCTGATTCACCCTCCAGACTTCACCTTCTCCTTCTCCTTATTCTGCTTCTTCTGATTCACCCTCCAGACTTCACCTTCTCCTTCTCCTTCTTCTGCTTCTTCTGATTCACCCTCCAGACTTCACCTTCTCCTTCTCCTTCTTCTGCTTCTTCTGATTCACCCTCCAGACTTCACCTTCTCCTTCTCCTTCTTCTACTTCTTCTGATTCACCCTCCAGACTTCATCTTCTCCTTCTCCTTCTTCTGCTTCTTCTGCTTCACCCTACTGACTTTACCTTCTCCTTCTTCTTCTTCTACCTCTTCTGATTCACCCTCCAGACTTCACCTTCTCCTTCTCCTTCTTCTGCTTCTTCTGATTCACCCTCCAGACTTCACCTTCTCCTTCTCCTTATTCTGCTTCTTCTGATTCACCCTCCAGACTTCAACTTCTCCTTCTCGTTATTCTGCTTCTTCTGATTCACCCTCCAGACTTCACCTTCTCCTTCTCCTTCTTCTGCTTCTTCTGATTCACCCTCCAGACTTCACCTTCTCCTTCTCCTTCTTCTACTTCTTCTGATTCACCCTCCAGACTTCATCTTCTCCTTCTCCTTCTTCTGCTTCTTCTGCTTCACCCTACTGACTTTACCTTCTCCTTCTTCTTCTTCTACCTCTTCTGATTCACCCTCCAGACTTCACCTTCTCCTTCTCCTTCTTCTGCTTCTTCTGATTCACCCTCCAGACTTCACCTTCTCCTTCTCCTTATTCTGCTTCTTCTGATTCACCCTCCAGACTTCACCTTCTCCTTCTCCTTATTCTGCTTCTTCTGATTCACCCTCCAGACTTCAACTTCTCCTTCTCGTTATTCTGCTTCTTCTGATTCAACCTCCAGACTTCACCTTCTCCTTCTCCTTCTTTTCTTCTTCTGATTCACCCTCCAGACTGCACCTTCTCCTTCTCCTTCTTCTCCTTCTTCTGCTTCACCCTCCAGACTTCACCTTCTCCTTCTCCTCCTTCTACCTCTTCTGATTCACCCTCCAGACTTCACCTTCTCCTTCTCCTTCTTCTGCTTCTTCTGATTCACCCTCCAGACTTCACCTTCTCCTTCTCCTTATTCTGCTTCTTCTGATTCACCCTCCAGACTTCACCTTCTTTTCTCGTTATTCTGCTTCTTCTGATTCAACATCCTGACATCACCTTCTCCTTCTCCTTCTTCTGCTTCTTCTGATTCACCCTCCAGACTTCACCTTCTCCTTCTCCTTCTTCTGCTTCTTCTGATTCACCCTCCAGACTTCACCTTCTCCTTCTCCTTCTTCTGCTTCTTCTGATTCACCCTCCAGACTTCACCTTTTCCTTCTCCTTCTTCTGCTTCTTCTGATTCACTCTCCAGACTTCACCTTCTCCTTCTCCTTCTTCTGCTTCTTCTGATTCACCCTCCAGACTTCACCTTCTCCTTCTCCTTCTTCTACTTCTTCTGATTCACCCTCCAGACTTCACCTTCTCCTTCTCTTTCTTCTGCTTCTTCTGATTCACCCTCCAGACTTCACCTTCTCCTTCTCCTTCTTCTGCTTCTTCTGCTTCACCCTCCAGACTTCACCTTCTCCTTCTCCTTCTTCTGCTTCTTCTGCTTCACCCTCCTGACTTCACCTTCTCCTTCTCCTTCTTCTACTTCTTCTGATTCACCCTCCTGACTTCACCTTCTCCTTCTCCTTCTTCTACTTCTTCTGCTTCACCCTCCAGACTTCACCTTCTCCTTCTCCTTCTTCTGCTTCTTCTGATTCACCCTCCAGACTTCACCTTCTCCTTCTCCTTCTTCTATTTCTTCTGATTCACCCTCCAGACTTCACCTTCTCCTTCTCCTTCTTCTACTTCTTCTGATTCATCCTCCAGACTTCACATTCTCCTTCTCCTTCTTCTGCTTCTTCTGATTCACCCTCCAGACTTCACCTTCTCCTTCTCCTTATTCTGCTTCTTCTGATTCACCCTCCAGACTTCACCTTCTCCTTCTCCTTCTTCTGCTTCTTCTGATTCACCCTCCAGACTTCACCTTCTCCTTCTCCTTCTTCTGCTTCTTCTGATTCACCCTCCAGACTTCACCTTCTCCTTCTCCTTCTTCTACTTCTTCTGATTCACCCTCCAGACTTCATCTTCTCCTTCTCCTTCTTCTGCTTCTTCTGCTTCACCCTACTGACTTTACCTTCTCCTTCTTCTTCTTCTACCTCTTCTGATTCACCCTCCAGACTTCACCTTCTCCTTCTCCTTCTTCTGCTTCTTCTGATTCACCCTCCAGACTTCACCTTCTCCTTCTCCTTATTCTGCTTCTTCTGATTCACCCTCCAGACTTCAACTTCTCCTTCTCGTTATTCTGCTTCTTCTGATTCAACCTCCAGACTTCACCTTCTCCTTCTCCTTCTTCTGCTTCTTCTGATTCACCCTCCAGACTGCACCTTCTCCTTCTCCTTCTTCTACTTCTTCTGATCCACCCTCCTGACTTCACCTTCTCCTTCTCCTTCTTCTGCTTCTTCTGATTCACCCTCCTGGCTTCACCTTCTCCTTCTCCTTCTTCTACTTCTTCTGATTCACCCTCCTGACTTCACCTTCTCCTTCTCCTTCTTCTCCTTCTTCTGCTTCACCCTCCAGACTTCACCTTCTCCTTCTCCTTCTTCTACCTCTTCTGATTCACCCTCCAGACTTCACCTTCTCCTTCTCCTTCTTCTGCTTCTTCTGATTCATCCTCCAGACTTCACCTTCTCCTTCTCCTTATTCTGCTTCTTCTGATTCACCCTCCAGACTTCACCTTCTTTTCTCGTTATTCTGCTTCTTCTGATTCAACATCCTGACTTCACCTTCTCCTTCTCCTTCTTCTGCTTCTTCTGATTCACCCTCCAGACTTCACCTTCTCCTTCTCCTTCTTCTGTTTCTTCTGATTCGCCCTCCAGACTTCACCTTCTCCTTCTACTTCTTCTGCTTCTTCTGATTCACCCTCCTGACTTCACCTTCTCCTTCTCCTTCTTCTACTTCTTCTGATTCACCCTCCAGACTTCATCTTCTCCTTCTCCTTCTTCTGCTTCTTCTGCTTCACCCTCCTGACTTCACCTTCTCCTTCTCCTTCTTCTACCTCTTCTGATTCACCCTCCAGACTTCACCTTCTCCTTCTCCTTATTCTGCTTCTTCTGATTCACCCTCCAGACTTCACCTTCTCCTTCTCGTTATTCTGCTTCTTCTGATTCAACCTCCAGACTTCACCTTCTCCTTCTCCTTCTTCTGCTTCTTCTGATTCACCCTCCAGACTTCACCTTCTCCTTCTCCTTCTTCTGTTTCTTCTGATTCGCCCTCCAGACTTCACCTTCTCCTTCTACTTCTTCTGCTTCTTCTGATTCACCCTCCTGACTTCACCTTCTCCTTCTCCTTCTTCTACTTCTTCTGATTCACCCTCCAGACTTCATCTTCTCCTTCTCCTTCTTCTGCTTCTTCTGCTTCACCCTCCTGACTTCACCTTCTCCTTCTCCTTCTTCTACCTCTTCTGATTCACCCTCCAGACTTCACCTTCTCCTTCTCCTTCTTCTGCTTCTTCTGATTCACCCTCCAGACTTCACCTTCTCCTTCTCCTTATTCTGCTTCTTCTGATTCACCCTCCAGACTTCACCTTCTCCTTCTCGTTATTCTGCTTCTTCTGATTCAACCTCCAGACTTCACCTTCTCCTTCTCCTTCTTCTGCTTCTTCTGATTCACCCTCCAGACTGCACCTTCTCCTTCTCCTTCTTCTACTTCTTCTGATCCACCCTCCTGACTTCACCTTCTCCTTCTCCTTCTTCTGCTTCTTCTGATTCACCCTCCTAGCTTCACCTTCTCCTTCTCCTTCTTCTACTTCTTCTGATTCACCCTCCTGACTTCACCTTCTCCTTCTCCTTCTTCTCCTTCTTCTGCTTCACCCTCCAGACTTCACCTTCTCCTTCTCCTTCTTCTACCTCTTCTGATTCACCCTCCAGACTTCACCTTCTCCTTCTCCTTCTTCTGCTTCTTCTGATTCACCCTCCAGACTTCACCTTCTCCTTCTCCTTATTCTGCTTCTTCTGATTCACCCTCCAGACTTCACCTTCTCCTTCTCGTTATTCTGCTTCTTCTGATTCAACCTCCAGACTTCACCTTCTCCTTCTCCTTCTTCTGCTTCTTCTGATTCACCCTCCAGACTTCACCTTCTCCTTCTCCTTCTTCTGTTTCTTCTGATTCGCCCTCCAGACTTCACCTTCTCCTTCTCCTTCTTCTGCTTCTTCTGATTCACCCTCCTGACTTCACCTTCTCCTTCTCCTTCTTCTACTTCTTCTGATTCACCCTCCTGACTTCACCTTCTCCGTCTCCTTCTTCTACTTCTTCTGATTCACCCTCCAGACTTCACCTTCTCCTTCTCCTTCTTCTTCTTCTTCTGATTCACCCTCCAGACTTCACCTTCTCATTCTCCTTCTTCTGCTTCTTCTGCTGCGCCCTCCAGACTTCACCTTCTCCTTCTCCTTCTTCTGCTTCTTCTGCTTCACACTCCAGACTTCACCTTCTCCTTCTCCTTCTTCTGCTTCTTCTGCTGCGCCCTCCAGGCTTCACCTTCTCCTTCTCCTTCTTCTGCTTCTTCTGCTTCACCGTCCTGACTTCACCTTCTCCTTCTACTTCTTCTACTTCTTCTGCTACACCCCCCTGACTTCACCTGCTCCTTCTCCTTCTTCTGCTTCTTCTGATTCACCCTCCTAAATTCACCTTCTCCTTCTCCTTCTTCAGCTTCTTCTGATTCACCCTCCTGACTTCACCTTCTCCTTCTCCTTCTTCTGCTTCTTCTGATTCACCCTCCAGACTTCACCTTCTCCTTCTCCTTCTTCTGCTTCTTCTGATTCTCCCTCCAGACTTCACCTTCTCCTTCTCCTTCTTCTGCTTCTTCTGCTTCACCCTCCAGACTTCACCTTCTCCTTCTCCTTCTTCTGCTTCTTCTGCTTCACCCTCCTGACTTCACCTTCTCCTTCTCCTTCTTCTACTTCTTCTGATTCACCCTCCAGACTTCACCTACTCCTTCTCCTTCTTCTGCTTCTTCTGCTTCACCCTCCAGACTTCACCTTCTCCTTCTCCTTCTTCTGCTTCTTCTGCTTCGCCTTCCAGACTTCACCTTCTACTTGTCCTTCTTCTGCTTCTTCTGCTTCACTCTCCTGACTTCACCTTCTCCTTCTCCTTCTTCTACTTCTTCTGATTCACCCTCCAGACTTCACCCTCTCCTTCTCCTTCTTCTGCTTCACCCTCCAGACTTCACCTTCTCTTTCTCCTTCTTCTGCTTCTTCTGCTGCGCCCTCCAGACTTCACCTTCTCCTTCTCCTTCTTCTGCTTCTTCTGATTCACCCTCCAGACTTCACCTTCTCCTTCTCCTTCTTCTACTTCTTCTGATCCACCCTCCTGACTTCACCTTCTCCTTCTCCTTCTTCTGCTTCTTCTGCTTCACCCTCCAGACTTCACCTTCTCCTTCTTCTTCTTCTGCTTCTTCTGCTTCACCCACCAGACTTCACCTTCTCCTTCTCCTTCTTCTGCTTCTTCTGCTTCACCCTCCTGACTTCACCTTCTCCTTCTTCTTCTACCTCTTCTGATTCACCCTCCAGACTTCACCTTCTCCTTCTCCTTCTTCTGCTTCTTCTGATTCACCCTCCAGACTTCACCTTCTCCTTCTCCTTATTCTGCTTCTTCTGATTCACCCTCCAGACTTCACCTTCTCCTTCTCGTTATTCTGCTTCTTCTGATTCAACCTCCAGACTTCACCTTCTCCTTCTCCTTCTACTGCTTCTTCTGATTCACCCTCCTGACTTCACCTTCTCCTTCTCCTTCTTCTCCTTCTTCTGCTTCACCCTCCAGACTTCACCTTCTCCTTCTCCTTCTTCTACCTCTTCTGATTCACCCTCCAGACTTCACCTTCTCCTTCTCCTTCTTCTACTTCTTCTGATTCACCCTCCAGACTTCACCTTCTCCTTCTCCTTCTTCTACTTCTTCTGATTCACCCTCCAGACTTCATCTTCTCCTTCTCCTTCTTCTGCATCTTCTGATTCACCCTCCAGACTTCACCTTCTCCTTCTCCTTCTTCTGCTTCTTCTAATTCACCCTCCAGACTTCACCTTCTCCTTCTCCTTCTTCTACTTCTTCTGATTCACCCTCCAGACTTCACCTTCTCCTTCTCCTTCTTCTACTTCTTCTGATTCACCCTCCAGTCTTCACATTCTCCTTCTCCTTCTTCTGTTTCTTCTGCTTCACCCTCCAGACTTCACCTTCTCCTTCTCCTTCTTCTGATTCTTCTGATTCACCCTCCAGACTTCACCTTCTCCTTCTACTTCTTCTGCTTCTTCTGATTCACCCTCCTGGCTTCACCTTTCCTTCTCCTTCTTCTACTTCTTCTGATTCACCCTCCTGACTTCACCTTCTCCTTCTCCTTCTTCTCCTTCTTCTGCTTCACCCTCCAGACTTCACCTTCTCCTTCTCCTTCTTCTACCTCTTCTGATTCACCCTCCAGACTTCACCTTCTCCTTCTCCTTCTTCTGCTTCTTCTGATTCACCCTCCAGACTTCACCTTCTCCTTCTCCTTATTCTGCTTCTTCTGATTCACCCTCCAGACTTCACCTTCTCCTTCTCGTTATTCTGCTTCTTCTGATTCAACCTCCAGACTTCACCTTCTCCTTCTCCTTCTTCTGCTTCTTCTGATTCACCCTCCAGACTTCACCTTCTCCTTCTCCTTCTTCTGTTTCTTCTGATTCGCCCTCCAGACTTCACCTTCTCCTTCTCCTTCTTCTGCTTCTTCTGATTCACCCTCCTGACTTCACCTTCTCCTTCTCCTTCTTCTACTTCTTCTGATTCACCCTCCTGACTTCACCTTCTCCTTCTCCTTCTTCTACTTCTTCTGATTCACCCTCCAGACTTCACCTTCTCCTTCTCCTTCTTCTGCTTCTTCTGATTCACCCTCCTGACTTCACCTTCTCATTCTCCTTCTTCTGCTTCTTCTGCTGCGCCCTCCAGACTTCACCTTCTCCTTCTCCTTCTTCTGCTTCTTCTGCTTCACACTCCAGACTTCACCTTCTCCTTCTCCTTCTTCTGCTTCTTCTGCTGCGCCCTCCAGGCTTCACCTTCTCCTTCTCCTTCTTCTGCTTCTTCTGCTTCACCGTCCTGACTTCACCTTCTCCTTCTCCTTCTTCTACTTCTTCTGCTACACCCCCCTGACTTCACCTGCTCCTTCTCCTTCTTCTGCTTCTTCTGATTCACCCTCCTAAATTCACCTTCTCCTTCTCCTTCTTCTGCTTCTTCTGATTCACCCTCCTGACTTCACCTTCTCCTTCTCCTTCTTCTGCTTCTTCTGATTCACCCTCCAGACTTCACCTTCTCCTTCTCCTTCTTCTGCTTCTTCTGATTCACCCTCCAGACTTCACCTTCTCCTTCTCCTTCTTCTGCTTCTTCTGCTTCACCCTCCAGACTTCACCTTCTCCTTCTCCTTCTTCTGCTTCTTCTGCTTCACCCTCCTGACTTCACCTTCTCCTTCTCCTTCTTCTACTTCTTCTGATTCACCCTCCTGACTTCACCTTCTCCTTCTCCTTCTTCTACTTCTTCTGCTTCACCCTCCAGACTTCACCTTCTCCTTCTCCTTCTTCTACTTCTTCTGATTCACCCTCCAGACTTCACATTCTCCTTCTCCTTCTTCTGTTTCTTCTGCTTCAGCCTCCAGACTTCACCTTCTCCTTCTCTTTCTTCTGATTCTTCTGATTCACCCTCCAGACTTCACCTTCTCCTTCTCCTTCTTCTGATTCTTCTGATTCACCCTCCAGACTTCACCTTCTCCTTCTCCTTCTTCTGCTTC
This sequence comes from Somniosus microcephalus, assembly GCF_052327205.1. Taxonomy (NCBI): domain Eukaryota; kingdom Metazoa; phylum Chordata; class Chondrichthyes; order Squaliformes; family Somniosidae; genus Somniosus; species Somniosus microcephalus. The sequence goes on from NW_028225218.1 coordinate 764,777, forward strand.
TTCTGATTCACCCTCCTGGCTTCACCTTCTCCTTCTCCTTCTTCTACTTCTTCTGATTCACCCTCCTGACTTCACCTTCTCCTTCTCCTTCTTCTCCTTCTTCTGCTTCACCCTCCAGACTTCACCTTCTCCTTCTCCTTCTTCTACCTCTTCTGATTCACCCTCCAGACTTCACCTTCTCCTTCTCCTTCTTCTGCTTCTTCTGATTCACCCTCCAGACTTCACCTTCTCCTTCTCCTTATTCTGCTTCTTCTGATTCACCCTCCAGACTTCACCTTCTCCTTCTCGTTATTCTGCTTCTTCTGATTCAACCTCCAGACTTCACCTTCTCCTTCTCCTTCTTCTGCTTCTTCTGATTCACCCTCCAGACTTCACCTTCTCCTTCTCCTTCTTCTGTTTCTTCTGATTCGCCCTCCAGACTTCACCTTCTCCTTCTCCTTCTTCTGCTTCTTCTGATTCACCCTCCTGACTTCACCTTCTCCTTCTCCTTCTTCTACTTCTTCTGATTCACCCTCCTGACTTCACCTTCTCCTTCTCCTTCTTCTACTTCTTCTGATTCACCCTCCAGACTTCACCTTCTCCTTCTCCTTCTTCTGCTTCTTCTGATTCACCCTCCTGACTTCACCTTCTCATTCTCCTTCTTCTGCTTCTTCTGCTGCGCCCTCCAGACTTCACCTTCTCCTTCTCCTTCTTCTGCTTCTTCTGCTTCACACTCCAGACTTCACCTTCTCCTTCTCCTTCTTCTGCTTCTTCTGCTGCGCCCTCCAGGCTTCACCTTCTCCTTTTCCTTCTTCTGCTTCTTCTGCTTCACCGTCCTGACTTCACCTTCTCCTTCTCCTTCTTCTACTTCTTCTGCTACACCCCCCTGACTTCACCTGCTCCTTCTCCTTCTTCTGCTTCTTCTGATTCACCCTCCTAAATTCACCTTCTCCTTCTCCTTCTTCTGCTTCTTCTGATTCACCCTCCTGACTTCACCTTCTCCTTCTCCTTCTTCTGCTTCTTCTGATTCACCCTCCAGACTTCACCTTCTCCTTCTCCTTCTTCTGCTTCTTCTGATTCACCCTCCAGACTTCACCTTCTCCTTCTCCTTCTTCTGCTTCTTCTGCTTCACCCTCCAGACTTCACCTTCTCCTTCTCCTTCTTCTGCTTCTTCTGCTTCACCCTCCTGACTTCACCTTCTCCTTCTCCTTCTTCTACTTCTTCTGATTCACCCTCCTGACTTCACCTTCTCCTTCTCCTTCTTCTACTTCTTCTGCTTCACCCTCCAGACTTCACCTTCTCCTTCTCCTTCTTCTACTTCTTCTGATTCACCCTCCAGACTTCACCTTTTCCTTCTCCTTCTTCTACTTTTTCTGATTCACCCTCCAGACTTCACCTTCTCCTTCTCCTTCTTCTACTTCTTCTGATTCATCCTCCAGACTTCACCTTCTCCTTCTCCTTCTTCTGCTTCTTTTGATTCACCCTCCAGACTTCACCTTCTCCTTCTCCTTATTCTGCTTCTTCTGATTCACCCTCCAGACTTCACCTTCTCCTTCTCGTTATTCTGCTTCTTCTGATTCAACCTCCAGACTTCACCTTCTCCTTCTCCTTCTTCTGCTTCTTCTGATTCACCCTCCAGACTTCACCTTCTCCTTCTCCTTCTTCTGTTTCTTCTGATTCGCCCTCCAGACTTCACCTTCTCCTTCTCCTTCTTCTGCTTCTTCTGATTCACCCTCCTGACTTCACCTTCTCCTTCTCCTTCTTCTACTTCTTCTGATTCACCCTCCTGACTTCACCTTCTCCTTCTCCTTCTTCTACTTCTTCTGAATCACCCTCCAGACTTCACCTTCTCCTTCTCCTTCTTCTGCTTCTTCTGATTCACCCTCCAGACTTCACCTTCTCATTCTGCTTCTTCTGCTTCTTCTGCTGCGCCCTCCAGACTTCACCTTCTCCTTCTCCTTCTTCTGCTTCTTCTGCTTCACACTCCAGACTTCACCTTCTCCTTCTCCTTCTTCTGCTTCTTCTGCTGCGCCCTCCGGGCTTCACCTTCTCCTTCTCCTTCTTCTGCTTCTTCTGCTTCACCGTCCTGACTTCACCTTCTCCTTCTCCTTCTTCTACTTCTTCTGCTACACCCCCCTGACTTCACCTGCTCCTTCTCCTTCTTCTGCTTCTTCTGATTCACCCTCCTAAATTCACCTTCTCCTTCTCCTTCTTCTGCTTCTTCTGATTCACCCTCCTGACTTCACCTTCTCCTTCTCCTTCTTCTGCTTCTTCTGATTCACCCTCCAGACTTCACCTTCTCCTTCTCCTTCTTCTGCTTCTTCTGATTCACCCTCCAGACTTCACCTTCTCCTTCTCCTTCTTCTGCTTCTTCTGCTTCACCCTCCAGACTTCACCTTCTCCTTCTCCTTCTTCTGCTTCTTCTGCTTCACCCTCCTGACTTCACCTTCTCCTTCTCCTTCTTCTACTTCTTCTGATTCACCCTCCTGACTTCACCTTCTCCTTCTCCTTCTTCTACTTCTTCTGCTTCACCCTCCAGACTTCACCTTCTCCTTCTCCTTCTTCTACTTCTTCTGATTCACCCTCCAGACTTCACCTTCTCCTTCTCCTTCTTCTACTTTTTCTGATTCACCCTCCAGACTTCACCTTCTCCTTCTCCTTCTTCTACTTCTTCTGATTCATCCTCCAGACTTCACCTTCTCCTTCTCCTTCTTCTGCTTCTTCTGATTCACCCTCCAGACTTCACCTTCTCCTTCTCCTTATTCTGCTTCTTCTGATTCACCCTCCAGACTTCACCTTCTCCTTCTCCTTCTTCTGCTTCTTCTGATTCACCCTCCAGACTTCACCTTCTCCTTCTCCTTCTTCTGCTTCTTCTGATTCACCCTCCAGACTTCACCTTCTCCTTCTCCTTCTTCTACTTCTTCTGATTCACCCTCCAGACTTCATCTTCTCCTTCTCCTTCTTCTGCTTCTTCTGATTCACCCTCCAGACTTCACCTTCTCCTTCTCCTTCGTCTACTTCTTCTGATTCACCCTCCAGACTACACCTTCTCCTTCTCCTTCTTCTACTTCTTCTGATTCACCCTCCAGACTTCACCTTCTCCTTCTCCTTCTTCTGTTTCTTCTGATTCACCCTCTAGACTTCACCTTCTCCTTCTCCTTCTTCTACTTCTTCTGATTCACCCTCCAGACTTCACCTTCTCCTTCTCCTTCGTCTACTTCTTCTGATTCACCCTCCAGACTACACCTTCTCCTTCTCCTTCTTCTACTTCTTCTGATTCACCCTCCAGACTTCACCTTCTCCTTCTCCTTCTTCTGTTTCTTCTGATTATCCCTCCAGACTTCACCTTCTCCTTCTCCTTCTTCTGCTTCTTCTGATTCACCCTCCAGACTTCACCTTCTCCTTCTCCTTCTTCTGCTTCTTCTGATTCACCCTCCAGACTTCACCTTCTCCTTCTCCTTCTTCTACTTCTTCTGATTCACCCTCCAGACTTCACCTTCTCCTTCTCCTTCTTCTGCTTCTTCTGATTCACCCTCCTGACTTCACCTTCTCCTTCTCCTTCGTCTACTTCTTCTGATTCACCCTCCAGACTACACCTTCTCCTTCTCCTTCTTCTACTTCTTCTGATACACCCTCCAGACTTCACCTTCTCCTTCTCCTTCTTCTGTTTCTTCTGATTCACCCTCCAGACTTCACCTTCTCCTTCTCCTTCTTCTACTTCTTCTGATTCAGCCTCCAGACTTCACCTTCTCCTTCTCCTTCTTCTACTTCTTCTGATTCACCCTCCAGACTTCATCTTCTCCTTCTCCTTCTTCTGATTCACCCTCCAGACTTCACCTTCTCCTTCTCCTTCTTCTGCTTCTTCTGATTCACCCTCCAGACTTCACCTTCTCCTTCTCCTTCTTCTACTTCTTCTGATTCACCCTCCAGACTTCACCTTCTCCTTCTCCTTCTTCTACTTCTTCTGATTCACCCTCCAGTCTTCACCTTCTCCTTCTCCTTCTTCTGTTTCTTCTGCTTCACCCTCCAGACTTCACCTTCTCCTTCTCTTTCTTCTGCTTCTTCTGATTCACCCTCCAGACTTCACCTTCTCCTTCTCCTTCTTCTGATTCTTCTGATTCACCCTCCAGCCTTCACCTTCTCCCTCTCCTTCTTCTGCTTCTTCTGATTCACCCTCCAGACCTCACCTTCTCCTTCTCCTTCTTCTACTTCTTCTGGTTCACCCTCCTGACTTCACCTTCTCCTTCTCCTTCATCTACTCCTTCTGCTTCACCCTCCAGACTTCACCTTCTCCTTCTCCTTCTTCTACTTCTTCTGATTCACCCTCCAGACTTCACCTTCTCCTTCTCCTTCTTATACTTCTTCTGATTCACCCTCCAGACTTCACCTTCTCCTTCTCCTTCTTCTACTTCTTCTGATTCACCCTCCAGACTTCACCTTCTCCTTCTCCTTCTTCTGCTTCTTCTGATTCACCCTCCAGACTTCACCTTCTCCTTCTCCTTATTCTGCTTCTTCTGATTCACCCTCCAGACTTCACCTTCTCCTTCTCCTTCTTCTGCTTCTTCTGATTCACCCTCCAGACTTCACCTTCTCCTTCTCCTTCTTCTGCTTCTTCTGATTCACCCTCCAGACTTCACCTTCTCCTTCTCCTTCTTCTACTTCTTCTGATTCACCCTCCAGACTTCACCTTCTCCTTCTCCTTCTTCTGCTTCTTCTGATTCACCCTCCAGACTTCACCTTCTCCTTCTCCTTCGTCTACTTCTTCTGATTCACCCTCCAGACTACACCTTCTCCTTCTCCTTCTTCTACTTCTTCTGATTCACCCTCCAGACTTCACCTTCTCCTTCTCCTTCTTCTGTTTCTTCTGATTCACCCTCCAGACTTCATCTTCTCCTTCTCCTTCTTCTACTTCTTCTGATTCACCCTCCAGACTTCACCTTCTCCTTCTCCTTCTTCTACTTCTTCTGATTCACCCTCCAGACTTCATCTTCTCCTTCTCCTTCTTCTGCTTCTTCTGATTCACCCTCCAGACTTCAGCTTCTCCTTCTCCTTCTTCTGCTTCTTCTGATTCACCCTCCAGACTTCAACTTCTCCTTCTCCTTCTTCCACTTCTTCTGATTCACCCTCCAGACTTCACCTTCTCCTTCTCCTTCTTCTACGTCTTCTGATTCACCCTCCAGTCTTCACCTTCTCCTTCTCCTTTTTTTGTTTCTTCTGCTTCACCCTCCAGACTTCACCTTCTCCTTCTCTTTCTTCTGCTTCTTCTGATTCACCCTCCAGACTTCACCTTCTCCTTCTCCTTCTTCTGATTCTTCTGATTCACCCTCCAGACTTCACCTTCTCCTTCTCCTTCTTCTGCTTCTTCTGATTCACCCTCCTGACTTCACCTTCTCCTTCTCCTTCTTCTACTTCTTCTGATTCACCCTCCTGACTTCACCTTCTCCTTCTCCTTCTTCTACTTCTTCTGCTTCACCCTCCAGACTTCACCTTCTCCTTCTCCTTCTTCTACTTCTTCTGATTCACCCTCCAGACTTCACCTTCTCCTTCTCCTTCTTCTGCTTCTTCTGATTCACCCTCCAGACTTCACCTTCTCATTCTCCTTCTTCTGCTTCTTCTGCTGCGCCCTCCAGACTTCACCTTCTCCTTCTCCTTCTTCTGCTTCTTCTGCTTCACACTCCAGACTTCACCTTCTTCTTCTCCTTCTTCTGCTTCTTCTGCTGCGCCCTCCAGGCTTCACCTTCTCCTTCTCCTTCTTCTGCTTCTTCTGCTTCACCGTCCTGACTTCACCTTCTCCTTCTCCTTCGTCTACTTCCTCTGCTACACCCCCCTGACTTCACCTGCTCCTTCTCCTTCTTCTGCTTCTTCTGATTCACCCTCCTAAATTCACCTTCTCCTTCTCCTTCTTCTGCTTCTTCTGATTCACCCTCCTGACTTCACCTTCTCCTTCTCCTTCTTCTGCTTCTTCTGATTCACCCTCCAGACTTCACCTTCTCCTTCTCCTTCTTCTGCTTCTTCTGATTCACCCTCCAGACTTCACCTTCTCCTTCTCCTTCTTCTGCTTCTTCTGATTCACCCTCCAGACCTCACCTTCTCCTTCTCCTTCTTCTACTTCTTCTGATTCACCCTCCAGACTTCATCTTCTCCTTCTCCTTCTTCTGCTTCTTCTGATTCACCCTCCAGACTTCTCCTTCTCCTTCTCCTTCTTCTACTTCTTCTGATTCAGCCTCCAGACTTCACCTTCTCCTTCTCCTTCTTCTACTTCTTCTGATTCACCCTCCAGACTTCATCTTCTCCTTCTCCTTCTTCTCCTTCTTCTGATTCACCCTCCAGACTTCACCTTCTCCTTCTCCTTCTTCTGCTTCTTCTGATTCACCCTCCAGACTTCACCTTCTCCTTCTCCTTCTTCTACTTCTTCTGATTCACCCTCCAGACTTCACCTTCTCCTTCTCCTTCTTCTACTTCTTCTGATTCACCCTCCAGTCTTCACCTTCTCCTTCTCCTTCTTCTGTTTCTTCTGCTTCACCCTCCAGACTGCACCTTCTCCTTCTCTTTCTTCTGCTTCTTCTGATTCACCCTCCAGACTTCACCTTCTCCTTCTCCTTCTTCTGATTCATCTGATTCACCCTCCAGACTTCACCTTCTCCTTCTCCTTCTTCTGCTTCTTCTGATTCACCCTCCAGAACTCACATTCTCCTTCTCCTTCTTCTACTTCTTCTGATTCACCCTCCTGACTTCACCTTCTCCTTCTCCTTCATCTACTTCTTCTGCTTCACCCTCCAGACTTCACCTTCTCCTTCTCCTTCTTCTACTTCTTCTGATTCACCCTCCAGACTTCACCTTCTCCTTCTCCTTCTTCTGCTTCTTCTGATTCACCCTCCAGACTTCACCTTCTCCTTCTCCTTATTCTGCTTCTTCTGATTCACCCTCCAGACTTCACCTTCTCCTTCTCCTTCTTCTGCTTCTTCTGATTCACCCTCCAGACTACACCTTCTCCTTCTCCTTCTTCTGCTTCTTCTGATTCACCCTCCAGACTTCACCTTCTCCTTCTCCTTCTTCTACTTCTTCTGATTCACCCTCCAGACTTCACCTTCTCCTTCTCCTTCTTCTGCTTCTTCTGATTCACCCTCCAGACTTCACCTTCTCCTTCTCCTTCGTCTACTTCTTCTGATTCACCCTCCAGACTACACCATCTCCTTCTCCTTCTTCTACTTCTTCTGATTCACCCTCCAGACTTCACCTTCTCCTTCTCCTTCTTCTGTTTCTTCTGATTCACCCTCCAGACTTCATCTTCTCCTTCTCCTTCTTCTACTTCTTCTGATTCACCTTCCAGACTTCACCTTCTCCTTCTCCTTCTTCTGCTTCTTCTGATTCACCCTCCAGACTTCACCTTCTCCTTCTCCTTCTTCTGCTTCTTCTGATTCACCCTCCAGACTTCAACTTCTCCTTCTCCTTCTTCCACTTCTTCTGATCCACCCTCCAGACTTCACCTTCTCCTTCTCCTTCTTCTACTTCTTCTGATTCACCCTCCAGTCTTCACCTTCTCCTTCTCCTTTTTTTGTTTCTTCTGCTTCACCCTCCAGACTTCACCTTCTCCTTCTCTTTCTTCTGCTTCTTCTGATTCACCCTCCAGACTTCACCTTCTCCTTCTCCTTCTTCTGATTCTTCTGATTCACACTCCAGACTTCACCTTCTCCTTCTCCTTCATCTGCTTCTTCTGATTCACCCTCCTGACTTCACCTTCTCCTTCTCCTTCTTCTACTTCTTCTGATTCACCCTCCTGACTTCACCTTCTCCTTCTCCTTCTTCTACTTCTTCTGCTTCACCCTCCAGACTTCACCTTCTCCTTCTCCTTCTTCTACTTCTTCTGATTCACCCTCCAGACTTCACCTTCTCCTTCTCCTTCTTCTGCTTCTTCTGATTCACCCTCCAGACTTCACCTTCTCATTCTCCTTCTTCTGCTTCTTCTGCTGCGCCCTCCAGACTTCACCTTCTCCTTCTCCTTCTTCTGCTTCTTCTGCTTCACACTCCAGACTTCACCTTCTCCTTCTCCTTCTTCTGCTTCTTCTGCTGCGCCCTCCAGGCTTCACCTTCTCCTTCTCCTTCTTCTGCTTCTTCTGCTTCACCGTCCTGACTTCACCTTCTCCTTCTCCTTCTTCTACTTCTTCTGCTACACCCCCCTGACTTCACCTGCTCCTTCTCCTTCTTCTGCTTCTTCTGATTCACCCTCCTAAATTCACCTTCTCCTTCTCCTTCTTCTGCTTCTTCTGATTCACCCTCCTGACTTCACCTTCTCCTTCTCCTTCTTCTGCTTCTTCTGATTCACCCTCCAGACTTCCCCTTCTCCTTCTCCTTCTTCTGCTTCTTCTGATTCACCCTCCAGACTTCACCTTCTCCTTCTCCTTCTTCTACTTCTTCTGATTCAGCCTCCAGACTTCACCTTCTCCTTCTCCTTCTTCTACTTCTTCTGATTCACCCTCCAGACTTCATCTTCTCCTTCTCCTTCTTCTCCTTCTTCTGATTCACCCTCCAGACTTCACCTTCTCCTTCTCCTTCTTCTGCTTCTTCTGATCCACCCTCCAGCCTTCACCTTCTCCTTCTCCTTCTTCTACTTCTTCTGATTCACCCTCCAGACTTCACCTTCTCCTTCTCCTTCTTCTACTTCTTCTGATTCACTCTCCAGTCTACACCTTCTCCTTCTCCTTCTTCTGTTTCTTCTGCTTCACCCTCCAGACTTCACCTTCTCCTTCTCTTTCTTCTGCTTCTTCTGATTCACCCTCCAGACTTCACCTTCTCCTTCTCCTTCTTCTGATTCTTCTGATTCACCCTCCAGACTTCACCTTCTCCTTCTCCTTCTTCTGCTTCTTCTGATTCACCCTCCAGAACTCACCTTCTCCTTCTCCTTCTTCTACTTCTTCTGATTCACCCTCCTGACTTCACCTTCTCCTTCTCCTTCATCTACTTCTTCTGCTTCACCCTCCAGACTTCACCTTCTCCTTGTCCTTCTTCTACTTCTTCTGATTCACCCTCCAGACTTTACCTTCTCCTTCTCCTTCTTATACTTCTTCTGATTCACCCTCCAGACTTCACCTTCTCCTTCTCCTTCTTCTACTTCTTCTGATTCACCCTCCAGACTTCACCTTCTCCTTCTCCTTCTTCTGCTTCTTCTGATTCACCCTCCAGACTTCACCTTCTCCTTCTCCTTATTCTGCTTCTTCTGATTCACCCTCCAGACTTCACCTTCTCCTTCTCCTTCTTCTGCTTCTTCTGATTCACCCTCCAGACTTCACCTTCTCCTTCTCCTTCTTCTGCTTCTTCTGATTCACCCTCCAGACTTCACCTTCTCCTTCTCCTTCTTCTACTTCTTCTGATTCACCCTCCAGACTTCACCTTCTCCTTCTCCTTCTTCTGCTTCTTCTGATTCACCCTCCAGACTTCACCTTCTCCTTCTCCTTCGTCTACTTCTTCTGATTCACCCTCCAGACTACACCTTCTCCTTCTCCTTCTTCTACTTCTTCTGATTCACCCTCCAGACTTCACCTTCTCCTTCTCCTTCTTCTGTTTCTTCTGATTCACCCTCCAGACTTCACCTTCTCCTTCTCCTTCTTCTACTTCTTCTGATTCACCCTCCAGATATCACCTTCTCCTTCTCCTTCTTCTACTTCTTCTGATTCACCCTCCAGACTTCATCTTCTCCTTCTCCTTCTTCTGCTTCTTCTGATTCACCCTCCAGACTTCACCTTCTCCTTCTCCTTCTTCTGCTTCTTCTGATTCACCCTCCAGACTTCAACTTCTCCTTCTCCTTCTTCCACTTCTTCTGATTCACCCTCCAGACTTCACCTTCTCCTTCTCCTTCTTCTACTTCTTCTGATTCACCCTCCAGTCTTCACCTTCTCCTTCTCCTTTTTCCGTTTCTTCTGCTTCACCCTCCAGACTTCACCTTCTCCTTCTTTTTCTACTGCTTCTTCTGATTCACCCTCCAGACTTCACCTTCTCCTTCTCCTTCTTCTGATTCTTCTGATTCACCCTCCAGACTTCACCTTCTCCTTCTCCATCTTCTGCTTCTTCTGATTCACCCTCCTGACTTCAACTTCTCCTTCTCCTTCTTCTACTTCTTCTGATTCACCCTCCTGACTTCACCTTCTCCTTCTCCTTCTTCTACTTCTTCTGCTTCACCCTCCAGACTTCACCTTCTCCTTCTCCTTCTTCTACTTCTTCTGATTCACCCTCCAGATATCACCTTCTCCTTCTCCTTCTTCTACTTCTTCTGATTCACCCTCCAGACTTCATCTTCTCCTTCTCCTTCTTCTGCTTCTTCTGATTCACCCTCCAGACTTCACCTTCTCCTTCTCCTTCTTCTGCTTCTTCTGATTCACCCTCCAGACTTCAACTTCTCCTTCTCCTTCTTCCACTTCTTCTGATTCACCCTCCAGACTTCACCTTCTCCTTCTCCTTCTTCTACTTCTTCTGACTCACCCTCCAGTCTTCACCTTCTCCTTCTCCTTTTTCCGTTTCTTCTGCTTCACTCTCCAGACTTCACCTTCTCCTTCTCTTTCTACTGCTTCTTCTGATTCACCCTCCAGACTTCACCTTCTCCTTCTCCTTCTTCTGATTCTTCTGATTCACCCTCCAGACTTCACCTTCTCCTTCTCCATCTTCTGCTTCTTCTGATTCACCCTCCTGACTGCAACTTCTCCTTCTCCTTCTTCTACTTCTTCTGATTCACCCTCCTGACTTCACCTTCTCCTTCTCCTTCTTCTGCTTCACCCTCCAGACTTCACCTTCTCCTTCTCCTTCTTCTACTTCTTCTGATTCACCCTCCAGACTTCACCTTCTCCTTCTCCTTCTTCTGCTTCTTCTGATTCACCCTCCAAACTTCACCTTCTCATTCTCCTTCTTCTGCTTCTTATGCTGCGCCCTCCAGACTTCACCTTCTCCTTCTCCTTCTTCTGCTTCTTCTGCTTCACACTCCAGACTTCACCTTCTCCTTCTCCTTCTTCTGCTTCTTCTGCTGCGCCCTCCAGGCTTCACCTTCTCCTTCTCCTTCTTCTGCTTCTTCTGCTTCACCGTCCTGACTTCACCTTCTCCTTCTCCTTCTTCTACTTCTTCTGCTACACCCCCTTGACTTCACCTGCTCCTTCTCCTTTTTCTGCTTCTTCTGATTCACCCTCCTAAATTCACCTTCTCCTTCTCCTTCTTCTGCTTCTTCTGATTCACCCTCCTGACTTCACCTTCTCCTTCTCCTTCTTCTGCTTCTTCTGATTCACCCTCCAGACTTCACCTTCTCCTTCTCCTTCTTCTGCTTCTTCTGATTCACCCTCCAGACTTCACCTTCTCCTTCTCCTTCTTCTGCTTCTTCTGATTCACCCTCCAGACCTCACCTTCTCCTTCTCCTTTTTCTACTTCTTCTGATTCACCCTCCAGACGTCATCTTCTCCTTCTCCTTCTTCTGCTTCTTCTGATTCACCCTCCAGACTTCACCTTCTCCTTCTCCTTCTTCTGCTTCTTCTGATTCACCCTCCAGACTTCACCTTCTCCTTCTCCTTCTTCTACTTCTTCTGATTCACCCTCCAGACTTCACCTTCTCCTTCTCCTTCTTCGACTTCTTCTGATTCACCCTCCAGTCTTCACCTTCTCCTTCTCCTTCTTCTGTTTCTTCTGCTTCACCCTCCAGACTTCACCTTCTCCTTCTCTTTCTTCTGCTTCTACTGCTACACCCTCCAGACTTCACCTTCTCCTTCTCCTACTTCTGATTCTTCTGATTCACCCTCCAGACTTCACCTTCTCTATCTCCTTCTTCTGCTTCTTCTGATTCACCCTCCTGACTTCACCTTCTCCTTCTCCTTCTTCTACTTCTTCTGATTCACCCTCCTGACTTCACCTTCTCCTTCTCCTTCTTCTACTTCTTCTGCTTCACCCTCCAGACTTCACCTTCTCCTTCTCCTTCTTCTACTTCTTCTGATTCACCCTCCAGACTTCACCTTCTCCTTCTCCTTCTTCTGCTTCTTCTGATTCACCCTCCAGACTTCACCTTCTCCTTCTCCTTATTCTGCTTCTTCTGATTCACCCTCCAGACTTCACCTTCTCCTTCTCCTTCTTCTACTTCTTCTGATTCACCCTCCAGACTTCACATTCTCCTTCTCCTTTTTCTGCTTCTTCTGATTCAACCTCCTGACTTCACCTTCTCCTTCTCCTTCTTCTACTTCTTCTGATTCACCCTCCTGACTTCACCTTCTCCTTCTCCTTCTTCTACTTCTTCTGCTTCACCCTCCAGACTTCACCTTCTCATTCTCCTTCTTCTGCTTCTTCTGCTGCGCCCTCCAGACTTCACCTTCTCCTTCTCCTTCTTCTGCTTCTTCTGCTTCACACTCCAGACTTCACCTTCTCCTTCTCCTTCTTCTGCTTCTTCTGCTGCGCCCTCCAGGCTTCACCTTCTCCTTCTCCTTCTTCTGCTTCTTCTGATTCACCCTCCAGACTTGACCTTCTCCTTCTCCTTCTTCTGCTTCTTCTGATTCACCCTCCAGACTTCACCTTCTCCTTCTCCTTCTTCTGCTTCTTCTGATTCACCCTCCAGACTTCAACTTCTCCTTCTCCTTCTTCTACTTCTTCTGATTCACCCTCCAGACTTCACCTTCTCCTTCTCCTTCTTCTGCTTCTTCTGATTCACCCTCCAGACTTCACCTTCTCCTTCTCCTTCGTCTACTTCTTCTGATTCACCCTCCAGACTACACCTTCTCCTTCTCCTTCTTCTACTTCTTCTGATTCACCCTCCAGACTTCACCTTCTCCTTCTCCTTCTTCTGTTTCTTCTGATTCACCCTCCAGACTTCACCTTCTCCTTCTCCTTCTTCTACTTCTTCTGATTCACCCTCCAGATATCACCTTCTCCTTCTCCTTCTTCTACTTCTTCTGATTCACCCTCCAGACTTCATCTTCTCCTTCTCCTTCTTCTGCTTCTTCTGATTCACCCTCCAGACTTCACCTTCTCCTTCTCCTTCTTCTGCTTCTTCTGATTCACCCTCCAGACTTCAATTTCTCCTTCTCCTTCTTCCACTTCTTCTGATTCACCCTCCAGACTTCACCTTCTCCTTCTCCTTCTTCTACTTCTTCTGATTCACCCTCCAGTCTTCACCTTCTCCTTCTCCTTTTTCCGTTTCTTCTGCTTCACCCTCCAGACTTCACCTTCTCCTTCTTTTTCTACTGCTTCTTCTGATTCACCCTCCAGACTTCACCTTCTCCTTCTCCTTCTTCTGATTCTTCTGATTCACCCTCCAGACTTCACCTTCTCCTTCTCCATCTTCTGCTTCTTCTGATTCACCCTCCTGACTTCAACTTCTCCTTCTCCTTCTTCTACTTCTTCTGATTCACCCTCCTGACTTCACCTTCTCCTTCTCCTTCTTCTACTTCTTCTGCTTCACCCTCCAGACTTCACCTTCTCCTTCTCCTTCTTCTACTTCTTCTGATTCACCCTCCAGATATCACCTTCTCCTTCTCCTTCTTCTACTTCTTCTGATTCACCCTCCAGACTTCATCTTCTCCTTCTCCTTCTTCTGCTTCTTCTGATTCACCCTCCAGACTTCACCTTCTCCTTCTCCTTCTTCTGCTTCTTCTGATTCACCCTCCAGACTTCAACTTCTCCTTCTCCTTCTTCCACTTCTTCTGATTCACCCTCCAGACTTCACCTTCTCCTTCTCCTTCTTCTACTTCTTCTGACTCACCCTCCAGTCTTCACCTTCTCCTTCTCCTTTTTCCGTTTCTTCTGCTTCACCCTCCAGACTTCACCTTCTCCTTCTCTTTCTACTGCTTCTTCTGATTCACCCTCCAGACTTCACCTTCTCCTTCTCCTTCTTCTGATTTTTCTGATTCACCCTCCAGACTTCGCCTTCTCCTTCTCCATCTTCTGCTTCTTCTGATTCACCCTCCTGACTTCAACTTCTCCTTCTCCTTCTTCTACTTCTTCTGATTCACCCTCCTGACTTCACCTTCTCCTTCTCCTTCTTCTGCTTCACCCTCCAGACTTCACCTTCTCCTTCTCCTTCTTCTACTTCTTCTGATTCACCCTCCAGACTTCACCTTCTCATTCTCCTTCTTCTGCTTCTTATGCTGCGCCCTCCAGACTTCACCTTCTATTTCTCCTTCTTCTGCTTCTTCTGCTTCACACTCCAGACTTCACCTTCTCCTTCTCCTTCTTCTGCTTCTTCTGCTGCGCCCTCCAGGCTTCACCTTCTCCTTCTCCTTCTTCTGCTTCTTCTGCTTCACCGTCCTGACTTCACCTTCTCCTTCTCCTTCTTCTACTTCTTCTGCTACACCCCCTTGACTTCACCTGCTCCTTCTCCTTTTTCTGCTTCTTCTGATTCACCCTCCTAAATTCACCTTCTCCTTCTCCTTCTTCTGCTTCTTCTGATTCACCCTCCTGACTTCACCTTCTCCTTCTCCTTCTTCTGCTTCTTCTGATTCACCCTCCAGACTTCACCTTCTCCTTCTCCTTCTTCTGCTTCTTCTGATTCACCCTCCAGACTTCACCTTCTCCTTCTCCTTCTTCTGCTTCTTCTGATTCACCCTCCAGACCTCACCTTCTCCTTCTCCTTTTTCTACTTCTTCTGATTCACCCTCCAGACGTCATCTTCTCCTTCTCCTTCTTCTGCTTCTTCTGATTCACCCTCCAGACTTCACCTTCTCCTTCTCCTTCTTCTGCTTCTTCTGATTCACCCTCCAGACTTCACCTTCTCCTTCTCCTTCTTCTACTTCTTCTGATTCACCCTCCAGACTTCACCTTCTCCTTCTCCTTCTTCGACTTCTTCTGATTCACCCTCCAGTCTTCACCTTCTCCTTCTCCTTCTTCTGTTTCTTCTGCTTCACCCTCCAGACTTCACCTTCTCCTTCTCTTTCTTCTGCTTCTACTGCTACACCCTCCAGACTTCACCTTCTCCTTCTCCTACATCTGATTCTTCTGATTCACCCTCCAGACTTCACCTTCTCTATCTCCTTCTTCTGCTTCTTCTGATTCACCCTCCTGACTTCACCTTCTCCTTCTCCTTCTTCTACTTCGTCTGATTCACCCTCCTGACTTCACCTTCTCCTTCTCCTTCTTCTACTTCCTCTGCTTCACCCTCCAGACTTCACCTTCTCCTTCTCCTTCTTCTACTTCTTCTGATTCACCCTCCAGACTTCACCTTCTCCTTCTCCTTCTTCTGCTTCTTCTGATTCACCCTCCAGACTTCACCTTCTCCTTCTCCTTATTCTGCTTCTTCTGATTCACCCTCCAGACTTCACCTTCTCCTTCTCCTTCTTCTGCTTCTTCTGATTCACCCTCCAGACTTCACCTTCTCCTTCTCCTTCTTCTGCTTCTTCTGATTCACCCTCCAGACTTCACCTTCTCCTTCTCCTTCTTCTGCTTCTTCTGATTCACCCTCCAGACTTCATCTTCTCCTTCTCCTTCTTCTACTTCTTCTGATTCACCCTCCAGACTTCACATTCTCCTTCTCCTTTTTCTGCTTCTTCTGATTCAAACTCCTGACTTCACCTTCTCCTTCTCCTTCTTCTACTTCTTCTGATTCACCCTCCTGACTTCACCTTCTCCTTCTCCTTCTTCTACTTCTTCTGCTTCACCCTCCAGACTTCACCTTCTCCTTCTCCTTCTTCTGCTTCTTCTGCTGCGCCCTCCAGACTTCACCTTCTCCTTCTCCTTCTTCTGCTTCTTCTGCTTCACACTCCAGACTTCACCTTCTCCTTCTCCTTCTTCTGCTTCTTCTGCTGCGCCCTCCAGGCTTCACCTTCTCCTTCTCCTTCTTCTGCTTCTTCTGCTTCACCGTCCTGACTTCACCTTCTCCTTCTCCTTCTTCTACTTCTTCTGCTACACCCCCCTGACTTCACCTGCTCCTTCTCCTTCTTCTGCTTCTTCTGATTCACCCTCCTAACTTCACCTTCTCCTTCTCCTTCTTCTGCTTCTTCTGATTCACCCTCCTGACTTCACCTTCTCCTTCTCCTTCTTCTGCTTCTTCTGATTCACCCTCCAGACTTCATCTTCTCCTTCTCCTTCTTCTGCTTCTTCTGATTCACCCTCCAGACTTCACCTTCTCCTTCTCCTTCTTCTGCTTCTTCTGATTCACCCACCAGACCTCACCTTCTCCTTCTCCTTCTTCTACTTCTTCTGATTCACCCTCCAGACTTCATCTTCTCCTTCTCCTTCTTCTGCTTCTTCTGATTCACCCTCCAGACTTTACCTTCTCCTTCTTCTGCTTCTTCTGATTCACCCTCCAGACTTCACCTTCTCCTTCTCCTTCTTCTACTTCTTCTGATTCACCCTCCAGACTTCACCTTCTCCTTCTCCTTCTTCTACTTCTTCTGATTCACCCTCCAGTCTTCACCTTCTCCTTCTCCTTCTTCTGTTTCTTCTGCTTCACCCTCCAGACTTCACCTTCTCCTTCTCTTTCTTCTGCTTCTTCTGCTTCACCCTCCAGACTTCACCTTCTCCTTCTCCTTCTTCTGCTTCTTCTGATTCACCCTCCAGACTTGACCTTCTCCTTCTCCTTCTTCTGCTTCTTCTGATTCACCCTCCAGACTTCACCTTCTCCTTCTCCTTCTTCTGCTTCTTCTGATTCACCCTCCAGACTTCAACTTCTCCTTCTCCTTCTTCTACTTCTTCTGATTCACCCTCCAGACTTCACCTTCTCCTTCTCCTTCTTCTGCTTCTTCTGATTCACCCTCCAGACTTCACCTTCTCCTTCTCCTTCGTCTACTTCTTCTGATTCACCCTCCAGACTACACCTTCTCCTTCTCCTTCTTCTACTTCTTCTGATTCACCCTCCAGACTTCACCTTCTCCTTCTCCTTCTTCTGTTTCTTCTGATTCACCCTCCAGACTTCACCTTCTCCTTCTCCTTCTTCTACTTCTTCTGATTCACCCTCCAGATATCACCTTCTCCTTCTCCTTCTTCTACTTCTTCTGATTCACCCTCCAGACTTCATCTTCTCCTTCTCCTTCTTCTGCTTCTTCTGATTCACCCTCCAGACTTCACCTTCTCCTTCTCCTTCTTCTGCTTCTTCTGATTCACCCTCCAGACTTCAATTTCTCCTTCTCCTTCTTCCACTTCTTCTGATTCACCCTCCAGACTTCACCTTCTCCTTCTCCTTCTTCTACTTCTTCTGATTCACCCTCCAGTCTTCACCTTCTCCTTCTCCTTTTTCCGTTTCTTCTGCTTCACCCTCCAGACTTCACCTTCTCCTTCTTTTTCTACTGCTTCTTCTGATTCACCCTCCAGACTTCACCTTCTCCTTCTCCTTCTTCTGATTCTTCTGATTCACCCTCCAGACTTCACCTTCTCCTTCTCCATCTTCTGCTTCTTCTGATTCACCCTCCTGACTTCAACTTCTCCTTCTCCTTCTTCTACTTCTTCTGATTCACCCTCCTGACTTCACCTTCTCCTTCTCCTTCTTCTACTTCTTCTGCTTCACCCTCCAGACTTCACCTTCTCCTTCTCCTTCTTCTACTTCTTCTGATTCACCCTCCAGATATCACCTTCTCCTTCTCCTTCTTCTACTTCTTCTGATTCACCCTCCAGACTTCATCTTCTCCTTCTCCTTCTTCTGCTTCTTCTGATTCACCCTCCAGACTTCACCTTCTCCTTCTCCTTCTTCTGCTTCTTCTGATTCACCCTCCAGACTTCAACTTCTCCTTCTCCTTCTTCCACTTCTTCTGATTCACCCTCCAGACTTCACCTTCTCCTTCTCCTTCTTCTACTTCTTCTGACTCACCCTCCAGTCTTCACCTTCTCCTTCTCCTTTTTCCGTTTCTTCTGCTTCACCCTCCAGACTTCACCTTCTCCTTCTCTTTCTACTGCTTCTTCTGATTCACCCTCCAGACTTCACCTTCTCCTTCTCCTTCTTCTGATTTTTCTGATTCACCCTCCAGACTTCACCTTCTCCTTCTCCATCTTCTGCTTCTTCTGATTCACCCTCCTGACTTCAACTTCTCCTTCTCCTTCTTCTACTTCTTCTGATTCACCCTCCTGACTTCACCTTCTCCTTCTCCTTCTTCTGCTTCACCCTCCAGACTTCACCTTCTCCTTCTCCTTCTTCTACTTCTTCTGATTCACCCTCCAGACTTCACCTTCTCCTTCTCCTTCTTCTGCTTCTTCTGATTCACCCTCCAAACTTCACCTTCTCATTCTCCTTCTTCTGCTTCTTATGCTGCGCCCTCCAGACTTCACCTTCTCCTTCTCCTTCTTCTGCTTCTTCTGCTTCACACTCCAGACTTCACCTTCTCCTTCTCCTTCTTCTGCTTCTTCTGCTGCGCCCTCCAGGCTTCACCTTCTCCTTCTCCTTCTTCTGCTTCTTCTGCTTCACCGTCCTGACTTCACCTTCTCCTTCTCCTTCTTCTACTTCTTCTGCTACACCCCCTTGACTTCACCTGCTCCTTCTCCTTTTTCTGCTTCTTCTGATTCACCCTCCTAAATTCACCTTCTCCTTCTCCTTCTTCTGCTTCTTCTGATTCACCCTCCTGACTTCACCTTCTCCTTCTCCTTCTTCTGCTTCTTCTGATTCACCCTCCAGACTTCACCTTCTCCTTCTCCTTCTTCTGCTTCTTCTGATTCACCCTCCAGACTTCACCTTCTCCTTCTCCTTCTTCTGCTTCTTCTGATTCACCCTCCAGACCTCACCTTCTCCTTCTCCTTTTTCTACTTCTTCTGATTCACCCTCCAGACGTCATCTTCTCCTTCTCCTTCTTCTGCTTCTTCTGATTCACCCTCCAGACTTCACCTTCTCCTTCTCCTTCTTCTGCTTCTTCTGATTCACCCTCCAGACTTCACCTTCTCCTTCTCCTTCTTCTACTTCTTCTGATTCACCCTCCAGACTTCACCTTCTCCTTCTCCTTCTTCGACTTCTTCTGATTCACCCTCCAGTCTTCACCTTCTCCTTCTCCTTCTTCTGTTTCTTCTGCTTCACCCTCCAGACTTCACCTTCTCCTTCTCTTTCTTCTGCTTCTACTGCTACACCCTCCAGACTTCACCTTCTCCTTCTCCTACATCTGATTCTTCTGATTCACCCTCCAGACTTCACCTTCTCTATCTCCTTCTTCTGCTTCTTCTGATTCACCCTCCTGACTTCACCTTCTCCTTCTCCTTCTTCTACTTCGTCTGATTCACCCTCCTGACTTCACCTTCTCCTTCTCCTTCTTCTACTTCCTCTGCTTCACCCTCCAGACTTCACCTTCTCCTTCTCCTTCTTCTACTTCTTCTGATTCACCCTCCAGACTTCACCTTCTCCTTCTCCTTCTTCTGCTTCTTCTGATTCACCCTCCAGACTTCACCTTCTCCTTCTCCTTATTCTGCTTCTTCTGATTCACCCTCCAGACTTCACCTTCTCCTTCTCCTTCTTCTGCTTCTTCTGATTCACCCTCCAGACTTCACCTTCTCCTTCTCCTTCTTCTGCTTCTTCTGATTCACCCTCCAGACTTCACCTTCTCCTTCTCCTTCTTCTGCTTCTTCTGATTCACCCTCCAGACTTCACCTTCTCCTTCTCCTTCTTCTACTTCTTCTGATTCACCCTCCAGACTTCACATTCTCCTTCTCCTTTTTCTGCTTCTTCTGATTCAACCTCCTGACTTCACCTTCTCCTTCTCCTTCTTCTACTTCTTCTGATTCACCCTCCTGACTTCACCTTCTCCTTCTCCTTCTTCTACTTCTTCTGCTTCACCCTCCAGACTTCACCTTCTCCTTCTCCTTCTTCTGCTTCTTCTGCTGCGCCCTCCAGACTTCACCTTCTCCTTCTCCTTCTTCTGCTTCTTCTGCTTCACACTCCAGACTTCACCTTCTCCTTCTCCTTCTTCTGCTTCTTCTGCTGCGCCCTCCAGGCTTCACCTTCTCCTTCTCCTTCTTCTGCTTCTTCTGCTTCACCGTCCTGACTTCACCTTCTCCTTCTCCTTCTTCTACTTCTTCTGCTACACCCCCCTGACTTCACCTGCTCCTTCTCCTTCTTCTGCTTCTTCTGATTCACCCTCCTAACTTCACCTTCTCCTTCTCCTTCTTCTGCTTCTTCTGATTCACCCTCCTGACTTCACCTTCTCCTTCTCCTTCTTCTGCTTCTTCTGATTCACCCTCCAGACTTCATCTTCTCCTTCTCCTTCTTCTGCTTCTTCTGATTCACCCTCCAGACTTCACCTTCTCCTTCTCCTTCTTCTGCTTCTTCTGATTCACCCTCCAGACCTCACCTTCTCCTTCTCCTTCTTCTACTTCTTCTGATTCACCCTCCAGACTTCATCTTCTCCTTCTCCTTCTTCTGCTTCTTCTGATTCACCCTCCAGACTTTACCTTCTCCTTCTTCTGCTTCTTCTGATTCACCCTCCAGACTTCACCTTCTCCTTCTCCTTCTTCTACTTCTTCTGATTCACCCTCCAGACTTCACCTTCTCCTTCTCCTTCTTCTACTTCTTCTGATTCACCCTCCAGTCTTCACCTTCTCCTTCTCCTTCTTCTGTTTCTTCTGCTTCACCCTCCAGACTTCACCTTCTCCTTCTCTTTCTTCTGCTTCTTCTGCTTCACCCTCCAGACTTCACCTTCTCCTTCTCCTTCTTCTGATTCTTCTGATTCACCCTCCAGACTTCACCTTCTCTATCTCCTTCTTCTGCTTCTTCTGATTCACCCTCCTGACTTCACCTTCTCCTTCTCCTTCTTCTACTTCTTCTGATTCACCCTCCTGACTTCACCTTCTCCTTCTCCTTCTTCTACTTCTTCTGCTTTACCCTCCAGACTTCACCTTCTCCTTCTCCTGCTTCTACTTCTTCTGATTCACCCTCCAGACTTCACCTTCTCCTTCTCCTTCTTCTGCTTCTTCTGATTCACCCTCCAGACTTCACCTTCTCCTTCTCCTTATTCTGCTTCTTCTGATTCACCCTCCAGACTTCACCTTCTCCTTCTCCTTCTCCTGCTTCTTCTGATTCACCCTCCAGACTTCACCTTCTCCTTCTCCTTCTTCTGCTTCTTCTGATTCACCCTCCAGACTTCACCTTCTCCTTCTCCTTCTTCTGCTTCTTCTGATTCACCCTCCAGACTTCACCTTCTCCTTCTCCTTCTTCTACTTCTTCTGATTCACCCTCCAGACTTCACCTTCTCCTTCTCCTTCTTCTGCTTCTTCTGATTCACCCTCCTGACTTCACCTTCTCCTTCTCCTTCTTCTACATCTTCTGATTCACCCTCCTGACTTCACCTTCTCCTTCTCCTTCTTCTACTTCTTCTGCTTCACCCTCCAGACTTCACCCTCTCCTTCTCCTTCTTCTACTTCTTCTGATTCACCCTCCAGACTTCACCTTCTCCTTCTCCTTCTTCTACTTCTTCTGATTCACCCTCCAGACTTCACCTTCTCCTTCTCCTTCTTCTACTTCTTCTGATTCACCCTCCAGACTTCACCTTCTCCTTCTCCTTATTCTGCTTCTTCTGAATCACCCTCCAGACTTCACCTTCTCCTTCTCCTTCTTCTGCTTCTTCTGATTCACCCTCCAGACTTCACCTCCTCCTTCTCCTTCTTCTGCTTCTTCTGATTCACCCTCCAGACTTCACCTTCTCCTTCTCCTTCTTCTACTTCTTCTGATTCACCCTCCAGACTTCACCTTCTCCTTCTCTTTCTTCTGCTTCTTCTGATTCACCCTCCAGACTTCACCTTCTCCTTCTCCTTCTTCTGATTCTTCTGATTCACCCTCCAGACTTCACCTTCTCCTTCTCCTTCTTCTGCTTCTTCTGATTCACCCTCCTGACTTCACCTTCTCCTTCTCCTTCTTCTACATCTTCTGATTCACCCTCCTGACTTCACCTTCTCCTTCTCCTTCTTCTACTTCTTCTGCTTCACCCTCCAGACTTCACCTTCTCCTTCTCCTTCTTCTACTTCTTCTGATTCACCCTCCAGACTTCACCTTCTCCTTCTCCTTCTTCTACTTCTTCTGATTCACCCTCCAGACTTCACTTTCTCCTTCTCCTTCTTCTACTTCTTCTGATTCACCCTCCAGACTTCACCTTCTCCATCTCCTTCTTCTGCTTCTTCTGATTCACCCTCCAGACTTCACCTTCTCCTTCTCCTTCGTCTACTTCTTCTGATTCACCCTCCAGACTACACCTTCTCCTTCTCCTTCTTCTACTTCTTCTGATTCACCCTCCAGACTTCACCTTCTCCTTCTCCTTCTTCTGTTTCTTCTGATTCACCCTCCAGACTTCACCTTCTCCTTCTCCTTCTTCTACTTCTTCTGATTCACCCTCCAGACTTCATCTTCTCCTTCTCCTTCTTCTGCTTCTTCTGATTCACCCTCCAGACTTCACCTTCTCCTTCTCCTTCTTCTACTTCTTCTGATTCACCCTCCAGACTTCAGCTTCTCCTTCTCCTTCTTCTACTTCTTCTGATTCACCCTCCAGTCTTCACCTTCTCCTTCTCCTTCTTCTGTTTCTTCTGCTTCACCCTCCAGACTTCACCTTCTCCTTCTCTTTCTTCTGCTTCTTCTGATTCACCCTCCAGACTTCACCTTCTCCTTCTCCTTCTTCTGATTCTTCTGATTCACCCTCCAGACTTCACCTTCTCCTTCTCCTTCTTCTGCTTCTTCTGATTCACCCTCCTGACTTCACCTTCTCCTTCTCCTTCTTCTACTTCTTCTGATTCACCCTCCTGACTTCACCTTCTCCTTCTCCTTCTTCTACTTCTTCTGCTTCACCCTCCAGACTTCACCTTCTCCTTCTCCTTCTTCTACTTCTTCTGATTCACCCTCCAGACTTCACCTTCTCCTTCTCCTTCTTCTGCTTCTTCTGATTCACCCTCCAGACTTAACCTTCTCCTTCTCCTTATTCTGCTTCTTCTGATTCACCCTCCAGACTTCAACTTCTCCTTCTCCTTATTCTGCTTCTTCTGATTCACCCTCCAGACTTCACCTTCTCCTTCTCCTTCCTTTGCTTCTTCTGATTCACCCTCCAGACTTCACCTTCTCCTTCTCCTTCTTCTGATTCTTCTGATTCACCCTCCAGACTTCACCTTCTCCTTCTCCATCTTCTGCTTCTTCTGATTCACCCTCCTGACTTCACCTTCTCCTTCTCCTTCTTCTACTTCTTCTGATTCACCCTCCTGACTTCACCTTCTCCTTCTCCATCTTCTACTTCTTCTGCTTCACCCTCCAGACTTCAACTTCTCCTTCTCCTTCTTCTACTTCTTCTGATTCACCCTCCAGACTTCACCTTCTCCTTCTCCTTCTTCTGCTTCTTCTGATTCACCCTCCAGACTTCACCTTCTCCTTCTCCTTCTTCTGCTTCTTCTGATTCACCCTCCAGACTTCACCTTCTCCTTCTCCTTCTTCTACTTCTTCTGATTCACCCTCCAGACTTCACCTTCTCCTTCTCCTTCTTCTGCTTCTTCTGATTCACCCTCCAGACTTCACCTTCTCCTTCTCCTTCGTCTCCTTCTTCTGATTCACCCTCCAGACTACACCTTCTCCTTCTCCTTCTTCTACTTCTTCTGATTCACACTCCAGACTTCACCTTCTCCTTCTCATTCTTCTGTTTCTTCTGATTCACCCTCCAGACTTCATCTTCTCCTTCTCCTTCTTCTACTTCTTCTGATTCACCCTCCAGACTTCACCTTCTCCTTCTCCTTCTTCTACTTCTTCTGATTCACCCTCCAGACTTCATCTTCTATTTCTCCTTCTTCTACTTCTTCTGATTCACCCTCCAGACTTCACCTTCTCCTTCTCCTTCTTCTGCTTCTTCTGATTCACCCTCCAGACTTCACCTTCTCCTTCTCCTTATTCTGCTTCTTCTGATTCACGTTCCCGACTTCACCTTCTCCTTCTCCTTCTTCTACTTCTTCTGATTCACCCTCCAGACTTCACCTTCTCCTTCTCCTTCTTCTGCTTCTTCTGATTCACCCTCCAGACTTCACCTTCTCCTTCTCCTTCGTCTACTTCTTCTGATTCACCCTCCAGACTACACCTTCTCCTTCTCCTTCTTCTACTTCTTCTGATTCACCCTCCAGACTTCACCTTCTCCTTCTCCTTCTTCTGTTTCTTCTGATTCACCCTCCAGACTTCATCTTTTCCTTCTCCTTCTTCTCCTTCTTCTGATTCACCCTCCAGACTTCACCTTCTCCTTCTCCTTCTTCTACTTCTTCTGATTCACCCTCCAGACTTCATCTTCTCCTTCTCCTTCTTCTACTTCTTCTGATTCACCCTCCAGACTTCACCTTCTCCTTCTCCTTCTTCTGCTTCTTCTGATTCACCCTCCAGACTTCACCTTCTCCTTCTCCTTATTCTGCTTCTTCTGATTCACCTCCAGACTTCACCTTCTCCTTCTCCTTCTTCTGCTTCTTCTGATTCACCCTCCAGACTTCACCTTCTCCTTCTCCTTCTTCTGCTTCTTCTGATTCACCCTCCAGACTTCACCTTCTCCTTCTCCTTCTTCTACTTCTTCTGATTCACCCTCCAGACTTAACCTTCTCCTTCTCCTTCTTTTGCTTCTTCTGATTCACCCTCCAGACTTCACCTTCTCCTTCTCCTTCGTCTACTTCTTCTGATTCACCCTCCAGACGACACCTTCTCCTTCTCCTGCTTCTACTTCTTCTGATTCACCCTCCAGACTTCACCTTCTCCTTCTCCTTCTTCTGTTTCTTCTGATTCACCCTCCAGACTTCATCTTCTCCTTCTCCTTCTTCTACTTCTTCTGATTCACCCTCCAGACTTCACCTTCTCCTTCTCCTTCTTCTACTTCTTCTGATTCACCCTCCGGACTTCATCTTCTCCTTCTCCTTCTTCTGCTTCTTCTGATTCACCCTCCAGACTTCACCTTCTCCTTCTCCTTCTTCTGCTTCTTCTGATTCACCCTCCAGACTTCAACTTCTCCTTCTCCTTCTTCTACTTCTTCTGATTCACCCTCCAGACTTCACCTTCTCCTTCTCCTTCTTCTACTTCTTCTGATTCACCCTCCAGTCTTCACCTTCTCCTTCTCCTTCTTCTGTTTCTTCTGCTTCTCCCTCCAGACTTCAACTTCTCCTTCTCTTTCTTCTGCTTCTTCTGATTCACCCTCCAGACTTCACCTTCTCCTTCTCCTTCTTCTGATTCTTCTGATTCACCCTCCAGACTTCACCTTCTCCTTCTCCTTCTTCTGCTTCTTCTGTTTCACCCTCCTGACTTCACCTTCTCCTTCTCCTTCTTCTACTTCTTCTGATTCACCCTCCTGACTTCACCTTCTCCTTCTCCTTCTTCTACTTCTTCTGCTTCATCCTCCAGACTTCACCTTCTCCTTCTCCTTCTTCTACTTCTTCTGATTCACCCTCCAGACTTCACCTTCTCCTTCTCCTTCTTCTGCTTCTTCTGATTCACCCTCCAGACTTCACCTTCTCATTCTCCTTCTTCTCCTTCTTCTGCTGCGCCCTCCAGACTTCACCTTCTCCTTCTCCTTCTTCTGCTTCTTCTGCTTCACACTCCAGACTTCACCTTCTCCTTCTCCTTCTTCTGCTTCTTCTGCTGCGCCCTCCAGGCTTCACCTTCTCCTTCTCCTTCTTCTGCTTCTTCTGCTTCACCGTCCTGACTTCACGTTCTCCTTCTCCTTCTTCTACTTCTTCTGCTACACCCCCCTGACTTCACCTGCTCCTTCTCCTTCTTCTGCTTCTTCTGATTCACCCTCCTGACTTCACCTTCTCCTTCTCCTTCTTCTGCTTCTTCTGATTCACCCTCCAGACTTCACCTTCTCCTTCTCCTTCTTCTGCTTCTTCCGATTCACCCTCCAGACTTCACCTTCTCCTGCTCCTTCTTCTGCTTCTTCTGATTCACCCTCCAGACTTCACCTTCTCCTTCTCCTTCTTCTGCTTCTTCTGATTCACCCTCCAGACTTCACCTTCTCCTTCTCCTTCTTCTACTTCTTCTGATTCACCCTCCAGACTTCACCTTCTCCTTCTCCTTCTTCTACTTCTTCTGATTCACCCTCCAGTCTTCACCTTCTCCTTCTCCTTCTTCTGTTTCTTCTGCATCACCCTCCAGACTTCACCTTCTCCTTCTCTTTCTTCTGCTTCTTCTGCTTCACCCTCCAGACTTCACCTTCTCCTTCTCCTTCTTCTGATTCTTCTGATTCACCCTCCAGACTTCACCTTCTCTATCTCCTTCTTCTGCTTCTTCTGATTCACCCTCCTGACTTCACCTTCTCCTTCTCCTTCTTCTACTTCTTCTGATTCACCCTCCTGACTTCACCTTCTCCTTCTCCTTCTTCTACTTCTTCAGCTTCACCCTCCAGACTTCACCTTCTCCTTCTCCTTCTTCTACTTCTTCTGATTCACCCTCCAGACTTCAACTTCTCCTTCTCCTTCTTCTGCTTATTCTGATTCTCCCTCCAGACTTCACCTTCTCCTTCCCCTTATTCTGCTTCTTCTGATTCACCCTCCAGACTTCACCTTCTCCTTCTCCTTCTTCTGCTTCTTCTGATTCACCCTCCAGACTTCACCTTCTCCTTCTCCTTCTTCTGCTTCTTCTGATTCACCCTCCAGACTTCACCTTCTCCTTCTCCTTCTTCTGCTTCTTCTGATTCACCCTCCAGACTTCACCTTCTCCTTCTCCTTCTTCTACTTCTTCTGATTCACCCTCCAGACTTCACCTTCTCCTTCTCCTTCTTCTGCTTCTTCTGATTCACCCTCCAGACTTCACCTTCTCCTTCTCCTTCTTCTGCTTCTTCTGATTCACCCTCCAGACTTCACCTTCTCCTTCTCCTTCTTCTGCTTCTTCTGATTCACCCTCCAGACTTCACCTTCTCCTTCTCCTTCTTCTGCTTCTTCTGATTCACCCTCCAGACTTCACCTTCTCCTTCTCCTTCTTCTACTTCTTCTGATTCACCCTCCAGACTTCACCTTCTCCTTCTCCTTCTTCTGCTTCTTCTGATTCACCCTCCTGACTTCACCTTCTCCTTCTCCTTCTTCTACATCTTCTGATTCACCCTCCTGACTTCACCTTCTCCTTCTCCTTCTTCTACTTCTTCTGCTTCACCCTCCAGACTTCACCTTCTCCTTCTCCTTCTTCTACTTCTTCTGATTCACCCTCCAGACTTCACCTTCTCCTTCTCCTTCTTCTACTTCTTCTGATTCACCCTCCAGACTTCACCTTCTCCTTCTCCTTCTTCTACTTCTTCTGATTCACCCTCCAGACTTCACCTACTCCTTCTCCTTCTTCTACTTCTTCTGATTCACCCTCCAGACTTCACCTTCTCCTTCTCCTTCTTCTACTTCTTCTGATTCACCCTCCAGACTTCACCTTCTCCTTCTCCTTCTTCTACTTCTTCTGATTCACCCTCCAGACTTCACCTTCTACTTCTCCTTCTTCTGCTTCTTCTGATTCACCCTCCAGACTTCACCTTCTCCTTCTCCTTATTCTGCTTCTTCTGAATCACCCTCCAGACTTCACCTTCTCCTTCTCCTTCTTCTGCTTCTTCTGATTCACCCTCCAGACTTCACCTTCACCTTCTCCTTCTTCTACTTCTTCTGATTCACCCTCCAGACTTCACCTTCTCCATCTCCTTCTTCTGCTTCTTCTGATTCACCCTCCAGACTTCACCTTCTCCTTCTCCTTCGTCTACTTCTTCTGATTCACCCTCCAGACTTCACCTTCTCCTTCTCCCTCTTCTGCTTCTTCTGATTCACCCTCCAGACTTCACCTTCTCCTTCTCCTTCTTCTACTTCTTCTGATTCACCCTCCAGACTTCACCTTCTCCTTCTCCTTCTTCTGATTCTTCTGATTCACCCTCCAGACTTCACCTTCTCCTTCTCCTTCTTCTGCTTCTTCTGATTCACCCTCCTGACTTCACCTTCTCCTTCTCCTTCTTCTACATCTTCTGATTCACCCTCCTGAATTCACCTTCTCCTTCTCCTTCTTCTACTTCTTCTGCTTCCCCCTCCAGACTTCACCTTCTCCTTCTCCTTCTTCTACTTCTTCTGATTCACCCTCCAGACTTCACCTTCTCCTTCTCCTTCTTCTACTTCTTCTGATTCACCCTCCAGACTTCACCTTCTCCTTCTCCTTCTTCTACTTCTTCTGATTCACCCTCCAGACTTCACCTTCTCCTTCTCCTTCTTCTGCTTCTTCTGATTCACCCTCCAGACATCACCTTCTCCTTCTCCTTATTCTGCTTCTTCTGAATCACCCTCCAGACTTCACCTTCTCCTTCTCCTTCTTCTGCTTCTTCTGATTCACCCTCCAGACTTCACCTTCTCCTTCTCCTTCTTCTACTTCTTCTGATTCACCCTCCAGACTTCACCTTCTCCATCTCCTTCTTCTGCTTCTTCTGATTCACCCTCCAGACTTCACCTTCTCCTTCTCCTTCGTCTACTTCTTCTGATTCACCCTCCAGACTACACCTTCTCCTTCTCCTTCTTCTACTTCTTCTGATTCACCCTCCAGACTTCACCTTCTCCTTCTCCTTCTTCTGATTCTTCTGATTCACCCTCCAGACTTCACCTTCTCTATCTCCTTCTTCTGCTTCTTCTGATTCACCCTCCTGACTTCACCTTCTCCTTCTCCTTCTTCTACTTCTTCTGATTCACCCTCCTGACTTCACCTTCTCCTTCTCCTTCTTCTACTTCTTCTGCTTCACCCTCCAGACTTCACCTTCTCCTTCTCCTTCTTCTACTTCTTCTGATTCACCCTCCAGACTTCACCTTCTCCTTCTCCTTCTTCTGCTTCTTCAGATTCACCCTCCAGACTTCACCTTCTCCTTCTCCTTATTCTGCTTCTTCTGATTCACCCTCCAGACTTCACCTTCTCCTTCTCCTTCTTCTGCTTCTTCTGATTCACCCTCCAGACTTCACCTTCTCCTTCTCCTTCTTCTGCTTCCTCTGATTCACCCTCCAGACTTCACCTTCTCCTTCTCCTTCTTCTGCTTCTTCTGATTCACCCTCCAGACTTCACCTTCTCCTTCTCCTTCTTCTACTTCTTCTGATTCACCCTCCAGACTTCACCTTCTCCTTCTCCTTCTTCTGCTTCTTCTGATTCACCCTCCTGACTTCACCTTCTCCTTCTCCTTCTTCTACATCTTCTGATTCACCCTCCTGACTTCACCTTCTCCTTCTCCTTCTTCTACTTCTTCTGCTTCACCCTCCAGACTTCACCTTCTCCTTCTCCTTCTTCTACTTCTTCTGATTCACCCTCCAGACTTCACCTTCTCCTTCTCCTTCTTCTACTTCTTCTGATTCACCCTCCAGACTTCACCTTCTCCTTCTCCTTCTTCTACTTCTTCTGATTCACCCTCCAGACTTCACCTTCTCCTTCTCCTTCTTCTGCTTCTTCTGATTCACCCTCCAGACTTCACCTTCTCCTTCTCCTTATTCTGCTTCTTCTGAATCACCCTCCAGACTTCACCTTCTCCTTCTCCTTCTTCTGCTTCTTCTGATTCACCCTCCAGACTTCACCTTCTCCTTCTCCTTCTTCTGCTTCTTCTGATTCACACTCCAGACTTCACCTTCTCCTTCTCCTTCGTCTGCTTCTTCTGATTCACCCTCCAGACTTCACCTTCTCCTTCTCCTTCTTCTGCTTCTTCTGATTCACCCTCCAGACTTCACCTTCTCCTTCTCCTTCTTCTACTTCTTCTGATTCACCCTCCAGACTTCACCTTCTCCTTCTCTTTCTTCTGCTTCTTCTGATTCACCCTCCAGACTTCACCTTCTCCTTCTCCTTCTTCTGATTCTTCTGATTCACCCTCCGGACTTCACCTTCTCCTTCTCCTTCTTCTGCTTCTTCTGATACACCCTCCTGACTTCACCTTCTCCTTCTCCTTCTTCTACATCTTCTGATTCACCCTCCTGACTTCACCTTCTCCTTCTCCTTCTTCTACTTCTTCTGCTTCACCCTCCAGACTTCACCTTCTCCTTCTCCTTCTTCTACTTCTTCTGATTCACCCTCCAGACTTCACCTTCTCCTTCTCCTTCTTCTACTTCTTCTGATTCACCCTCCAGACTTCACTTCCTCCTTCTCCTTCTTCTACTTCTTCTGATTCACCCTCCAGACTTCACCTTCTCCATCTCCTTCTTCTGCTTCTTCTGATTCACCCTCCAGACTTCACCTTCTCCTTCTCCTTCGTCTACTTCTTCTGATTCACCCTCCAGACTACACCTTCTCCTTCTCCTTCTTCTACTTCTTCTGATTCACCCTCCAGACTTCACCTTCTCCTTCTCCTTCTTCTGTTTCTTCTGATTCACCCTCCAGACTTCACCTTCTCCTTCTCCTTCTTCTACTACTTCTGATTCACCCTCCAGACTTCACCTTCTCCTTCTCCTTCTTCTACTTCTTCTGATTCACCCTCCAGACTTCATCTTCTCCTTCTCCTTCTTCTGCTTCTTCTGATTCACCCTCCAGACTTCACCTTCTCCTTCTCCTTCTTCTACTTCTTCTGATTCACCCTCCAGACTTCACCTTCTGCTTCTCCTTCTTCTACTTCTTCTGATTCACCCTCCAGTCTTCACCTTCTCCTTCTCCTTCTTCTGTTTCTTCTGCTTCACCCTCCAGACTTCACCTTCTCCTTCTCTTTCTTCTGCTTCTTCTGATTCACCCTCCAGACTTCACCTTCTCCTTCTCCTTCTTCTGATTCTTCTGATTCACCCTCCAGACTTCACCTTCTCCTTCTCCTTCTTCTGCTTCTTCTGATTCACCCTCCTGACTTCACCTTCTCCTTCTCCTTCTTCTACTTCTTCTGATTTACCCTCCTGACTTCACCTTCTCCTTCTCCTTCTTCTACTTCTTCTGCTTCACCCTCCAGACTTCACCTTCTCCTTCTCCTTCTTCTACTTCTTCTGATTCACCCTCCAGACTTCACCTTCTCCTTCTCCTTCTTCTGCTTCTTCTGATTCACCCTCCAGACTTCACCTTCTCCTTCTCCTTATTCTGCTTCTTCTGATTCACCCTCCAGACTTCAACTTCTCCTTCTCCTTATTCTGCTTCTTCTGATTCACCCTCCAGACTTCACCTTCTCCTTCTCCTTCCTTTGCTTCTTCTGATTCACCCTCCAGACTTCACCTTCTCCTTCTCCTTCTTCTGATTCTTCTGATTCACCCTCCAGACTTCACCTTCTCCTTCTCCATCTTCTGCTTCTTCTGATTCACCCTCCTGACTTCACCTTCTCCTTCTCCTTCTTCTACTTCTTCTGATTCACCCTCCTGACTTCACCTTCTACTTCTCCATCTTCTACTTCTTCTGCTTCACCCTCCAGACTTCAACTTCTCCTTCTCCTTCTTCTACTTCTTCTGATTCACCCTCCAGACTTCACCTTCTACTTCTCCTTCTTCTGCTTCTTCTGATTCACCCTCCAGACTTCACCTTCTCCTTCTCCTTCTTCTGCTTCTTCTGATTCACCCTCCAGACTTCACCTTCTCCTTCTCCTTCTTCTACTTCTTCTGATTCACCCTCCAGACTTCACCTTCTCCTTCTCCTTCTTCTGCTTCTTCTGATTCACCCTCCAGACTTCACCTTCTCCTTCTCCTTCGTCTCCTTCTTCTGATTCACCCTCCAGACTACACCTTCTCCTTCTCCTTCTTCTACTTCTTCTGATTCACCCTCCAGACTTCACCTTCTCCTTCTCATTCTTCTGTTTCTTCTGATTCACCCTCCAGACTTCATCTTCTCCTTCTCCTTCTTCTACTTCTTCTGATTCACCCTCCAGACTTCACCTTCTCCTTCTCCTTCTTCTACTTCTTCTGATTCACCCTCCAGACTTCATCTTCTATTTCTCCTTCTTCTACTTCTTCTGATTCACCCTCCAGACTTCACCTTCTCCTTCTCCTTCTTCTGCTTCTTCTGATTCACCCTCCAGACTTCACCTTCTCCTTCTCCTTATTCTGCTTCTTCTGATTCACCCTCCAGACTTCACCTTCTCCTTCTCCTTCTTCTACTTCTTCTGATTCACCCTCCAGACTTCACCTTCTCCTTCTCCTTCTTCTGCTTCTTCTGGTTCACCCTCCAGACTTCACCTTCTCCTTCTCCTTCGTCTACTTCTTCTGATTCACCCTCCAGACTACACCTTCTCCTTCTCCTTCTTCTACTTCTTCTGATTCACCCTGCAGACTTCACCTTCTCCTTCTCCTTCTTCTGTTTCTTCTGATTCACCCTCCAGACTTCATCTTCTCCTTCTCCTTCTTCTCCTTCTTCTGATTCACCCTCCAGACTTCACCTTCTCCTTCTCCTTCTTCTACTTCTTCTGATTCACCCTCCAGACTTCATCTTCTCCTTCTCCTTCTTCTACTTCTTCTGATTCACCCTCCAGACTTCACCTTCTCCTTCTCCTTCTTCTGCTTCTTCTGATTCACCCTCCAGACTTCACCTTCTCCTTCTCCTTATTCTGCTTCTTCTGATTCACCTCCAGACTTCACCTTCTCCTTCTCCTTCTTCTGCTTCTTCTGATTCACCCTCCAGACTTCACCTTCTCCTTCTCCTTCTTCTGCTTCTTCTGATTCACCCTCCAGACTTCACCTTCTCCTTCTCCTTCTTCTACTTCTTCTGATTCACCCTCCAGACTTAACCTTCTCCTTCTCCTTCTTCTGCTTCTTCTGATTCACCCTCCAGACTTCACCTTCTCCTTCTCCTTCGTCTACTTCTTCTGATTCACCCTCCAGACGACACCTTCTCCTTCTCCTTCTTCTACTTCTTCTGATTCACCCTCCAGACTTCACCTTCTCCTTCTCCTTCTTCTGTTTCTTCTGATTCACCCTCCAGACTTCATCTTCTCCTTCTCCTTCTTCTACTTCTTCTGATTCACCCTCCAGACTTCACCTTCTCCTTCTCCTTCTTCTACTTCTTCTGATTCACCCTCCGGACTTCATCTTCTCCTTCTCCTTCTTCTGCTTCTTCTGATTCACCCTCCAGACTTTACCTTCTCCTTCTCCTTCTTCTGCTTCTTCTGATTCACCCTCCAGACTTCAACTTCTCCTTCTCCTTCTTCTACTTCTTCTGATTCACCCTCCAGACTTCACCTTCTCCTTCTCCTTCTTCTACTTCTTCTGATTCACCCTCCAGACTTCACCTTCTCCTTCTCCTTCTTCTGTTTCTTCTGCTTCACCCTCCAGACTTCACCTTCTCCTTCTCTTTCTTCTGCTTCTTCTGATTCACCCTCCAGACTTCACCTTCTCCTTCTCCTTCTTCTGATTCTTCTGATTCACATTCCAGACTTCACCTTCTCCTTCTCCTTCTTCTGCTTCTTCTGATTCACCCTCCTGACTTCACCTTCTCCTTCTCCTTCTTCTACTTCTTCTGATTCACCCTCCTGACTTCACCTTCTCCTTCTCCTTCTTCTACTTCTTCTGCTTCACCCTCCAGACTTCACCTTCTCCTTCTCCTTCTTCTACTTCTTCTGATTCACCCTCCAGACTTCACCTTCTCCTTCTCCTTCTTCTGCTTCTTCTGATTCACCCTCCAGACTTCACCTTCTCATTCTCCTTCTTCTCCTTCTTCTGCTTCACACTCCAGACTTCACCTTCTCCTTCTCCTTCTTCTGCTTCTTCTGCTGCGCCCTCCAGGCTTCACCTTCTCCTTCTCCTTCTTCTGCTTCTTCTGCTTCACCGTCCTGACTTCACCTTCTCCTTCTCCTTCTTCTACTTCTTCTGCTAAACCCCCCTGACTTCACCTGCTCCTTCTCCTTCTTCTGCTTCTTCTGATTCACCCTCCTGACTTCACCTTCTCCTTCTCCTTCTTCTGCTTCTTCTGATTCACCCTCCAGACTTCACCTTCTCCTTCTCCTTCTTCTGCTTCTTCTCATTCACCCTCCAGACTTCACCTTCTCCTTCTCCTTCTTCTGCTTCTTCTGATTCACCCTCCAGACTTCACCTTCTCCTTCTCCTTCTTCTGCTTCTTCTGATTCACCCTCCAGACTTCACCTTCTCCTTCTCCTTCTTCTACTTCTTCTGATTCACCCTCCAGACTTCACCTTCTCCTTCTCCTTCTTCTACTTCTTCTGATTCACCCTCCAGTCTTCACCTTCTCCTTCTCCTTCTTCTGTTTCTTCTGCTTCACCCTCCAGACTTCACCTTCTCCTTCTCTTTCTTCTGCTTCTTCTGCTTCACCCTCCAGACTTCACCTTCTCCTTCTCCTTCTTCTGATTCTTCTGATTCACCCTCCAGACTTCACCTTCTCTATCTCCTTCTTCTGCTTCTTCTGATTCACCCTCCTGACTTCACCTTCTCCTTCTCCTTCTTCTACTTCTTCTGATTCACCCTCCTGACTTCACCTTCTCCTTCTCCTTCTTCTACTTCTTCAGCTTCACCCTCCAGACTTCACCTTCTCCTTCTCCTTCTTCTACTTCTTCTGATTCACCCTCCAGACTTCACCTTCTCCTTCTCCTTCTTCTGCTTCTTCTGATTCACCCTCCAGACTTCACCTTCTCCTTCTCCTTATTCTGCTTCTTCTGATTCACCCTCCAGACTTCACCTTCTCCTTCTCCTTCTTCTGCTTCTTCTGATTCACCCTCCAGACTTCACCTTCTCCTTCTCCTTCTTCTGCTTCTTCTGATTCACCCTCCAGACTTCACCTTCTCCTTCTCCTTCTTCTGCTTCTTCTGATTCACCCTCCAGACTTCACCTTCTCCTTCTCCTTCTTCTACTTCTTCTGATTCACCCTCCAGACTTCACCTTCTCCTTCTCATTCTTCTGCTTCTTCTGATTCACCCTCCTGACATCACCTTCTCCTTCTCCTTCTTCTACATCTTCTGATTCACCCTCCTGACTTCACCTTCTCCTTCTCCTTCTTCTACTTCTTCTGCTTCACCCTCCAGACTTCACCTTCTCCTTCTCCTTCTTCTACTTCTTCTGATTCACCTTCCAGACTTCACCTTCTCCTTCTCCTTCTTCTACTTCTTCTGATTCACCCTCCAGACTTCACCTTCTCCTTCTCCTTCTTCTACTTCTTCTGATTCACCCTCCAGACTTCACCTTCTACTTCTCCTTCTACTGCTTCTTCTGATTCACCCTCCAGACTTCACCTTCTCCTTCTCCTTATTCTGCTTCTTCTGAATCAACCTCCAGACTTCACCTTCTCCTTCTCCTTCTTCTGCTTCTTCTGATTCACCCTCCAGACTTCACCTTCTCCTTCTCCTTCTTCTGCTTCTTCTGATTCACCCTCCAGACTTCACCTTCACCTTCTCCTTCTTCTACTTCTTCTGATTCACCCTCCAGACTTCACCTTCTCCATCTCCTTCTTCTGCTTCTTCTGATTCACCCTCCAGACTTCACCTTCTCCTTCTCCCTCGTCTACTTCTTCTTATTCACCCTCCAGACTTCACCTTCTCCTTCTCCTTCTTCTGCTTCTTCTGATTCACCCTCCAGACTTCACCTTCTCCTTCTCCTTCTTCTACTTCTTCTGATTCACCCTCCAGACTTCACCTTCTCCTTCTCCTTCTTCTGGTTCTTCTGATTCACCCTCCAGACTTCACCTTCTCCTTCTCCTTCTTCTGCTTCTTCTGATTCACCCTCCTGACTTCACCTTCTCCTTATCCTTCTTCTACATCTTCTGATTCACCCTCCTGACTTCACCTTCTCCTTCTCCTTCTTCTACTTCTTCTGCTTCCCCCTCCAGACTTCACCTTCTCCTTCTCCTTCTTCTACTTCTTCTGAATCACCCTCCAGACTTCACCTTCTCCTTCTCCTTCTTCTACTTCTTCTGATTCACCCTCCAGACTTCACCTTCTCCTTCTTCTTCTTCTACTTCTTCTGATTCACCCTCCAGACTTCACATTCTCCTTCTCCTTCTTCTGCTTCTTCTGATTCACCCTCCAGACATCACCTTCTCCTTCTCCTTATTCTGCTTCTTCTGAATCACCCTCCAGACTTCACCTTCTCCTTCTCCTTCTTCTGCTTCTTCTGCTTCACCCTCCAGACTTCACCTTCTCCTTCTCCTTCTTCTACTTCTTCTGATTCACCCTCCAGACTTCACCTTCTCCTTCTCCTTCTTCTGCTTCTTCTGATTCACCCTCCAGACTTCACCTTCTCATTCTCCTTCTTCTCCTTCTTCTGCTTCACACTCCAGACTTCACCTTCTCCTTCTCCTTCTTCTGCTTCTTCTGCTGCGCCCTCCAGGCTTCACCTTCTCCTTCTCCTTCTTCTGCTTCTTCTGCTTCACCGTCCTGACTTCACCTTCTCCTTCTCCTTCTTCTACTTCTTCTGCTACACCCCCCTGACTTCACCTGCTCCTTCTCCTTCTTCTGCTTCTTCTGATTCACCCTCCTGACTTCACCTTCTCCTTCTCCTTCTTCTGCTTCTTCTGATTCACCCTCCAGACTTCACCTTCTCCTTCTCCTTCTTCTGCTTCTTCTCATTCACCCTCCAGACTTCACCTTCTCCTTCTCCTTCTTCTGCTTCTTCTGATTCACCCTCCAGACTTCACCTTCTCCTTCTCCTTCTTCTGCTTCTTCTGATTCACCCTCCAGACTTCACCTTCTCCTTCTCCTTCTTCTACTTCTTCTGATTCACCCTCCAGACTTCACCTTCTCCTTCTCCTTCTTCTACTTCTTCTGATTCACCCTCCAGTCTTCACCTTCTCCTTCTCCTTCTTCTGTTTCTTCTGCTTCACCCTCCAGACTTCACCTTCTCCTTCTCTTTCTTCTGCTTCTTCTGCTTCACCCTCCAGACTTCACCTTCTCCTTCTCCTTCTTCTGATTCTTCTGATTCACCCTCCAGACTTCACCTTCTCTATCTCCTTCTTCTGCTTCTTCTGATTCACCCTCCTGACTTCACCTTCTCCTTCTCCTTCTTCTACTTCTTCTGATTCACCCTCCTGACTTCACCTTCTCCTTCTCCTTCTTCTACTTCTTCAGCTTCACCCTCCAGACTTCACCTTCTCCTTCTCCTTCTTCTACTTCTTCTGATTCACCCTCCAGACTTCACCTTCTCCTTCTCCTTCTTCTGCTTCTTCTGATTCACCCTCCAGACTTCACCTTCTCCTTCTCCTTATTCTGCTTCTTCTGATTCACCCTCCAGACTTCACCTTCTCCTTCTCCTTCTTCTGCTTCTTCTGATTCACCCTCCAGACTTCACCTTCTCCTTCTCCTTCTTCTGCTTCTTCTGATTCACCCTCCAGACTTCACCTTCTCCTTCTCCTTCTTCTGCTTCTTCTGATTCACCCTCCAGACTTCACCTTCTCCTTCTCCTTCTTCTACTTCTTCTGATTCACCCTCCAGACTTCACCTTCTCCTTCTCATTCTTCTGCTTCTTCTGATTCACCCTCCTGACATCACCTTCTCCTTCTCCTTCTTCTACATCTTCTGATTCACCCTCCTGACTTCACCTTCTCCTTCTCCTTCTTCTACTTCTTCTGCTTCACCCTCCAGACTTCACCTTCTCCTTCTCCTTCTTCTACTTCTTCTGATTCACCTTCCAGACTTCACCTTCTCCTTCTCCTTCTTCTACTTCTTCTGATTCACCCTCCAGACTTCACCTTCTCCTTCTCCTTCTTCTACTTCTTCTGATTCACCCTCCAGACTTCACCTTCTACTTCTCCTTCTACTGCTTCTTCTGATTCACCCTCCAGACTTCACCTTCTCCTTCTCCTTATTCTGCTTCTTCTGAATCAACCTCCAGACTTCACCTTCTCCTTCTCCTTCTTCTGCTTCTTCTGATTCACCCTCCAGACTTCACCTTCTCCTTCTCCTTCTTCTGCTTCTTCTGATTCACCCTCCAGACTTCACCTTCACCTTCTCCTTCTTCTACTTCTTCTGATTCACCCTCCAGACTTCACCTTCTCCATCTCCTTCTTCTGCTTCTTCTGATTCACCCTCCAGACTTCACCTTCTCCTTCTCCCTCGTCTACTTCTTCTTATTCACCCTCCAGACTTCACCTTCTCCTTCTCCTTCTTCTGCTTCTTCTGATTCACCCTCCAGACTTCACCTTCTCCTTCTCCTTCTTCTACTTCTTCTGATTCACCCTCCAGACTTCACCTTCTCCTTCTCCTTCTTCTGGTTCTTCTGATTCACCCTCCAGACTTCACCTTCTCCTTCTCCTTCTTCTGCTTCTTCTGATTCACCCTCCTGACTTCACCTTCTCCTTATCCTTCTTCTACATCTTCTGATTCACCCTCCTGACTTCACCTTCTCCTTCTCCTTCTTCTACTTCTTCTGCTTCCCCCTCCAGACTTCACCTTCTCCTTCTCCTTCTTCTACTTCTTCTGATTCACCCTCCAGACTTCACCTTCTCCTTCTCCTTCTTCTACTTCTTCTGATTCACCCTCCAGACTTCACCTTCTCCTTCTTCTTCTTCTACTTCTTCTGATTCACCCTCCAGACTTCACCTTCTCCTTCTCCTTCTTCTGCTTCTTCTGATTCACCCTCCAGACATCACCTTCTCCTTCTCCTTATTCTGCTTCTTCTGAATCACCCTCCAGACTTCACCTTCTCCTTCTCCTTCTTCTGCTTCTTCTGATTCACCCTCCAGACTTCACCTTCTCCTTCTCCTTCTTCTACTTCTTCTGATTCACCCTCCAGACTTCACCTTCTCCATCTCCTTCTTCTGCTTCTTCTGATTCACCCTCCAGACTTCACCTTCTCCTTCTCCTTCGTCTACTTCTTCTGATTCACCCTCCAGACTACACCTTCTCCTTCTCCTTCTTCTACTTCTTCTGATTCACCCTCCAGACTTCACCTTCTCCTTCTCCTTCTTCTGTTTCTTCTGATTCACCCTCCAGACTTCACCTTCTCCTTCTCCTTCTTCTACTACTTCTGATTCACCCTCCAGACTTCATCTTCTCCTTCTCCTTCTTCTGCTTCTTCTGATTCACCCTCCAGACTTCACCTTCTCCTTCTCCTTCTTCTGCTTCTTCTGATTCACCCTCCAGGCTTCACCTTCTCCTTCTCCTTCTTCTACTTCTTCTGATTCACCCTCCAGACTTCACCTTCTCCTTCTCCTTCTTCTACTTCTTCTGATTCACCCTCCAGTCTTCACCTTCTCCTTCTCCTTCTTCTGTTTCTTCTGCTTCACCCTCCAGACTTCACCTTCTCCTTCTCTTTCTTCTGCTTCTTCTGATTCACCCTCCAGACTTCACCTTCTCCTTCTCCTTCTTCTGATTCTTCTGATTCACCCTCCAGACTTCACCTACTCCTTCTCCTTCTTCTGCTTCTTCTGATTCACCCTCCTGACTTCACCTTCTCCTTCTCCTTCTTCTACTTCTTCTGATTCACCCTCCTGACTTCAGCTTCTCCTTCTCCTTCTTCTACTTCTTCTGCTTCACCCTCCAGACTTCACCTTCTCCTTCTCCTTCTTCTACTTCTTCTGATTCACCCTCCAGACTTCACCTTCTCCTTCTCCTTATTCTGCTTCTTCTGATTCACCCTCCAGACTTCACCTTCTCCTTCTCCTTATTCTGCTTCTTCTGATTCACCCTCCAGACTTCACCTTCTCCTTCTCCTTCCTTTGCTTCTTCTGATTCACCCTCCAGACTTCACCTTCTCCTTCTCCTTCTTCTGATTCTTCTGATCCACCCTCCAGACTTCACCTTCTCCTTCTCCATCTTCTGCTTCTTCTGATTCACCCTCCTGACTTCACCTTCTCCTTCTCCTTCTTCTACTTCTTCTGATTCACCCTCCTGACTTCACCTTCTCCTTCTCCATCTTCTACTTCTTCTGCTTCACCCTCCAGACTTCAACTTCTCCTTCTCCTTCTTCTACTTCTTCTGATTCACCCTCCAGACTTCACCTTCTCCTTCTCCTTCTTCTGCTTCTTCTGATTCACCCTCCAGACTTCACCTTCTCCTTCTCCTTCTTCTGCTTCTTCTGATTCACCCTCCAGACTTCACCTTCTCCTTCTCCTTCTTCTACTTCTTCTGATTCACCCTCCAGACTTCACCTTCTCCTTCTCCTTCTTCTGCTTCTTCTGATTCACCCTCCAGACTTCACCTTCTCCTTCTCCTTCGTCTACTTCTTCTGATTCACCCTCCAGACTACACCTTCTCCTTCTACTTCTTCTACTTCTTCTGATTCACCCTCCAGACTTCACCTTCTCCTCCTCCTTCTTCTGTTTCTTCTGATTCACCCTCCAGACTTCATCTTCTCCTTCTCCTTCTTCTACTTCTTCTGATTCACCCTCCAGACCTCACCTTCTCCTTCTCCTTCTTCTACTTCTTCTGATTCACCCTCCAGTCTTCACCTTCTCCTTCTCCTTCTTCTGTTTCTTCTGCTTCACCCTCCAGACTTCACCTTCTCCTTCTCTTTCTTCTGCTTCTTCTGATTCACCCTCCAGACTTCACCTTCTCCTTCTCCTTCTTCTGATTCTTCTGATTCACCCTCCAGACTTCACCTTCTCCTTCTCCTTCTTCTGCTTCTTCTGATTCACCCTCCTGACTTCACCTTCTCCTTCTCCTTCTTCTACTTCTTCTGATTCACCCTCCTGACTTCACCTTCTCCTTCTCCTTCTTCTACTTCTTCTGCTTCACCCTCCAGACTTCACCTTCTCCTTCTCCTTCTTCTACTTCTTCTGATTCACCCTCCAGACTTCACCTTCTCCTTCTCCTTCTTCTGCTTCTTCTGATTCACCCTCCAGACTTCACCTTCTCCTTCTCCTTATTCTGCTTCTTCTGATTCACCCTCCAGACTTCAACTTCTCCTTCTCCTTATTCTGCTTCTTCTGATTCACCCTCCAGACTTCACCTTCTCCTTCTCCTTATTCTGCTTCTTCTGATTCACCCTCCAGACTTCACCTTCTCCTTCTCCTTCCTTTGCTTCTTCTGATTCACCCTCCAGACTTCACCTTCTCCTTCTCCTTCTTCTGATTCTTCTGCTTCACTCTCCTGACTTCACCTTCTCCTTCTCCTTCTTCTACTTCTTCTGATTCACCCTCCAGACTTCACCTACTCATTCTCCTTCTTCTGCTTCTTCTGATTCACCCTCCTGACTTCACCTTCTCCTTCTCCTTCTTCTGCTTCTTCTGATTCACCCTCCAGACTTCACCTTCTCCTTCTCCTTCTTCTGCTTCTTCTGATTCACCCTCCAGACTTCACCTTCTCCTTCTCCTTCTTCTGCTTCTTCTGATTCACCCTCCAGACCTCACCTTCTCCTTCTCCTTCTTCTACTTCTTCTGATTCACCCTCCAGACTTCATCTTCTCCTTCTCCTTCTTCTGCTTCTTCTGATTCACCCTCCAGACTTCACCTTCTCCTTCTCCTTCTTCTGCTTCTTCTGATTCACCCTCCAGACTTCACCTTCTCCTTCTCCTTCTTCTACTTCTTCTGATTCACCCTCCAGACTTCACCTTCTCCTTCTCCTTCTTCTACTTCTTCTGATTCACCCTCCAGTCTTCACCTTCTCCTTCTCCTTCTTCTGTTTCTTCTGCTTGACCCTCCAGACTTCACCTTCTCCTTCTCCTTCTTCTGCTTCTTCTGCTTCACCCTCCAGACTTCACCTTCTCCTTCTCCTTCTTCTGATTCTTCTGATTCACCCTCCAGACTTCACCTTCTCTATCTCCTTCTTCTGCTTCTTCTGATTCACCCTCCTGACTTCACCTTCTCCTTCTCCTTCTTCTACTTCTTCTGATTCATCCTCCTGACTTCACCTTCTCCTTCTCCTTCTTCTACTTCTTCTGCCTCACCCTCCAGACTTCACCTTCTCCTTCTCCTTCTTCTACTTCTTCTGATTCACCCTCCAGACTTCACCTTCTCCTTCTCCTTCTTCTGCTTCTTCTGATTCACCCTCCAGACTTCACCATCTCCTTCTACTTATTCTGCTTCTTCTGATTCACCCTCCAGACTTCACCTTCTCCTTCTCCTTCTTCTGCTATTTCTGATTCACCCTCCAGACTTCACCTTCTCCTTCTCCTTCTTCTGCTTCTTCTGATTCACCCTCCAGACTTCACCTTCTCGTTCTCCTTCTCCTTCTTCTGCTTCTTCTGATTCACCCTCCAGACCTCACCTTCTCCTTCTCCTTCTTCTACTTCTTCTGATTCACCCTCCAGACTTCATCTTCTCCTTCTCCTTCTTCTGCTTCTTCTGATTCACCCTCCAGACTTCACCTTCTCCTTCTCCTTCTTCTGCTTCTTCTGATTCACCCTCCAGACTTCACCTTCTCCTTCTCCTTCTTCTACTTCTTCTGATTCACCCTCCAGACTTCACCTTCTCCTTCTCCTTCTTCTACTTCTTCTGATTCACCCTCCAGTCTTCACCTTCTCCTTCTCCTTCTTCTGTTTCTTCTGCTTCACCCTCCAGACTTCACCTTCTCCTTCTCCTTCTTCTGCTTCTTCTGCTTCACCCTCCAGACTTCATCTTCTCCTTCTCCTTCTTCTGATTTTTCTGATTCACCCTCCAGACTTCACCTTCTCTATCTCCTTCTTCTGCTTCTTCTGATTCACCCTCCTGACTTCACCTTCTCCTTCTCCTTCTTCTACTTCTTCTGATTCACCCTCCTGACTTCACCTTCTCCTTCTCCTTCTTCTACTTCTTCTGCTTCACCCTCCAGACTTCACCTTCTCCTTCTCCTTCTTCTACTTCTTCTGATTCACCCTCCAGACTTCACCTTCTTCTTCTCCTTCTTCTGCTTCTTCTGATTCACCCTCCAGACTTCACCATCTCCTTCTACTTATTCTGCTTCTTCTGATTCACCCTCCAGACTTCACCTTCTCCTTCTCCTTCTTCTGCTATTTCTGATTCACCCTCCAGACTTCACCTTCTCCTTCTCCTTCTTCTGCTTCTTCTGATTCACCCTCCAGACTTCACCTTCTCCTTCTCCTTCTTCTGCTTCTTCTGATTCACCCTCCAGACTTCACCTTCTCCTTCTCCTTCTTCTACTTGTTCTGATTCACCCTCCAGACTTCACCTTCTCCTTCTCCTTCTTCTGCTTCTTCTGATTCACCCTCCTGACTTCACCTTCTCCTTCTCCTTCTTCTACTTCTTCTGATTCACCCTCCAGACTTCACCTTCTCCTTCTCCTTCTTCTGCTTCTTCTGATTCACCCTCCAGACTTCACCTTCTCCTTCTCCTTATTCTGCTTCTTCTGATTCACCCTCCAGACTTCAACTTCTCCTTCTCCTTATTCTGCTTCTTCTGATTCACCCTCCAGACTTCACCTTCTCCTTCTCCTTATTCTGCTTCTTCTGATTCACCCTCCAGACTTCACCTTCTCCTTCTCCTTCCTTTGCTTCTTCTGATTCACCCTCCAGACTTCACCTTCTCCTTCTCCTTCTTCTGATTCTTCTGCTTCACTCTCCTGACTTCACCTTCTCCTTCTCCTTCTTCTACTTCTTCTGATTCACCCTCCAGACTTCACCTACTCCTTCTCCTTCTTCTGCTTCTTCTGATTCACCCTCCTGACTTCACCTTCTCCTTCTCCTTCTTCTGCTTCTTCTGATTCACACTCCAGACTTCACCTTCTCCTTCTCCTTCTTCTGCTTCTTCTGATTCACCCTCCAGACTTCACCTTCTCCTTCTCCTTCTTCTGCTTCTTCTGATTCACCCTCCAGACCTCACCTTCTCCTTCTCCTTCTTCTACTTCTTCTGATTCACCCTCCAGACTTCATCTTCTCCTTCTCCTTCTTCTGCTTCTTCTGATTCACCCTCCAGACTTCACCTTCTCCTTCTCCTTCTTCTGCTTCTTCTGATTCACCCTCCAGACTTCACCTTCTCCTTCTCCTTCTTCTACTTCTTCTGATTCACCCTCCAGACTTCACCTTCTCCTTCTCCTTCTTCTACTTCTTCTGATTCACCCTCCAGTCTTCACCTTCTCCTTCTCCTTCTTCTGTTTCTTCTGCTTCACCCTCCAGACTTCACCTTCTCCTTCTCCTTCTTCTGCTTCTTCTGCTTCACCCTCCAGACTTCACCTTCTCCTTCTCCTTCTTCTGATTCTTCTGATTCACCCTCCAGACTTCACCTTCTCTATCTCCTTCTTCTGCTTCTTCTGATTCACCCTCCTGACTTCACCTTCTCCTTCTCCTTCTTCTACTTCTTCTGATTCACCCTCCTGACTTCACCTTCTCCTTCTCCTTCTTCTACTTCTTCTGATTCACCCTCCAGACTTCACCTTCTCCTTCTCCTTCTTCTGCTTCTTCTGATTCACCCTCCAGACTTCACCATCTCCTTCTACTTATTCTGCTTCTTCTGATTCACCCTCCAGACTTCACCTTCTCCTTCTCCTTCTTCTGCTATTTCTGATTCACCCTCCAGACTTCACCTTCTCCTTCTCCTTCTTCTGCTTCTTCTGATTCACCCTCCAGACTTCACCTTCTCCTTCTCCTTCTTCTGCTTCTTCTGATTCACCCTCCAGACTTCACCTTCTCCTTCTCCTTCTTCTACTTGTTCTGATTCACCCTCCAGACTTCACCTTCTCCTTCTCCTTCTTCTGCTTCTTCTGATTCACCCTCCTGACTTCACCTTCTCCTTCTCCTTCTTCTACATCTTCTGATTCACCCTCCTGACTTCACCTTCTCCTTCTCCTTCTTCTACTTCTTCTGCTTCAACCTCCAGACTTCACCT
The DNA here is from genome assembly GCF_052327205.1 of Somniosus microcephalus. Classification (NCBI taxonomy): domain Eukaryota; kingdom Metazoa; phylum Chordata; class Chondrichthyes; order Squaliformes; family Somniosidae; genus Somniosus; species Somniosus microcephalus. Next base: position 809,160 of record NW_028225218.1, read on the forward strand.
TCTCCTTCTCCTTCTTCTACTTCTTCTGATTCACCCTCCAGACTTCACCTTCTCCTTCTCCTTCGTCTACTTCTTCTGATTCACCCTCCAGACTACACCTTCTCCTTCTCCTTCTTCTACTTCTTCTGATTCACCCTCCAGACTTCACCTTCTCCTTCTCCTTCTTCTGTTTCTTCTGATTCACCCTCCAGACTTCACCTTCTCCTTCTCCTTCTTCTACTACTTCTGATTCACCCTCCAGACTTCATCTTCTCCTTCTCCTTCTTCTGCTTCTTCTGATTCACCCTCCAGACTTCATCTTCTCCTTCTCCTTCTTCTGCTTCTTCTGATTCACCCTCCAGGCTTCACCTTCTCCTTCTCTTTCTTCTACTTCTTCTGATTCACCCTCCAGACTTCACCTTCTCCTTCTCCTTCTTCTACTTCTTCTGATTCACCCTCCAGTCTTCACCTTCTCCTTCTCCTTCTTCTGTTTCTTCTGCTTCACCCTCCAGACTTCACCTTCTCCTTCTCTTTCTTCTGCTTCTTCTGATTCACCCTCCAGACTTCACCTTCTCCTTCTCCTTCTTCTGATTCTTCTGATTCACGCTCCAGACTTCACCTACTCCTTCTCCTTCTTCTGCTTCTTCTGATTCACCCTCCTGACTTCACCTTCTCCTTCTCCTTCTTCTACTTCTTCTGATTCACCCTCCTGACTTCAGCTTCTCCTTCTCCTTCTTCTACTTCTTCTGCTTCACCCTCCAGACTTCACCTTCTCCTTCTCCTTCTTCTACTTCTTCTGATTCACCCTCCAGACTTCACCTTCTCCTTCTCCTTATTCTGCTTCTTCTGATTCACCCTCCAGACTTCACCTTCTCCTTCTCCTTATTCTGCTTCTTCTGATTCACCCTCCAGACTTCACCTTCTCCTTCTCCTTCTTCTGATTCTTCTGATTCACCCTCCAGACTTCACCTTCTCCTTCTCCATCTTCTGCTTCTTCTGATTCACCCTCCTGACTTCACCTTCTCCTTCTCCTTCTTCTACTTCTTCTGATTCACCCTCCTGACTTCACCTTCTCCTTCTCCATCTTCTACTTCTTCTGCTTCACCCTCCAGACTTCAACTTCTCCTTCTCCTTCTTCTACTTCTTCTGATTCACCCACCAGACTTCACCTTCTCCTTCTCCTTCTTCTGCTTCTTCTGATTCACCCTCCAGACTTCACCTTCTCCTTCTCCTTCTTCTGCTTCTTCTGATTCACCCTCCAGACTTCACCTTCTCCTTCTCCTTCTTCTACTTCTTCTGATTCACCCTCCAGACTTCACCTTCTCCTTCTCCTTCTTCTGCTTCTTCTGATTCACCCTCCAGACTTCACCTTCTCCTTCTCCTTCGTCTACTTCTTCTGATTCACCCTCCAGACTACACCTTCTCCTTCTCCTTCTTCTACTTCTTCTGATTCACCCTCCAGACTTCACCTTCTCCTCCTCCTTCTTCTGTTTCTTCTGATTCACCCTCCAGACTTCATCTTCTCCTTCTCCTTCTTCTACTTCTTCTGATTCACCCTCCAGACCTCACCTTCTCCTTCTCCTTCTTCTACTTCTTCTGATTCACCCTCCAGTCTTCACCTTCTCCTTCTCCTTCTTCTGTTTCTTCTGCTTCACCCTCCAGACTTCACCTTCTCCTTCTCTTTCTTCTGCTTCTTCTGATTCACCCTCCAGACTTCACCTTCTCCTTCTCCTTCTTCTGATTCTTCTGATTCACCCTCCAGACTTCACCTTCTCCTTCTCCTTCTTCTGCTTCTTCTGATTCACCCTCCTGACTTCACCTTCTCCTTCTCCTTCTTCTACTTCTTCTGATTCACCCTCCTGACTTCACCTTCTCCTTCTCCTTCTTCTACTTCTTCTGCTTCACCCTCCAGACTTCACCTTCTCCTTCTCCTTCTTCTACTTCTTCTGATTCACCCTCCAGACTTCACCTTCTCCTTCTCCTTCTTCTGCTTCTTCTGATTCACCCTCCAGACTTCACCTTCTCCTTTTCCTTATTCTGCTTCTTCTGATTCACCCTCCAGACTTCAACTTCTCCTTCTCCTTATTCTGCTTCTTCTGATTCACCCTCCAGACTTCACCTTCTCCTTCTCCTTATTCTGCTTCTTCTGATTCACCCTCCAGACTTCACCTTCTCCTTCTCCTTCCTTTGCTTCTTCTGATTCACCCTCCAGACTTCACCTTCTCCTTCTCCTTCTTCTGATTCTTCTGCTTCACTCTCCAGACTTCACCTTCTCCTTCTCCTTCTTCTACTTCTTCTGATTCACCCTCCAGACTTCACCTACTCCTTCTCCTTCTTCTGCTTCTTCTGATTCACCCTCCTGACTTCACCTTCTCCTTCTCCTTCTTCTGCTTCTTCTGATTCACCCTCCAGACTTCACCTTCTCCTTCTCCTTCTTCTGCTTCTTCTGATTCACCCTCCAGACTTCACCTTCTCCTTCTCCTTCTTCTGCTTCTTCTGATTCACCCTCCAGACCTCACCTTCTCCTTCTCCTTCTTCTACTTCTTCTGATTCACCCTCCAGACTTCATCTTCTCCTTCTCCTTCTTCTGCTTCTTCTGATTCACCCTCCAGACTTCACCTTCTCCTTCTCCTTCTTCTGCTTCTTCTGATTCACCCTCCAGACTTCACCTTCTCCTTCTCCTTCTTCTACTTCTTCTGATTCACCCTCCAGACTTCACCTTCTCCTTCTCCTTCTTCTACTTCTTCTGATTCACCCTCCAGTCTTCACCTTCTCCTTCTCCTTCTTCTGTTTCTTCTGCTTCACCCTCCAGACTTCACCTTCTCCTTCTCCTTCTTCTGCTTCTTCTGCTTCACCCTCCAGACTTCACCTTCTCCTTCTCCTTCTTCTGATTCTTCTGATTCACCCTCCAGACTTCACCTTCTCTATCTCCTTCTTCTGCTTCTTCTGATTCACCCTCCTGACTTCACCTTCTCCTTCTCCTTCTTCTACTTCTTCTGATTCACCCTCCTGACTTCACCTTCTCCTTCTCCTTCTTCTAATTCTTCTGCTTCACCCTCCAGACTTCACCTTCTCCTTCTCCTTCTTCTACTTCTTCTGATTCACCCTCCAGACTTCACCTTCTCCTTCTCCTTCTTCTGCTTCTTCTGATTCACCCTCCAGACTTCACCATCTCCTTCTACTTATTCTGCTTCTTCTGATTCACCCTCCAGACTTCACCTTCTCCTTCTCCTTCTTCTGCTATTTCTGATTCACCCTCCAGACTTCACCTTCTCCTTCTCCTTCTTCTGCTTCTTCTGATTCACCCTCCAGACTTCACCTTCTCCTTCTCCTTCTTCTGCTTCTTCTGATTCACCCTCCAGACTTCACCTTCTCCTTCTCCTTCTTCTACTTGTTCTGATTCACCCTCCAGACTTCACCTTCTCCTTCTCCTTCTTCTGCTTCTTCTGATTCACCCTCCTGACTTCACCTTCTCCTTCTCCTTCTTCTACATCTTCTGATTCACCCTCCTGACTTCACCTTCTCCTTCTCCTTCTTCTACTTCTTCTGCTTCAACCTCCAGACTTCACCTTCTCCTTCTCCTTCTTCTACTTCTTCTGATTCACCCTCCAGACTTCACCTTCTCCTTCTCCTTCTTCTACTTCTTCTGATTCACCCTCCAGACTTCACCTTCTCCTTCTCCTTCTTCTACTTCTTCTGATTCACCCTCCAGACTTCACCTTCTCCTTCTCCTTCTTCTGCTTCTTCTGATTCACCCTCCAGACTTCACCTTCTCCTTCTCCTTATTCTGCTTCTTCTGAATCACCCTCCAGACTTCACCTTCTCCTTCTCCTTCTTCTGCTTCTTCTGATTCACCCTCCAGACTTCACCTTCTCCTTCTCCTTCTTCTGCTTCTTCTGATTCACCCTCCAGACTTCACCTTCAACTTCTCCTTCTTCTACTTCTTCTGATTCACCCTCCAGACTTCACCTTCTCCATCTCCTTCTTCTGCTTCTTCTGATTCACCCTCCAGACTTCACCTTCTCCTTCTCCTTCGTCTACTTCTTCTGATTCACCCTCCAGACTTCACCTTCTCCTTCTCCTTCTTCTGCTTCTTCTGATTCACCCTCCAGACTTCACCTTCTCCTTCTCCTTCTTCTACTTCTTCTGATTCACCCTCCAGACTTCACCTTCTCCTTCTCCTTCTTCTGATTCTTCTGATTCACCCTCCAGACTTCACCTTCTCCTTCTCCTTCTTCTGCTTCTTCTGATTCACCCTCCTGACTTCACCTTCTCCTTCTCCTTCTTCTACATCTTCTGATTCACCCTCCTGACTTCACCTTCTCCTTCTCCTTCTTCTACTTCTTCTGCTTCCCCCTCCAGACTTCAGCTTCTCCTTCTCCTTCTTCGACTTCTTCTGATTCACCCTCCAGACTTCACCTTCTCCTTCTCCTACTTCTTCTGATTCACCCTCCAGACTTCAGCTTCTCCTTCTCCTTCTTCTACTTCTTCTGATTCACCCTCCAGACTTCACCTTCTCCTTCTCCTTCTTCTGCTTCTTCTGATTCACCCTCCAGACATCACCTTCTCCTTCTCCTTATTCTGCTTCTTCTGAATCACCCTCCAGACTTCACCTTCTCCTTCTCCTTCTTCTGCTTCTTCTGATTCACCCTCCAGACTTCACCCTCTCCTTCTCCTTCTTCTACTTCTTCTGATTCACCCTCCAGACTTCACCTTCTCCATCTCCTTCTTCTGCTTCTTCTGATTCACCCTCCAGACTTCACCTTCTCCTTCTCCTTCGTCTACTTCTTCTGATTCACCCTCCAGACTACACCTTCTCCTTCTCCTTCTTCTACTTCTTCTGATTCACCCTCCAGACTTCACCTTCTCCTTCTCCTTCTTCTGTTTCTTCTGATTCACCCTCCAGACTTCACCTTCTCCTTCTCCTTCTTCTACTACTTCTGATTCACCCTCCAGACTTCACCTTCTCCTTCTCCTTCTTCTACTTCTTCTGATTCACCCTCCAGACTTCACCTTCTCCTTCTCCTTCTTCTACTTCTTCTGATTCACCCTCCAGTCTTCACCTTCTCCTTCTCCTTCTTCTGTTTCTTCTGCTTCACCCTCCAGACTTCACCTTCTCCTTCTCTTTCTTCTGCTTCTTCTGATTCACCCTCCAGACTTCACCTTCTCCTTCTCCTTCTTCTGATTCTTCTGATTCACCCTCCAGACTTCACCTACTCCTTCTCCTTCTTCTGCTTCTTCTGATTCACCCTCCTGACTTCACCTTCTCCTTCTCCTTCTTCTACTTCTTCTGATTCACCCTCCTGACTTCAGCTTCTCCTTCTCCTTCTTCTACTTCTTCTGCTTCACCCTCCAGACTTCACCTTCTCCTTCTCCTTCTTCTACTTCTTCTGATTCACCCTCCAGACTTCACCTTCTCCTTCTCCTTCTTCTGCTTCTTCTGATTCACCCTCCAGACTTCACCTTCTCCTTCTCCTTCGTCTACTTCTTCTGATTCACCCTCCAGACTACACCTTCTCCTTCTCCTTCTTCTACTTCTTCTGATTCACCCTCCAGACTACACCTTCTCCTTCTCCTTCTTCTACTTCTTCTGATTCACCCTCCAGACTTCACCTTCTCCTTCTCCTTCTTCTGCTTCTTCTGATTCACCCTCCAGACTTCACCTTCTCCTTCTCCTTCGTCTACTTCTTCTGATTCACCCTCCAGACTACACCTTCTCCTTCTCCTTCTTCTACTTCTTCTGATTCACCCTCCAGACCTCACCTTCTCCTTCTCCTTCTTCTGCTTCTTCTGATTCACCCTCCAGACTTCACCTTCTCCTTCTCCTTCTTCTGCTTCTTCTGATTCACCCTCCAGACTTCACCTTCTCCTTCTCCTTCTTCTACTTCTTCTGATTCACCCTCCAGACTTCACCTTCTCCTTCTCCTTCTTCTACTTCTTCTGATTCACCCTCCAGTCTTCACCTTCTCCTTCTCCTTCTTCTGTTTCTTCTGCTTCACCCTCCAGACTTCACCTTCTCCTTCTCTTTCTTCTGCTTCTTCTGCTTCACCCTCCAGACTTCACCTTCTCCTTCTCCTTCTTCTGATTCTTCTGATTCACCCTCCAGACTTCACCTTCTCTATCTCCTTCTTCTGCTTCTTCTGATTCACCCTCCTGACTTCACCTTCTCCTTCTCCTTCTTCTACTTCTTCTGATTCACCCTCCTGACTTCACCTTCTCCTTCTCCTTCTTCTACTTCTTCAGCTTCACCCTCCAGACTTCACCTTCTCCTTCTCCTTCTTCTACTTCTTCTGATTCACCCTCCAGACTTCACCTTCTCCTTCTCCTTCTTCTGCTTCTTCTGATTCACCCTCCAGAGTTCACCTTCTCCTTCTCCTTATTCTGCTTCTTCTGATTCACCCTCCAGACTTCACCTTCTCCTTCTCCTTCTTCTGCTTCTTCTGATTCACCCTCCAGACTTCACCTTCTCCTTCTCCTTCTTCTGCTTCTTCTGATTCACCCTCCAGACTTCACCTTCTCCTTCTCCTTCTTCTGCTTCTTCTGATTCACCCTCCAGACTTCACCTTCTCCTTCTCCTTCTTCTACTTCTTCTGATTCACCCTCCAGACTTCACCTTCTCCTTCTCCTTCTTCTGCTTCTTCTGATTCACCCTCCTGACTTCACCTTCTCCTTCTCCTTCTTCTACATCTTCTGATTCACCCTCCTGACTTCAACTTCTCCTTCTCCTTCTTCTACTTCTTCTGCTTCACCCTCCAGACTTCACCTTCTCCTTCTCCTTCTTCTACTTCTTCTGATTCACCTTCCAGACTTCACCTTCTCCTTCTCCTTCTTCTACTACTTCTGATTCACCCTCCAGACTTCACCTTCTCCTTCTCCTTCTTCTACTTCTTCTGATTCACCCTCCAGACTTCACCTTCTACTTCTCCTTCTTCTGCTTCTTCTGATTCACCCTCCAGACTTCACCTTCTCCTTCTCCTTATTCTGCTTCTTCTGAATCAACCTCCAGACTTCACCTTCTCCTTCTCCTTCTTCTGCTTCTTCTGATTCACCCTCCAGACTTCACCTTCTCCTTCTCCTTCTTCTGCTTCTTCTGATTCACCCTCCAGACTTCACCTTCACCTTCTCCTTCTTCTACTTCTTCTGATTCACCCTCCAGACTTCACCTTCTCCATCTCCTTCTTCTGCTTCTTCTGATTCACCCTCCAGACTTCACCTTCTCCTTCTCCTTCGTCTACTTCTTCTGATTCACCCTCCAGACTTCACCTTCTCCTTCTCCTTCTTCTGCTTCTTCTGATTCACCCTCCAGACTTCACCTTCTCCTTCTCCTTCTTCTACTTCTTCTGATTCACCCTCCAGACTTCACCTTCTCCTTCTCCTTCTTCTGATTCTTCTGATTCACCCTCCAGACTTCACCTTCTCCTTCTCCTTCTTCTGCTTCTTCTGATTCACCCTCCTGACTTCACCTTCTCCTTCTCCTTCTTCTACATCTTCTGATTTACCCTCCTGACTTCACCTTCTCCTTCTCCTTCTTCTACTTCTTCTGCTTCCCCCTCCAGACTTCACCTTCTCCTTCTCCTTCTTTTACTTCTTCTGATTCATCCTCCAGACTTCACCTTCTCCTTCTCCTTCTTCTACTTCTTCTGATTCACCCTCCAGACTTCACCTTCTCCTTCTCCTTCTTCTACTTCTTCTGATTCACCCTCCAGACTTCACCTTCTCCTTCTCCTTCTTCTGCTTCTTCTGATTCACCCTCCAGACATCACCTTCTCCTTCTCCTTATTCTGCTTCTTCTGAATCACCCTCCAGACTTCACCTTCTCCTTCTCCTTCTTCTGCTTCTTCTGATTCACCCTCCAGACTTCACCTTCTCCTTCTCCTTCTTCTACTTCTTCTGATTCACCCTCCAGACTTCACCTTCTCCATCTCCTTCTTCTGCTTCTTCTGATTCACCCTCCAGACTTCACCTTCTCCTTCTCCTTCGTCTACTTCTTCTGATTCACCCTCCAGACTACACCTTCTCCTTCTCCTTCTTCTACTTCTTCTGATTCACCCTCCAGACTTCACCTTCTCCTTCTCCTTCTTCTGTTTCTTCTGATTCACCCTCCAGACTTCACCTTCTCCTTCTCCTTCTTCTACTACTTCTGATTCACCCTCCAGACTTCATCTTCTCCTTCTCCTTCTTCTGCTTCTTCTGATTCACCCTCCAGACTTCACCTTCTCCTTCTCCTTCTTCTGCTTCTTCTGATTCACCCTCCAGACTTCACCTTCTCCTTCTCCTTCTTCTACTTCTTCTGATTCACCCTCCAGACTTCACCTTCTCCTTCTCCTTCTTCTACTTCTTCTGATTCACCCTCCAGTCTTCACCTTCTCCTTCTCCTTTTTCTGTTTCTTCTGCTTCACCCTCCAGACTTCACCTTCTCCTTCTCCTTCTTCTACTTCTTCTGATTCACCTTCCAGACTTCACCTTCTCCTTCTCCTTCTTCTACTTCTTCTGATTCACCCTCCAGACTTCACCTTCTCCTTCTCCTTCTTCTACTTCTTCTGATTAACCCTCCAGACTTCACCTTCTACTTCTCCTTCTTCTGCTTCTTCTGATTCACCCTCCAGACTTCACCTTCTCCTTCTCCTTATTCTGCTTCTTCTGAATCAACCTCCAGACTTCACCTTCTCCTTCTCCTTCTTCTGCTTCTTCTGATTCACCCTCCAGACTTCACCTTCTCCTTCTCCTTCTTCTGCTTCTTCTGATTCACCCTCCAGACTTCACCTTCACCTTCTCCTTCTTCTACTTCTTCTGATTCACCCTCCAGACTTCACCTTCTCCATCTCCTTCTTCTGCTTCTTCTGATTCACCCTCCAGACTTCACCTTCTCCTTCTCCTTCGTCTACTTCTTCTGATTCACCCTCCAGACTTCACCTTCTCCTTCTCCTTCTTCTGCTTCTTCTGATTCACACTCCAGACTTCACCTTCTCCTTCTCCTTCTTCTACTTCTTCTGATTCACCCTCCAGACTTCACCTTCTCCTTCTCCTTCTTCTGATTCTTCTGATTCACCCTCCAGACTTCACCTTCTCCTTCTCCTTCTTCTGCTTCTTCTGATTCACCCTCCTGACTTCACCTTCTCCTTCTCCTTCTTCTACATCTTCTGATTCACCCTCCTGACTTCACCTTCTCCTTCTCCTTCTTCTACTTCTTCTGCTTCCCCCTCCAGACTTCACCTTCTCCTTCTCCTTCTTCTACTTCTTCTGATTCACCCTCCAGACTTCACCTTCTCCTTCTCCTTCTTCTACTTCTTCTGATTCACCCTCCAGACTTCACCTTCTCCTTCTCCTTCTTCTACTTCTTCTGATTCACCCTCCAGACTTCACCTTCTCCTTCTCCTTCTTCTGCTTCTTCTGATTCACCCTCCAGACATCACCTTCTCCTTCTCCTTATTCTGCTTCTTCTGAATCACCCTCCAGACTTCACCTTCTCCTTCTCCTTCTTCTGCTTCTTCTGATTCACCCTCCAGACTTCACCTTCTCCTTCTCCTTCTTCTACTTCTTCTGATTCACCCTCCAGACTTCACCTTCTCCATCTCCTTCTTCTGCTTCTTCTGATTCACCCTCCAGACTTCACCTTCTCCTTCTCCTTCGTCTACTTCTTCTGATTCACCCTCCAGACTACACCTTCTCCTTCTCCTTCTTCTACTTCTTCTGATTCACCCTCCAGACTTCACCTTCTCCTTCTCCTTCTTCTGTTTCTTCTGATTCACCCTCCAGACTTCACCTTCTCCTTCTCCTTCTTCTACTACTTCTGATTCACCCTCCAGACTTCATCTTCTCCTTCTCCTTCTTCTGCTTCTTCTGATTCACCCTCCAGACATCACCTTCTCCTTCTCCTTCTTCTGCTTCTTCTGATTCACCCTCCAGACTTCACCTTCTCCTTCTCCTTCTTCTACTTCTTCTGATTCACCCTCCAGACTTCACCTTCTCCTTCTCCTTCTTCTACTTCTTCTGATTCACCCTCCAGTCTTCACCTTCTCCTTCTCCTTTTTCTGTTTCTTCTGCTTCACCCTCCAGACTTCACCTTCTCCTTCTCTTTCTTCTGCTTCTTCTGATTCACCCTCCAGACTTCACCTTCTCCTTCTCCTTCTTCTGATTCTTCTGATTCACCCTCCAGACTTCACCTACTCCTTCTCCTTCTTCTGCTTCTTCTGATTCACCCTCCTGACTTCACCTTCTCCTTCTCCTTCTTCTACTTCTTCTGATTCACCCTCCTGACTTCAGCTTCTCCTTCTCCTTCTTCTACTTCTTCTGCTTCACCCTCCAGACTTCACCTTCTCCTTCTCCTTCTTCTTCTTCTTCTGATTCACCCTCCAGACTTCACCTTCTCCTTCTCCTTATTCTGCTTCTTCTGATTCACCCTCCAGACTTCACCTTCTCCTTCTCCTTATTCTGCTTCTTCTGATTCACCCTCCAGACTTCACCTTCTCCTTCTCCTTCCTTTGCTTCTTCTGATTCACCCTCCAGACTTCACCTTCTCCTTCTCCTTCTTCTGATTCTTCTGATTCACCCTCCAGACTTCACCTTCTCCTTCTCCATCTTCTGCTTCTTCTGATTCACCCTCCTGACTTCACCTTCTCCTTCTCCTTCTTCTACTTCTTCTGATTCACCCTCCTGACTTCACCTTCTCCTTCTCCATCTTCTACTTCTTCTGCTTCACCCTCCAGACTTCAACTTCTCCTTCTCCTTCTTCTACTTCTTCTGATTCACCCTCCAGACTTCACCTTCTCCTTCTCCTTCTTCTGCTTCTTCTGATTCACCCTCCAGACTTCACCTTCTCCTTCTCCTTCTTCTACTTCTTCTGATTCACCCTCCAGACTTCACCTTCTCCTTCTCCTTCTTCTGCTTCTTCTGATTCACCCTCCAGACTTCACCTTCTCCTTCTCCTTCGTCTACTTCTTCTGATTCACCCTCCAGACTACACCTTCTCCTTCTCCTTCTTCTACTTCTTCTGATTCACCCTCCAGACTTCACCTTCTCCTCCTCCTTCTTCTGTTTCTTCTGATTCACCCTCCAGACTTCATCTTCTCCTTCTCCTTCTTCTACTTCTTCTGATTCACCCTCCAGACCTCACCTTCTCCTTCTCCTTCTTCTGTTTCTTCTGCTTCACCCTCCAGACTTCACCTTCTCCTTCTCTTTCTTCTGCTTCTTCTGATTCACCCTCCAGACTTCACCTTCTCCTTCTCCTTCTTCTGATTCTTCTGATTCACCCTCCAGACTTCACCTTCTCCTTCTCCTTCTTCTGCTTCTTCTGATTCACCCTCCTGACTTCACCTTCTCCTTCTCCTTCTTCTACTTCTTCTGATTCACCCTCCTGACTTCACCTTCTCCTTCTCCTTCTTCTACTTCTTCTGCTTCACCCTCCAGACTTCACCTTCTCCTTCTCCTTCTTCTACTTCTTCTGATTCACCCTCCAGACTTCACCTTCTCCTTCTCCTTCTTCTGCTTCTTCTGATTCACCCTCCAGACTTCACCTTCTCCTTCTCCTTATTCTGCTTCTTCTGATTCACCCTCCAGACTTCAACTTCTCCTTCTCCTTATTCTGCTTCTTCTGATTCACCCTCCAGACTTCACCTTCTCCTTCTCCTTATTCTGCTTCTTCTGATTCACCCTCCAGACTTCACCTTCTCCTTCTCCTTCCTTTGCTTCTTCTGATTCACCCTCCAGACTTCACCTTCTCCTTCTCCTTCTTCTGATTCTTCTGCTTCACTCTCCTGACTTCACCTTCTCCTTCTCCTTCTTCTACTTCTTCTGATTCACCCTCCAGACTTCACCTACTCCTTCTCCTTCTTCTGCTTCTTCTGATTCACCCTCCTGACTTCACCTTCTCCTTCTCCTTCTTCTGCTTCTTCTGATTCACCCTCCAGACTTCACCTTCTCCTTCTCCTTCTTCTGCTTCTTCTGATTCACCCTCCAGACTTCACCTTCTCCTTCTCCTTCTTCTGCTTCTTCTGATTCACCCTCCAGACCTCACCTTCTCCTTATCCTTCTTCTACTTCTTCTGATTCACCCTCCAGACTTCATCTTCTCCTTCTCCTTCTTCTGCTTCTTCTGATTCACCCTCCAGACTTCACCTTCTCCTTCTCCTTCTTCTGCTTCTTCTGATTCACCCTCCAGACTTCACCTTCTCCTTCTCCTTCTTCTGCTTCTTCTGATTCACCCTCCAGACTTCACCTTCTCCTTCTCCTTCTTCTACTTCTTCTGATTCACCCTCCAGACTTCACCTTCTCCTTCTCCTTCTTCTACTTCTTCTGATTCACCCTCCAGTCTTCACCTTCTCCTTCTCCTTCTTCTGTTTCTTCTGCTTCACCCTCCAGACTTCACCTTCTCCTTCTCTTTCTTCTGCTTCTTCTGCTTCACCCTCCAGACTTCACCTTCTCCTTCTCCTTCTTCTGATTCTTCTGATTCACCCTCCAGACTTCACCTTCTCCTTCTCCTTCTTCTGCTTCTTCTGATTCACCCTCCAGGCTTCACCTTCTCCTTCTCCTTCTTCTACTTCTTCTGATTCACCCTCCAGACTTCACCTTCTCCTTCTCCTTCTTCTACTTCTTCTGATTCACCCTCCAGTCTTCACCTTCTCCTTCTCCTTCTTCTGTTTCTTCTGCTTCACCCTCCAGACTTCACCTTCTCCTTCTCTTTCTTCTGCTTCTTCTGATTCACCCTCCAGACTTCACCTTCTCCTTCTCCTTCTTCTGATTCTTCTGATTCACCCTCCAGACTTCACCTACTCCTTCTCCTTCTTCTGCTTCTTCTGATTCACCCTCCTGACTTCACCTTCTCCTTCTCCTTCTTCTACATCTTCTGATTCACCCTCCTGACTTCAGCTTCTCCTTCTCCTTCTTCTACTTCTTCTGCTTCACCCTCCAGACTTCACCTTCTCCTTCTCCTTCTTCTACTTCTTCTGATTCACCCTCCAGACTTCACCTTCTCCTTCTCCTTATTCTGCTTCTTCTGATTCACCCTCCAGACTTCACCTTCTCCTTCTCCTTATTCTGCTTCTTCTGATTCACCCTCCAGACTTCACCTTCTCCTTCTCCTTCCTTTGCTTCTTCTGATTCACCCTCCAGACTTCACCTTCTCCTTCTCCTTCTTCTGATTCTTCTGATTCACCCTCCAGACTTCACCTTCTCCTTCTCCATCTTCTGCTTCTTCTGATTCACCCTCCTGACTTCACCTTCTCCTTCTCCTTCTTCTACTTCTTCTGATTCACCCTCCTGACTTCACCTTCTCCTTCTCCATCTTCTACTTCTTCTGCTTCACCCTCCAGACTTCAACTTCTCCTTCTCCTTCTTCTACTTCTTCTGATTCACCCTCCAGACTTCACCTTCTCCTTCTCCTTCTTCTGCTTCTTCTGATTCACCCTCCAGACTTCACCTTCTCCTTCTCCTTCTTCTGCTTCTTCTGATTCACCCTCCAGACTTCACCTTCTCCTTCTCCTTCTTCTACTTCTTCTGATTCACCCTCCAGACTTCACCTTCTCCTTCTCCTTCTTCTGCTTCTTCTGATTCACCCTCCAGACTTCACCTTCTCCTTCTCCTTCGTCTACTTCTTCTGATTCACCCTCCAGACTACACCTTCTCCTTCTCCTTCTTCTACTTCTTCTGATTCACCCTCCAGACTTCACCTTCTCCTCCTCCTTCTTCTGTTTCTTCTGATTCACCCTCCAGACTTCATCTTCTCCTTCTCCTTCTTCTACTTCTTCTGATTCACCCTCCAGACCTCACCTTCTCCTTCTCCTTCTTCTACTTCTTCTGATTCACCCTCCAGTCTTCACCTTCTCCTTCTCCTTCTTCTGTTTCTTCTGCTTCACCCTCCAGACTTCACCTTCTCCTTCTCTTTCTTCTGCTTCTTCTGATTCACCCTCCAGACTTCACCTTCTCCTTCTCCTTCTTCTGATTCTTCTGATTCACCCTCCAGACTTCACCTTCTCCTTCTCCTTCTTCTGCTTCTTGTGATTCACCCTCCTGACTTCACCTTCTCCTTCTCCTTCTTCTACTTCTTCTGATTCACCCTCCTGACTTCACCTTCTCCTTCTCCTTCTTCTACTTCTTCTGCTTCACCCTCCAGACTTCACCTTCTCCTTCTCCTTCTTCTACTTCTTCTGATTCACCCTCCAGACTTCACCTTCTCCTTCTCCTTCTTCTGCTTCTTCTGATTCACCCTCCAGACTTCACCTTCTCCTTCTCCTTATTCTGCTTCTTCTGATTCACCCTCCAGACTTCAACTTCTCCTTCTCCTTATTCTGCTTCTTCTGATTCACCCTCCAGACTTCACCTTCTCCTTCTCCTTATTCTGCTTCTTCTGATTCACCCTCCAGACTTCACCTTCTCCTTCTCCTTCCTTTGCTTCTTCTGATTCACCCTCCAGACTTCACCTTCTCCTTCTCCTTCTTCTGATTCTTCTGCTTCACTCTCCTGACTTCACCTTCTCCTTCTCCTTCTTCTACTTCTTCTGATTCACCCTCCAGACTTCACCTACTCCTTCTCCTTCTTCTGCTTCTTCTGATTCACCCTCCTGACTTCACCTTCTCCTTCTCCTTCTTCTGCTTCTTCTGATTCACCCTCCAGACTTCACCTTCTCCTTCTCCTTCTTCTGCTTCTTCTGATTCACCCTCCAGACTTCACCTTCTCCTTCTCCTTCTTCTGCTTCTTCTGATTCACCCTCCAGACCTCACCTTCTCCTTCTCCTTCTTCTACTTCTTCTGATTCACCCTCCAGACTTCATCTTCTCCTTCTCCTTCTTCTGCTTCTTCTGATTCACCCTCCAGACTTCACCTTCTCCTTCTCCTTCTTCTGCTTCTTCTGATTCACCCTCCAGACTTCACCTTCTCCTTCTCCTTCTTCTACTTCTTCTGATTCACCCTCCAGACTTCACCTTCTCCTTCTCCTTCTTCTACTTCTTCTGATTCACCCTCCAGTCTTCACCTTCTCCTTCTCCTTCTTCTGTTTCTTCTGCTTCACCCTCCAGACTTCACCTTCTCCTTCTCCTTCTTCTGCTTCTTCTGCTTCACCCTCCAGACTTCACCTTCTCCTTCTCCTTCTTCTGATTCTTCTGATTCACCCTCCAGACTTCACCTTCTCTATCTCCTTCTTCTGCTTCTTCTGATTCACCCTCCTGACTTCACCTTCTCCTTCTCCTTCTTCTACTTCTTCTGATTCACCCTCCTGACTTCACCTTCTCCTTCTCCTTCTTCTACTTCTTCTGCTTCACCCTCCAGACTTCACCTTCTCCTTCTCCTTCTTCTACTTCTTCTGATTCACCCTCCAGACTTCACCTTCTCCTTCTCCTTCTTCTGCTTCTTCTGATTCACCCTCCAGACTTCACCATCTCCTTCTACTTATTCTGCTTCTTCTGATTCACCCTCCAGACTTCACCTTCTCCTTCTCCTTCTTCTGCTATTTCTGATTCACCCTCCAGACTTCACCTTCTCCTTCTCCTTCTTCTGCTTCTTCTGATTCACCCTCCAGACTTCACCTTCTCGTTCTCCTTCTCCTTCTTCTGCTTCTTCTGATTCACCCTCCAGACCTCACCTTCTCCTTCTCCTTCTTCTACTTCTTCTGATTCACCCTCCAGACTTCATCTTCTCCTTCTCCTTCTTCTGCTTCTTTTGATTCACCCTCCAGACTTCACCTTCTCCTTCTCCTTCTTCTGCTTCTTCTGATTCACCCTCCAGACTTCACCTTCTCCTTCTCCTTCTTCTACTTCTTCTGATTCACCCTCCAGACTTCACCTTCTCCTTCTCCTTCTTCTACTTCTTCTGATTCACCCTCCAGTCTTCACCTTCTCCTTCTCCTTCTTCTGTTTCTTCTGCTTCACCCTCCAGACTTCACCTTCTCCTTCTCCTTCTTCTGCTTCTTCTGCTTCACCCTCCAGACTTCACCTTCTCCTTCTCCTTCTTCTGATTTTTCTGATTCACCCTCCAGACTTCACCTTCTCTATCTCCTTCTTCTGCTTCTTCTGATTCACCCTCCTGACTTCACCTTCTCCTTCTCCTTCTTCTACTTCTTCTGATTCACCCTCCTGACTTCACCTTCTCCTTCTCCTTCTTCTACTTCTTCTGCTTCACCCTCCAGACTTCACCTTCTCCTTCTCCTTCTTCTACTTCTTCTGATTCACCCTCCAGACTTCACCTTCTCCTTCTCCTTCTTCTGCTTCTTCTGATTCACCCTCCAGACTTCACCATCTCCTTCTACTTATTCTGCTTCTTCTGATTCACCCTCCAGACTTCACCTTCTCCTTCTCCTTCTTCTGCTATTTCTGATTCACCCTCCAGACTTCACCTTCTCCTTCTCCTTCTTCTGCTTCTTCTGATTCACCCTCCAGACTTCACCTTCTCCTTCTCCTTCTTCTGCTTCTTCTGATTCACCCTCCAGACTTCACCTTCTCCTTCTCCTTCTTCTACTTGTTCTGATTCACCCTCCAGACTTCACCTTCTCCTTCTCCTTCTTCTGCTTCTTCTGATTCACCCTCCTGACTTCACCTTCTCCTTCTCCTTCTTCTACTTCTTCTGATTCACCCTCCAGACTTCACCTTCTCCTTCTCCTTCTTCTGCTTCTTCTGATTCACCCTCCAGACTTCACCTTCTCCTTCTCCTTATTCTGCTTCTTCTGATTCACCCTCCAGACTTCAACTTCTCCTTCTCCTTATTCTGCTTCTTCTGATTCACCCTCCAGACTTCACCTTCTCCTTCTCCTTATTCTGCTTCTTCTGATTCACCCTCCAGACTTCACCTTCTCCTTCTCCTTCCTTTGCTTCTTCTGATTCACCCTCCAGACTTCACCTTCTCCTTCTCCTTCTTCTGATTCTTCTGCTTCACTCTCCTGACTTCACCTTCTCCTTCTCCTTCTTCTACTTCTTCTGATTCACCCTCCAGACTTCACCTACTCCTTCTCCTTCTTCTGCTTCTTCTGATTCACCCTCCTGACTTCACCTTCTCCTTCTCCTTCTTCTGCTTCTTCTGATTCACACTCCAGACTTCACCTTCTCCTTCTCCTTCTTCTGCTTCTTCTGATTCACCCTCCAGACTTCACCTTCTCCTTCTCCTTCTTCTGCTTCTTCTGATTCACCCTCCAGACCTCACCTTCTCCTTCTCCTTCTTCTACTTCTTCTGATTCACCCTCCAGACTTCATCTTCTCCTTCTCCTTCTTCTGCTTCTTCTGATTCACCCTCCAGACTTCACCTTCTCCTTCTCCTTCTTCTGCTTCTTCTGATTCACCCTCCAGACTTCACCTTCTCCTTCTCCTTCTTCTACTTCTTCTGATTCACCCTCCAGACTTCACCTTCTCCTTCTCCTTCTTCTACTTCTTCTGATTCACCCTCCAGTCTTCACCTTCTCCTTCTCCTTCTTCTGTTTCTTCTGCTTCACCCTCCAGACTTCACCTTCTCCTTCTGCTTCTTCTGCTTCTTCTGCTTCACCCTCCAGACTTCACCTTCTCCTTCTCCTTCTTCTGATTCTTCTGATTCACCCTCCAGACTTCACCTTCTCTATCTCCTTCTTCTGCTTCTTCTGATTCACCCTCCTGACTTCACCTTCTCCTTCTCCTTCTTCTACTTCTTCTGATTCACCCTCCTGACTTCACCTTCTCCTTCTCCTTCTTCTACTTCTTCTGATTCACCCTCCAGACTTCACCTTCTCCTTCTCCTTCTTCTGCTTCTTCTGATTCACCCTCCAGACTTCACCATCTCCTTCTACTTATTCTGCTTCTTCTGATTCGCCCTCCAGACTTCACCTTCTCCTTCTCCTTCTTCTGCTATTTCTGATTCACCCTCCAGACTTCACCTTCTCCTTCTCCTTCTTCTGCTTCTTCTGATTCACCCTCCAGACTTCACCTTCTCCTTCTCCTTCTTCTGCTTCTTCTGATTCACCCTCCAGACTTCACCTTCTCCTTCTCCTTCTTCTACTTGTTCTGATTCACCCTCCAGACTTCACCTTCTCCTTCTCCTTCTTCTGCTTCTTCTGATTCACCCTCCTGACTTCACCTTCTCCTTCTCCTTCTTCTACATCTTCTGATTCACCCTCCTGACTTCACCTTCTCCTTCTCCTTCTTCTACTTCTTCTGCTTCAACCTCCAGACTTCACCTTCTCCTTCTCCTTCTTCTACTTCTTCTGATTCACCCTCCAGACTTCACCTTCTCCTTCTCCTTCGTCTACTTCTTCTGATTCACCCTCCAGACTACACCTTCTCCTTCTCCTTCTTCTACTTCTTCTGATTCACCCTCCAGACTTCACCTTCTCCTTCTCCTTCTTCTGTTTCTTCTGATTCACCCTCCAGACTTCACCTTCTCCTTCTCCTTCTTCTACTACTTCTGATTCACCCTCCAGACTTCATCTTCTCCTTCTCCTTCTTCTGCTTCTTCTGATTCACCCTCCAGACTTCATCTTCTCCTTCTCCTTCTTCTGCTTCTTCTGATTCACCCTCCAGGCTTCACCTTCTCCTTCTCCTTCTTCTACTTCTTCTGATTCACCCTCCAGACTTCACCTTCTCCTTCTCCTTCTTCTACTTCTTCTGATTCACCCTCCAGTCTTCACCTTCTCCTTCTCCTTCTTCTGTTTCTTCTGATTCACCCTCCAGACTTCACCTTCTCCTTCTCCATCTTCTGCTTCTTCTGATTCACCCTCCTGACTTCACCTTCTCCTTCTCCTTCTTCTACTTCTTCTGATTCACCCTCCTGACTTCACCTTCTCCTTCTCCATCTTCTACTTCTTCTGCTTCACCCTCCAGACTTCAACTTCTCCTTCTCCTTCTTCTACTTCTTCTGATTCACCCTCCAGACTTCACCTTCTCCTTCTCCTTCTTCTGCTTCTTCTGATTCACCCTCCAGACTTCACCTTCTCCTTCTCCTTCTTCTGCTTCTTCTGATTCACCCTCCAGACTTCACCTTCTCCTTCTCCTTCTTCTACTTCTTCTGATTCACCCTCCAGACTTCACCTTCTCCTTCTCCTTCTTCTGCTTCTTCTGATTCACCCTCCAGACTTCACCTTCTCCTTCTCCTTCGTCTACTTCTTCTGATTCACCCTCCAGACTACACCTTCTCCTTCTCCTTCTTCTACTTCTTCTGATTCACCCTCCAGACTTCACCTTCTCCTCCTCCTTCTTCTGTTTCTTCTGATTCACCCTCCAGACTTCATCTTCTCCTTCTCCTTCTTCTACTTCTTCTGATTCACCCTCCAGACCTCACCTTCTCCTTCTCCTTCTTCTACTTCTTCTGATTCACCCTCCAGTCTTCACCTTCTCCTTCTCCTTCTTCTGTTTCTTCTGCTTCACCCTCCAGACTTCACCTTCTCCTTCTCTTTCTTCTGCTTCTTCTGATTCACCCTCCAGACTTCACCTTCTCCTTCTCCTTCTTCTGATTCTTCTGATTCACCCTCCAGACTTCACCTTCTCCTTCTCC
The DNA here is from genome assembly GCF_052327205.1 of Somniosus microcephalus. Taxonomy (NCBI): domain Eukaryota; kingdom Metazoa; phylum Chordata; class Chondrichthyes; order Squaliformes; family Somniosidae; genus Somniosus; species Somniosus microcephalus. The sequence continues at coordinate 828,571 of NW_028225218.1, forward strand.
TTCTTCTGCTTCTTCTGATTCACCCTCCTGACTTCACCTTCTCCTTCTCCTTCTTCTACTTCTTCTGATTCACCCTCCTGACTTCACCTTCTCCTTCTCCTTCTTCTACTTCTTCTGCTTCACCCTCCAGACTTCACCTTCTCCTTCTCCTTCTTCTACTTCTTCTGATTCACCCTCCAGACTTCACCTTCTCCTTCTCCTTCTTCTGCTTCTTCTGATTCACCCTCCAGACTTCACCTTCTCCTTCTCCTTATTCTGCTTCTTCTGATTCACCCTCCAGACTTCAACTTCTCCTTCTCCTTATTCTGCTTCTTCTGATTCACCCTCCAGACTTCACCTTCTCCTTCTCCTTATTCTGCTTCTTCTGATTCACCCTCCAGACTTCACCTTCTCCTTCTCCTTCCTTTGCTTCTTCTGATTCACCCTCCAGACTTCACCTTCTCCTTCTCCTTCTTCTGATTCTTCTGCTTCACTCTCCTGACTTCACCTTCTCCTTCTCCTTCTTCTACTTCTTCTGATTCACCCTCCAGACTTCACCTACTCCTTCTCCTTCTTCTGCTTCTTCTGATTTACCCTCCTGACTTCACCTTCTCCTTCTCCTTCTTCTGCTTCTTCTGATTCACCCTCCAGACTTCACCTTCTCCTTCTCCTTCTTCTGCTTCTTCTGATTCACCCTCCAGACTTCACCTTCTCCTTCTCCTTCTTCTGCTTCTTCTGATTCACCCTCCAGACCTCACCTTCTCCTTCTCCTTCTTCTACTTCTTCTGATTCACCCTCCAGACTTCATCTTCTCCTTCTCCTTCTTCTGCTTCTTCTGATTCACCCTCCAGACTTCACCTTCTCCTTCTCCTTCTTCTGCTTCTTCTGATTCACCCTCCAGACATCACCTTCTCCTTCTCCTTCTTCTACTTCTTCTGATTCACCCTCCAGACTTCACCTTCTCCTTCTCCTTCTTCTACTTCTTCTGATTCACCCTCCAGTCTTCACCTTCTCCTTCTCCTTCTTCTGTTTCTTCTGCTTCACCCTCCAGACTTCACCTTCTCCTTCTCCTTCTTCTGCTTCTTCTGCTTCACCCTCCAGACTTCACCTTCTCCTTCTCCTTCTTCTGATTCTTCTGATTCACCCTCCAGACTTCACCTTCTCTATCTCCTTCTTCTGCTTCTTCTGATTCACCCTCCTGACTTCACCTTCTCCTTCTCCTTCTTCTACTTCTTCTGATTCACCCTCCTGACTTCACCTTCTCCTTCTCCTTCTTCTAATTCTTCTGCTTCACCCTCCAGACTTCACCTTCTCCTTCTCCTTCTTCTACTTCTTCTGATTCACCCTCCAGACTTCACCTTCTCCTTCTCCTTCTTCTGCTTCTTCTGATTCACCCTCCAGACTTCACCATCTCCTTCTACTTATTCTGCTTCTTCTGATTCACCCTCCAGACTTCACCTTCTCCTTCTCCTTCTTCTGCTATTTCTGATTCACCCTCCAGACTTCACCTTCTCCTTCTCCTTCTTCTGCTTCTTCTGATTCACCCTCCAGACTTCACCTTCTCCTTCTCCTTCTTCTGCTTCTTCTGATTCACCCTCCAGACTTCACCTTCTCCTTCTCCTTCTTCTACTTGTTCTGATTCACCCTCCAGACTTCACCTTCTCCTTCTCCTTCTTCTGCTTCTTCTGATTCACCCTCCTGACTTCACCTTCTCCTTCTCCTTCTTCTACATCTTCTGATTCACCCTCCTGACTTCACCTTCTCCTTCTCCTTCTTCTACTTCTTCTGCTTCAACCTCCAGACTTCACCTTCTCCTTCTCCTTCTTCTACTTCTTCTGATTCACCCTCCAGACTTCACCTTCTCCTTCTCCTTCTTCTACTTCTTCTGATTCACCCTCCAGACTTCACCTTCTCCTTCTCCTTCTTCTACTTCTTCTGATTCACCCTCCAGACTTCACCTTCTCCTTCTCCTTCTTCTGCTTCTTCTGATTCACCCTCCAGACTTCACCTTCTCCTTCTCCTTATTCTGCTTCTTCTGAATCACCCTCCAGACTTCACCTTCTCCTTCTCCTTCTTCTGCTTCTTCTGATTCACCCTCCAGACTTCACCTTCTCCTTCTCCTTCTTCTGCTTCTTCTGATTCACCCTCCAGACTTCACCTTCAACTTCTCCTTCTTCTACTTCTTCTGATTCACCCTCCAGACTTCACCTTCTCCATCTCCTTCTTCTGCTTCTTCTGATTCACCCTCCAGACTTCACCTTCTCCTTCTCCTTCGTCTACTTCTTCTGATTCACCCTCCAGACTTCACCTTCTCCTTCTCCTTCTTCTGCTTCTTCTGATTCACCCTCCAGACTTCACCTTCTCCTTCTCCTTCTTCTACTTCTTCTGATTCACCCTCCAGACTTCACCTTCTCCTTCTCCTTCTTCTGATTCTTCTGATTCACCCTCCAGACTTCACCTTCTCCTTCTCCTTCTTCTGCTTCTTCTGATTCACCCTCCTGACGTCACCTTCTCCTTCTCCTTCTTCTACATCTTCTGATTCACCCTCCTGACTTCACCTTCTCCTTCTCCTTCTTCTACTTCTTCTGCTTCCCCCTCCAGACTTCACCTTCTCCTTCTCCTTCTTCGACTTCTTCTGATTCACCCTCCAGACTTCACCTTCTCCTTCTCCTACTTCTTCTGATTCACCCTCCAGACTTCAGCTTCTCCTTCTCCTTCTTCTACTTCTTCTGATTCACCCTCCAGACTTCACCTTCTCCTTCTCCTTCTTCTGCTTCTTCTGATTCACCCTCCAGACATCACCTTCTCCTTCTCCTTATTCTGCTTCTTCTGAATCACCCTCCAGACTTCACCTTCTCCTTCTCCTTCTTCTGCTTCTTCTGATTCACCCTCCAGACTTCACCTTCTCCTTCTCCTTCTTCTACTTCTTCTGATTCACCCTCCAGACTTCACCTTCTCCATCTCCTTCTTCTGCTTCTTCTGATTCACCCTCCAGACTTCACCTTCTCCTTCTCCTTCGTCTACTTCTTCTGATTCACCCTCCAGACTACACCTTCTCCTTCTCCTTCTTCTACTTCTTCTGATTCACCCTCCAGACTTCACCTTCTCCTTCTCCTTCTTCTGTTTCTTCTGATTCACCCTCCAGACTTCACCTTCTCCTTCTCCTTCTTCTACTACTTCTGATTCACCCTCCAGACTTCACCTTCTCCTTCTCCTTCTTCTACTTCTTCTGATTCACCCTCCAGACTTCACCTTCTCCTTCTCCTTCTTCTACTTCTTCTGATTCACCCTCCAGTCTTCACCTTCTCCTTCTCCTTCTTCTGTTTCTTCTGCTTCACCCTCCAGACTTCACCTTCTCCTTCTCTTTCTTCTGCTTCTTCTGATTCACCCTCCAGACTTCACCTTCTCCTTCTCCTTCTTCTGATTCTTCTGATTCACCCTCCAGACTTCACCTACTCCTTCTCCTTCTTCTGCTTCTTCTGATTCACCCTCCTGACTTCACCTTCTCCTTCTCCTTCTTCTACTTCTTCTGATTCACCCTCCTGACTTCAGCTTCTCCTTCTCCTTCTTCTACTTCTTCTGCTTCACCCTCCAGACTTCACCTTCTCCTTCTCCTTTTTCTACTTCTTCTGATTCACCCTCCAGACTTCACCTTCTCCTTCTCCTTCTTCTGCTTCTTCTGATTCACCCTCCAGACTTCACCTTCTCCTTCTCCTTCGTCTACTTCTTCTGATTCACCCTCCAGACTACACCTTCTCCTTCTCCTTCTTCTACTTCTTCTGATTCACCCTCCAGACTACACCTTCTCCTTCTCCTTCTTCTACTTCTTCTGATTCACCCTCCAGACTTCACCTTCTCCTTCTCCTTCTTCTGCTTCTTCGGATTCACCCTCCAGACTTCACCTTCTCCTTCTCCTTCGTCTACTTCTTCTGATTCACCCTCCAGACTACACCTTCTCCTTCTCCTTCTTCTACTTCTTCTGATTCACCCTCCAGACCTCACCTTCTCCTTCTCCTTCTTCTGCTTCTTCTGATTCACCCTCCAGACTTCACCTTCTCCTTCTCCTTCTTCTGCTTCTTCTGATTCACCCTCCAGACTTCACCTTCTCCTTCTCCTTCTTCTACTTCTTCTGATTCACCCTCCAGACTTCACCTTCTCCTTCTCCTTCTTCTACTTCTTCTGATTCACCCTCCAGTCTTCACCTTCTCCTTCTCCTTCTTCTGTTTCTTCTGCTTCACCCTCCAGACTTCACCTTCTCCTTCTCTTTCTTCTGCTTCTTCTGCTTCACCCTCCAGACTTCACCTTCTCCTTCTCCTTCTTCTGATTCTTCTGATTCACCCTCCAGACTTCACCTTCTCTATCTCCTTCTTCTGCTTCTTCTGATTCACCCTCCTGACTTCACCTTCTCCTTCTCCTTCTTCTACTTCTTCTGATTCACCCTCCTGACTTCACCTTCTCCTTCTCCTTCTTCTACTTCTTCAGCTTCACCCTCCAGACTTCACCTTCTCCTTCTCCTTCTTCTACTTCTTCTGATTCACCCTCCAGACTTCACCTTCTCCTTCTCCTTCTTCTGCTTCTACTGATTCACCCTCCAGACTTCACCTTCTCCTTCTCCTTATTCTGCTTCTACTGATTCACCCTCCAGACTTCACCTTCTCCTTCTCCTTCTTCTGCTTCTTCTGATTCACCCTCCAGACTTCACCTTCTCCTTCTCCTTCTTCTGCTTCTTCTGATTCACCCTCCAGACTTCACCTTCTCCTTCTCCTTCTTCTGCTTCTTCTGATTCACCCTCCAGACTTCACCTTCTCCTTCTCCTTCTTCTACTTCTTCTGATTCACCCTCCAGACTTCACCTTCTCCTTCTCCTTCTTCTGCTTCTTCTGATTCACCCTCCTGACTTCACCTTCTCCTTCTCCTTCTTCTACATCTTCTGATTCACCCTCCTGACTTCACCTTCTCCTTCTCCTTCTTCTACTTCTTCTGCTTCACCCTCCAGACTTCACCTTCTCCTTCTCCTTCTTCTACTTCTTCTGATTCACCTTCCAGACTTCACCTTCTCCTTCTCCTTCTTCTACTTCTTCTGATTCACCCTCCAGACTTCACCTTCTCCTTCTCCTTCTTCTACTTCTTCTGATTCACCCTCCAGACTTCACCTTCTACTTCTCCTTCTTCTGCTTCTTCTGATTCACCCTCCAGACTTCACCTTCTCCTTCTCCTTATTCTGCTTCTTCTGAATCAACCTCCAGACTTCACCTTCTCCTTCTCCTTCTTCTGCTTCTTCTGATTCACCCTCCAGACTTCACCTTCTCCTTCTCCTTCTTCTGCTTCTTCTGATTCACCCTCCAGACTTCACCTTCACCTTCTCCTTCTTCTACTTCTTCTGATTCACCCTCCAGACTTCACCTTCTCCATCTCCTTCTTCTGCTTCTTCTGATTCACCCTCCAGACTTCACCTTCTCCTTCTCCTTCGTCTACTTCTTCTGATTCACCCTCCAGACTTCACCTTCTCCTTCTCCTTCTTCTGCTTCTTCTGATTCACCCTCCAGACTTCACCTTCTCCTTCTCCTTCTTCTACTTCTTCTGATTCACCCTCCAGACTTCACCTTCTCCTTCTCCTTCTTCTGATTCTTCTGATTCACCCTCCAGACTTCACCTTCTCCTTCTCCTTCTTCTGCTTCTTCTGATTCACCCTCCTGACTTCACCTTCTCCTTCTCCTTCTTCTACATCTTCTGATTTACCCTCCTGACTTCACCTTCTCCTTCTCCTTCTTCTACTTCTTCTGCTTCCCCCTCCAGACTTCACCTTCTCCTTCTCCTTCTTCTACTTCTTCTGATTCACCCTCCAGACTTCACCTTCTCCTTCTCCTTCTTCTACTTCTTCTGATTCACCCTCCAGACTTCACCTTCTCCTTCTCCTTCTTCTACTTCTTCTGATTCACCCTCCAGACTTCACCTTCTCCTTCTCCTTCTTCTGCTTCTTCTGATTCACCCTCCAGACATCACCTTCTCCTTCTCCTTATTCTGCTTCTTCTGAATCACCCTCCAGACTTCACCTTCTCCTTCTCCTTCTTCTGCTTCTTCTGATTCACCCTCCAGACTTCACCTTCTCCTTCTCCTTCTTCTACTTCTTCTGATTCACCCTCCAGACTTCACCTTCTCCATCTCCTTCTTCTGCTTCTTCTGATTCACCCTCCAGACTTCACCTTCTCCTTCTCCTTCGTCTACTTCTTCTGATTCACCCTCCAGACTACACCTTCTCCTTCTCCTTCTTCTACTTCTTCTGATTCACCCTCCAGACTTCACCTTCTCCTTCTCCTTCTTCTGTTTCTTCTGATTCACCCTCCAGACTTCACCTTCTCCTTCTCCTTCTTCTACTACTTCTGATTCACCCTCCAGACTTCATCTTCTCCTTCTCCTTCTTCTGCTTCTTCTGATTCACCCTCCAGACTTCACCTTCTCCTTCTCCTTCTTCTGCTTCTTCTGATTCACCCTCCAGACTTCACCTTCTCCTTCTCCTTCTTCTACTTCTTCTGATTCACCCTCCAGACTTCACCTTCTCCTTCTCCTTCTTCTACTTCTTCTGATTCACCCTCCAGTCTTCACCTTCTCCTTCTCCTTTTTCTGTTTCTTCTGCTTCACCCTCCAGACTTCACCTTCTCCTTCTCCTTCTTCTACTTCTTCTGATTCACCTTCCAGACTTCACCTTCTCCTTCTCCTTCTTCTACTTCTTCTGATTCACCCTCCAGACTTCACCTTCTCCTTCTCCTTCTTCTACTTCTTCTGATTCACCCTCCAGACTTCACCTTCTACTTCTCCTTCTTCTGCTTCTTCTGATTCACCCTCCAGACTTCACCTTCTCCTTCTCCTTATTCTGCTTCTTCTGAATCAACCTCCAGACTTCACCTTCTCCTTCTCCTTCTTCTGCTTCTTCTGATTCACCCTCCAGACTTCACCTTCTCCTTCTCCTTCTTCTGCTTCTTCTGATTCACCCTCCAGACTTCACCTTCACCTTCTCCTTCTTCTACTTCTTCTGATTCACCCTCCAGACTTCACCTTCTCCATCTCCTTCTTCTGCTTCTTCTGATTCACCCTCCAGACTTCACCTTCTCCTTCTCCTTCGTCTACTTCTTCTGATTCACCCTCCAGACTTCACCTTCTCCTTCTCCTTCTTCTGCTTCTTCTGATTCACACTCCAGACTTCACCTTCTCCTTCTCCTTCTTCTACTTCTTCTGATTCACCCTCCAGACTTCACCTTCTCCTTCTCCTTCTTCTGATTCTTCTGATTCACCCTCCAGACTTCACCTTCTCCTTCTCCTTCTTCTGCTTCTTCTGATTCACCCTCCTGACTTCACCTTCTCCTTCTCCTTCTTCTACATCTTCTGATTCACCCTCCTGACTTCACCTTCTCCTTCTCCTTCTTCTACTTCTTCTGCTTCCCCCTCCAGACTTCACCTTCTCCTTCTCCTTCTTCTACTTCTTCTGATTCACCCTCCAGACTTCACCTTCTCCTTCTCCTTCTTCTACTTCTTCTGATTCACCCTCCAGACTTCACCTTCTCCTTCTCCTTCTTCTACTTCTTCTGATTCACCCTCCAGACTTCACCTTCTCCTTCTCCTTCTTCTGCTTCTTCTGATTCACCCTCCAGACATCACCTTCTCCTTCTCCTTATTCTGCTTCTTCTGAATCACCCTCCAGACTTCACCTTCTCCTTCTCCTTCTTCTGCTTCTTCTGATTCACCCTCCAGACTTCACCTTCTCCTTCTCCTTCTTCTACTTCTTCTGATTCACCCTCCAGACTTCACCTTCTCCATCTCCTTCTTCTGCTTCTTCTGATTCACCCTCCAGACTTCACCTTCTCCTTCTCCTTCGTCTACTTCTTCTGATTCACCCTCCAGACTACACCTTCTCCTTCTCCTTCTTCTACTTCTTCTGATTCACCCTCCAGACTTCACCTTCTCCTTCTCCTTCTTCTGTTTCTTCTGATTCACCCTCCAGACTTCACCTTCTCCTTCTCCTTCTTCTACTACTTCTGATTCACCCTCCAGACTTCATCTTCTCCTTCTCCTTCTTCTGCTTCTTCTGATTCACCCTCCAGACTTCACCTTCTCCTTCTCCTTCTTCTGCTTCTTCTGATTCACCCTCCAGACTTCACCTTCTCCTTCTCCTTCTTCTACTTCTTCTGATTCACCCTCCAGACTTCACCTTCTCCTTCTCCTTCTTCTACTTCTTCTGATTCACCCTCCAGTCTTCACCTTCTCCTTCTCCTTTTTCTGTTTCTTCTGCTTCACCCTCCAGACTTCACCTTCTCCTTCTCTTTCTTCTGCTTCTTCTGATTCACCCTCCAGACTTCACCTTCTCCTTCTCCTTCTTCTGATTCTTCTGATTCACCCTCCAGACTTCACCTACTCCTTCTCCTTCTTCTGCTTCTTCTGATTCACCCTCCTGACTTCACCTTCTCCTTCTCCTTCTTCTACTTCTTCTGATTCACCCTCCTGACTTCAGCTTCTCCTTCTCCTTCTTCTACTTCTTCTGCTTCACCCTCCAGACTTCACCTTCTCCTTCTCCTTCTTCTTCTTCTTCTGATTCACCCTCCAGACTTCACCTTCTCCTTCTCCTTATTCTGCTTCTTCTGATTCACCCTCCAGACTTCACCTTCTCCTTCTCCTTATTCTGCTTCTTCTGATTCACCCTCCAGACTTCACCTTCTCCTTCTCCTTCCTTTGCTTCTTCTGATTCACCCTCCAGACTTCACCTTCTCCTTCTCCTTCTTCTGATTCTTCTGATTCACCCTCCAGACTTCACCTTCTCCTTCTCCATCTTCTGCTTCTTCTGATTCACCCTCCTGACTTCACCTTCTCCTTCTCCTTCTTCTACTTCTTCTGATTCACCCTCCTGACTTCACCTTCTCCTTCTCCATCTTCTACTTCTTCTGCTTCACCCTCCAGACTTCAACTTCTCCTTCTCCTTCTTCTACTTCTTCTGATTCACCCTCCAGACTTCACCTTCTCCTTCTCCTTCTTCTGCTTCTTCTGATTCACCCTCCAGACTTCACCTTCTCCTTCTCCTTCTTCTGCTTCTTCTGATTCACCCTCCAGACTTCACCTTCTCCTTCTCCTTCTTCTACTTCTTCTGATTCACCCTCCAGACTTCACCTTCTCCTTCTCCTTCTTCTGCTTCTTCTGATTCACCCTCCAGACTTCACCTTCTCCTTCTCCTTCGTCTACTTCTTCTGATTCACCCTCCAGACTACACCTTCTCCTTCTCCTTCTTCTACTTCTTCTGATTCACCCTCCAGACTTCACCTTCTCCTCCTCCTTCTTCTGTTTCTTCTGATTCACCCTCCAGACTTCATCTTCTCCTTCTCCTTCTTCTACTTCTTCTGATTCACCCTCCAGACCTCACCTTCTCCTTCTCCTTCTTCTGTTTCTTCTGCTTCACCCTCCAGACTTCACCTTCTCCTTCTCTTTCTTCTGCTTCTTCTGATTCACCCTCCAGACTTCACCTTCTCCTTCTCCTTCTTCTGATTCTTCTGATTCACCCTCCAGACTTCACCTTCTCCTTCTCCTTCTTCTGCTTCTTCTGATTCACCCTCCTGACTTCACCTTCTCCTTCTCCTTCTTCTACTTCTTCTGATTCACCCTCCTGACTTCACCTTCTCCTTCTCCTTCTTCTACTTCTTCTGCTTCACCCTCCAGACTTCACCTTCTCCTTCTCCTTCTTCTACTTCTTCTGATTCACCCTCCAGACTTCACCTTCTCCTTCTCCTTCTTCTGCTTCTTCTGATTCACCCTCCAGACTTCACCTTCTCCTTCTCCTTATTCTGCTTCTTCTGATTCACCCTCCAGACTTCAACTTCTCCTTCTCCTTATTCTGCTTCTTCTGATTCACCCTCCAGACTTCACCTTCTCCTTCTCCTTATTCTGCTTCTTCTGATTCACCCTCCAGACTTCACCTTCTCCTTCTCCTTCCTTTGCTTCTTCTGATTCACCCTCCAGACTTCACCTTCTCCTTCTCCTTCTTCTGATTCTTCTGCTTCACTCTCCTGACTTCACCTTCTCCTTCTCCTTCTTCTACTTCTTCTGATTCACCCTCCAGACTTCACCTACTCCTTCTCCTTCTTCTGCTTCTTCTGATTCACCCTCCTGACTTCACCTTCTCCTTCTCCTTCTTCTGCTTCTTCTGATTCACCCTCCAGACTTCACCTTCTCCTTCTCCTTCTTCTGCTTCTTCTGATTCACCCTCCAGACTTCACCTTCTCCTTCTCCTTCTTCTGCTTCTTCTGATTCACCCTCCAGACCTCACCTTCTCCTTATCCTTCTTCTACTTCTTCTGATTCACCCTCCAGACTTCATCTTCTCCTTCTCCTTCTTCTGCTTCTTCTGATTCACCCTCCAGACTTCACCTTCTCCTTCTCCTTCTTCTGCTTCTTCTGATTCACCCTCCAGACTTCACCTTCTCCTTCTCCTTCTTCTGCTTCTTCTGATTCACCCTCCAGACTTCACCTTCTCCTTCTCCTTCTTCTACTTCTTCTGATTCACCCTCCAGACTTCACCTTCTCCTTCTCCTTCTTCTACTTCTTCTGATTCACCCTCCAGTCTTCACCTTCTCCTTCTCCTTCTTCTGTTTCTTCTGCTTCACCCTCCAGACTTCACCTTCTCCTTCTCTTTCTTCTGCTTCTTCTGCTTCACCCTCCAGACTTCACCTTCTCCTTCTCCTTCTTCTGATTCTTCTGATTCACCCTCCAGACTTCACCTTCTCTATCTCCTTCTTCTGCTTCTTCTGATTCACCCTCCTGACTTCACCTTCTCCTTCTCCTTCTTCTACTTCTTCTGATTCACCCTCCTGACTTCACCTTCTCCTTCTCCTTCTTCTACTTCTTCTGCTTCACCCTCCAGACTTCACCTTCTCCTTCTCCTTCTTCTACTTCTTCTGATTCACCCTCCAGACTTCACCTTCTCCTTCTCCTTCTTCTGCTTCTTCTGATTCACCCTCCAGACTTCACCATCTCCTTCTGCTTATTCTGCTTCTTCTGATTCACCCTCCAGACTTCACCTTCTCCTTCTCCTTCTTCTGCTATTTCTGATTCACCCTCCAGACTTCACCTTCTCCTTCTCCTTCTTCTGCTTCTTCTGATTCACCCTCCAGACTTCACCTTCTCCTTCTCCTTCTTCTGCTTCTTCTGATTCACCCTCCAGACTTCACCTTCTCCTTCTCCTTCTTCTACTTGTTCTGATTCACCCTCCAGACTTCACCTTCTCCTTCTCCTTCTTCTGCTTCTTCTGATTCACCCTCCTGACTTCACCTTCTCCTTCTCCTTCTTCTACATCTTCTGATTCACCCTCCTGACTTCACCTTCTTCTTCTCCTTCTTCTACTTCTTCTGCTTCAACCTCCAGACTTCACCTTCTCCTTCTCCTTCTTCTACTTCTTCTGATTCACCCTCCAGACTTCACCTTCTCCTTCTCCTTCTTCTACTTCTTCTGATTCACCCTCCAGACTTCACCTTCTCCTTCTCCTTCTTCTACTTCTTCTGATTCACCCTCCAGACTTCACCTTCTCCTTCTCCTTCTTCTGCTTCTTCTGATTCACCCTCCAGACTTCACCTTCTCCTTCTCCTTATTCTGCTTCTTCTGAATCACCCTCCAGACTTCACCTTCTCCTTCTCCTTCTTCTGCTTCTTCTGATTCACCCTTCAGACTTCACCTTCTCCTTCTCCTTCTTCTGCTTTTCTGATTCACCCTCCAGACTTCACCTTCAACTTCTCCTTCTTCTACTTCTTCTGATTCACCCTCCAGACTTCACCTTCTCCATCTCCTTCTTCTGCTTCTTCTGATTCACCCCCCAGACTTCACCTTCTCCTTCTCCTTCGTCTACTTCTTCTGATTCACCCTCCAGACTTCACCTTCTCCTTCTCCTTCTTCTGCTTCTTCTGATTCACCCTCCAGACTTCACCTTCTCCTTCTCCTTCTTCTACTTCTTCTGATTCACCCTCCAGACTTCACCTTCTCCTTCTCCTTCTTCTGATTCTTCTGATTCACCCTCCAGACTTCACCTTCTCCTTCTCCTTCTTCTGCTTCTTCTGATTCACCCTCCTGACTTTAGCTTCTCCTTCTCCTTCTTCTACATCTTCTGATTCACCCTCCTGACTTCACCTTCTCCTTCTCCTTCTTCTACTTCTTCTGCTTCCCCCTCCAGACTTCACCTTCTCCTTCTCCTTCTTCTACTTCTTCTGATTCACCCTCCAGACTTCACCTTCTCCTTCTCCTTCTTCTACTTCTTCTGATTCACCCTCCAGACTTCACCTTCTCCTTCTCCTTCTTCTACTTCTTCTGATTCACCCTCCAGACTTCACCTTCTCCTTCTCCTTCTTCTGCTTCTTCTGATTCACCCTCCAGACATCACCTTCTCCTTCTCCTTATTCTGCTTCTTCTGAATCACCCTCCAGACTTCACCTTCTCCTTCTCCTTCTTCTGCTTCTTCTGATTCACCCTCCAGACTTCACCTTCTCCTTCTCCTTCTTCTACTTCTTCTGATTCACCCTCCAGACTTCACCTTCTCCATCTCCTTCTTCTGCTTCTTCTGATTCACCTTCCAGACTTCACCTTCTCCTTCTCCTTCGTCTACTTCTTCTGATTCACCCTCCAGACTACACCTTCTCCTTCTCCTTCTTCTACTTCTTCTGATTCACCCTCCAGACTTCACCTTCTCCTTCTCCTTCTTCTGTTTCTTCTGATTCACCCTCCAGACTTCACCTTCTCCTTCTCCTTCTTCTACTACTTCTGATTCACCCTCCAGACTTCATCTTCTCCTTCTCCTTCTTCTGCTTCTTCTGATTCACCCTCCAGACTTCACCTTCTCCTTCTCCTTCTTCTGCTTCTTCTGATTCACCCTCCAGACTTCACCTTCTCCTTCTCCTTCTTCTACTTCTTCTGATTCACCCTCCAGACTTCACCTTCTCCTTCTCCTTCTTCTACTTCTTCTGATTCACCCTCCAGTCTTCACCTTCTCCTTCTCCTTCTTCTGTTTCTTCTGCTTCACCCTCCAGACTTCACCTTCTCCTTCTCTTTCTTCTGCTTCTTCTGATTCACCCTCCAGACTTCACCTTCTCCTTCTCCTTCTTCTGATTCTTCTGATTCACCCTCCAGACTTCACCTACTCCTTCTCCTTCTTCTGCTTCTTCTGATTCACCCTCCTGACTTCACCTTCTCCTTCTCCTTCTTCTACTTCTTCTGATTCACCCTCCTGACTTCAGCTTCTACTTCTCCTTCTTCTACTTCTTCTGCTTCACCCTCCAGACTTCACCTTCTCCTTCTCCTTCTTCTACTTCTTCTGATTCACCCTCCAGACTTCACCTTCTCCTTCTCCTTATTCTGCTTCTTCTGATTCACCCTCCAGACTTCACCTTCTCCTTCTCCTTATTCTGCTTCTTCTGATTCACCCTCCAGACTTCACCTTCTCCTTCTCCTTCCTTTGCTTCTTCTGATTCACCCTCCAGACTTCACCTTCTCCTTCTCCTTCTTCTGATTCTTCTGATTCACCCTCCAGACTTCACCTTCTCCTTCTCCATCTTCTGCTTCTTCTGATTCACCCTCCTGACTTCACCTTCTCCTTCTCCTTCTTCTACTTCTTCTGATTCACCCTCCTGACTTCACCTTCTCCTTCTCCATCTTCTACTTCTTCTGCTTCACCCTCCAGACTTCAACTTCTCCTTCTCCTTCTTCTACTTCTTCTGATTCACCCTCCAGACTTCACCTTCTCCTTCTCCTTCTTCTGCTTCTTCTGATTCACCCTCCAGACTTCACCTTCTCCTTCTCCTTCTTCTGCTTCTTCTGATTCACCCTCCAGACTTCACCTTCTCCTTCTCCTTCTTCTACTTCTTCTGATTCACCCTCCAGACTTCACCTTCTCCTTCTCCTTCTTCTGCTTCTTCTGATTCACCCTCCAGACTTCACCTTCTCCTTCTCCTTCGTCTACTTCTTCTGATTCACCCTCCAGACTACACCTTCTCCTTCTCCTTCTTCTACTTCTTCTGATTCACCCTCCAGACTTCACCTTCTCCTCCTCCTTCTTCTGTTTCTTCTGATTCACCCTCCAGACTTCATCTTCTCCTTCTCCTTCTTCTACTTCTTCTGATTCACCCTCCAGACCTCACCTTCTCCTTCTCCTTCTTCTACTTCTTCTGATTCACCCTCCAGTCTTCACCTTCTCCTTCTCCTTCTTCTGTTTCTTCTGCTTCACCCTCCAGACTTCACCTTCTCCTTCTCTTTCTTCTGCTTCTTCTGATTCACCCTCCAGACTTCACCTTCTCCTTCTCCTTCTTCTGATTCTTCTGATTCACCCTCCAGACTTCACCTTCTCCTTCTCCTTCTTCTGCTTCTTCTGATTCACCCTCCTGACTTCACCTTCTCCTTCTCCTTCTTCTACTTCTTCTGATTCACCCTCCTGACTTCACCTTCTCCTTCTCCTTCTTCTACTTCTTCTGCTTCACCCTCCAGACTTCACCTTCTCCTTCTCCTTCTTCTACTTCTTCTGATTCACCCTCCAGACTTCACCTTCTCCTTCTCCTTCTTCTGCTTCTTCTGATTCACCCTCCAGACTTCACCTTCTCCTTCTCCTTATTCTGCTTCTTCTGATTCACCCTCCAGACTTCAACTTCTCCTTCTCCTTATTCTGCTTCTTCTGATTCACCCTCCAGACTTCACCTTCTCCTTCTCCTTATTCTGCTTCTTCTGATTCACCCTCCAGACTTCACCTTCTCCTTCTCCTTCCTTTGCTTCTTCTGATTCACCCTCCAGACTTCACCTTCTCCTTCTCCTTCTTCTGATTCTTCTGCTTCACTCTCCTGACTTCACCTTCTCCTTCTCCTTCTTCTACTTCTTCTGATTCACCCTCCAGACTTCACCTACTCCTTCTCCTTCTTCTGCTTCTTCTGATTCACCCTCCTGACTTCACCTTCTCCTTCTCCTTCTTCTGCTTCTTCTGATTCACCCTCCAGACTTCACCTTCTCCTTCTCCTTCTTCTGCTTCTTCTGATTCACCCTCCAGACTTCACCTTCTCCTTCTCCTTCTTCTGCTTCTTCTGATTCACCCTCCAGACCTCACCTTCTCCTTCTCCTTCTTCTACTTCTTCTGATTCACCCTCCAGACTTCATCTTCTCCTTCTCCTTCTTCTGCTTCTTCTGATTCACCCTCCAGACTTCACCTTCTCCTTCTCCTTCTTCTGCTTCTTCTGATTCACCCTCCAGACTTCACCTTCTCCTTCTCCTTCTTCTACTTCTTCCGATTCACCCTCCAGACTTCACCTTCTCCTTCTCCTTCTTCTACTTCTTCTGATTCACCCTCCAGTCTTCACCTTCTCCTTCTCCTTCTTCTGTTTCTTCTGCTTCACCCTCCAGACTTCACCTTCTCCTTCTCTTTCTTCTGCTTCTTCTGCTTCACCCTCCAGACTTCACCTTCTCCTTCTCCTTCTTCTGATTCTTCTGATTCACCCTCCAGACTTCACCTTCTCTATCTCCTTCTTCTGCTTCTTCTGATTCACCCTCCTGACTTCACCTTCTCCTTCTCCTTCTTCTACTTCTTCTGATTCACCCTCCTGACTTCACCTTCTCCTTCTCCTTCTTCTACTTCTTCTGCTTCACCCTCCAGACTTCACCTTCTCCTTCTCCTTCTTCTAATTCTTCTGATTCACCCTCCAGACTTCACCTTCTCCTTCTCCTTCTTCTGCTTCTTCTGATTCACCCTCCTGACTTCACCTTCTCCTTCTCCTTCTTCTACTTCTTCTGATTCACCCTCCTGACTTCACCTTCTCCTTCTCCTTCTTCTACTTCTTCTGCTTCACCCTCCAGACTTCACCTTCTCCTTCTCCTTCTTCTACTTCTTCTGATTCACCCTCCAGACTTCACCTTCTCCTTCTCCTTCTTCTGCTTCTTCTGATTCACCCTCCAGACTTCACCTTCTCCTTCTCCTTATTCTGCTTCTTCTGATTCACCCTCCAGACTTCAACTTCTCCTTCTCCTTATTCTGCTTCTTCTGATTCACCCTCCAGACTTCACCTTCTCCTTCTCCTTATTCTGCTTCTTCTGATTCACCCTCCAGACTTCACCTTCTCCTTCTCCTTCCTTTGCTTCTTCTGATTCACCCTCCAGACTTCACCTGCTCCTTCTCCTTCTTCTGATTCTTCTGCTTCACTCTCCTGACTTCACCTTCTCCTTCTCCTTCTTCTACTTCTTCTGATTCACCCTCCAGACTTCACCTTCTCCTTCTCCTTCTTCTGCTTCTTCTGATTCACCCTCCTGACTTCACCTTCTCCTTCTCCTTCTTCTGCTTCTTCTGATTCACCCTCCAGACTTCACCTTCTCATTCTCCTTCTTCTGCTTCTTCTGATTCACCCTCCAGACTTCACCTACTCCTTCTCCTTCTTCTGCTTCTTCTGATTCACCCTCCTGACTTCACCTTCTCCTTCTCCTTCTTCTGCTTCTTCTGATTCACCCTCCAGACTTCACCTTCTCATTCTCCTTCTTCTGCTTCTTCTGATTCACCCTCCAGACCTCACCTTCTCCTTATCCTTCTTCTACTTCTTCTGATTCACCCTCCAGACTTCATCTTCTCCTTCTCCTTCTTCTGCTTCTTCTGATTCACCCTCCAGACTTCACCTTCTCCTTCTCCTTCTTCTGCTTCTTCTGATTCACCCTCCAGACTTCACCTTCTCCTTCTCCTTCTTCTAGTTCTTCTGATTCACCCTCCAGACTTCACCTTCTCCTTCTCCTTCTTCTACTTCTTCTGATTCACCCTCCAGTCTTCACCTTCTCCTTCTCCTTCTTCTGTTTCTTCTGCTTCACCCTCCAGACTTCACCTTCTCCTTCTCTTTCTTCTGCTTCTTCTGCTTCACCCTCCAGACTTCACCTTCTCCTTCTCCTTCTTCTGATTCTTCTGATTCACCCTCCAGACTTCACCTTCTCTATCTCCTTCTTCTGCTTCTTCTGATTCACCCTCCTGACTTCACCTTCTCCTTCTCCTTCTTCTACTTCTTCTGATTCACCCTCCTGACTTCACCTTCTCCTTCTCCTTCTTCTACTTCTTCTGCTTCACCCTCCAGACATCACCTTCTCCTTCTCCTTCTTCTACTTCTTCTGATTCACCCTCCAGACTTCACCTTCTCCTTCTCCTTCTTCTGCTTCTTCTGATTCACCCTCCAGACTTCACCATCTCCTTCTACTTATTCTGCTTCTTCTGATTCACCCTCCAGACTTCACCTTCTCCTTCTCCTTCTTCTGCTATTTCTGATTCACCCTCCAGACTTCACCTTCTCCTTCTCCTTCTTCTGCTTCTTCTGATTCACCCTCCAGACTTCACCTTCTCCTTCTCCTTCTTCTGCTTCTTCTGATTCACCCTCCAGACTTCACCTTCTCCTTCTCCTTCTTCTACTTGTTCTGATTCACCCTCCAGACTTCACCTTCTCCTTCTCCTTCTTCTGCTTCTTCTGATTCACCCTCCTGACTTCACCTTCTCCTTCTCCTTCTTCTACATCTTCTGATTCACCCTCCTGACTTCACCTTCTCCTTCTCCTTCTTCTACTTCTTCTGCTTCAACCTCCAGACTTCACCTTCTCCTTCTCCTTCTTCTACTTCTTCTGATTCACCCTCCAGACTTCACCTTCTCCTTCTCCTTCTTCTACTTCTTCTGATTCACCCTCCAGACTTCACCTTCTCCTTCTCCTTCTTCTACTTCTTCTGATTCACCCTCCAGACTTCACCTTCTCCTTCTCCTTCTTCTGCTTCTTCTGATTCACCCTCCAGACTTCACCTTCTCCTTCTCCTTATTCTGCTTCTTCTGAATCACCCTCCAGACTTCACCTTCTCCTTCTCCTTCTTCTGCTTCTTCTGATTCACCCTCCAGACTTCACCTTCTCCTTCTCCTTCTTCTGCTTCTTCTGATTCACCCTCCAGACTTCACCTTCAACTTCTCCTTCTTCTACTTCTTCTGATTCACCCTCCAGACTTCACCTTCTCCATCTCCTTCTGCTGCTTCTTCTGATTCACCCCCCAGACTTCACCTTCTCCTTCTCCTTCGTCTACTTCTTCTGATTCACCCTCCAGACTTCACCTTCTCCTTCTCCTTCTTCTGCTTCTTCTGATTCACCCTCCAGACTTCACCTTCTCCTTCTCCTTCTTCTACTTCTTCTGATTCACCCTCCAGACTTCACCTTCTCCTTCTCCTTCTTCTGATTCTTCTGATTCACCCTCCAGACTTCACCTTCTCCTTCTCCTTCTTCTGCTTCTTCTGATTCACCCTCCTGACTTCACCTTCTCCTTCTCCTTCTTCTACATCTTCTGATTCACCCTCCTGACTTCACCTTCTCCTTCTCCTTCTTCTACTTCTTCTGCTTCCCCCTCCAGACTTCACCTTCTCCTTCTCCTTCTTCTACTTCTTCTGATTCACCCTCCAGACTTCACCTTCTCCTTCTCCTTCTTCTACTTCTTCTGATTCACCCTCCAGACTTCACCTTCTCCTTCTCCTTCTTCTACTTCTTCTGATTCACCCTCCAGACTTCACCTTCTCCTTCTCCTTCTTCTGCTTCTTCTGATTCACCCTCCAGACATCACCTTCTCCTTCTCCTTATTCTGCTTCTTCTGAATCACCCTCCAGACTTCACCTTCTCCTTCTCCTTCTTCTGCTTCTTCTGATTCACCCTCCAGACTTCACCTTCTCCTTCTCCTTCTTCTACTTCTTCTGATTCACCCTCCAGACTTCACCTTCTCCATCTCCTTCTTCTGCTTCTTCTGATTCACCCTCCAGACTTCACCTTCTCCTTCTCCTTCGTCTACTTCTTCTGATTCACCCTCCAGACTACACCTTCTCCTTCTCCTTCTTCTACTTCTTCTGATTCACCCTCCAGACTTCACCTTCTCCTTCTCCTTCTTCTGTTTCTTCTGATTCACCCTCCAGACTTCACCTTCTCCTTCTCCTTCTTCTACTACTTCTGATTCACCCTCCAGACTTCATCTTCTCCTTCTCCTTCTTCTGCTTCTTCTGATTCACCCTCCAGACTTCACCTTCTCCTTCTCCTTCTTCTGCTTCTTCTGATTCACCCTCCAGACTTCACCTTCTCCTTCTCCTTCTTCTACTTCTTCTGATTCACCCTCCAGTCTTCACCTTCTCCTTCTCCTTCTTCTGTTTCTTCTGCTTCACCCTCCAGACTTCACCTTCTCCTTCTCTTTCTTCTGCTTCTTCTGATTCACCATCCAGACTTCACCTTCTCCTTCTCCTTCTTCTGATTCTTCTGATTCACCCTCCAGACTTCACCTACTCCTTCTCCTTCTTCTGCTTCTTCTGATTCACCCTCCTGACTTCACCTTCTCCTTCTCCTTCTTCTACTTCTTCTGATTCACCCTCCTGACTTCAGCTTCTCCTTCTCCTTCTTCTACTTCTTCTGCTTCACCCTCCAGACTTCACCTTCTCCTTCTCCTTCTTCTACTTCTTCTGATTCACCCTCCAGACTTCACCTTCTCCTTCTCCTTATTCTGCTTCTTCTGATTCACCCTCCAGACCTCACCTTCTCCTTCTCCTTCTTCTACTTCTTCTGATTCACCCTCCAGTCTTCACCTTCTCCTTCTCCTTCTTCTGTTTCTTCTGCTTCACCCTCCAGACTTCACCTTCTCCTTCTCTTTCTTCTGCTTCTTCTGATTCACCCTCCAGACTTCACCTTCTCCTTCTCCTTCTTCTGATTCTTCTGATTCACCCTCCAGACTTCACCTTCTCCTTCTCCTTCTTCTGCTTCTTCTGATTCACCCTCCTGACTTCACCTTCTCCTTCTCCTTCTTCTACTTCTTCTGATTCACCCTCCTGACTTCACCTTCTCCTTCTCCTTCTTCTACTTCTTCTGCTTCACCCTCCAGACTTCACCTTCTCCTTCTCCTTCTTCTACTTCTTCTGATTCACCCTCCAGACTTCACCTTCTCCTTCCACTTCTTCTGCTTCTTCTGATTCACCCTCCAGACTTCACCTTCTCCTTCTCCTTATTCTGCTTCTTCTGATTCACCCTCCAGACTTCAACTTCTCCTTCTCCTTATTCTGCTTCTTCTGATTCACCCTCCAGACTTCACCTTCTCCTTCTCCTTATTCTGCTTCTTCTGATTCACCCTCCAGACTTCACCTTCTCCTTCTCCTTCCTTTGCTTCTTCTGATTCACCCTCCAGACTTCACCTTCTCCTTCTCCTTCTTCTGATTCTTCTGCTTCACTCTCCTGACTTCACCTTCTCCTTCTCCTTCTTCTACTTCTTCTGATTCACCCTCCAGACTTCACCTACTCCTTCTCCTTCTTCTGCTTCTTCTGATTCACCCTCCTGACTTCACCTTCTCCTTCTCCTTCTTCTGCTTCTTCTGATTCACCCTCCAGACTTCACCTTCTCCTTCTCCTTCTTCTGCTTCTTCTGATTCACCCTCCAGACTTCACCTTCTCCTTCTCCTTCTTCTGCTTCTTCTGATTCACCCTCCAGACCTCACCTTCTCCTTCTCCTTCTTCTACTTCTTCTGATTCACCCTCCAGACTTCATCTTCTCCTTCTCCTTCTTCTGCTTCTTCTGATTCACCCTCCAGACTTCACCTTCTCCTTCTCCTTCTTCTGCTTCTTCTGATTCACCCTCCAGACTTCACCTTCTCCTTCTCCTTCTTCCACTTCTTCTGATTCACCCTCCAGACTTCACCTTCTCCTTCTCCTTCTTCTACTTCTTCTGATTCACCCTCCAGTCTTCACCTTCTCCTTCTCCTTCTTCTGTTTCTTCTGCTTCACCCTCCAGACTTCACCTTCTCCTTCTCTTTCTTCTGCTTCTTCTGCTTCACCCTCCAGACTTCACCTTCTCCTTCTCCTTCTTCTGATTCTTCTGATTCACCCTCCAGACTTCACCTTCTCTATCTCCTTCTTCTGCTTCTTCTGATTCACCCTCCTGACTTCACCTTCTCCTTCTCCTTCTTCTACTTCTTCTGATTCACCCTCCTGACTTCACCTTCTCCTTCTCCTTCTTCTACTTCTTCTGCTTCACCCTCCAGACTTCACCTTCTCCTTCTCCTTCTTCTACTTCTTCTGATTCACCCTCCAGACTTCACCTTCTCCTTCTCCTTCTTCTGCTTCTTCTGATTCACCCTCCAGACTTCACCTTCTCCTTCTACTTATTCTGCTTCTTCTGATTCACCCTCCAGACTTCACCTTCTCCTTCTCCTTCTTCTGCTATTTCTGATTCATCCTCCAGACTTCACCTTCTCCTTCTCCTTCTTCTGCTTCTTCTGATTCACCCTCCAGACTTCACCTTCTCCTTCTCCTTCTTCTGCTTCTTCTGATTCACCCTCCAGACTTCACCTTCTCCTTCTCCTTCTTCTACTTGTTCTGATTCACCCTCCTGACTTCACCTTCTCCTTCTCCTTCTTCTACATCTTCTGATTCACCCTCCTGACTTCACCTTCTCCTTCTCCTTCTTCTACTTCTTCTGCTTCAACCTCCAGACTTCACCTTCTCCTTCTCCTTCTTCTACTTCTTCTGATTCACCCTCCAGACTTCACCTTCTCCTTCTCCTTCTTCTACTTCTTCTGATTCACCCTCCAGACTTCACCTTCTCCTTCTCCTTCTTCTACTTCTTCTGATTCACCCTCCAGACTTCACATTCTCCTTCTCCTTCTTCTGCTTCTTCTGATTCACCCTCCAGACTTCACCTTCTCCTTCTCCTTATTCTGCTTCTTCTGAATCACCCTCCAGACTTCACCTTCTCCTTCTCCTTCTTCTGCTTCTTCTGATTCACCCTCCAGACTTCACCTTCTCCTTCTCCTTCTTCTGCTTCTTCTGATTCACCCTCCAGACTTCACCTTCAACTTCTCCTTCTTCTACTTTTTCTGATTCACCCTCCAGACTTCACCTTCTCCATCTCCTTCTTCTGCTTCTTCTGATTCACCCTCCAGACTTCACCTTCTCCTTCTCCTTCGTCTACTTCTTCTGATTCACCCTCCAGACTTCACCTTCTCCTTCTCCTTCTTCTGCTTCTTCTGATTCACCCTCCAGACTTCACCTTCTCCTTCTCCTTCTTCTACTTCTTCTGATTCACCCTCCAGACTTCACCTTCTCCTTCTCCTTCTTCTGATTCTTCTGATTCACCCTCCAGACTTCACCTTCTCCTTTTCCTTCTTCTGCTTCTTCTGATTCACCCTCCTGACTTCACCTTCTCCTTCTCCTTCTTCTACATCTTCTGATTCATCCTCCTGACTTCACCTTCTCCTTCTCCTTCTTCTACTTCTTCTGCTTCCCCCTCCAGACTTCACCTTCTCCTTCTCCTTCTTCTACTTCTTCTGATTCACCCTCCAGACTTGACCTTCTCCTTCTCCTTCTTCTACTTCTTCTGATTCACCCTCCAGACTTCACCTTCTCCTTCTCCTTCTTCTGCTTCTTCAGATTCACCCTCCAGACTTCACCTTCTCCTTCTCCTTCTTCTACTTCTTCTGCTTCCCCCTCCAGACTTCACCTTCTCCTTCTCCTTCTTCTACTTCTTCTGATTCACCCTCCAGACTTCACCTTCTCCTTCTCCTTCTTCTACTTCTTCTGATTCACCCTCCAGACTTCACCTTCTCCTTCTCCTTCTTCTGCTTCTTCAGATTCACCCTCCAGACATCACCTTCTCCTTCTCCTTTTTCTGCTTCTTCTGAATCACCCTCCAGACTTCACCTTCTCCTTCTCCTTCTTCTGCTTCTTCTGATTCACCCTCCAGACTTCACCTTCTCCTTCTCCTTCTTCTGCTTCTTCTGATTCACCCTCCAGACTTCACCTTCTCCTTCTCCTTCTTCTACTTCTTCTGATTCACCCTCCAGACTTCACCTTCTCCATCTCCTTCTTCTGCTTCTTCTGTTTCACCCTCCAGACTTCACCTTCTCCTTCTCCTTCGTCTACTTCTTCTGATTCACCCTCCAGACTACACCTTCTCCTTCTCCTTCTTCTACTTCTTCTGATTCACCCTCCAGACTTCACCTTCTCCTTCTCCTTCTTCTGTTTCTTCTGATTCACCCTCCAGACTTCACCTTCTCCTTCTCCTTCTTCTACTACTTCTGATTCACCCTCCAGACTTCACCTTCTCCTTCTCCTTCTTCTACTTCTTCTGATTCACCCTCCAGACTTCATCTTCTCCTTCTCCTTCTTCTGCTTCTTCTGATTCACCCTCCAGACTTCACCTTCTCCTTCTCCTTCTTCTGCTTCTTCTGATTCACCCTCCAGACTTCAACTTCTCCTTCTCCTTCTTCTACTTCTTCTGATTCACCCTCCAGACTTCACCTTCTCCTTCTCCTTCTTCTACTTCTTCTGATTCACCCTCCAGTCTTCACCTTCTCCTTCTCCTTCTTCTGTTTCTTCTGCTTCACCCTCCAGACTTCACCTTCTCCTTCTCTTTCTTCTGCTTCTTCTGATTCACCCTCCAGACTTCACCTTCTCCTTCTCCTTCTTCTGATTCTTCTGATTCACCCTCCAGACTTCACCTTCTCCTTCTCCTTCTTCTGCTTCTTCTGATTCACCCTCCTGACTTCACCTTCTCCTTCTCCTTCTTCTACTTCTTCTGATTCACCCTCCTGACTTCAGCTTCTCCTTCTCCTTCTTCTACTTCTTCTGCTTCACCCTCCAGACTTCACCTTCTCCTTCTCCTTCTTCTACTTCTTCTGATTCACCCTCCAGACTTCACCTTCTCCTTCTCCTTATTCTGCTTCTTCTGATTCACCCTCCAGACTTCACCTTCTCCTTCTCCTTATTCTGCTTCTTCTGATTCACCCTCCAGACTTCACCTTCTCCTTCTCCTTCCTTTGCTTCTTCTGATTCACCCTCCAGACTTCACCTTCTCCTTCTCCTTCTTCTGATTCTTCTGATTCACCCTCCAGACTTCACCTTCTCCTTCTCCATCTTCTGCTTCTTCTGATTCACCCTCCTGACTTCACCTTCTCCTTCTCCTTCTTCTACTTCTTCTGATTCACCCTCCTGACTTCACCTTCTCCTTCTCCATCTTCTACTTCTTCTGCTTCACCCTCCAGACTTCACCTTCTCCTCCTCCTTCTTCTGTTTCTTCTGATTCACCCTCCAGACTTCATCTTCTCCTTCTCCTTCTTCTACTTCTTCTGATTCACCCTCCAGACTTCACCTTCTCCTTCTCCTTCTTCTACTTCTTCTGATTCACCCTCCAGACTTCATCTTCTCCTTCTCCTTCTTCTGCTTCTTCTGATTCACCCTCCAGACTTCACCTTCGCCTTCTCCTTCTTCTGCTTCTTCTGATTCACCCTCCAGACTTCACCTTCTCCTTCTCCTTCTTCTGATTCTTCTGATTCACCCTCCAGACTTCACCTTCTCCTTCTCCATCTTCTGCTTCTTCTGATTCACCCTCCTGACTTCACCTTCTCCTTCTCCTTCTCCTACTTCTTCTGATTCACCCTCCTGACTTCACCTTCTCCTTCTCCATCTTCTACTTCTTCTGCTTCACCCTCCAGACTTCAACTTCTCCTTCTCCTTCTTCTACTTCTTCTGATTCACCCTCCAGACTTCACCTTCTCCTTCTCCTTCTTCTGCTTCTTCTGATTCACCCTCCAGACTTCACCTTCTCCTTCTCCTTCTTCTGCTTCTTCTGATTCACCCTCCAGACTTCACCTTCTCCTTCTCCTTCTTCTACTTCATCTGATTCACCCTCCAGACTTCACCTTCTCCTTCTCCTTCTTCTGCTTCTTCTGATTCACCCTCCAGACTTCACCTTCTCCTTCTCCTTCGTCTACTTCTTCTGATTCACCCTCCAGACTACACCTTCTCCTTCTCCTTCTTCTACTTCTTCTGATTCACCCTCCAGACTTCACCTTCTCCTTCTCCTTCTTCTGTTTCTTCTGATTCACCCTCCAGACTTCATCTTCTCCTTCTCCTTCTTCTACTTCTTCTGATTCACCCTCCAGACTTCACCTTCTCCTTCTCCTTATTCTGCTTCTTCTGATTCACCCTCCAGACTTCACCTTCTCCTTCTCCTTATTCTGCTTCTTCTGATTCACCCTCCAGACTTCACCTTCTCCTTCTCCTTCTTCTGATTCTTCTGATTCACCCTCCAGACTTCACCTTCTCCTTCTCCATCTTCTGCTTCTTCTGATTCACCCTCCTGACTTCACCTTCTCCTTCTCCTTCTTCTACTTCTTCTGATTCACCCTCCTGACTTCACCTTCTCCTTCTCCATCTTCTACTTCTTCTGCTTCACCCTCCAGACTTCACCTTCTCCTCCTCCTTCTTCTGTTTCTTCTGATTCACCCTCCAGACTTCATCTTCTCCTTCTCCTTCTTCTACTTCTTCTGATTCACCCTCCAGACTTCACCTTCTCCTTCTCCTTCTTCTGCTTCTTCTGATTCACCCTCCAGACTTCATCTTCTCCTTCTCCTTCTTCTGCTTCTTCTGATTCACCCTCCAGACCTCACCTTCTCCTTCTCCTTCTTCTGCTTCTTCTGATTCACCCTCCAGACTTCAACTTCTCCTTCTCCTTCTTCTACTTCTTCTGATTCACCCTCCAGACTTCACCTTCTCCTTCTTCTTCTTCTACTTCTTCCGATTCACCCTCCAGACTTCATCTTCTCCTTCTCCTTCTTCTGCTTCTTCTGATTCACCCTCCAGACTTCACCTTCTCCTTCTCCTTCTTCTGCTTCTTCTGATTCACCCTCCAGACTTCACCTTCTCCTTCTCCTTCTTCTACTTCTTCTGATTCACCCTCCAGACTTCACCTTCTCCTTCTCCTTCTTCTGCTTCTTCTGATTCACCCTCCAGACTTCACCTTCTCCTTCTCCTTCTTCTGCTTCTTCTGATTCACCCTCCAGACTTCACCTTCTCCTTCTCCTTATTCTGCTTCTTCTGATTCACCCTCCAGACTTCACCTTCTCCTTCTCCTTCTTCTGCTTCTTCTGATTCACCCTCCAGACTTCACCTTCTCCTTCTCCTTCTTCTGCTTCTTCTGATTCACCCTCCAGACTTCACCTTCTCCTTCTCCTTCTTCTGCTTCTTCTGATTCACCCTCCAGACTTCACCTTCTCCTTCTCCTTCTTCTACTTCTTCTGATTCACCCTCCAGACTTCACCTTCTCCTTCTCATTCTTCTGCTTCTTCTGATTCACCCTCCTGACATCACCTTCTCCTTCTCCTTCTTCTACATCTTCTGATTCACCCTCCTGACTTCACCTTCTCCTTCTCCTTCTTCTACTTCTTCTGCTTCACCCTCCAGACTTCACCTTCTCCTTCTCCTTCTTCTACTTCTTCTGATTCACCTTCCAGACTTCACCTTCTCCTTCTCCTTCTTCTACTTCTTCTGATTCACCCTCCAGACTTCACCTTCTCCTTCTCCTTCTTCTACTTCTTCTGATTCACCCTCCAGACTTCACCTTCTACTTCTCCTTCTACTGCTTCTTCTGATTCACCCTCCAGACTTCACCTTCTCCTTCTCCTTATTCTGCTTCTTCTGAATCAACCTCCAGACTTCACCTTCTCCTTCTCCTTCTTCTGCTTCTTCTGATTCACCCTCCAGACTTCACCTTCTCCTTCTCCTTCTTCTGCTTCTTCTGATTCACCCTCCAGACTTCACCTTCACCTTCTCCTTCTTCTACTTCTTCTGATTCACCCTCCAGACTTCACCTTCTCCATCTCCTTCTTCTGCTTCTTCTGATTCACCCTCCAGACTTCACCTTCTCCTTCTCCCTCGTCTACTTCTTCTTATTCACCCTCCAGACTTCACCTTCTCCTTCTCCTTCTTCTGCTTCTTCTGATTCACCCTCCAGACTTCACCTTCTCCTTCTCCTTCTTCTACTTCTTCTGATTCACCCTCCAGACTTCACCTTCTCCTTCTCCTTCTTCTGGTTCTTCTGATTCACCCTCCAGACTTCACCTTCTCCTTCTCCTTCTTCTGCTTCTTCTGATTCACCCTCCTGACTTCACCTTCTCCTTATCCTTCTTCTACATCTTCTGATTCACCCTCCTGACTTCACCTTCTCCTTCTCCTTCTTCTACTTCTTCTGCTTCCCCCTCCAGACTTCACCTTCTCCTTCTCCTTCTTCTACTTCTTCTGATTCACCCTCCAGACTTCACCTTCTCCTTCTCCTTCTTCTACTTCTTCTGATTCACCCTCCAGACTTCACCTTCTCCTTCTTCTTCTTCTACTTCTTCTGATTCACCCTCCAGACTTCACCTTCTCCTTCTCCTTCTTCTGCTTCTTCTGATTCACCCTCCAGACATCACCTTCTCCTTCTCCTTATTCTGCTTCTTCTGAATCACCCTCCAGACTTCACCTTCTCCTTCTCCTTCTTCTGCTTCTTCTGATTCACCCTCCAGACTTCACCTTCTCCTTCTCCTTCTTCTACTTCTTCTGATTCACCCTCCAGACTTCACCTTCTCCATCTCCTTCTTCTGCTTCTTCTGATTCACCCTCCAGACTTCACCTTCTCCTTCTCCCTCGTCTACTTCTTCTTATTCACCCTCCAGACTTCACCTTCTCCTTCTCCTTCTTCTGCTTCTTCTGATTCACCCTCCAGACTTCACCTTCTCCTTCTCCTTCTTCTACTTCTTCTGATTCACCCTCCAGACTTCACCTTCTCCTTCTCCTTCTTCTGGTTCTTCTGATTCACCCTCCAGACTTCACCTTCTCCTTCTCCTTCTTCTGCTTCTTCTGATTCACCCTCCTGACTTCACCTTCTCCTTATCCTTCTTCTACATCTTCTGATTCACCCTCCTGACTTCACCTTCTCCTTCTCCTTCTTCTACTTCTTCTGCTTCCCCCTCCAGACTTCACCTTCTCCTTCTCCTTCTTCTACTTCTTCTGATTCACCCTCCAGACTTCACCTTCTCCTTCTCCTTCTTCTACTTCTTCTGATTCACCCTCCAGACTTCACCTTCTCCTTCTTCTTCTTCTACTTCTTCTGATTCACCCTCCAGACTTCACCTTCTCCTTCTCCTTCTTCTGCTTCTTCTGATTCACCCTCCAGACATCACCTTCTCCTTCTCCTTATTCTGCTTCTTCTGAATCACCCTCCAGACTTCACCTTCTCCTTCTCCTTCTTCTGCTTCTTCTGATTCACCC
The DNA here is from genome assembly GCF_052327205.1 of Somniosus microcephalus. Lineage (NCBI taxonomy): Eukaryota > Metazoa > Chordata > Chondrichthyes > Squaliformes > Somniosidae > Somniosus > Somniosus microcephalus. The sequence continues at coordinate 856,639 of NW_028225218.1, forward strand.
TCCAGACTTCACCTTCTCCTTCTCCTTCTTCTACTTCTTCTGATTCACCCTCCAGACTTCACCTTCTCCATCTCCTTCTTCTGCTTCTTCTGATTCACCCTCCAGACTTCACCTTCTCCTTCTCCTTCTTCTACTTCTTCTGATTCACCCTCCAGACTTCACCTTCTCCTTCTCCTTCTTCTGCTTCTTCTGATTCACCCTCCAGACTTCACCTTCTCCTTCTCCTTCGTCTACTTCTTCTGATTCACCCTCCAGACTACACCTTCTCCTTCTCCTTCTTCTACTTCTTCTGATTCACCCTCCAGACTTCACCTTCTCCTTCTCCTTCTTCTGTTTCTTCTGATTCACCCTCCAGACTTCACCTTCTCCTTCTCCTTCTTCTGATTTTTCTGATTCACCCTCCAGACTTCACCTTCTCTATCTCCTTCTTCTGCTTCTTCTGATTCACCCTCCTGACTTCACCTTCTCCTTCTCCTTCTTCTACTTCTTCTGATTCACCCTCCTGACTTCACCTTCTCCTTCTCCTTCTTCTACTTCTTCTGCTTCACCCTCCAGACTTCACCTTCTCCTTCTCCTTCTTCTACTTCTTCTGATTCACCCTCCAGACTTCACCTTCTTCTTCTCCTTCTTCTGCTTCTTCTGATTCACCCTCCAGACTTCACCATCTCCTTCTACTTATTCTGCTTCTTCTGATTCACCCTCCAGACTTCACCTTCTCCTTCTCCTTCTTCTGCTATTTCTGATTCACCCTCCAGACTTCACCTTCTCCTTCTCCTTCTTCTGCTTCTTCTGATTCACCCTCCAGACTTCACCTTCTCCTTCTCCTTCTTCTGCTTCTTCTGATTCACCCTCCAGACTTCACCTTCTCCTTCTCCTTCTTCTACTTGTTCTGATTCACCCTCCAGACTTCACCTTCTCCTTCTCCTTCTTCTGCTTCTTCTGATTCACCCTCCTGACTTCACCTTCTCCTTCTCCTTCTTCTACTTCTTCTGATTCACCCTCCAGACTTCACCTTCTCCTTCTCCTTCTTCTGCTTCTTCTGATTCACCCTCCAGACTTCACCTTCTCCTTCTCCTTATTCTGCTTCTTCTGATTCACCCTCCAGACTTCAACTTCTCCTTCTCCTTATTCTGCTTCTTCTGATTCACCCTCCAGACTTCACCTTCTCCTTCTCCTTATTCTGCTTCTTCTGATTCACCCTCCAGACTTCACCTTCTCCTTCTCCTTCCTTTGCTTCTTCTGATTCACCCTCCAGACTTCACCTTCTCCTTCTCCTTCTTCTGATTCTTCTGCTTCACTCTCCTGACTTCACCTTCTCCTTCTCCTTCTTCTACTTCTTCTGATTCACCCTCCAGACTTCACCTACTCCTTCTCCTTCTTCTGCTTCTTCTGATTCACCCTCCTGACTTCACCTTCTCCTTCTCCTTCTTCTGCTTCTTCTGATTCACACTCCAGACTTCACCTTCTCCTTCTCCTTCTTCTGCTTCTTCTGATTCACCCTCCAGACTTCACCTTCTCCTTCTCCTTCTTCTGCTTCTTCTGATTCACCCTCCAGACCTCACCTTCTCCTTCTCCTTCTTCTACTTCTTCTGATTCACCCTCCAGACTTCATCTTCTCCTTCTCCTTCTTCTGCTTCTTCTGATTCACCCTCCAGACTTCACCTTCTCCTTCTCCTTCTTCTGCTTCTTCTGATTCACCCTCCAGACTTCACCTTCTCCTTCTCCTTCTTCTACTTCTTCTGATTCACCCTCCAGACTTCACCTTCTCCTTCTCCTTCTTCTACTTCTTCTGATTCACCCTCCAGTCTTCACCTTCTCCTTCTCCTTCTTCTGTTTCTTCTGCTTCACCCTCCAGACTTCACCTTCTCCTTCTCCTTCTTCTGCTTCTTCTGCTTCACCCTCCAGACTTCACCTTCTCCTTCTCCTTCTTCTGATTCTTCTGATTCACCCTCCAGACTTCACCTTCTCTATCTCCTTCTTCTGCTTCTTCTGATTCACCCTCCTGACTTCACCTTCTCCTTCTCCTTCTTCTACTTCTTCTGATTCACCCTCCTGACTTCACCTTCTCCTTCTCCTTCTTCTACTTCTTCTGATTCACCCTCCAGACTTCACCTTCTCCTTCTCCTTCTTCTGCTTCTTCTGATTCACCCTCCAGACTTCACCATCTCCTTCTACTTATTCTGCTTCTTCTGATTCACCCTCCAGACTTCACCTTCTCCTTCTCCTTCTTCTGCTATTTCTGATTCACCCTCCAGACTTCACCTTCTCCTTCTCCTTCTTCTGCTTCTTCTGATTCACCCTCCAGACTTCACCTTCTCCTTCTCCTTCTTCTGCTTCTTCTGATTCACCCTCCAGACTTCACCTTCTCCTTCTCCTTCTTCTACTTGTTCTGATTCACCCTCCAGACTTCACCTTCTCCTTCTCCTTCTTCTGCTTCTTCTGATTCACCCTCCTGACTTCACCTTCTCCTTCTCCTTCTTCTACATCTTCTGATTCACCCTCCTGACTTCACCTTCTCCTTCTCCTTCTTCTACTTCTTCTGCTTCAACCTCCAGACTTCACCTTCTCCTTCTCCTTCTTCTACTTCTTCTGATTCACCCTCCAGACTTCACCTTCTCCTTCTCCTTCGTCTACTTCTTCTGATTCACCCTCCAGACTACACCTTCTCCTTCTCCTTCTTCTACTTCTTCTGATTCACCCTCCAGACTTCACCTTCTCCTTCTCCTTCTTCTGTTTCTTCTGATTCACCCTCCAGACTTCACCTTCTCCTTCTCCTTCTTCTACTACTTCTGATTCACCCTCCAGACTTCATCTTCTCCTTCTCCTTCTTCTGCTTCTTCTGATTCACCCTCCAGACTTCATCTTCTCCTTCTCCTTCTTCTGCTTCTTCTGATTCACCCTCCAGGCTTCACCTTCTCCTTCTCTTTCTTCTACTTCTTCTGATTCACCCTCCAGACTTCACCTTCTCCTTCTCCTTCTTCTACTTCTTCTGATTCACCCTCCAGTCTTCACCTTCTCCTTCTCCTTCTTCTGTTTCTTCTGCTTCACCCTCCAGACTTCACCTTCTCCTTCTCTTTCTTCTGCTTCTTCTGATTCACCCTCCAGACTTCACCTTCTCCTTCTCCTTCTTCTGATTCTTCTGATTCACGCTCCAGACTTCACCTACTCCTTCTCCTTCTTCTGCTTCTTCTGATTCACCCTCCTGACTTCACCTTCTCCTTCTCCTTCTTCTACTTCTTCTGATTCACCCTCCTGACTTCAGCTTCTCCTTCTCCTTCTTCTACTTCTTCTGCTTCACCCTCCAGACTTCACCTTCTCCTTCTCCTTCTTCTACTTCTTCTGATTCACCCTCCAGACTTCACCTTCTCCTTCTCCTTATTCTGCTTCTTCTGATTCACCCTCCAGACTTCACCTTCTCCTTCTCCTTATTCTGCTTCTTCTGATTCACCCTCCAGACTTCACCTTCTCCTTCTCCTTCCTTTGCTTCTTCTGATTCACCCTCCAGACTTCACCTTCTCCTTCTCCTTCTTCTGATTCTTCTGATTCACCCTCCAGACTTCACCTTCTCCTTCTCCATCTTCTGCTTCTTCTGATTCACCCTCCTGACTTCACCTTCTCCTTCTCCTTCTTCTACTTCTTCTGATTCACCCTCCTGACTTCACCTTCTCCTTCTCCATCTTCTACTTCTTCTGCTTCACCCTCCAGACTTCAACTTCTCCTTCTCCTTCTTCTACTTCTTCTGATTCACCCACCAGACTTCACCTTCTCCTTCTCCTTCTTCTGCTTCTTCTGATTCACCCTCCAGACTTCACCTCCTCCTTCTCCTTCTTCTGCTTCTTCTGATTCACCCTCCAGACTTCACCTTCTCCTTCTCCTTCTTCTACTTCTTCTGATTCACCCTCCAGACTTCACCTTCTCCTTCTCCTTCTTCTGCTTCTTCTGATTCACCCTCCAGACTTCACCTTCTCCTTCTCCTTCGTCTACTTCTTCTGATTCACCCTCCAGACTACACCTTCTCCTTCTCCTTCTTCTACTTCTTCTGATTCACCCTCCAGACTTCACCTTCTCCTCCTCCTTCTTCTGTTTCTTCTGATTCACCCTCCAGACTTCATCTTCTCCTTCTCCTTCTTCTACTTCTTCTGATTCACCCTCCAGACCTCACCTTCTCCTTCTCCTTCTTCTACTTCTTCTGATTCACCCTCCAGTCTTCACCTTCTCCTTCTCCTTCTTCTGTTTCTTCTGCTTCACCCTCCAGACTTCACCTTCTCCTTCTCTTTCTTCTGCTTCTTCTGATTCACCCTCCAGACTTCACCTTCTCCTTCTCCTTCTTCTGATTCTTCTGATTCACCTTCCAGACTTCACCTTCTCCTTCTCCTTCTTCTGCTTCTTCTGATTCACCCTCCTGACTTCACCTTCTCCTTCTCCTTCTTCTACTTCTTCTGATTCACCCTCCTGACTTCACCTTCTCCTTCTCCTTCTTCTACTTCTTCTGCTTCACCCTCCAGACTTCACCTTTTCCTTCTCCTTCTTCTACTTCTTCTGATTCACCCTCCAGACTTCACCTTCTCCTTCTCCTTCTTCTGCTTCTTCTGATTCACCCTCCAGACTTCACCTTCTCCTTTTCCTTATTCTGCTTCTTCTGATTCACCCTCCAGACTTCAACTTCTCCTTCTCCTTATTCTGCTTCTTCTGATTCACCCTCCAGACTTCACCTTCTCCTTCTCCTTATTCTGCTTCTTCTGATTCACCCTCCAGACTTCACCTTCTCCTTCTCCTTCCTTTGCTTCTTCTGATTCACCCTCCAGACTTCACCTTCTCCTTCTCCTTCTTCTGATTCTTCTGCTTCACTCTCCTGACTTCACCTTCTCCTTCTCCTTCTTCTACTTCTTCTGATTCACCCTCCAGACTTCACCTACTCCTTCTCCTTCTTCTGCTTCTTCTGATTCACCCTCCTGACTTCACCTTCTCCTTCTCCTTCTTCTGCTTCTTCTGATTCACCCTCCAGACTTCACCTTCTCCTTCTCCTTCTTCTGCTTCTTCTGATTCACCCTCCAGACTTCACCTTCTCCTTCTCCTTCTTCTGCTTCTTCTGATTCACCCTCCAGACCTCACCTTCTCCTTCTCCTTCTTCTACTTCTTCTGATTCACCCTCCAGACTTCATCTTCTCCTTCTCCTTCTTCTGCTTCTTCTGATTCACCCTCCAGACTTCACCTTCTCCTTCTCCTTCTTCTGCTTCTTCTGATTCACCCTCCAGACTTCACCTTCTCCTTCTCCTTCTTCTACTTCTTCTGATTCACCCTCCAGACTTCACCTTCTCCTTCTCCTTCTTCTACTTCTTCTGATTCACCCTCCAGTCTTCACCTTCTCCTTCTCCTTCTTCTGTTTCTTCTGCTTCACCCTCCAGACTTCACCTTCTCCTTCTCCTTCTTCTGCTTCTTCTGCTTCACCCTCCAGACTTCACCTTCTCCTTCTCCTTCTTCTGATTCTTCTGATTCACCCTCCAGACTTCACCTTCTCTATCTCCTTCTTCTGCTTCTTCTGATTCACCCTCCTGACTTCACCTTCTCCTTCTCCTTCTTCTACTTCTTCTGATTCACCCTCCTGACTTCACCTTCTCCTTCTCCTTCTTCTAATTCTTCTGCTTCACCCTCCAGACTTCACCTTCTCCTTCTCCTTCTTCTACTTCTTCTGATTCACCCTCCAGACTTCACCTTCTCCTTCTCCTTCTTCTGCTTCTTCTGATTCACCCTCCAGACTTCACCATCTCCTTCTACTTATTCTGCTTCTTCTGATTCACCCTCCAGACTTCACCTTCTCCTTCTCCTTCTTCTGCTATTTCTGATTCACCCTCCAGACTTCACCTTCTCCTTCTCCTTCTTCTGCTTCTTCTGATTCACCCTCCAGACTTCACCTTCTCCTTCTCCTTCTTCTGCTTCTTCTGATTCACCCTCCAGACTTCACCTTCTCCTTCTCCTTCTTCTACTTGTTCTGATTCACCCTCCAGACTTCACCTTCTCCTTCTCCTTCTTCTGCTTCTTCTGATTCACCCTCCTGACTTCACCTTCTCCTTCTCCTTCTTCTACATCTTCTGATTCACCCTCCTGACTTCACCTTCTCCTTCTCCTTCTTCTACTTCTTCTGCTTCAACCTCCAGACTTCACCTTCTCCTTCTCCTTCTTCTACTTCTTCTGATTCACCCTCCAGACTTCACCTTCTCCTTCTCCTTCTTCTACTTCTTCTGATTCACCCTCCAGACTTCACCTTCTCCTTCTCCTTCTTCTACTTCTTCTGATTCACCCTCCAGACTTCACCTTCTCCTTCTCCTTCTTCTGCTTCTTCTGATTCACCCTCCAGACTTCACCTTCTCCTTCTCCTTATTCTGCTTCTTCTGAATCACCCTCCAGACTTCACCTTCTCCTTCTCCTTCTTCTGCTTCTTCTGATTCACCCTCCAGACTTCACCTTCTCCTTCTCCTTCTTCTGCTTCTTCTGATTCACCCTCCAGACTTCACCTTCAACTTCTCCTTCTTCTACTTCTTCTGATTCACCCTCCAGACTTCACCTTCTCCATCTCCTTCTTCTGCTTCTTCTGATTCACCCTCCAGACTTCACCTTCTCCTTCTCCTTCGTCTACTTCTTCTGATTCACCCTCCAGACTTCACCTTCTCCTTCTCCTTCTTCTGCTTCTTCTGATTCACCCTCCAGACTTCACCTTCTCCTTCTCCTTCTTCTACTTCTTCTGATTCACCCTCCAGACTTCACCTTCTCCTTCTCCTTCTTCTGATTCTTCTGATTCACCCTCCAGACTTCACCTTCTCCTTCTCCTTCTGCTGCTTCTTCTGATTCACCCTCCTGACTTCACCTTCTCCTTCTCCTTCTTCTACATCTTCTGATTCACCCTCCTGACTTCACCTTCTCCTTCTCCTTCTTCTACTTCTTCTGCTTCCCCCTCCAGACTTCACCTTCTCCTTCTCCTTCTTCGACTTCTTCTGATTCACCCTCCAGACTTCACCTTCTCCTTCTCCTACTTCTTCTGATTCACCCTCCAGACTTCAGCTTCTCCTTCTCCTTCTTCTACTTCTTCTGATTCACCCTCCAGACTTCACCTTCTCCTTCTCCTTCTTCTGCTTCTTCTGATTCACCCTCCAGACATCACCTTCTCCTTCTCCTTATTCTGCTTCTTCTGAATCACCCTCCAGACTTCACCTTCTCCTTCTCCTTCTTCTGCTTCTTCTGATTCACCCTCCAGACTTCACCCTCTCCTTCTCCTTCTTCTACTTCTTCTGATTCACCCTCCAGACTTCACCTTCTCCATCTCCTTCTTCTGCTTCTTCTGATTCACCCTCCAGACTTCACCTTCTCCTTCTCCTTCGTCTACTTCTTCTGATTCACCCTCCAGACTACACCTTCTCCTTCTCCTTCTTCTACTTCTTCTGATTCACCCTCCAGACTTCACCTTCTCCTTCTCCTTCTTCTGTTTCTTCTGATTCACCCTCCAGACTTCACCTTCTCCTTCTCCTTCTTCTACTACTTCTGATTCACCCTCCAGACTTCACCTTCTCCTTCTCCTTCTTCTACTTCTTCTGATTCACCCTCCAGACTTCACCTTCTCCTTCTCCTTCTTCTACTTCTTCTGATTCACCCTCCAGTCTTCACCTTCTCCTTCTCCTTCTTCTGTTTCTTCTGCTTCACCCTCCAGACTTCACCTTCTCCTTCTCTTTCTTCTGCTTCTTCTGATTCACCCTCCAGACTTCACCTTCTCCTTCTCCTTCTTCTGATTCTTCTGATTCACCCTCCAGACTTCACCTACTCCTTCTCCTTCTTCTGCTTCTTCTGATTCACCCTCCTGACTTCACCTTCTCCTTCTCCTTCTTCTACTTCTTCTGATTCACCCTCCTGACTTCAGCTTCTCCTTCTCCTTCTTCTACTTCTTCTGCTTCACCCTCCAGACTTCACCTTCTCCTTCTCCTTCTTCTACTTCTTCTGATTCACCCTCCAGACTTCACCTTCTCCTTCTCCTTCTTCTGCTTCTTCTGATTCACCCTCCAGACTTCACCTTCTCCTTCTCCTTCGTCTACTTCTTCTGATTCACCCTCCAGACTACACCTTCTCCTTCTCCTTCTTCTACTTCTTCTGATTCACCCTCCAGACTACACCTTCTCCTTCTCCTTCTTCTACTTCTTCTGATTCACCCTCCAGACTTCACCTTCTCCTTCTCCTTCTTCTGCTTCTTCTGATTCACCCTCCAGACTTCACCTTCTCCTTCTCCTTCGTCTACTTCTTCTGATTCACCCTCCAGACTACACCTTCTCCTTCTCCTTCTTCTACTTCTTCTGATTCACCCTCCAGACCTCACCTTCTCCTTCTCCTTCTTCTGCTTCTTCTGATTCACCCTCCAGACTTCACCTTCTCCTTCTCCTTCTTCTGCTTCTTCTGATTCACCCTCCAGACTTCACCTTCTCCTTCTCCTTCTTCTACTTCTTCTGATTCACCCTCCAGACTTCACCTTCTCCTTCTCCTTCTTCTACTTCTTCTGATTCACCCTCCAGTCTTCACCTTCTCCTTCTCCTTCTTCTGTTTCTTCTGCTTCACCCTCCAGACTTCACCTTCTCCTTCTCTTTCTTCTGCTTCTTCTGCTTCACCCTCCAGACTTCACCTTCTCCTTCTCCTTCTTCTGATTCTTCTGATTCACCCTCCAGACTTCACCTTCTCTATCTCCTTCTTCTGCTTCTTCTGATTCACCCTCCTGACTTCACCTTCTCCTTCTCCTTCTTCTACTTCTTCTGATTCACCCTCCTGACTTCACCTTCTCCTTCTCCTTCTTCTACTTCTTCAGCTTCACCCTCCAGACTTCACCTTCTCCTTCTCCTTCTTCTACTTCTTCTGATTCACCCTCCAGACTTCACCTTCTCCTTCTCCTTCTTCTGCTTCTTCTGATTCACCCTCCAGAGTTCACCTTCTCCTTCTCCTTATTCTGCTTCTTCTGATTCACCCTCCAGACTTCACCTTCTCCTTCTCCTTCTTCTGCTTCTTCTGATTCACCCTCCAGACTTCACCTTCTCCTTCTCCTTCTTCTGCTTCTTCTGATTCACCCTCCAGACTTCACCTTCTCCTTCTCCTTCTTCTGCTTCTTCTGATTCACCCTCCAGACTTCACCTTCTCCTTCTCCTTCTTCTACTTCTTCTGATTCACCCTCCAGACTTCACCTTCTCCTTCTCCTTCTTCTGCTTCTTCTGATTCACCCTCCTGACTTCACCTTCTCCTTCTCCTTCTTCTACATCTTCTGATTCACCCTCCTGACTTCACCTTCTCCTTCTCCTTCTTCTACTTCTTCTGCTTCACCCTCCAGACTTCACCTTCTCCTTCTCCTTCTTCTACTTCTTCTGATTCACCTTCCAGACTTCACCTTCTCCTTCTCCTTCTTCTACTACTTCTGATTCACCCTCCAGACTTCACCTTCTCCTTCTCCTTCTTCTACTTCTTCTGATTCACCCTCCAGACTTCACCTTCTACTTCTCCTTCTTCTGCTTCTTCTGATTCACCCTCCAGACTTCACCTTCTCCTTCTCCTTATTCTGCTTCTTCTGAATCAACCTCCAGACTTCACCTTCTCCTTCTCCTTCTTCTGCTTCTTCTGATTCACCCTCCAGACTTCACCTTCTCCTTCTCCTTCTTCTGCTTCTTCTGATTCACCCTCCAGACTTCACCTTCACCTTCTCCTTCTTCTACTTCTTCTGATTCACCCTCCAGACTTCACCTTCTCCATCTCCTTCTTCTGCTTCTTCTGATTCACCCTCCAGACTTCACCTTCTCCTTCTCCTTCGTCTACTTCTTCTGATTCACCCTCCAGACTTCACCTTCTCCTTCTCCTTCTTCTGCTTCTTCTGATTCACCCTCCAGACTTCACCTTCTCCTTCTCCTTCTTCTACTTCTTCTGATTCACCCTCCAGACTTCACCTTCTCCTTCTCCTTCTTCTGATTCTTCTGATTCACCCTCCAGACTTCACCTTCTCCTTCTCCTTCTTCTGCTTCTTCTGATTCACCCTCCTGACTTCACCTTCTCCTTCTCCTTCTTCTACATCTTCTGATTTACCCTCCTGACTTCACCTTCTCCTTCTCCTTCTTCTACTTCTTCTGCTTCCCCCTCCAGACTTCACCTTCTCCTTCTCCTTCTTTTACTTCTTCTGATTCACCCTCCAGACTTCACCTTCTCCTTCTCCTTCTTCTACTTCTTCTGATTCACCCTCCAGACTTCACCTTCTCCTTCTCCTTCTTCTACTTCTTCTGATTCACCCTCCAGACTTCACCTTCTCCTTCTCCTTCTTCTGCTTCTTCTGATTCACCCTCCAGACATCACCTTCTCCTTCTCCTTATTCTGCTTCTTCTGAATCACCCTCCAGACTTCACCTTCTCCTTCTCCTTCTTCTGCTTCTTCTGATTCACCCTCCAGACTTCACCTTCTCCTTCTCCTTCTTCTACTTCTTCTGATTCACCCTCCAGACTTCACCTTCTCCATCTCCTTCTTCTGCTTCTTCTGATTCACCCTCCAGACTTCACCTTCTCCTTCTCCTTCGTCTACTTCTTCTGATTCACCCTCCAGACTACACCTTCTCCTTCTCCTTCTTCTACTTCTTCTGATTCACCCTCCAGACTTCACCTTCTCCTTCTCCTTCTTCTGTTTCTTCTGATTCACCCTCCAGACTTCACCTTCTCCTTCTCCTTCTTCTACTACTTCTGATTCACCCTCCAGACTTCATCTTCTCCTTCTCCTTCTTCTGCTTCTTCTGATTCACCCTCCAGACTTCACCTTCTCCTTCTCCTTCTTCTGCTTCTTCTGATTCACCCTCCAGACTTCACCTTCTCCTTCTCCTTCTTCTACTTCTTCTGATTCACCCTCCAGACTTCACCTTCTCCTTCTCCTTCTTCTACTTCTTCTGATTCACCCTCCAGTCTTCACCTTCTCCTTCTCCTTTTTCTGTTTCTTCTGCTTCACCCTCCAGACTTCACCTTCTCCTTCTCCTTCTTCTACTTCTTCTGATTCACCTTCCAGACTTCACCTTCTCCTTCTCCTTCTTCTACTTCTTCTGATTCACCCTCCAGACTTCACCTTCTCCTTCTCCTTCTTCTACTTCTTCTGATTAACCCTCCAGACTTCACCTTCTACTTCTCCTTCTTCTGCTTCTTCTGATTCACCCTCCAGACTTCACCTTCTCCTTCTCCTTATTCTGCTTCTTCTGAATCAACCTCCAGACTTCACCTTCTCCTTCTCCTTCTTCTGCTTCTTCTGATTCACCCTCCAGACTTCACCTTCTCCTTCTCCTTCTTCTGCTTCTTCTGATTCACCCTCCAGACTTCACCTTCACCTTCTCCTTCTTCTACTTCTTCTGATTCACCCTCCAGACTTCACCTTCTCCATCTCCTTCTTCTGCTTCTTCTGATTCACCCTCCAGACTTCACCTTCTCCTTCTCCTTCGTCTACTTCTTCTGATTCACCCTCCAGACTTCACCTTCTCCTTCTCCTTCTTCTGCTTCTTCTGATTCACACTCCAGACTTCACCTTCTCCTTCTCCTTCTTCTACTTCTTCTGATTCACCCTCCAGACTTCACCTTCTCCTTCTCCTTCTTCTGATTCTTCTGATTCACCCTCCAGACTTCACCTTCTCCTTCTCCTTCTTCTGCTTCTTCTGATTCACCCTCCTGACTTCACCTTCTCCTTCTCCTTCTTCTACATCTTCTGATTCACCCTCCTGACTTCACCTTCTCCTTCTCCTTCTTCTACTTCTTCTGCTTCCCCCTCCAGACTTCACCTTCTCCTTCTCCTTCTTCTACTTCTTCTGATTCACCCTCCAGACTTCACCTTCTCCTTCTCCTTCTTCTACTTCTTCTGATTCACCCTCCAGACTTCACCTTCTCCTTCTCCTTCTTCTACTTCTTCTGATTCACCCTCCAGACTTCACCTTCTCCTTCTCCTTCTTCTGCTTCTTCTGATTCACCCTCCAGACATCACCTTCTCCTTCTCCTTATTCTGCTTCTTCTGAATCACCCTCCAGACTTCACCTTCTCCTTCTCCTTCTTCTGCTTCTTCTGATTCACCCTCCAGACTTCACCTTCTCCTTCTCCTTCTTCTACTTCTTCTGATTCACCCTCCAGACTTCACCTTCTCCATCTCCTTCTTCTGCTTCTTCTGATTCACCCTCCAGACTTCACCTTCTCCTTCTCCTTCGTCTACTTCTTCTGATTCACCCTCCAGACTACACCTTCTCCTTCTCCTTCTTCTACTTCTTCTGATTCACCCTCCAGACTTCACCTTCTCCTTCTCCTTCTTCTGTTTCTTCTGATTCACCCTCCAGACTTCACCTTCTCCTTCTCCTTCTTCTACTACTTCTGATTCACCCTCCAGACTTCATCTTCTCCTTCTCCTTCTTCTGCTTCTTCTGATTCACCCTCCAGACATCACCTTCTCCTTCTCCTTCTTCTGCTTCTTCTGATTCACCCTCCAGACTTCACCTTCTCCTTCTCCTTCTTCTACTTCTTCTGATTCACCCTCCAGACTTCACCTTCTCCTTCTCCTTCTTCTACTTCTTCTGATTCACCCTCCAGTCTTCACCTTCTCCTTCTCCTTTTTCTGTTTCTTCTGCTTCACCCTCCAGACTTCACCTTCTCCTTCTCTTTCTTCTGCTTCTTCTGATTCACCCTCCAGACTTCACCTTCTCCTTCTCCTTCTTCTGATTCTTCTGATTCACCCTCCAGACTTCACCTACTCCTTCTCCTTCTTCTGCTTCTTCTGATTCACCCTCCTGACTTCACCTTCTCCTTCTCCTTCTTCTACTTCTTCTGATTCACCCTCCTGACTTCAGCTTCTCCTTCTCCTTCTTCTACTTCTTCTGCTTCACCCTCCAGACTTCACCTTCTCCTTCTCCTTATTCTGCTTCTTCTGATTCACCCTCCAGACTTCACCTTCTCCTTCTCCTTATTCTGCTTCTTCTGATTCACCCTCCAGACTTCACCTTCTCCTTCTCCTTCCTTTGCTTCTTCTGATTCACCCTCCAGACTTCACCTTCTCCTTCTCCTTCTTCTGATTCTTCTGATTCACCCTCCAGACTTCACCTTCTCCTTCTCCATCTTCTGCTTCTTCTGATTCACCCTCCTGACTTCACCTTCTCCTTCTCCTTCTTCTACTTCTTCTGATTCACCCTCCTGACTTCACCTTCTCCTTCTCCATCTTCTACTTCTTCTGCTTCACCCTCCAGACTTCAACTTCTCCTTCTCCTTCTTCTACTTCTTCTGATTCACCCTCCAGACTTCACCTTCTCCTTCTCCTTCTTCTGCTTCTTCTGATTCACCCTCCAGACTTCACCTTCTCCTTCTCCTTCTTCTGCTTCTTCTGATTCACCCTCCAGACTTCACCTTCTCCTTCTCCTTCTTCTACTTCTTCTGATTCACCCTCCAGTCTTCACCTTCTCCTTCTCCTTTTTCTGTTTCTTCTGCTTCACCCTCCAGACTTCACCTTCTCCTTCTCTTTCTTCTGCTTCTTCTGATTCACCCTCCAGACTTCACCTTCTCCTTCTCCTTCTTCTGATTCTTCTGATTCACCCTCCAGACTTCACCTACTCCTTCTCCTTCTTCTGCTTCTTCTGATTCACCCTCCTGACTTCACCTTCTCCTTCTCCTTCTTCTACTTCTTCTGATTCACCCTCCTGACTTCAGCTTCTCCTTCTCCTTCTTCTACTTCTTCTGCTTCACCCTCCAGACTTCACCTTCTCCTTCTCCTTCTTCTTCTTCTTCTGATTCACCCTCCAGACTTCACCTTCTCCTTCTCCTTATTCTGCTTCTTCTGATTCACCCTCCAGACTTCACCTTCTCCTTCTCCTTATTCTGCTTCTTCTGATTCACCCTCCAGACTTCACCTTCTCCTTCTCCTTCCTTTGCTTCTTCTGATTCACCCTCCAGACTTCACCTTCTCCTTCTCCTTCTTCTGATTCTTCTGATTCACCCTCCAGACTTCACCTTCTCCTTCTCCATCTTCTGCTTCTTCTGATTCACCCTCCTGACTTCACCTTCTCCTTCTCCTTCTTCTACTTCTTCTGATTCACCCTCCTGACTTCACCTTCTCCTTCTCCATCTTCTACTTCTTCTGCTTCACCCTCCAGACTTCAACTTCTCCTTCTCCTTCTTCTACTTCTTCTGATTCACCCTCCAGACTTCACCTTCTCCTTCTCCTTCTTCTGCTTCTTCTGATTCACCCTCCAGACTTCACCTTCTCCTTCTCCTTCTTCTGCTTCTTCTGATTCACCCTCCAGACTTCACCTTCTCCTTCTCCTTCTTCTACTTCTTCTGATTCACCCTCCAGACTTCACCTTCTCCTTCTCCTTCTTCTGCTTCTTCTGATTCACCCTCCAGACTTCACCTTCTCCTTCTCCTTCGTCTACTTCTTCTGATTCACCCTCCAGACTACACCTTCTCCTTCTCCTTCTTCTACTTCTTCTGATTCACCCTCCAGACTTCACCTTCTCCTCCTCCTTCTTCTGTTTCTTCTGATTCACCCTCCAGACTTCATCTTCTCCTTCTCCTTCTTCTACTTCTTCTGATTCACCCTCCAGACCTCACCTTCTCCTTCTCCTTCTTCTGTTTCTTCTGCTTCACCCTCCAGACTTCACCTTCTCCTTCTCTTTCTTCTGCTTCTTCTGATTCACCCTCCAGACTTCACCTTCTCCTTCTCCTTCTTCTGATTCTTCTGATTCACCCTCCAGACTTCACCTTCTCCTTCTCCTTCTTCTGCTTCTTCTGATTCACCCTCCTGACTTCACCTTCTCCTTCTCCTTCTTCTACTTCTTCTGATTCACCCTCCTGACTTCACCTTCTCCTTCTCCTTCTTCTACTTCTTCTGCTTCACCCTCCAGACTTCACCTTCTCCTTCTCCTTCTTCTACTTCTTCTGATTCACCCTCCAGACTTCACCTTCTCCTTCTCCTTCTTCTGCTTCTTCTGATTCACCCTCCAGACTTCACCTTCTCCTTCTCCTTATTCTGCTTCTTCTGATTCACCCTCCAGACTTCAACTTCTCCTTCTCCTTATTCTGCTTCTTCTGATTCACCCTCCAGACTTCACCTTCTCCTTCTCCTTATTCTGCTTCTTCTGATTCACCCTCCAGACTTCACCTTCTCCTTCTCCTTCCTTTGCTTCTTCTGATTCACCCTCCAGACTTCACCTTCTCCTTCTCCTTCTTCTGATTCTTCTGCTTCACTCTCCTGACTTCACCTTCTCCTTCTCCTTCTTCTACTTCTTCTGATTCACCCTCCAGACTTCACCTACTCCTTCTCCTTCTTCTGCTTCTTCTGATTCACCCTCCTGACTTCACCTTCTCCTTCTCCTTCTTCTGCTTCTTCTGATTCACCCTCCAGACTTCACCTTCTCCTTCTCCTTCTTCTGCTTCTTCTGATTCACCCTCCAGACTTCACCTTCTCCTTCTCCTTCTTCTGCTTCTTCTGATTCACCCTCCAGACCTCACCTTCTCCTTATCCTTCTTCTACTTCTTCTGATTCACCCTCCAGACTTCATCTTCTCCTTCTCCTTCTTCTGCTTCTTCTGATTCACCCTCCAGACTTCACCTTCTCCTTCTCCTTCTTCTGCTTCTTCTGATTCACCCTCCAGACTTCACCTTCTCCTTCTCCTTCTTCTGCTTCTTCTGATTCACCCTCCAGACTTCACCTTCTCCTTCTCCTTCTTCTACTTCTTCTGATTCACCCTCCAGACTTCACCTTCTCCTTCTCCTTCTTCTACTTCTTCTGATTCACCCTCCAGTCTTCACCTTCTCCTTCTCCTTCTTCTGTTTCTTCTGCTTCACCCTCCAGACTTCACCTTCTCCTTCTCTTTCTTCTGCTTCTTCTGCTTCACCCTCCAGACTTCACCTTCTCCTTCTCCTTCTTCTGATTCTTCTGATTCACCCTCCAGACTTCACCTTCTCCTTCTCCTTCTTCTGCTTCTTCTGATTCACCCTCCAGGCTTCACCTTCTCCTTCTCCTTCTTCTACTTCTTCTGATTCACCCTCCAGACTTCACCTTCTCCTTCTCCTTCTTCTACTTCTTCTGATTCACCCTCCAGTCTTCACCTTCTCCTTCTCCTTCTTCTGTTTCTTCTGCTTCACCCTCCAGACTTCACCTTCTCCTTCTCTTTCTTCTGCTTCTTCTGATTCACCCTCCAGACTTCACCTTCTCCTTCTCCTTCTTCTGATTCTTCTGATTCACCCTCCAGACTTCACCTACTCCTTCTCCTTCTTCTGCTTCTTCTGATTCACCCTCCTGACTTTACCTTCTCCTTCTCCTTCTTCTACATCTTCTGATTCACCCTCCTGACTTCAGCTTCTCCTTCTCCTTCTTCTACTTCTTCTGCTTCACCCTCCAGACTTCACCTTCTCCTTCTCCTTCTTCTACTTCTTCTGATTCACCCTCCAGACTTCACCTTCTCCTTCTCCTTATTCTGCTTCTTCTGATTCACCCTCCAGACTTCACCTTCTCCTTCTCCTTATTCTGCTTCTTCTGATTCACCCTCCAGACTTCACCTTCTCCTTCTCCTTCCTTTGCTTCTTCTGATTCACCCTCCAGACTTCACCTTCTCCTTCTCCTTCTTCTGATTCTTCTGATTCACCCTCCAGACTTCACCTTCTCCTTCTCCATCTTCTGCTTCTTCTGATTCACCCTCCTGACTTCACCTTCTCCTTCTCCTTCTTCTACTTCTTCTGATTCACCCTCCTGACTTCACCTTCTCCTTCTCCATCTTCTACTTCTTCTGCTTCACCCTCCAGACTTCAACTTCTCCTTCTCCTTCTTCTACTTCTTCTGATTCACCCTCCAGACTTCACCTTCTCCTTCTCCTTCTTCTGCTTCTTCTGATTCACCCTCCAGACTTCACCTTCTCCTTCTCCTTCTTCTGCTTCTTCTGATTCACCCTCCAGACTTCACCTTCTCCTTCTCCTTCTTCTACTTCTTCTGATTCACCCTCCAGACTTCACCTTCTCCTTCTCCTTCTTCTGCTTCTTCTGATTCACCCTCCAGACTTCACCTTCTCCTTCTCCTTCGTCTACTTCTTCTGATTCACCCTCCAGACTACACCTTCTCCTTCTCCTTCTTCTACTTCTTCTGATTCACCCTCCAGACTTCACCTTCTCCTCCTCCTTCTTCTGTTTCTTCTGATTCACCCTCCAGACTTCATCTTCTCCTTCTCCTTCTTCTACTTCTTCTGATTCACCCTCCAGACCTCACCTTCTCCTTCTCCTTCTTCTACTTCTTCTGATTCA
Source organism: Somniosus microcephalus (assembly GCF_052327205.1). NCBI lineage: Eukaryota > Metazoa > Chordata > Chondrichthyes > Squaliformes > Somniosidae > Somniosus > Somniosus microcephalus. The sequence continues at coordinate 873,930 of NW_028225218.1, forward strand.
CCCTCCAGTCTTCACCTTCTCCTTCTCCTTCTTCTGTTTCTTCTGCTTCACCCTCCAGACTTCACCTTCTCCTTCTCTTTCTTCTGCTTCTTCTGATTCACCCTCCAGACTTCACCTTCTCCTTCTCCTTCTTCTGATTCTTCTGATTCACCCTCCAGACTTCACCTTCTCCTTCTCCTTCTTCTGCTTCTTGTGATTCACCCTCCTGACTTCACCTTCTCCTTCTCCTTCTTCTACTTCTTCTGATTCACCCTCCTGACTTCACCTTCTCCTTCTCCTTCTTCTACTTCTTCTGCTTCACCCTCCAGACTTCACCTTCTCCTTCTCCTTCTTCTACTTCTTCTGATTCACCCTCCAGACTTCACCTTCTCCTTCTCCTTCTTCTGCTTCTTCTGATTCACCCTCCAGACTTCACCTTCTCCTTCTCCTTATTCTGCTTCTTCTGATTCACCCTCCAGACTTCAACTTCTCCTTCTCCTTATTCTGCTTCTTCTGATTCACCCTCCAGACTTCACCTTCTCCTTCTCCTTATTCTGCTTCTTCTGATTCACCCTCCAGACTTCACCTTCTCCTTCTCCTTCCTTTGCTTCTTCTGATTCACCCTCCAGACTTCACCTTCTCCTTCTCCTTCTTCTGATTCTTCTGCTTCACTCTCCTGACTTCACCTTCTCCTTCTCCTTCTTCTACTTCTTCTGATTCACCCTCCAGACTTCACCTACTCCTTCTCCTTCTTCTGCTTCTTCTGATTCACCCTCCTGACTTCACCTTCTCCTTCTCCTTCTTCTGCTTCTTCTGATTCACCCTCCAGACTTCACCTTCTCCTTCTCCTTCTTCTGCTTCTTCTGATTCACCCTCCAGACTTCACCTTCTCCTTCTCCTTCTTCTGCTTCTTCTGATTCACCCTCCAGACCTCACCTTCTCCTTCTCCTTCTTCTACTTCTTCTGATTCACCCTCCAGACTTCATCTTCTCCTTCTCCTTCTTCTGCTTCTTCTGATTCACCCTCCAGACTTCACCTTCTCCTTCTCCTTCTTCTGCTTCTTCTGATTCACCCTCCAGACTTCACCTTCTCCTTCTCCTTCTTCTACTTCTTCTGATTCACCCTCCAGACTTCACCTTCTCCTTCTCCTTCTTCTACTTCTTCTGATTCACCCTCCAGTCTTCACCTTCTCCTTCTCCTTCTTCTGTTTCTTCTGCTTCACCCTCCAGACTTCACCTTCTCCTTCTCCTTCTTCTGCTTCTTCTGCTTCACCCTCCAGACTTCACCTTCTCCTTCTCCTTCTTCTGATTCTTCTGATTCACCCTCCAGACTTCACCTTCTCTATCTCCTTCTTCTGCTTCTTCTGATTCACCCTCCTGACTTCACCTTCTCCTTCTCCTTCTTCTACTTCTTCTGATTCACCCTCCTGACTTCACCTTCTCCTTCTCCTTCTTCTACTTCTTCTGCTTCACCCTCCAGACTTCACCTTCTCCTTCTCCTTCTTCTACTTCTTCTGATTCACCCTCCAGACTTCACCTTCTCCTTCTCCTTCTTCTGCTTCTTCTGATTCACCCTCCAGACTTCACCATCTCCTTCTACTTATTCTGCTTCTTCTGATTCACCCTCCAGACTTCACCTTCTCCTTCTCCTTCTTCTGCTATTTCTGATTCACCCTCCAGACTTCACCTTCTCCTTCTCCTTCTTCTGCTTCTTCTGATTCACCCTCCAGACTTCACCTTCTCGTTCTCCTTCTCCTTCTTCTGCTTCTTCTGATTCACCCTCCAGACCTCACCTTCTCCTTCTCCTTCTTCTACTTCTTCTGATTCACCCTCCAGACTTCATCTTCTCCTTCTCCTTCTTCTGCTTCTTTTGATTCACCCTCCAGACTTCACCTTCTCCTTCTCCTTCTTCTGCTTCTTCTGATTCACCCTCCAGACTTCACCTTCTCCTTCTCCTTCTTCTACTTCTTCTGATTCACCCTCCAGACTTCACCTTCTCCTTCTCCTTCTTCTACTTCTTCTGATTCACCCTCCAGTCTTCACCTTCTCCTTCTCCTTCTTCTGTTTCTTCTGCTTCACCCTCCAGACTTCACCTTCTCCTTCTCCTTCTTCTGCTTCTTCTGCTTCACCCTCCAGACTTCACCTTCTCCTTCTCCTTCTTCTGATTTTTCTGATTCACCCTCCAGACTTCACCTTCTCTATCTCCTTCTTCTGCTTCTTCTGATTCACCCTCCTGACTTCACCTTCTCCTTCTCCTTCTTCTACTTCTTCTGATTCACCCTCCTGACTTCACCTTCTCCTTCTCCTTCTTCTACTTCTTCTGCTTCACCCTCCAGACTTCACCTTCTCCTTCTCCTTCTTCTACTTCTTCTGATTCACCCTCCAGACTTCACCTTCTCCTTCTCCTTCTTCTGCTTCTTCTGATTCACCCTCCAGACTTCACCATCTCCTTCTACTTATTCTGCTTCTTCTGATTCACCCTCCAGACTTCACCTTCTCCTTCTCCTTCTTCTGCTATTTCTGATTCACCCTCCAGACTTCACCTTCTCCTTCTCCTTCTTCTGCTTCTTCTGATTCACCCTCCAGACTTCACCTTCTCCTTCTCCTTCTTCTGCTTCTTCTGATTCACCCTCCAGACTTCACCTTCTCCTTCTCCTTCTTCTACTTGTTCTGATTCACCCTCCAGACTTCACCTTCTCCTTCTCCTTCTTCTGCTTCTTCTGATTCACCCTCCTGACTTCACCTTCTCCTTCTCCTTCTTCTACTTCTTCTGATTCACCCTCCAGACTTCACCTTCTCCTTCTCCTTCTTCTGCTTCTTCTGATTCACCCTCCAGACTTCACCTTCTCCTTCTCCTTATTCTGCTTCTTCTGATTCACCCTCCAGACTTCAACTTCTCCTTCTCCTTATTCTGCTTCTTCTGATTCACCCTCCAGACTTCACCTTCTCCTTCTCCTTATTCTGCTTCTTCTGATTCACCCTCCAGACTTCACCTTCTCCTTCTCCTTCCTTTGCTTCTTCTGATTCACCCTCCAGACTTCACCTTCTCCTTCTCCTTCTTCTGATTCTTCTGCTTCACTCTCCTGACTTCACCTTCTCCTTCTCCTTCTTCTACTTCTTCTGATTCACCCTCCAGACTTCACCTACTCCTTCTCCTTCTTCTGCTTCTTCTGATTCACCCTCCTGACTTCACCTTCTCCTTCTCCTTCTTCTGCTTCTTCTGATTCACACTCCAGACTTCACCTTCTCCTTCTCCTTCTTCTGCTTCTTCTGATTCACCCTCCAGACTTCACCTTCTCCTTCTCCTTCTTCTGCTTCTTCTGATTCACCCTCCAGACCTCACCTTCTCCTTCTCCTTCTTCTACTTCTTCTGATTCACCCTCCAGACTTCATCTTCTCCTTCTCCTTCTTCTGCTTCTTCTGATTCACCCTCCAGACTTCACCTTCTCCTTCTCCTTCTTCTGCTTCTTCTGATTCACCCTCCAGACTTCACCTTCTCCTTCTCCTTCTTCTACTTCTTCTGATTCACCCTCCAGACTTCACCTTCTCCTTCTCCTTCTTCTACTTCTTCTGATTCACCCTCCAGTCTTCACCTTCTCCTTCTCCTTCTTCTGTTTCTTCTGCTTCACCCTCCAGACTTCACCTTCTCCTTCTGCTTCTTCTGCTTCTTCTGCTTCACCCTCCAGACTTCACCTTCTCCTTCTCCTTCTTCTGATTCTTCTGATTCACCCTCCAGACTTCACCTTCTCTATCTCCTTCTTCTGCTTCTTCTGATTCACCCTCCTGACTTCACCTTCTCCTTCTCCTTCTTCTACTTCTTCTGATTCACCCTCCTGACTTCACCTTCTCCTTCTCCTTCTTCTACTTCTTCTGATTCACCCTCCAGACTTCACCTTCTCCTTCTCCTTCTTCTGCTTCTTCTGATTCACCCTCCAGACTTCACCATCTCCTTCTACTTATTCTGCTTCTTCTGATTCGCCCTCCAGACTTCACCTTCTCCTTCTCCTTCTTCTGCTATTTCTGATTCACCCTCCAGACTTCACCTTCTCCTTCTCCTTCTTCTGCTTCTTCTGATTCACCCTCCAGACTTCACCTTCTCCTTCTCCTTCTTCTGCTTCTTCTGATTCACCCTCCAGACTTCACCTTCTCCTTCTCCTTCTTCTACTTGTTCTGATTCACCCTCCAGACTTCACCTTCTCCTTCTCCTTCTTCTGCTTCTTCTGATTCACCCTCCTGACTTCACCTTCTCCTTCTCCTTCTTCTACATCTTCTGATTCACCCTCCTGACTTCACCTTCTCCTTCTCCTTCTTCTACTTCTTCTGCTTCAACCTCCAGACTTCACCTTCTCCTTCTCCTTCTTCTACTTCTTCTGATTCACCCTCCAGACTTCACCTTCTCCTTCTCCTTCGTCTACTTCTTCTGATTCACCCTCCAGACTACACCTTCTCCTTCTCCTTCTTCTACTTCTTCTGATTCACCCTCCAGACTTCACCTTCTCCTTCTCCTTCTTCTGTTTCTTCTGATTCACCCTCCAGACTTCACCTTCTCCTTCTCCTTCTTCTACTACTTCTGATTCACCCTCCAGACTTCATCTTCTCCTTCTCCTTCTTCTGCTTCTTCTGATTCACCCTCCAGACTTCATCTTCTCCTTCTCCTTCTTCTGCTTCTTCTGATTCACCCTCCAGGCTTCACCTTCTCCTTCTCCTTCTTCTACTTCTTCTGATTCACCCTCCAGACTTCACCTTCTCCTTCTCCTTCTTCTACTTCTTCTGATTCACCCTCCAGTCTTCACCTTCTCCTTCTCCTTCTTCTGTTTCTTCTGATTCACCCTCCAGACTTCACCTTCTCCTTCTCCATCTTCTGCTTCTTCTGATTCACCCTCCTGACTTCACCTTCTCCTTCTCCTTCTTCTACTTCTTCTGATTCACCCTCCTGACTTCACCTTCTCCTTCTCCATCTTCTACTTCTTCTGCTTCACCCTCCAGACTTCAACTTCTCCTTCTCCTTCTTCTACTTCTTCTGATTCACCCTCCAGACTTCACCTTCTCCTTCTCCTTCTTCTGCTTCTTCTGATTCACCCTCCAGACTTCACCTTCTCCTTCTCCTTCTTCTGCTTCTTCTGATTCACCCTCCAGACTTCACCTTCTCCTTCTCCTTCTTCTACTTCTTCTGATTCACCCTCCAGACTTCACCTTCTCCTTCTCCTTCTTCTGCTTCTTCTGATTCACCCTCCAGACTTCACCTTCTCCTTCTCCTTCGTCTACTTCTTCTGATTCACCCTCCAGACTACACCTTCTCCTTCTCCTTCTTCTACTTCTTCTGATTCACCCTCCAGACTTCACCTTCTCCTCCTCCTTCTTCTGTTTCTTCTGATTCACCCTCCAGACTTCATCTTCTCCTTCTCCTTCTTCTACTTCTTCTGATTCACCCTCCAGACCTCACCTTCTCCTTCTCCTTCTTCTACTTCTTCTGATTCACCCTCCAGTCTTCACCTTCTCCTTCTCCTTCTTCTGTTTCTTCTGCTTCACCCTCCAGACTTCACCTTCTCCTTCTCTTTCTTCTGCTTCTTCTGATTCACCCTCCAGACTTCACCTTCTCCTTCTCCTTCTTCTGATTCTTCTGATTCACCCTCCAGACTTCACCTTCTCCTTCTCCTTCTTCTGCTTCTTCTGATTCACCCTCCTGACTTCACCTTCTCCTTCTCCTTCTTCTACTTCTTCTGATTCACCCTCCTGACTTCACCTTCTCCTTCTCCTTCTTCTACTTCTTCTGCTTCACCCTCCAGACTTCACCTTCTCCTTCTCCTTCTTCTACTTCTTCTGATTCACCCTCCAGACTTCACCTTCTCCTTCTCCTTCTTCTGCTTCTTCTGATTCACCCTCCAGACTTCACCTTCTCCTTCTCCTTATTCTGCTTCTTCTGATTCACCCTCCAGACTTCAACTTCTCCTTCTCCTTATTCTGCTTCTTCTGATTCACCCTCCAGACTTCACCTTCTCCTTCTCCTTATTCTGCTTCTTCTGATTCACCCTCCAGACTTCACCTTCTCCTTCTCCTTCCTTTGCTTCTTCTGATTCACCCTCCAGACTTCACCTTCTCCTTCTCCTTCTTCTGATTCTTCTGCTTCACTCTCCTGACTTCACCTTCTCCTTCTCCTTCTTCTACTTCTTCTGATTCACCCTCCAGACTTCACCTACTCCTTCTCCTTCTTCTGCTTCTTCTGATTCACCCTCCTGACTTCACCTTCTCCTTCTCCTTCTTCTGCTTCTTCTGATTCACCCTCCAGACTTCACCTTCTCCTTCTCCTTCTTCTGCTTCTTCTGATTCACCCTCCAGACTTCACCTTCTCCTTCTCCTTCTTCTGCTTCTTCTGATTCACCCTCCAGACCTCACCTTCTCCTTCTCCTTCTTCTACTTCTTCTGATTCACCCTCCAGACTTCATCTTCTCCTTCTCCTTCTTCTGCTTCTTCTGATTCACCCTCCAGACTTCACCTTCTCCTTCTCCTTCTTCTGCTTCTTCTGATTCACCCTCCAGACTTCACCTTCTCCTTCTCCTTCTTCTACTTCTTCTGATTCACCCTCCAGACTTCACCTTCTCCTTCTCCTTCTTCTACTTCTTCTGATTCACCCTCCAGTCTTCACCTTCTCCTTCTCCTTCTTCTGTTTCTTCTGCTTCACCCTCCAGACTTCACCTTCTCCTTCTCCTTCTTCTGCTTCTTCTGCTTCACCCTCCAGACTTCACCTTCTCCTTCTCCTTCTTCTGATTCTTCTGATTCACCCTCCAGACTTCACCTTCTCTATCTCCTTCTTCTGCTTCTTCTGATTCACCCTCCTGACTTCACCTTCTCCTTCTCCTTCTTCTACTTCTTCTGATTCACCCTCCTGACTTCACCTTCTCCTTCTCCTTCTTCTAATTCTTCTGCTTCACCCTCCAGACTTCACCTTCTCCTTCTCCTTCTTCTACTTCTTCTGATTCACCCTCCAGACTTCACCTTCTCCTTCTCCTTCTTCTGCTTCTTCTGATTCACCCTCCAGACTTCACCATCTCCTTCTACTTATTCTGCTTCTTCTGATTCACCCTCCAGACTTCACCTTCTCCTTCTCCTTCTTCTGCTATTTCTGATTCACCCTCCAGACTTCACCTTCTCCTTCTCCTTCTTCTGCTTCTTCTGATTCACCCTCCAGACTTCACCTTCTCCTTCTCCTTCTTCTGCTTCTTCTGATTCACCCTCCAGACTTCACCTTCTCCTTCTCCTTCTTCTACTTGTTCTGATTCACCCTCCAGACTTCACCTTCTCCTTCTCCTTCTTCTGCTTCTTCTGATTCACCCTCCTGACTTCACCTTCTCCTTCTCCTTCTTCTACATCTTCTGATTCACCCTCCTGACTTCACCTTCTCCTTCTCCTTCTTCTACTTCTTCTGCTTCAACCTCCAGACTTCACCTTCTCCTTCTCCTTCTTCTACTTCTTCTGATTCACCCTCCAGACTTCACCTTCTCCTTCTCCTTCTTCTACTTCTTCTGATTCACCCTCCAGACTTCACCTTCTCCTTCTCCTTCTTCTACTTCTTCTGATTCACCCTCCAGACTTCACCTTCTCCTTCTCCTTCTTCTGCTTCTTCTGATTCACCCTCCAGACTTCACCTTCTCCTTCTCCTTATTCTGCTTCTTCTGAATCACCCTCCAGACTTCACCTTCTCCTTCTCCTTCTTCTGCTTCTTCTGATTCACCCTCCAGACTTCACCTTCTCCTTCTCCTTCTTCTGCTTCTTCTGATTCACCCTCCAGACTTCACCTTCAACTTCTCCTTCTTCTACTTCTTCTGATTCACCCTCCAGACTTCACCTTCTCCATCTCCTTCTTCTGCTTCTTCTGATTCACCCTCCAGACTTCACCTTCTCCTTCTCCTTCGTCTACTTCTTCTGATTCACCCTCCAGACTTCACCTTCTCCTTCTCCTTCTTCTGCTTCTTCTGATTCACCCTCCAGACTTCACCTTCTCCTTCTCCTTCTTCTACTTCTTCTGATTCACCCTCCAGACTTCACCTTCTCCTTCTCCTTCTTCTGATTCTTCTGATTCACCCTCCAGACTTCACCTTCTCCTTCTCCTTCTTCTGCTTCTTCTGATTCACCCTCCTGACGTCACCTTCTCCTTCTCCTTCTTCTACATCTTCTGATTCACCCTCCTGACTTCACCTTCTCCTTCTCCTTCTTCTACTTCTTCTGCTTCCCCCTCCAGACTTCACCTTCTCCTTCTCCTTCTTCGACTTCTTCTGATTCACCCTCCAGACTTCACCTTCTCCTTCTCCTACTTCTTCTGATTCACCCTCCAGACTTCAGCTTCTCCTTCTCCTTCTTCTACTTCTTCTGATTCACCCTCCAGACTTCACCTTCTCCTTCTCCTTCTTCTGCTTCTTCTGATTCACCCTCCAGACATCACCTTCTCCTTCTCCTTATTCTGCTTCTTCTGAATCACCCTCCAGACTTCACCTTCTCCTTCTCCTTCTTCTGCTTCTTCTGATTCACCCTCCAGACTTCACCTTCTCCTTCTCCTTCTTCTACTTCTTCTGATTCACCCTCCAGACTTCACCTTCTCCATCTCCTTCTTCTGCTTCTTCTGATTCACCCTCCAGACTTCACCTTCTCCTTCTCCTTCGTCTACTTCTTCTGATTCACCCTCCAGACTACACCTTCTCCTTCTCCTTCTTCTACTTCTTCTGATTCACCCTCCAGACTTCACCTTCTCCTTCTCCTTCTTCTGTTTCTTCTGATTCACCCTCCAGACTTCACCTTCTCCTTCTCCTTCTTCTACTACTTCTGATTCACCCTCCAGACTTCACCTTCTCCTTCTCCTTCTTCTACTTCTTCTGATTCACCCTCCAGACTTCACCTTCTCCTTCTCCTTCTTCTACTTCTTCTGATTCACCCTCCAGTCTTCACCTTCTCCTTCTCCTTCTTCTGTTTCTTCTGCTTCACCCTCCAGACTTCACCTTCTCCTTCTCTTTCTTCTGCTTCTTCTGATTCACCCTCCAGACTTCACCTTCTCCTTCTCCTTCTTCTGATTCTTCTGATTCACCCTCCAGACTTCACCTACTCCTTCTCCTTCTTCTGCTTCTTCTGATTCACCCTCCTGACTTCACCTTCTCCTTCTCCTTCTTCTACTTCTTCTGATTCACCCTCCTGACTTCAGCTTCTCCTTCTCCTTCTTCTACTTCTTCTGCTTCACCCTCCAGACTTCACCTTCTCCTTCTCCTTTTTCTACTTCTTCTGATTCACCCTCCAGACTTCACCTTCTCCTTCTCCTTCTTCTGCTTCTTCTGATTCACCCTCCAGACTTCACCTTCTCCTTCTCCTTCGTCTACTTCTTCTGATTCACCCTCCAGACTACACCTTCTCCTTCTCCTTCTTCTACTTCTTCTGATTCGCCCTCCAGACTACACCTTCTCCTTCTCCTTCTTCTACTTCTTCTGATTCACCCTCCAGACTTCACCTTCTCCTTCTCCTTCTTCTGCTTCTTCGGATTCACCCTCCAGACTTCACCTTCTCCTTCTCCTTCGTCTACTTCTTCTGATTCACCCTCCAGACTACACCTTCTCCTTCTCCTTCTTCTACTTCTTCTGATTCACCCTCCAGACCTCACCTTCTCCTTCTCCTTCTTCTGCTTCTTCTGATTCACCCTCCAGACTTCACCTTCTCCTTCTCCTTCTTCTGCTTCTTCTGATTCACCCTCCAGACTTCACCTTCTCCTTCTCCTTCTTCTACTTCTTCTGATTCACCCTCCAGACTTCACCTTCTCCTTCTCCTTCTTCTACTTCTTCTGATTCACCCTCCAGTCTTCACCTTCTCCTTCTCCTTCTTCTGTTTCTTCTGCTTCACCCTCCAGACTTCACCTTCTCCTTCTCTTTCTTCTGCTTCTTCTGCTTCACCCTCCAGACTTCACCTTCTCCTTCTCCTTCTTCTGATTCTTCTGATTCACCCTCCAGACTTCACCTTCTCTATCTCCTTCTTCTGCTTCTTCTGATTCACCCTCCTGACTTCACCTTCTCCTTCTCCTTCTTCTACTTCTTCTGATTCACCCTCCTGACTTCACCTTCTCCTTCTCCTTCTTCTACTTCTTCAGCTTCACCCTCCAGACTTCACCTTCTCCTTCTCCTTCTTCTACTTCTTCTGATTCACCCTCCAGACTTCACCTTCTCCTTCTCCTTCTTCTGCTTCTACTGATTCACCCTCCAGACTTCACCTTCTCCTTCTCCTTATTCTGCTTCTACTGATTCACCCTCCAGACTTCACCTTCTCCTTCTCCTTCTTCTGCTTCTTCTGATTCACCCTCCAGACTTCACCTTCTCCTTCTCCTTCTTCTGCTTCTTCTGATTCACCCTCCAGACTTCACCTTCTCCTTCTCCTTCTTCTGCTTCTTCTGATTCACCCTCCAGACTTCACCTTCTCCTTCTCCTTCTTCTACTTCTTCTGATTCACCCTCCAGACTTCACCTTCTCCTTCTCCTTCTTCTGCTTCTTCTGATTCACCCTCCTGACTTCACCTTCTCCTTCTCCTTCTTCTACATCTTCTGATTCACCCTCCTGACTTCACCTTCTCCTTCTCCTTCTTCTACTTCTTCTGCTTCACCCTCCAGACTTCACCTTCTCCTTCTCCTTCTTCTACTTCTTCTGATTCACCTTCCAGACTTCACCTTCTCCTTCTCCTTCTTCTACTTCTTCTGATTCACCCTCCAGACTTCACCTTCTCCTTCTCCTTCTTCTACTTCTTCTGATTCACCCTCCAGACTTCACCTTCTACTTCTCCTTCTTCTGCTTCTTCTGATTCACCCTCCAGACTTCACCTTCTCCTTCTCCTTATTCTGCTTCTTCTGAATCAACCTCCAGACTTCACCTTCTCCTTCTCCTTCTTCTGCTTCTTCTGATTCACCCTCCAGACTTCACCTTCTCCTTCTCCTTCTTCTGCTTCTTCTGATTCACCCTCCAGACTTCACCTTCACCTTCTCCTTCTTCTACTTCTTCTGATTCACCCTCCAGACTTCACCTTCTCCATCTCCTTCTTCTGCTTCTTCTGATTCACCCTCCAGACTTCACCTTCTCCTTCTCCTTCGTCTACTTCTTCTGATTCACCCTCCAGACTTCACCTTCTCCTTCTCCTTCTTCTGCTTCTTCTGATTCACCCTCCAGACTTCACCTTCTCCTTCTCCTTCTTCTACTTCTTCTGATTCACCCTCCAGACTTCACCTTCTCCTTCTCCTTCTTCTGATTCTTCTGATTCACCCTCCAGACTTCACCTTCTCCTTCTCCTTCTTCTGCTTCTTCTGATTCACCCTCCTGACTTCACCTTCTCCTTCTCCTTCTTCTACATCTTCTGATTTACCCTCCTGACTTCACCTTCTCCTTCTCCTTCTTCTACTTCTTCTGCTTCCCCCTCCAGACTTCACCTTCTCCTTCTCCTTCTTCTACTTCTTCTGATTCACCCTCCAGACTTCACCTTCTCCTTCTCCTTCTTCTACTTCTTCTGATTCACCCTCCAGACTTCACCTTCTCCTTCTCCTTCTTCTACTTCTTCTGATTCACCCTCCAGACTTCACCTTCTCCTTCTCCTTCTTCTGCTTCTTCTGATTCACCCTCCAGACATCACCTTCTCCTTCTCCTTATTCTGCTTCTTCTGAATCACCCTCCAGACTTCACCTTCTCCTTCTCCTTCTTCTGCTTCTTCTGATTCACCCTCCAGACTTCACCTTCTCCTTCTCCTTCTTCTACTTCTTCTGATTCACCCTCCAGACTTCACCTTCTCCATCTCCTTCTTCTGCTTCTTCTGATTCACCCTCCAGACTTCACCTTCTCCTTCTCCTTCGTCTACTTCTTCTGATTCACCCTCCAGACTACACCTTCTCCTTCTCCTTCTTCTACTTCTTCTGATTCACCCTCCAGACTTCACCTTCTCCTTCTCCTTCTTCTGTTTCTTCTGATTCACCCTCCAGACTTCACCTTCTCCTTCTCCTTCTTCTACTACTTCTGATTCACCCTCCAGACTTCATCTTCTCCTTCTCCTTCTTCTGCTTCTTCTGATTCACCCTCCAGACTTCACCTTCTCCTTCTCCTTCTTCTGCTTCTTCTGATTCACCCTCCAGACTTCACCTTCTCCTTCTCCTTCTTCTACTTCTTCTGATTCACCCTCCAGACTTCACCTTCTCCTTCTCCTTCTTCTACTTCTTCTGATTCACCCTCCAGTCTTCACCTTCTCCTTCTCCTTTTTCTGTTTCTTCTGCTTCACCCTCCAGACTTCACCTTCTCCTTCTCCTTCTTCTACTTCTTCTGATTCACCTTCCAGACTTCACCTTCTCCTTCTCCTTCTTCTACTTCTTCTGATTCACCCTCCAGACTTCACCTTCTCCTTCTCCTTCTTCTACTTCTTCTGATTCACCCTCCAGACTTCACCTTCTACTTCTCCTTCTTCTGCTTCTTCTGATTCACCCTCCAGACTTCACCTTCTCCTTCTCCTTATTCTGCTTCTTCTGAATCAACCTCCAGACTTCACCTTCTCCTTCTCCTTCTTCTGCTTCTTCTGATTCACCCTCCAGACTTCACCTTCTCCTTCTCCTTCTTCTGCTTCTTCTGATTCACCCTCCAGACTTCACCTTCACCTTCTCCTTCTTCTACTTCTTCTGATTCACCCTCCAGACTTCACCTTCTCCATCTCCTTCTTCTGCTTCTTCTGATTCACCCTCCAGACTTCACCTTCTCCTTCTCCTTCGTCTACTTCTTCTGATTCACCCTCCAGACTTCACCTTCTCCTTCTCCTTCTTCTGCTTCTTCTGATTCACACTCCAGACTTCACCTTCTCCTTCTCCTTCTTCTACTTCTTCTGATTCACCCTCCAGACTTCACCTTCTCCTTCTCCTTCTTCTGATTCTTCTGATTCACCCTCCAGACTTCACCTTCTCCTTCTCCTTCTTCTGCTTCTTCTGATTCACCCTCCTGACTTCACCTTCTCCTTCTCCTTCTTCTACATCTTCTGATTCACCCTCCTGACTTCACCTTCTCCTTCTCCTTCTTCTACTTCTTCTGCTTCCCCCTCCAGACTTCACCTTCTCCTTCTCCTTCTTCTACTTCTTCTGATTCACCCTCCAGACTTCACCTTCTCCTTCTCCTTCTTCTACTTCTTCTGATTCACCCTCCAGACTTCACCTTCTCCTTCTCCTTCTTCTACTTCTTCTGATTCACCCTCCAGACTTCACCTTCTCCTTCTCCTTCTTCTGCTTCTTCTGATTCACCCTCCAGACATCACCTTCTCCTTCTCCTTATTCTGCTTCTTCTGAATCACCCTCCAGACTTCACCTTCTCCTTCTCCTTCTTCTGCTTCTTCTGATTCACCCTCCAGACTTCACCTTCTCCTTCTCCTTCTTCTACTTCTTCTGATTCACCCTCCAGACTTCACCTTCTCCATCTCCTTCTTCTGCTTCTTCTGATTCACCCTCCAGACTTCACCTTCTCCTTCTCCTTCGTCTACTTCTTCTGATTCACCCTCCAGACTACACCTTCTCCTTCTCCTTCTTCTACTTCTTCTGATTCACCCTCCAGACTTCACCTTCTCCTTCTCCTTCTTCTGTTTCTTCTGATTCACCCTCCAGACTTCACCTTCTCCTTCTCCTTCTTCTACTACTTCTGATTCACCCTCCAGACTTCATCTTCTCCTTCTCCTTCTTCTGCTTCTTCTGATTCACCCTCCAGACTTCACCTTCTCCTTCTCCTTCTTCTGCTTCTTCTGATTCACCCTCCAGACTTCACCTTCTCCTTCTCCTTCTTCTACTTCTTCTGATTCACCCTCCAGACTTCACCTTCTCCTTCTCCTTCTTCTACTTCTTCTGATTCACCCTCCAGTCTTCACCTTCTCCTTCTCCTTTTTCTGTTTCTTCTGCTTCACCCTCCAGACTTCACCTTCTCCTTCTCTTTCTTCTGCTTCTTCTGATTCACCCTCCAGACTTCACCTTCTCCTTCTCCTTCTTCTGATTCTTCTGATTCACCCTCCAGACTTCACCTACTCCTTCTCCTTCTTCTGCTTCTTCTGATTCACCCTCCTGACTTCACCTTCTCCTTCTCCTTCTTCTACTTCTTCTGATTCACCCTCCTGACTTCAGCTTCTCCTTCTCCTTCTTCTACTTCTTCTGCTTCACCCTCCAGACTTCACCTTCTCCTTCTCCTTCTTCTTCTTCTTCTGATTCACCCTCCAGACTTCACCTTCTCCTTCTCCTTATTCTGCTTCTTCTGATTCACCCTCCAGACTTCACCTTCTCCTTCTCCTTATTCTGCTTCTTCTGATTCACCCTCCAGACTTCACCTTCTCCTTCTCCTTCCTTTGCTTCTTCTGATTCACCCTCCAGACTTCACCTTCTCCTTCTCCTTCTTCTGATTCTTCTGATTCACCCTCCAGACTTCACCTTCTCCTTCTCCATCTTCTGCTTCTTCTGATTCACCCTCCTGACTTCACCTTCTCCTTCTCCTTCTTCTACTTCTTCTGATTCACCCTCCTGACTTCACCTTCTCCTTCTCCATCTTCTACTTCTTCTGCTTCACCCTCCAGACTTCAACTTCTCCTTCTCCTTCTTCTACTTCTTCTGATTCACCCTCCAGACTTCACCTTCTCCTTCTCCTTCTTCTGCTTCTTCTGATTCACCCTCCAGACTTCACCTTCTCCTTCTCCTTCTTCTGCTTCTTCTGATTCACCCTCCAGACTTCACCTTCTCCTTCTCCTTCTTCTACTTCTTCTGATTCACCCTCCAGACTTCACCTTCTCCTTCTCCTTCTTCTGCTTCTTCTGATTCACCCTCCAGACTTCACCTTCTCCTTCTCCTTCGTCTACTTCTTCTGATTCACCCTCCAGACTACACCTTCTCCTTCTCCTTCTTCTACTCCTTCTGATTCACCCTCCAGACTTCACCTTCTCCTCCTCCTTCTTCTGTTTCTTCTGATTCACCCTCCAGACTTCATCTTCTCCTTCTCCTTCTTCTACTTCTTCTGATTCACCCTCCAGACCTCACCTTCTCCTTCTCCTTCTTCTGTTTCTTCTGCTTCACCCTCCAGACTTCACCTTCTCCTTCTCTTTCTTCTGCTTCTTCTGATTCACCCTCCAGACTTCACCTTCTCCTTCTCCTTCTTCTGATTCTTCTGATTCACCCTCCAGACTTCACCTTCTCCTTCTCCTTCTTCTGCTTCTTCTGATTCACCCTCCTGACTTCACCTTCTCCTTCTCCTTCTTCTACTTCTTCTGATTCACCCTCCTGACTTCACCTTCTCCTTCTCCTTCTTCTACTTCTTCTGCTTCACCCTCCAGACTTCACCTTCTCCTTCTCCTTCTTCTACTTCTTCTGATTCACCCTCCAGACTTCACCTTCTCCTTCTCCTTCTTCTGCTTCTTCTGATTCACCCTCCAGACTTCACCTTCTCCTTCTCCTTATTCTGCTTCTTCTGATTCACCCTCCAGACTTCAACTTCTCCTTCTCCTTATTCTGCTTCTTCTGATTCACCCTCCAGACTTCACCTTCTCCTTCTCCTTATTCTGCTTCTTCTGATTCACCCTCCAGACTTCACCTTCTCCTTCTCCTTCCTTTGCTTCTTCTGATTCACCCTCCAGACTTCACCTTCTCCTTCTCCTTCTTCTGATTCTTCTGCTTCACTCTCCTGACTTCACCTTCTCCTTCTCCTTCTTCTACTTCTTCTGATTCACCCTCCAGACTTCACCTACTCCTTCTCCTTCTTCTGCTTCTTCTGATTCACCCTCCTGACTTCACCTTCTCCTTCTCCTTCTTCTGCTTCTTCTGATTCACCCTCCAGACTTCACCTTCTCCTTCTCCTTCTTCTGCTTCTTCTGATTCACCCTCCAGACTTCACCTTCTCCTTCTCCTTCTTCTGCTTCTTCTGATTCACCCTCCAGACCTCACCTTCTCCTTATCCTTCTTCTACTTCTTCTGATTCACCCTCCAGACTTCATCTTCTCCTTCTCCTTCTTCTGCTTCTTCTGATTCACCCTCCAGACTTCACCTTCTCCTTCTCCTTCTTCTGCTTCTTCTGATTCACCCTCCAGACTTCACCTTCTCCTTCTCCTTCTTCTGCTTCTTCTGATTCACCCTCCAGACTTCACCTTCTCCTTCTCCTTCTTCTACTTCTTCTGATTCACCCTCCAGACTTCACCTTCTCCTTCTCCTTCTTCTACTTCTTCTGATTCACCCTCCAGTCTTCACCTTCTCCTTCTCCTTCTTCTGTTTCTTCTGCTTCACCCTCCAGACTTCACCTTCTCCTTCTCTTTCTTCTGCTTCTTCTGCTTCACCCTCCAGACTTCACCTTCTCCTTCTCCTTCTTCTGATTCTTCTGATTCACCCTCCAGACTTCACCTTCTCTATCTCCTTCTTCTGCTTCTTCTGATTCACCCTCCTGACTTCACCTTCTCCTTCTCCTTCTTCTACTTCTTCTGATTCACCCTCCTGACTTCACCTTCTCCTTCTCCTTCTTCTACTTCTTCTGCTTCACCCTCCAGACTTCACCTTCTCCTTCTCCTTCTTCTACTTCTTCTGATTCACCCTCCAGACTTCACCTTCTCCTTCTCCTTCTTCTGCTTCTTCTGATTCACCCTCCAGACTTCACCATCTCCTTCTGCTTATTCTGCTTCTTCTGATTCACCCTCCAGACTTCACCTTCTCCTTCTCCTTCTTCTGCTATTTCTGATTCACCCTCCAGACTTCACCTTCTCCTTCTCCTTCTTCTGCTTCTTCTGATTCACCCTCCAGACTTCACCTTCTCCTTCTCCTTCTTCTGCTTCTTCTGATTCACCCTCCAGACTTCACCTTCTCCTTCTCCTTCTTCTACTTGTTCTGATTCACCCTCCAGACTTCACCTTCTCCTTCTCCTTCTTCTGCTTCTTCTGATTCACCCTCCTGACTTCACCTTCTCCTTCTCCTTCTTCTACATCTTCTGATTCACCCTCCTGACTTCACCTTCTTCTTCTCCTTCTTCTACTTCTTCTGCTTCAACCTCCAGACTTCACCTTCTCCTTCTCCTTCTTCTACTTCTTCTGATTCACCCTCCAGACTTCACCTTCTCCTTCTCCTTCTTCTACTTCTTCTGATTCACCCTCCAGACTTCACCTTCTCCTTCTCCTTCTTCTACTTCTTCTGATTCACCCTCCAGACTTCACCTTCTCCTTCTCCTTCTTCTGCTTCTTCTGATTCACCCTCCAGACTTCACCTTCTCCTTCTCCTTATTCTGCTTCTTCTGAATCACCCTCCAGACTTCACCTTCTCCTTCTCCTTCTTCTGCTTCTTCTGATTCACCCTTCAGACTTCACCTTCTCCTTCTCCTTCTTCTGCTTTTCTGATTCACCCTCCAGACTTCACCTTCAACTTCTCCTTCTTCTACTTCTTCTGATTCACCCTCCAGACTTCACCTTCTCCATCTCCTTCTTCTGCTTCTTCTGATTCACCCCCCAGACTTCACCTTCTCCTTCTCCTTCGTCTACTTCTTCTGATTCACCCTCCAGACTTCACCTTCTCCTTCTCCTTCTTCTGCTTCTTCTGATTCACCCTCCAGACTTCACCTTCTCCTTCTCCTTCTTCTACTTCTTCTGATTCACCCTCCAGACTTCACCTTCTCCTTCTCCTTCTTCTGATTCTTCTGATTCACCCTCCAGACTTCACCTTCTCCTTCTCCTTCTTCTGCTTCTTCTGATTCACCCTCCTGACTTTAGCTTCTCCTTCTCCTTCTTCTACATCTTCTGATTCACCCTCCTGACTTCACCTTCTCCTTCTCCTTCTTCTACTTCTTCTGCTTCCCCCTCCAGACTTCACCTTCTCCTTCTCCTTCTTCTACTTCTTCTGATTCACCCTCCAGACTTCACCTTCTCCTTCTCCTTCTTCTACTTCTTCTGATTCACCCTCCAGACTTCACCTTCTCCTTCTCCTTCTTCTACTTCTTCTGATTCACCCTCCAGACTTCACCTTCTCCTTCTCCTTCTTCTGCTTCTTCTGATTCACCCTCCAGACATCACCTTCTCCTTCTCCTTATTCTGCTTCTTCTGAATCACCCTCCAGACTTCACCTTCTCCTTCTCCTTCTTCTGCTTCTTCTGATTCACCCTCCAGACTTCACCTTCTCCTTCTCCTTCTTCTACTTCTTCTGATTCACCCTCCAGACTTCACCTTCTCCATCTCCTTCTTCTGCTTCTTCTGATTCACCTTCCAGACTTCACCTTCTCCTTCTCCTTCGTCTACTTCTTCTGATTCACCCTCCAGACTACACCTTCTCCTTCTCCTTCTTCTACTTCTTCTGATTCACCCTCCAGACTTCACCTTCTCCTTCTCCTTCTTCTGTTTCTTCTGATTCACCCTCCAGACTTCACCTTCTCCTTCTCCTTCTTCTACTACTTCTGATTCACCCTCCAGACTTCATCTTCTCCTTCTCCTTCTTCTGCTTCTTCTGATTCACCCTCCAGACTTCACCTTCTCCTTCTCCTTCTTCTGCTTCTTCTGATTCACCCTCCAGACTTCACCTTCTCCTTCTCCTTCTTCTACTTCTTCTGATTCACCCTCCAGACTTCACCTTCTCCTTCTCCTTCTTCTACTTCTTCTGATTCACCCTCCAGTCTTCACCTTCTCCTTCTCCTTCTTCTGTTTCTTCTGCTTCACCCTCCAGACTTCACCTTCTCCTTCTCTTTCTTCTGCTTCTTCTGATTCACCCTCCAGACTTCACCTTCTCCTTCTCCTTCTTCTGATTCTTCTGATTCACCCTCCAGACTTCACCTACTCCTTCTCCTTCTTCTGCTTCTTCTGATTCACCCTCCTGACTTCACCTTCTCCTTCTCCTTCTTCTACTTCTTCTGATTCACCCTCCTGACTTCAGCTTCTACTTCTCCTTCTTCTACTTCTTCTGCTTCACCCTCCAGACTTCACCTTCTCCTTCTCCTTCTTCTACTTCTTCTGATTCACCCTCCAGACTTCACCTTCTCCTTCTCCTTATTCTGCTTCTTCTGATTCACCCTCCAGACTTCACCTTCTCCTTCTCCTTATTCTGCTTCTTCTGATTCACCCTCCAGACTTCACCTTCTCCTTCTCCTTCCTTTGCTTCTTCTGATTCACCCTCCAGACTTCACCTTCTCCTTCTCCTTCTTCTGATTCTTCTGATTCACCCTCCAGACTTCACCTTCTCCTTCTCCATCTTCTGCTTCTTCTGATTCACCCTCCTGACTTCACCTTCTCCTTCTCCTTCTTCTACTTCTTCTGATTCACCCTCCTGACTTCACCTTCTCCTTCTCCATCTTCTACTTCTTCTGCTTCACCCTCCAGACTTCAACTTCTCCTTCTCCTTCTTCTACTTCTTCTGATTCACCCTCCAGACTTCACCTTCTCCTTCTCCTTCTTCTGCTTCTTCTGATTCACCCTCCAGACTTCACCTTCTCCTTCTCCTTCTTCTGCTTCTTCTGATTCACCCTCCAGACTTCACCTTCTCCTTCTCCTTCTTCTACTTCTTCTGATTCACCCTCCAGACTTCACCTTCTCCTTCTCCTTCTTCTGCTTCTTCTGATTCACCCTCCAGACTTCACCTTCTCCTTCTCCTTCGTCTACTTCTTCTGATTCACCCTCCAGACTACACCTTCTCCTTCTCCTTCTTCTACTTCTTCTGATTCACCCTCCAGACTTCACCTTCTCCTCCTCCTTCTTCTGTTTCTTCTGATTCACCCTCCAGACTTCATCTTCTCCTTCTCCTTCTTCTACTTCTTCTGATTCACCCTCCAGACCTCACCTTCTCCTTCTCCTTCTTCTACTTCTTCTGATTCACCCTCCAGTCTTCACCTTCTCCTTCTCCTTCTTCTGTTTCTTCTGCTTCACCCTCCAGACTTCACCTTCTCCTTCTCTTTCTTCTGCTTCTTCTGATTCACCCTCCAGACTTCACCTTCTCCTTCTCTTTCTTCTGATTCTTCTGATTCACCCTCCAGACTTCACCTTCTCCTTCTCCTTCTTCTGCTTCTTCTGATTCACCCTCCTGACTTCACCTTCTCCTTCTCCTTCTTCTACTTCTTCTGATTCACCCTCCTGACTTCACCTTCTCCTTCTCCTTCTTCTACTTCTTCTGCTTCACCCTCCAGACTTCACCTTCTCCTTCTCCTTCTTCTACTTCTTCTGATTCACCCTCCAGACTTCACCTTCTCCTTCTCCTTCTTCTGCTTCTTCTGATTCACCCTCCAGACTTCACCTTCTCCTTCTCCTTATTCTGCTTCTTCTGATTCACCCTCCAGACTTCAACTTCTCCTTCTCCTTATTCTGCTTCTTCTGATTCACCCTCCAGACTTCACCTTCTCCTTCTCCTTATTCTGCTTCTTCTGATTCACCCTCCAGACTTCACCTTCTCCTTCTCCTTCCTTTGCTTCTTCTGATTCACCCTCCAGACTTCACCTTCTCCTTCTCCTTCTTCTGATTCTTCTGCTTCACTCTCCTGACTTCACCTTCTCCTTCTCCTTCTTCTACTTCTTCTGATTCACCCTCCAGACTTCACCTACTCCTTCTCCTTCTTCTGCTTCTTCTGATTCACCCTCCTGACTTCACCTTCTCCTTCTCCTTCTTCTGCTTCTTCTGATTCACCCTCCAGACTTCACCTTCTCCTTCTCCTTCTTCTGCTTCTTCTGATTCACCCTCCAGACTTCACCTTCTCCTTCTCCTTCTTCTGCTTCTTCTGATTCACCCTCCAGACCTCACCTTCTCCTTCTCCTTCTTCTACTTCTTCTGATTCACCCTCCAGACTTCATCTTCTCCTTCTCCTTCTTCTGCTTCTTCTGATTCACCCTCCAGACTTCACCTTCTCCTTCTCCTTCTTCTGCTTCTTCTGATTCACCCTCCAGACTTCACCTTCTCCTTCTCCTTCTTCTACTTCTTCCGATTCACCCTCCAGACTTCACCTTCTCCTTCTCCTTCTTCTACTTCTTCTGATTCACCCTCCAGTCTTCACCTTCTCCTTCTCCTTCTTCTGTTTCTTCTGCTTCACCCTCCAGACTTCACCTTCTCCTTCTCTTTCTTCTGCTTCTTCTGCTTCACCCTCCAGACTTCACCTTCTCCTTCTCCTTCTTCTGATTCTTCTGATTCACCCTCCAGACTTCACCTTCTCTATCTCCTTCTTCTGCTTCTTCTGATTCACCCTCCTGACTTCACCTTCTCCTTCTCCTTCTTCTACTTCTTCTGATTCACCCTCCTGACTTCACCTTCTCCTTCTCCTTCTTCTACTTCTTCTGCTTCACCCTCCAGACTTCACCTTCTCCTTCTCCTTCTTCTAATTCTTCTGATTCACCCTCCAGACTTCACCTTCTCCTTCTCCTTCTTCTGCTTCTTCTGATTCACCCTCCTGACTTCACCTTCTCCTTCTCCTTCTTCTACTTCTTCTGATTCACCCTCCTGACTTCACCTTCTCCTTCTCCTTCTTCTACTTCTTCTGCTTCACCCTCCAGACTTCACCTTCTCCTTCTCCTTCTTCTACTTCTTCTGATTCACCCTCCAGACTTCATCTTCTCCTTCTCCTTCTTCTGCTTCTTCTGATTCACCCTCCAGACTTCACCTTCTCCTTCTCCTTATTCTGCTTCTTCTGATTCACCCTCCAGACTTCAACTTCTCCTTCTCCTTATTCTGCTTCTTCTGATTCACCCTCCAGACTTCACCTTCTCCTTCTCCTTATTCTGCTTCTTCTGATTCACCCTCCAGACTTCACCTTCTCCTTCTCCTTCCTTTGCTTCTTCTGATTCACCCTCCAGACTTCACCTGCTCCTTCTCCTTCTTCTGATTCTTCTGCTTCACTCTCCTGACTTCACCTTCTCCTTCTCCTTCTTCTACTTCTTCTGATTCACCCTCCAGACTTCACCTTCTCCTTCTCCTTCTTCTGCTTCTTCTGATTCACCCTCCTGACTTCACCTTCTCCTTCTCCTTCTTCTGCTTCTTCTGATTCACCCTCCAGACTTCACCTTCTCATTCTCCTTCTTCTGCTTCTTCTGATTCACCCTCCAGACTTCACCTACTCCTTCTCCTTCTTCTGCTTCTTCTGATTCACCCTCCTGACTTCACCTTCTCCTTCTCCTTCTTCTGCTTCTTCTGATTCACCCTCCAGACTTCACCTTCTCATTCTCCTTCTTCTGCTTCTTCTGATTCACCCTCCAGACCTCACCTTCTCCTTATCCTTCTTCTACTTCTTCTGATTCACCCTCCAGACTTCATCTTCTCCTTCTCCTTCTTCTGCTTCTTCTGATTCACCCTCCAGACTTCACCTTCTCCTTCTCCTTCTTCTGCTTCTTCTGATTCACCCTCCAGACTTCACCTTCTCCTTCTCCTTCTTCTAGTTCTTCTGATTCACCCTCCAGACTTCACCTTCTCCTTCTCCTTCTTCTACTTCTTCTGATTCACCCTCCAGTCTTCACCTTCTCCTTCTCCTTCTTCTGTTTCTTCTGCTTCACCCTCCAGACTTCACCTTCTCCTTCTCTTTCTTCTGCTTCTTCTGCTTCACCCTCCAGACTTCACCTTCTCCTTCTCCTTCTTCTGATTCTTCTGATTCACCCTCCAGACTTCACCTTCTCTATCTCCTTCTTCTGCTTCTTCTGATTCACCCTCCTGACTTCACCTTCTCCTTCTCCTTCTTCTACTTCTTCTGATTCACCCTCCTGACTTCACCTTCTCCTTCTCCTTCTTCTACTTCTTCTGCTTCACCCTCCAGACATCACCTTCTCCTTCTCCTTCTTCTACTTCTTCTGATTCACCCTCCAGACTTCACCTTCTCCTTCTCCTTCTTCTGCTTCTTCTGATTCACCCTCCAGACTTCACCATCTCCTTCTACTTATTCTGCTTCTTCTGATTCACCCTCCAGACTTCACCTTCTCCTTCTCCTTCTTCTGCTATTTCTGATTCACCCTCCAGACTTCACCTTCTCCTTCTCCTTCTTCTGCTTCTTCTGATTCACCCTCCAGACTTCACCTTCTCCTTCTCCTTCTTCTGCTTCTTCTGATTCACCCTCCAGACTTCACCTTCTCCTTCTCCTTCTTCTACTTGTTCTGATTCACCCTCCAGACTTCACCTTCTCCTTCTCCTTCTTCTGCTTCTTCTGATTCACCCTCCTGACTTCACCTTCTCCTTCTCCTTCTTCTACATCTTCTGATTCACCCTCCTGACTTCACCTTCTCCTTCTCCTTCTTCTACTTCTTCTGCTTCAACCTCCAGACTTCACCTTCTCCTTCTCCTTCTTCTACTTCTTCTGATTCACCCTCCAGACTTCACCTTCTCCTTCTCCTTCTTCTACTTCTTCTGATTCACCCTCCAGACTTCACCTTCTCCTTCTCCTTCTTCTACTTCTTCTGATTCACCCTCCAGACTTCACCTTCTCCTTCTCCTTCTTCTGCTTCTTCTGATTCACCCTCCAGACTTCACCTTCTCCTTCTCCTTATTCTGCTTCTTCTGAATCACCCTCCAGACTTCACCTTCTCCTTCTCCTTCTTCTGCTTCTTCTGATTCACCCTCCAGACTTCACCTTCTCCTTCTCCTTCTTCTGCTTCTTCTGATTCACCCTCCAGACTTCACCTTCAACTTCTCCTTCTTCTACTTCTTCTGATTCACCCTCCAGACTTCACCTTCTCCATCTCCTTCTGCTGCTTCTTCTGATTCACCCCCCAGACTTCACCTTCTCCTTCTCCTTCGTCTACTTCTTCTGATTCACCCTCCAGACTTCACCTTCTCCTTCTCCTTCTTCTGCTTCTTCTGATTCACCCTCCAGACTTCACCTTCTCCTTCTCCTTCTTCTACTTCTTCTGATTCACCCTCCAGACTTCACCTTCTCCTTCTCCTTCTTCTGATTCTTCTGATTCACCCTCCAGACTTCACCTTCTCCTTCTCCTTCTTCTGCTTCTTCTGATTCACCCTCCTGACTTCACCTTCTCCTTCTCCTTCTTCTACATCTTCTGATTCACCCTCCTGACTTCACCTTCTCCTTCTCCTTCTTCTACTTCTTCTGCTTCCCCCTCCAGACTTCACCTTCTCCTTCTCCTTCTTCTACTTCTTCTGATTCACCCTCCAGACTTCACCTTCTCCTTCTCCTTCTTCTACTTCTTCTGATTCACCCTCCAGACTTCACCTTCTCCTTCTCCTTCTTCTACTTCTTCTGATTCACCCTCCAGACTTCACCTTCTCCTTCTCCTTCTTCTGCTTCTTCTGATTCACCCTCCAGACATCACCTTCTCCTTCTCCTTATTCTGCTTCTTCTGAATCACCCTCCAGACTTCACCTTCTCCTTCTCCTTCTTCTGCTTCTTCTGATTCACCCTCCAGACTTCACCTTCTCCTTCTCCTTCTTCTACTTCTTCTGATTCACCCTCCAGACTTCACCTTCTCCATCTCCTTCTTCTGCTTCTTCTGATTCACCCTCCAGACTTCACCTTCTCCTTCTCCTTCGTCTACTTCTTCTGATTCACCCTCCAGACTACACCTTCTCCTTCTCCTTCTTCTACTTCTTCTGATTCACCCTCCAGACTTCACCTTCTCCTTCTCCTTCTTCTGTTTCTTCTGATTCACCCTCCAGACTTCACCTTCTCCTTCTCCTTCTTCTACTACTTCTGATTCACCCTCCAGACTTCATCTTCTCCTTCTCCTTCTTCTGCTTCTTCTGATTCACCCTCCAGACTTCACCTTCTCCTTCTCCTTCTTCTGCTTCTTCTGATTCACCCTCCAGACTTCACCTTCTCCTTCTCCTTCTTCTACTTCTTCTGATTCACCCTCCAGACTTCACCTTCTCCTTCTCCTTCTTCTACTTCTTCTGATTCACCCTCCAGTCTTCACCTTCTCCTTCTCCTTCTTCTGTTTCTTCTGCTTCACCCTCCAGACTTCACCTTCTCCTTCTCTTTCTTCTGCTTCTTCTGATTCACCATCCAGACTTCACCTTCTCCTTCTCCTTCTTCTGATTCTTCTGATTCACCCTCCAGACTTCACCTACTCCTTCTCCTTCTTCTGCTTCTTCTGATTCACCCTCCTGACTTCACCTTCTCCTTCTCCTTCTTCTACTTCTTCTGATTCACCCTCCTGACTTCAGCTTCTCCTTCTCCTTCTTCTACTTCTTCTGCTTCACCCTCCAGACTTCACCTTCTCCTTCTCCTTCTTCTACTTCTTCTGATTCACCCTCCAGACTTCACCTTCTCCTTCTCCTTATTCTGCTTCTTCTGATTCACCCTCCAGACCTCACCTTCTCCTTCTCCTTCTTCTACTTCTTCTGATTCACCCTCCAGTCTTCACCTTCTCCTTCTCCTTCTTCTGTTTCTTCTGCTTCACCCTCCAGACTTCACCTTCTCCTTCTCTTTCTTCTGCTTCTTCTGATTCACCCTCCAGACTTCACCTTCTCCTTCTCCTTCTTCTGATTCTTCTGATTCACCCTCCAGACTTCACCTTCTCCTTCTCCTTCTTCTGCTTCTTCTGATTCACCCTCCTGACTTCACCTTCTCCTTCTCCTTCTTCTACTTCTTCTGATTCACCCTCCTGACTTCACCTTCTCCTTCTCCTTCTTCTACTTCTTCTGCTTCACCCTCCAGACTTCACCTTCTCCTTCTCCTTCTTCTACTTCTTCTGATTCACCCTCCAGACTTCACCTTCTCCTTCCACTTCTTCTGCTTCTTCTGATTCACCCTCCAGACTTCACCTTCTCCTTATCCTTATTCTGCTTCTTCTGATTCACCCTCCAGACTTCAACTTCTCCTTCTCCTTATTCTGCTTCTTCTGATTCACCCTCCAGACTTCACCTTCTCCTTCTCCTTATTCTGCTTCTTCTGATTCACCCTCCAGACTTCACCTTCTCCTTCTCCTTCCTTTGCTTCTTCTGATTCACCCTCCAGACTTCACCTTCTCCTTCTCCTTCTTCTGATTCTTCTGCTTCACTCTCCTGACTTCACCTTCTCCTTCTCCTTCTTCTACTTCTTCTGATTCACCCTCCAGACTTCACCTACTCCTTCTCCTTCTTCTGCTTCTTCTGATTCACCCTCCTGACTTCACCTTCTCCTTCTCCTTCTTCTGCTTCTTCTGATTCACCCTCCAGACTTCACCTTCTCCTTCTCCTTCTTCTGCTTCTTCTGATTCACCCTCCAGACTTCACCTTCTCCTTCTCCTTCTTCTGCTTCTTCTGATTCACCCTCCAGACCTCACCTTCTCCTTCTCCTTCTTCTACTTCTTCTGATTCACCCTCCAGACTTCATCTTCTCCTTCTCCTTCTTCTGCTTCTTCTGATTCACCCTCCAGACTTCACCTTCTCCTTCTCCTTCTTCTGCTTCTTCTGATTCACCCTCCAGACTTCACCTTCTCCTTCTCCTTCTTCCACTTCTTCTGATTCACCCTCCAGACTTCACCTTCTCCTTCTCCTTCTTCTACTTCTTCTGATTCACCCTCCAGTCTTCACCTTCTCCTTCTCCTTCTTCTGTTTCTTCTGCTTCACCCTCCAGACTTCACCTTCTCCTTCTCTTTCTTCTGCTTCTTCTGCTTCACCCTCCAGACTTCACCTTCTCCTTCTCCTTCTTCTGATTCTTCTGATTCACCCTCCAGACTTCACCTTCTCTATCTCCTTCTTCTGCTTCTTCTGATTCACCCTCCTGACTTCACCTTCTCCTTCTCCTTCTTCTACTTCTTCTGATTCACCCTCCTGACTTCACCTTCTCCTTCTCCTTCTTCTACTTCTTCTGCTTCACCCTCCAGACTTCACCTTCTCCTTCTCCTTCTTCTACTTCTTCTGATTCACCCTCCAGACTTCACCTTCTCCTTCTCCTTCTTCTGCTTCTTCTGATTCACCCTCCAGACTTCACCTTCTCCTTCTACTTATTCTGCTTCTTCTGATTCACCCTCCAGACTTCACCTTCTCCTTCTCCTTCTTCTGCTATTTCTGATTCATCCTCCAGACTTCACCTTCTCCTTCTCCTTCTTCTGCTTCTTCTGATTCACCCTCCAGACTTCACCTTCTCCTTCTCCTTCTTCTGCTTCTTCTGATTCACCCTCCAGACTTCACCTTCTCCTTCTCCTTCTTCTACTTGTTCTGATTCACCCTCCTGACTTCACCTTCTCCTTCTCCTTCTTCTACATCTTCTGATTCACCCTCTTGACTTCACCTTCTCCTTCTCCTTCTTCTACTTCTTCTGCTTCAACCTCCAGACTTCACCTTCTCCTTCTCCTTCTTCTACTTCTTCTGATTCACCCTCCAGACTTCACCTTCTCCTTCTCCTTCTTCTACTTCTTCTGATTCACCCTCCAGACTTCACCTTCTCCTTCTCCTTCTTCTACTTCTTCTGATTCACCCTCCAGACTTCACATTCTCCTTCTCCTTCTTCTGCTTCTTCTGATTCACCCTCCAGACTTCACCTTCTCCTTCTCCTTATTCTGCTTCTTCTGAATCACCCTCCAGACTTCACCTTCTCCTTCTCCTTCTTCTGCTTCTTCTGATTCACCCTCCAGACTTCACCTTCTCCTTCTCCTTCTTCTGCTTCTTCTGATTCACCCTCCAGACTTCACCTTCAACTTCTCCTTCTTCTACTTTTTCTGATTCACCCTCCAGACTTCACCTTCTCCATCTCCTTCTTCTGCTTCTTCTGATTCACCCTCCAGACTTCACCTTCTCCTTCTCCTTCGTCTACTTCTTCTGATTCACCCTCCAGACTTCACCTTCTCCTTCTCCTTCTTCTGCTTCTTCTGATTCACCCTCCAGACTTCACCTTCTCCTTCTCCTTCTTCTACTTCTTCTGATTCACCCTCCAGACTTCACCTTCTCCTTCTCCTTCTTCTGATTCTTCTGATTCACCCTCCAGACTTCACCTTCTCCTTTTCCTTCTTCTGCTTCTTCTGATTCACCCTCCTGACTTCACCTTCTCCTTCTCCTTCTTCTACATCTTCTGATTCATCCTCCTGACTTCACCTTCTCCTTCTCCTTCTTCTACTTCTTCTGCTTCCCCCTCCAGACTTCACCTTCTCCTTCTCCTTCTTCTACTTCTTCTGATTCACCCTCCAGACTTGACCTTCTCCTTCTCCTTCTTCTACTTCTTCTGATTCACCCTCCAGACTTCACCTTCTCCTTCTCCATCTTCTGCTTCTTCAGATTCACCCTCCAGACTTCACCTTCTCCTTCTCCTTCTTCTACTTCTTCTGCTTCCCCCTCCAGACTTCACCTTCTCCTTCTCCTTCTTCTACTTCTTCTGATTCACCCTCCAGACTTCACCTTCTCCTTCTCCTTCTTCTACTTCTTCTGATTCACCCTCCAGACTTCACCTTCTCCTTCTCCTTCTTCTGCTTCTTCAGATTCACCCTCCAGACATCACCTTCTCCTTCTCCTTTTTCTGCTTCTTCTGAATCACCCTCCAGACTTCACCTTCTCCTTCTCCTTCTTCTGCTTCTTCTGATTCACCCTCCAGACTTCACCTTCTCCTTCTCCTTCTTCTGCTTCTTCTGATTCACCCTCCAGACTTCACCTTCTCCTTCTCCTTCTTCTACTTCTTCTGATTCACCCTCCAGACTTCACCTTCTCCATCTCCTTCTTCTGCTTCTTCTGTTTCACCCTCCAGACTTCACCTTCTCCTTCTCCTTCGTCTACTTCTTCTGATTCACCCTCCAGACTACACCTTCTCCTTCTCCTTCTTCTACTTCTTCTGATTCACCCTCCAGACTTCACCTTCTCCTTCTCCTTCTTCTGTTTCTTCTGATTCACCCTCCAGACTTCACCTTCTCCTTCTCCTTCTTCTACTACTTCTGATTCACCCTCCAGACTTCACCTTCTCCTTCTCCTTCTTCTACTTCTTCTGATTCACCCTCCAGACTTCATCTTCTCCTTCTCCTTCTTCTGCTTCTTCTGATTCACCCTCCAGACTTCACCTTCTCCTTCTCCTTCTTCTGCTTCTTCTGATTCACCCTCCAGACTTCACCTTCTCCTTCTCCTTCTTCTACTTCTTCTGATTCACCCTCCAGACTTCACCTTCTCCTTCTCCTTCTTCTACTTCTTCTGATTCACCCTCCAGTCTTCACCTTCTCCTTCTCCTTCTTCTGTTTCTTCTGCTTCACCCTCCAGACTTCACCTTCTCCTTCTCTTTCTTCTGCTTCTTCTGATTCACCCTCCAGACTTCACCTTCTCCTTCTCCTTCTTCTGATTCTTCTGATTCACCCTCCAGACTTCACCTTCTCCTTCTCCTTCTTCTGCTTCTTCTGATTCACCCTCCTGACTTCACCTTCTCCTTCTCCTTCTTCTACTTCTTCTGATTCACCCTCCTGACTTCAGCTTCTCCTTCTCCTTCTTCTACTTCTTCTGCTTCACCCTCCAGACTTCACCTTCTCCTTCTCCTTCTTCTACTTCTTCTGATTCACCCTCCAGACTTCACCTTCTCCTTCTCCTTATTCTGCTTCTTCTGATTCACCCTCCAGACTTCACCTTCTCCTTCTCCTTATTCTGCTTCTTCTGATTCACCCTCCAGACTTCACCTTCTCCTTCTCCTTCCTTTGCTTCTTCTGATTCACCCTCCAGACTTCACCTTCTCCTTCTCCTTCTTCTGATTCTTCTGATTCACCCTCCAGACTTCACCTTCTCCTTCTCCATCTTCTGCTTCTTCTGATTCACCCTCCTGACTTCACCTTCTCCTTCTCCTTCTTCTACTTCTTCTGATTCACCCTCCTGACTTCACCTTCTCCTTCTCCATCTTCTACTTCTTCTGCTTCACCCTCCAGACTTCACCTTCTCCTCCTCCTTCTTCTGTTTCTTCTGATTCACCCTCCAGACTTCATCTTCTCCTTCTCCTTCTTCTACTTCTTCTGATTCACCCTCCAGACTTCACCTTCTCCTTCTCCTTCTTCTACTTCTTCTGATTCACCCTCCAGACTTCATCTTCTCCTTCTCCTTCTTCTGCTTCTTCTGATTCACCCTCCAGACTTCACCTTCGCCTTCTCCTTCTTCTGCTTCTTCTGATTCACCCTCCAGACTTCACCTTCTCCTTCTCCTTCTTCTGATTCTTCTGATTCACCCTCCAGACTTCACCTTCTCCTTCTCCATCTTCTGCTTCTTCTGATTCACCCTCCTGACTTCACCTTCTCCTTCTCCTTCTTCTACTTCTTCTGATTCACCCTCCTGACTTCACCTTCTCCTTCTCCATCTTCTACTTCTTCTGCTTCACCCTCCAGACTTCAACTTCTCCTTCTCCTTCTTCTACTTCTTCTGATTCACCCTCCAGACTTCACCTTCTCCTTCTCCTTCTTCTGCTTCTTCTGATTCACCCTCCAGACTTCACCTTCTCCTTCTCCTTCTTCTGCTTCTTCTGATTCACCCTCCAGACTTCACCTTCTCCTTCTCCTTCTTCTACTTCATCTGATTCACCCTCCAGACTTCACCTTCTCCTTCTCCTTCTTCTGCTTCTTCTGATTCACCCTCCAGACTTCACCTTCTCCTTCTCCTTCGTCTACTTCTTCTGATTCACCCTCCAGACTACACCTTCTCCTTCTCCTTCTTCTACTTCTTCTGATTCACCCTCCAGACTTCACCTTCTCCTTCTCCTTCTTCTGTTTCTTCTGATTCACCCTCCAGACTTCATCTTCTCCTTCTCCTTCTTCTACTTCTTCTGATTCACCCTCCAGACTTCACCTTCTCCTTCTCCTTATTCTGCTTCTTCTGATTCACCCTCCAGACTTCACCTTCTCCTTCTCCTTATTCTGCTTCTTCTGATTCACCCTCCAGACTTCACCTTCTCCTTCTCCTTCTTCTGATTCTTCTGATTCACCCTCCAGACTTCACCTTCTCCTTCTCCATCTTCTGCTTCTTCTGATTCACCCTCCTGACTTCACCTTCTCCTTCTCCTTCTTCTACTTCTTCTGATTCACCCTCCTGACTTCACCTTCTCCTTCTCCATCTTCTACTTCTTCTGCTTCACCCTCCAGACTTCACCTTCTCCTCCTCCTTCTTCTGTTTCTTCTGATTCACCCTCCAGACTTCATCTTCTCCTTCTCCTTCTTCTACTTCTTCTGATTCACCCTCCAGACTTCACCTTCTCCTTCTCCTTCTTCTGCTTCTTCTGATTCACCCTCCAGACTTCATCTTCTCCTTCTCCTTCTTCTGCTTCTTCTGATTCACCCTCCAGACCTCACCTTCTCCTTCTCCTTCTTCTGCTTCTTCTGATTCACCCTCCAGACTTCAACTTCTCCTTCTCCTTCTTCTACTTCTTCTGATTCACCCTCCAGACTTCACCTTCTCCTTCTTCTTCTTCTACTTCTTCCGATTCACCCTCCAGACTTCATCTTCTCCTTCTCCTTCTTCTGCTTCTTCTGATTCACCCTCCAGACTTCACCTTCTCCTTCTCCTTCTTCTGCTTCTTCTGATTCACCCTCCAGACTTCACCTTCTCCTTCTCCTTCTTCTACTTCTTCTGATTCACCCTCCAGACTTCACCTTCTCCTTCTCCTTCTTCTACTTCTTCTGATTCACCCTCCAGTCTTCACCTTCTCCTTCTCCTTCTTCTGTTTCTTCTGCTTCACCCTCCAGACTTCACCTTCTCCTTCTCTTTCTTCTGCTTCTTCTGATTCACCCTCCAGACTTCACCTTCTCCTTCTCCTTCTTCTGATTCTTCTGTTTCACCCTCCAGACTTCACCTTCTCCTTCTCCTTCTTCTGCTTCTTCTGATTCACCCTCCTGACTTCACCTTCTCCTTCTCCTTCTTCTACTTCTTCTGATTCACCCTCCTGACTTCACCTTCTCCTTCTCCTTCTTCTACTTCTTCTGCTTCACCCTCCAGACTTCACCTTCTCCTTCTCCTTCTTCTGCTTCTTCTGATTCACCCTCCAGACTTCACCTTCTCCTTCTCCTTCTTCTGCTTCTTCTGATTCACCCTCCAGACTTCACCTTCTCCTTCTCCTTATTCTGCTTCTTCTGATTCACACTCCAGACTTCACCTTCTCCTTCTCCTTATTCTGCTTCTTCTGATTCACCCTCCAGACTTCACCTTCTCCTTCTCCTTCCTTTGCTTCTTCTGATTCACCCTCCAGACTTCACCTTCTCCTTCTCCTTCTTCTGATTCTTCTGCTTCACTCTCCTGACTTCACCTTCTCCTTCTCCTTCTTCTACTTCTTCTGATTCACCCTCCAGACTTCACCTACTCCTTCTCCTACTTCTGCTTCTTCTGATTCACCCTCCTGACTTCACCTTCTCCTTCTCCTTCTTCTGCTTCTTCTGATTCACCCTCCAGACTTCACCTTCTCCTTCTCCTTCTTCTGCTTCTTCTGATTCACCCTCCAGACTTCACCTTCTCCTTCTCCTTCTTCTGCTTCTTCTGATTCACCCTCCAGACCTCACCTTCTCCTTCTCCTTCTTCTACTTCTTCTGATTCACCCTCCAGACTTCATCTTCTCCTTCTCCTTCTTCTGCTTCTTCTGATTCACCCTCCAGACTTCACCTTCTCCTTCTCCTTCTTCTGCTTCTTCTGATTCACCCTCCAGACTTCACCTTCTCCTTCTCCTTCTTCCACTTCTTCTGATTCACCCTCCAGACTTCACCTTCTCCTTCTCCTTCTTCTACTTCTTCTGATTCACCCTCCAGTCTTCACCTTCTCCTTCTCCTTCTTCTGTTTCTTCTGCTTCACCCTGCAGACTTCACCTTCTCCTTCTCTTTCTTCTGCTTCTTCTGCTTCACCCTCCAGACTTCACCTTCTCCTTCTCCTTCTTCTGATTCTTCTGATTCACCCTCCAGACTTCACCTTCTCTATCTCCTTCTTCTGCTTCTTCTGATTCACCCTCCTGACTTCACCTTCTCCTTCTCCTTCTTCTACTTCTTCTGATTCACCCTCCTGACTTCACCTTCTCCTTCTCCTTCTTCTACTTCTTCTGCTTCACCCTCCAGACTTCACCTTCTCCTTCTCCTTCTTCTACTTCTTCTGATTCACCCTCCAGACTTCACCTTCTCCTTCTCCTTCTTCTGCTTCTTCTGATTCACCCTCCAGACTTCACCTTCTCCTTCTACTTATTCTGCTTCTTCTGATTCACCCTCCAGACTTCACCTTCTCCTTCTCCTTCTTCTGCTATTTCTGATTCATCCTCCAGACTTCACCTTCTCCTTCTCCTTCTTCTGCTTCTTCTGATTCACCCTCCAGACTTCACCTTCTCCTTCTCCTTCTTCTGCTTCTTCTGATTCACCCTCCAGACTTCACCTTCTCCTTCTCCTTCTTCTACTTGTTCTGATTCACCCTCCTGACTTCACCTTCTCCTTCTCCTTCTTCTACATCTTCTGATTCACCCTCCTGACTTCACCTTCTCCTTCTCCTTCTTCTACTTCTTCTGCTTCAACCTCCAGACTTCACCTTCTCCTTCTCCTTCTTCTACTTCTTCTGATTCACCCTCCAGACTTCACCTTCTCCTTCTCCTTCTTCTACTTCTTCTGATTCACCCTCCAGACTTCACCTTCTCCTTCTCCTTCTTCTACTTCTTCTGATTCACCCTCCAGACTTCACATTCTCCTTCTCCTTCTTCTGCTTCTTCTGATTCACCCTCCAGACTTCACCTTCTCCTTCTCCTTATTCTGCTTCTTCTGAATCACCCTCCAGACTTCACCTTCTCCTTCTCCTTCTTCTGCTTCTTCTGATTCACCCTCCAGACTTCACCTTCTCCTTCTCCTTCTTCTGCTTCTTCTGATTCACCCTCCAGACTTCACCTTCAACTTCTCCTTCTTCTACTTTTTCTGATTCACCCTCCAGACTTCACCTTCTCCATCTCCTTCTTCTGCTTCTTCTGATTCACCCTCCAGACTTCACCTTCTCCTTCTCCTTCGTCTACTTCTTCTGATTCACCCTCCAGACTTCACCTTCTCCTTCTCCTTCTTCTGCTTCTTCTGATTCACCCTCCAGACTTCACCTTCTCCTTCTCCTTCTTCTACTTCTTCTGATTCACCCTCCAGACTTCACCTTCTCCTTCTCCTTCTTCTGATTCTTCTGATTCACCCTCCAGACTTCACCTTCTCCTTTTCCTTCTTCTGCTTCTTCTGATTCACCCTCCTGACTTCACCTTCTCCTTCTCCTTCTTCTACATCTTCTGATTCATCCTCATGACTTTTCCTTCTCCTTCTCCTTCTTCTACTTCTTCTGCTTCCCCCTCCAGACTTCACCTTCTCCTTCTCCTTCTTCTACTTCTTCTGATTCACCCTCCAGACTTGACCTTCTCCTTCTCCTTCTTCTACTTCTTCTGATTCACCCTCCAGACTTCACCTTCTCCTTCTCCTTCTTCTGCTTCTTCAGATTCACCCTCCAGACTTCACCTTCTCCTTCTCCTTCTTCTACTTCTTCTGCTTCCCCCTCCAGACTTCACCTTCTCCTTCTCCTTCTTCTACTTCTTCTGATTCACCCTCCAGACTTCACCTTCTCCTTCTCCTTCTTCTACTTCTTCTGATTCACCCTCCAGACTTCACCTTCTCCTTCTCCTTCTTCTGCTTCTTCAGATTCACCCTCCAGACATCACCTTCTCCTTCTCCTTTTTCTGCTTCTTCTGAATCACCCTCCAGACTTCACCTTCTCCTTCTCCTTCTTCTGCTTCTTCTGATTCACCCTCCAGACTTCACCTTCTCCTTCTCCTTCTTCTGCTTCTTCTGATTCACCCTCCAGACTTCACCTTCTCCTTCTCCTTCTTCTACTTCTTCTGATTCACCCTCCAGACTTCACCTTCTCCATCTCCTTCTTCTGCTTCTTCTGTTTCACCCTCCAGACTTCACCTTCTCCTTCTCCTTCGTCTACTTCTTCTGATTCACCCTCCAGACTACACCTTCTCCTTCTCCTTCTTCTACTTCTTCTGATTCACCCTCCAGACTTCACCTTCTCCTTCTCCTTCTTCTGTTTCTTCTGATTCACCCTCCAGACTTCACCTTCTCCTTCTCCTTCTTCTACTACTTCTGATTCACCCTCCAGACTTCACCTTCTCCTTCTCCTTCTTCTACTTCTTCTGATTCACCCTCCAGACTTCATCTTCTCCTTCTCCTTCTTCTGCTTCTTCTGATTCACCCTCCAGACTTCACCTTCTCCTTCTCCTTCTTCTGCTTCTTCTGATTCACCCTCCAGACTTCACCTTCTCCTTCTCCTTCTTCTACTTCTTCTGATTCACCCTCCAGACTTCACCTTCTCCTTCTCCTTCTTCTACTTCTTCTGATTCACCCTCCAGTCTTCACCTTCTCCTTCTCCTTCTTCTGTTTCTTCTGCTTCACCCTCCAGACTTCACCTTCTCCTTCTCTTTCTTCTGCTTCTTCTGATTCACCCTCCAGACTTCACCTTCTCCTTCTCCTTCTTCTGATTCTTCTGATTCACCCTCCAGACTTCACCTTCTCCTTCTCCTTCTTCTGCTTCTTCTGATTCACCCTCCTGACTTCACCTTCTCCTTCTCCTTCTTCTACTTCTTCTGATTCACCCTCCTGACTTCAGCTTCTCCTTCTCCTTCTTCTACTTCTTCTGCTTCACCCTCCAGACTTCACCTTCTCCTTCTCCTTCTTCTACTTCTTCTGATTCACCCTCCAGACTTCACCTTCTCCTTCTCCTTATTCTGCTTCTTCTGATTCACCCTCCAGACTTCACCTTCTCCTTCTCCTTATTCTGCTTCTTCTGATTCACCCTCCAGACTTCACCTTCTCCTTCTCCTTCCTTTGCTTCTTCTGATTCACCCTCCAGACTTCACCTTCTCCTTCTCCTTCTTCTGATTCTTCTGATTCACCCTCCAGACTTCACCTTCTCCTTCTCCATCTTCTGCTTCTTCTGATTCACCCTCCTGACTTCACCTTCTCCTTCTCCTTCTTCTACTTCTTCTGATTCACCCTCCTGACTTCACCTTCTCCTTCTCCATCTTCTACTTCTTCTGCTTCACCCTCCAGACTTCACCTTCTCCTCCTCCTTCTTCTGTTTCTTCTGATTCACCCTCCAGACTTCATCTTCTCCTTCTCCTTCTTCTACTTCTTCTGATTCACCCTCCAGACTTCACCTTCTCCTTCTCCTTCTTCTACTTCTTCTGATTCACCCTCCAGACTTCATCTTCTCCTTCTCCTTCTTCTGCTTCTTCTGATTCACCCTCCAGACTTCACCTTCGCCTTCTCCTTCTTCTGCTTCTTCTGATTCACCCTCCAGACTTCACCTTCTCCTTCTCCTTCTTCTGATTCTTCTGATTCACCCTCCAGACTTCACCTTCTCCTTCTCCATCTTCTGCTTCTTCTGATTCACCCTCCTGACTTCACCTTCTCCTTCTCCTTCTTCTACTTCTTCTGATTCACCCTCCTGACTTCACCTTCTCCTTCTCCATCTTCTACTTCTTCTGCTTCACCCTCCAGACTTCAACTTCTCCTTCTCCTTCTTCTTCTTCTTCTGATTCACCCTCCAGACTTCACCTTCTCCTTCTCCTTCTTCTGCTTCTTCTGATTCACCCTCCAGACTTCACCTTCTCCTTCTCCTTCTTCTGCTTCTTCTGATTCACCCTCCAGACTTCACCTTCTCCTTCTCCTTCTTCTACTTCATCTGATTCACCCTCCAGACTTCACCTTCTCCTTCTCCTTCTTCTGCTTCTTCTGATTCACCCTCCAGACTTCACCTTCTCCTTCTCCTTCGTCTACTTCTTCTGATTCACCCTCCAGACTACACCTTCTCCTTCTCCTTCTTCTACTTCTTCTGATTCACCCTCCAGACTTCACCTTCTCCTTCTCCTTCTTCTGTTTCTTCTGATTCACCCTCCAGACTTCATCTTCTCCTTCTCCTTCTTCTACTTCTTCTGATTCACCCTCCAGACTTCACCTTCTCCTTCTCCTTATTCTGCTTCTTCTGATTCACCCTCCAGACTTCACCTTCTCCTTCTCCTTATTCTGCTTCTTCTGATTCACCCTCCAGACTTCACCTTCTCCTTCTCCTTCTTCTGATTCTTCTGATTCACCCTCCAGACTTCACCTTCTCCTTCTCCATCTTCTGCTTCTTCTGATTCACCCTCCTGACTTCACCTTCTCCTTCTCCTTCTTCTACTTCTTCTGATTCACCCTCCTGACTTCACCTTCTCCTTCTCCATCTTCTACTTCTTCTGCTTCACCCTCCAGACTTCACCTTCTCCTCCTCCTTCTTCTGTTTCTTCTGATTCACCCTCCAGACTTCATCTTCTCCTTCTCCTTCTTCTACTTCTTCTGATTCACCCTCCAGACTTCACCTTCTCCTTCTCCTTCTTCTGCTTCTTCTGATTCACCCTCCAGACTTCATCTTCTCCTTCTCCTTCTTCTGCTTCTTCTGATTCACCCTCCAGACCTCACCTTCTCCTTCTCCTTCTTCTGCTTCTTCTGATTCACCCTCCAGACTTCAACTTCTCCTTCTCCTTCTTCTACTTCTTCTGATTCACCCTCCAGACTTCACCTTCTCCTTCTTCTTCTTCTACTTCTTCCGATTCACCCTCCAGACTTCATCTTCTCCTTCTCCTTCTTCTGCTTCTTCTGATTCACCCTCCAGACTTCACCTTCTCCTTCTCCTTCTTCTGCTTCTTCTGATTCACCCTCCAGACTTCACCTTCTCCTTCTCCTTCTTCTACTTCTTCTGAGTCACCCTCCAGACTTCACCTTCTCCTTCTCCTTCTTCTACTTCTTCTGATTCACCCTCCAGTCTTCACCTTCTCCTTCTCCTTCTTCTGTTTCTTCTGCTTCACCCTCCAGACTTCACCTTCTCCTTCTCTTTCTTCTGCTTCTTCTGATTCACCCTCCAGACTTCACCTTCTCCTTCTCCTTCTT
Source organism: Somniosus microcephalus (assembly GCF_052327205.1). Classification (NCBI taxonomy): domain Eukaryota; kingdom Metazoa; phylum Chordata; class Chondrichthyes; order Squaliformes; family Somniosidae; genus Somniosus; species Somniosus microcephalus. Next base: position 911,662 of record NW_028225218.1, read on the forward strand.
CTGATTCTTCTGTTTCACCCTCCAGACTTCACCTTCTCCTTCTCCTTCTTCTGCTTCTTCTGATTCACCCTCCTGACTTCACCTTCTCCTTCTCCTTCTTCTACTTCTTCTGATTCACCCTCCTGACTTCACCTTCTCCTTCTCCTTCTTCTACTTCTTCTGCTTCACCCTCCAGACTTCACCTTCTCCTTCTCCTTCTTCTGCTTCTTCTGATTCACCCTCCAGACTTCACCTTCTCCTTCTCCTTCTTCTGCTTCTTCTGATTCACCCTCCAGACTTCACAATCTCCTTCTCCTTATTCTGCTTCTTCTGATTCACACTCCAGACTTCACCTTCTCCTTCTCCTTATTCTGCTTCTTCTGATTCACCCTCCAGACTTCACCTTCTCCTTCTCCTTCCTCTGCTTCTTCTGATTCACCCTCCAGACTTCACCTTCTCCTTCTCCTTCTTCTGATTCTTCTGATTCACCCTCCAGACTTCACCTTCTTCTTCTCCATCTTCTGCTTCTTCTGATTCACCCTCCTGACTTCACCTTCTCCTTCTCCTTCTTCTACTTCTTCTGATTCACCCTCCTGACTTCACCTTCTCCTTCTCCATCTTCTACTTCTTCTGCTTCACCCTCCAGACTTCACCTTCTCCTTCTCCTTCTTCTACTTCTTCTGATTCACCCTCCAGACTTCACCTTCTCCTTCTCCTTCTTCTACTTCTTCTGATTCACCCTCCAGTCTTCACCTTCTCCTTCTCCTTCTTCTGTTTCTTCTGCTTCACCCTCCAGACTTCACCTTCTCCTTCTCTTTCTTCTGCTTCTTCTGATTCACCCTCCAGACTTCACCTTCTCCTTCTCCTTCTTCTGATTCTTCTGATTCACCCTCCAGACTTCACCTTCTCCTTCTCCTTCTTCTGCTTCTTCTGATTCACCCTCCTGACTTCACCTTCTCCTTCTCCTTCTTCTACTTCTTCTGATTCACCCTCCTGACTTCAGCTTCTCCTTCTCCTTCTTCTACTTCTTCTGCTTCACCCTCCAGACTTCACCTTCTCCTTCTCCTTCTTCTACTTCTTCTGATTCACCCTCCAGACTTCACCTTCTCCTTCTCCTTATTCTGCTTCTTCTGATTCACCCTCCAGACTTCACCTTCTCCTTCTCCTTATTCTGCTTCTTCTGATTCACCCTCCAGACTTCACCTTCTCCTTCTCCTTCCTTTGCTTCTTCTGATTCACCCTCCAGACTTCACCTTCTCCTTCTCCTTCTTCTGATTCTTCTGATTCACCCTCCAGACTTCACCTTCTCCTTCTCCATCTTCTGCTTCTTCTGATTCACCCTCCTGACTTCACCTTCTCCTTCTCCTTCTTCTACTTCTTCTGATTCACCCTCCTGACTTCACCTTCTCCTTCTCCATCTTCTACTTCTTCTGCTTCACCCTCCAGACTTCACCTTCTCCTCCTCCTTCTTCTGTTTCTTCTGATTCACCCTCCAGACTTCATCTTCTCCTTCTCCTTCTTCTACTTCTTCTGATTCACCCTCCAGACTTCACCTTCTCCTTCTCCTTCTTCTACTTCTTCTGATTCACCCTCCAGACTTCATCTTCTCCTTCTCCTTCTTCTGCTTCTTCTGATTCACCCTCCAGACTTCACCTTCGCCTTCTCCTTCTTCTGCTTCTTCTGATTCACCCTCCAGACTTCACCTTCTCCTTCTCCTTCTTCTGATTCTTCTGATTCACCCTCCAGACTTCACCTTCTCCTTCTCCATCTTCTGCTTCTTCTGATTCACCCTCCTGACTTCACCTTCTCCTTCTCCTTCTTCTACTTCTTCTGATTCACCCTCCTGACTTCACCTTCTCCTTCTCCATCTTCTACTTCTTCTGCTTCACCCTCCAGACTTCAACTTCTCCTTCTCCTTCTTCTTCTTCTTCTGATTCACCCTCCAGACTTCACCTTCTCCTTCTCCTTCTTCTGCTTCTTCTGATTCACCCTCCAGACTTCACCTTCTCCTTCTCCTTCTTCTGCTTCTTCTGATTCACCCTCCAGACTTCACCTTCTCCTTCTCCTTCTTCTACTTCATCTGATTCACCCTCCAGACTTCACCTTCTCCTTCTCCTTCTTCTGCTTCTTCTGATTCACCCTCCAGACTTCACCTTCTCCTTCTCCTTCGTCTACTTCTTCTGATTCACCCTCCAGACTACACCTTCTCCTTCTCCTTCTTCTACTTCTTCTGATTCACCCTCCAGACTTCACCTTCTCCTTCTCCTTCTTCTGTTTCTTCTGATTCACCCTCCAGACTTCATCTTCTCCTTCTCCTTCTTCTACTTCTTCTGATTCACCCTCCAGACTTCACCTTCTCCTTCTCCTTATTCTGCTTCTTCTGATTCACCCTCCAGACTTCACCTTCTCCTTCTCCTTATTCTGCTTCTTCTGATTCACCCTCCAGACTTCACCTTCTCCTTCTCCTTCTTCTGATTCTTCTGATTCACCCTCCAGACTTCACCTTCTCCTTCTCCATCTTCTGCTTCTTCTGATTCACCCTCCTGACTTCACCTTCTCCTTCTCCTTCTTCTACTTCTTCTGATTCACCCTCCTGACTTCACCTTCTCCTTCTCCATCTTCTACTTCTTCTGCTTCACCCTCCAGACTTCACCTTCTCCTCCTCCTTCTTCTGTTTCTTCTGATTCACCCTCCAGACTTCATCTTCTCCTTCTCCTTCTTCTACTTCTTCTGATTCACCCTCCAGACTTCACCTTCTCCTTCTCCTTCTTCTGCTTCTTCTGATTCACCCTCCAGACTTCATCTTCTCCTTCTCCTTCTTCTGCTTCTTCTGATTCACCCTCCAGACCTCACCTTCTCCTTCTCCTTCTTCTGCTTCTTCTGATTCACCCTCCAGACTTCAACTTCTCCTTCTCCTTCTTCTACTTCTTCTGATTCACCCTCCAGACTTCACCTTCTCCTTCTTCTTCTTCTACTTCTTCCGATTCACCCTCCAGACTTCATCTTCTCCTTCTCCTTCTTCTGCTTCTTCTGATTCACCCTCCAGACTTCACCTTCTCCTTCTCCTTCTTCTGCTTCTTCTGATTCACCCTCCAGACTTCACCTTCTCCTTCTCCTTCTTCTACTTCTTCTGAGTCACCCTCCAGACTTCACCTTCTCCTTCTCCTTCTTCTACTTCTTCTGATTCACCCTCCAGTCTTCACCTTCTCCTTCTCCTTCTTCTGTTTCTTCTGCTTCACCCTCCAGACTTCACCTTCTCCTTCTCTTTCTTCTGCTTCTTCTGATTCACCCTCCAGACTTCACCTTCTCCTTCTCCTTCTTCTGATTCTTCTGTTTCACCCTCCAGACTTCACCTTCTCCTTCTCCTTCTTCTGCTTCTTCTGATTCACCCTCCTGACTTCACCTTCTCCTTCTCCTTCTTCTACTTCTTCTGATTCACCCTCCTGACTTCACCTTCTCCTTCTCCTTCTTCTACTTCTTCTGCTTCACCCTCCAGACTTCACCTTCTCCTTCTCCTTCTTCTGCTTCTTCTGATTCACCCTCCAGACTTCACCTTCTCCTTCTCCTTCTTCTGCTTCTTCTGATTCACCCTCCAGACTTCACAATCTCCTTCTCCTTATTCTGCTTCTTCTGATTCACACTCCAGACTTCACCTTCTCCTTCTCCTTATTCTGCTTCTTCTGATTCACCCTCCAGACTTCACCTTCTCCTTCTCCTTCCTCTGCTTCTTCTGATTCACCCTCCAGACTTCACCTTCTCCTTCTCCTTCTTCTGATTCTTCTGATTCACCCTCCAGACTTCACCTTCTTCTTCTCCATCTTCTGCTTCTTCTGATTCACCCTCCTGACTTCACCTTCTCCTTCTCCTTCTTCTACTTCTTCTGATTCACCCTCCTGACTTCACCTTCTCCTTCTCCATCTTCTACTTCTTCTGCTTCACCCTCCAGACTTCAACTTCTCCTTCTCCTTCTTCTACTTCTTCTGATTCACCCTCCAGACTTCACCTTCTCCTTCTCCTTCTTCTGCTTCTTCTGATTCACCCTCCAGACTTCACCTTCTCCTTCTCCTTCTTCTGCTTCTTCTGATTCACCCTCCAGACTTCACCTTCTCCTTCTCCTTCTTCTACTTCATCTGATTCACCCTCCAGACTTCACCTTCTCCTTCTCCTTCTTCTGCTTCTTCTGATTCACCCTCCAGACTTCACCTTCTCCTTCTCCTTCGTCTACTTCTTCTGATTCACCCTCCAGACTACACCTTCTCCTTCTCCTTCTTCTACTTCTTCTGATTCACCCTCCAGACTTCACCTTCTCCTTCTCCTTCTTCTGTTTCTTCTGATTCACCCTCCAGACTTCATCTTCTCCTTCTCCTTCTTCTGCTTCTTCTGATTCACCCTCCAGACTTCACCTTCTCCTTCTCCTTCTTCTGCTTCTTCTGATTCACCCTCCAGACTTCACCTTCTCCTTCTCCTTATTCTGCTTCTTCTGATTCACACTCCAGACTTCACCTTCTCCTTCTCCTTATTCTGCTTCTTCTGATTCACCCTCCAGACTTCACCTTCTCCTTCTCCTTCCTCTGCTTCTTCTGATTCACCCTCCAGACTTCACCTTCTCCTTCTCCTTCTTCTGATTCTTCTGATTCACCCTCCAGACTTCACCTTCTCCTTCTCCATCTTCTGCTTCTTCTGATTCACCCTCCTGACTTCACCTTCTCCTTCTCCTTCTTCTACTTCTTCTGATTCACCCTCCTGACTTCACCTTCTCCTTCTCCATCTTCTACTTCTTCTGCTTCACCCTCCAGACTTCAACTTCTCCTTCTCCTTCTTCTACTTCTTCTGATTCACCCTCCAGACTTCACCTTCTCCTTCTCCTTCTTCTGCTTCTTCTGATTCACCCTCCAGACTTCACCTTCTCCTTCTCCTTCTTCTGCTTCTTCTGATTCACCCTCCAGACTTCACCTTCTCCTTCTCCTTCTTCTACTTCATCTGATTCACCCTCCAGACTTCACCTTCTCCTTCTCCTTCTTCTGCTTCTTCTGATTCACCCTCCAGACTTCACCTTCTCCTTCTCCTTCGTCTACTTCTTCTGATTCACCCTCCAGACTACACCTTCTCCTTCTCCTTCTTCTACTTCTTCTGATTCACCCTCCAGACTTCACCTTCTCCTTCTCCTTCTTCTGTTTCTTCTGATTCACCCTCCAGACTTCATCTTCTCCTTCTCCTTCTTCTACTTCTTCTGATTCACCCTCCAGACTTCACCTTCTCCTTCTCCTTCTTCTACTTCTTCTGATTCACCCTCCAGACTTCATCTTCTCCTTCTCCTTCTTCTGCTTCTTCTGATTCACCCTCCAGACTTCACCTTCTCCTTCTCCTTCTTCTGCTTCTTCTGATTCACCCTCCAGACTTCAACTTCTCCTTCTCCTTCTTCTACTTCTTCTGATTCACCCTCGAGACTTCACCTTCTCCTTCTCCTTCTTCTACTTCTTCTGATTCACCCTCCAGTCTTCACCTTCTCCTTCTCCTTCTTCTGTTTCTTCTGCTTCACCCTCCAGACTTCACCTTCTCCTTCTCTTTCTTCTGCTTCTTCTGATTCACCCTCCAGACTTCACCTTCTCCTTCTCCTTCTTCTGATTCTTCTGATTCACCCTCCAGACTTCACCTTCTCCTTCTCCTTCTTCTGCTTCTTCTGATTCACCCTCCTGACTTCACCTTCTCCTTCTCCTTCTTCTACTTCTTCTGATTCACCCTCCTGACTTCACCTTCTCCTTCTCCTTCTTCTACTTCTTCTGCTTCACCCTCCAGACTTCACCTTCTCCTTCTTCTGCTTCTTCTGATTCACCCTCCAGACTTCACCTTCTCCTTCTCCTTCTTCTGCTTCTTCTGATTCACCCTCCAGACTTCACCTTCTCCTTCTCCTTCTTCTGCTTCTTCTGATTCACCCTCCAGACTTCACCTTCTCCTTCTCCTTCTTCTACTTCTTCTGATTCACCCTCCAGACTTCACCTTCTCCTTCTCCTTCTTCTACTTCTTCTGATTCACCCTCCAGTCTTCACCTTCTCCTTCTCCTTCTTCTGTTTCTTCTGCTTCACCCTCCAGACTTCACCTTCTCCTTCTCTTTCTTCTGCTTCTTCTGATTCACCCTCCAGACTTCACCTTCTCCTTCTCCTTCTTCTGATTCTTCTGTTTCACCCTCCAGACTTCACCTTCTCCTTCTCCTTCTTCTGCTTCTTCTGATTCACCCTCCTGACTTCACCTTCTCCTTCTCCTTCTTCTACTTCTTCTGATTCACCCTCCTGACTTCACCTTCTCCTTCTCCTTCTTCTACTTCTTCTGCTTCACCCTCCAGACTTCACCTTCTCCTTCTCCTTCTTCTGCTTCTTCTGATTCACCCTCCAGACTTCACCTTCTCCTTCTCCTTCTTCTGCTTCTTCTGATTCACCCTCCAGACTTCACCTTCTCCTTCTCCTTATTCTGCTTCTTCTGATTCACCCTCCAGACTTCACCTTCTCCTTCTCCTTCTTCTGCTTCTTCTGATTCACCCTCCAGACTTCACCTTCTCCTTCTCCTTCTTCTGCTTCTTCTGATTCACCCTCCAGACTTCACCTTCTCCTTCTCCTTCTTCTACTTCTTCTGATTCACCCTCCAGACTTCACCTTCTCCTTCTCCTTCTTCTACTTCTTCTGATTCACCCTCCAGTCTTCACCTTCTCCTTCTCCTTCTTCTGTTTCTTCTGCTTCACCCTCCAGACTTCACCTTCTCCTTCTCTTTCTTCTGCTTCTTCTGATTCACCCTCCAGACTTCACCTTCTCCTTCTCCTTCTTCTGATTCTTCTGTTTCACCCTCCAGACTTCACCTTCTCCTTCTCCTTCTTCTGCTTCTTCTGATTCACCCTCCTGACTTCACCTTCTCCTTCTCCTTCTTCTACTTCTTCTGATTCACCCTCCTGACTTCACCTTCTCCTTCTCCTTCTTCTACTTCTTCTGCTTCACCCTCCAGACTTCACCTTCTCCTTCTCCTTCTTCTGCTTCTTCTGATTCACCCTCCAGACTTCACCTTCTCCTTCTCCTTCTTCTGCTTCTTCTGATTCACCCTCCAGACTTCACCTTCTCCTTCTCCTTATTCTGCTTCTTCTGATTCACACTCCAGACTTCACCTTCTCCTTCTCCTTATTCTGCTTCTTCTGATTCACCCTCCAGACTTCACCTTCTCCTTCTCCTTCCTCTGCTTCTTCTGATTCACCCTCCAGACTTCACCTTCTCCTTCTCCTTCTTCTGATTCTTCTGATTCACCCTCCAGACTTCACCTTCTTCTTCTCCATCTTCTGCTTCTTCTGATTCACCCTCCTGACTTCACCTTCTCCTTCTCCTTCTTCTACTTCTTCTGATTCACCCTCCTGACTTCACCTTCTCCTTCTCCATCTTCTACTTCTTCTGCTTCACCCTCCAGACTTCAACTTCTCCTTCTCCTTCTTCTACTTCTTCTGATTCACCCTCCAGACTTCACCTTCTCCTTCTCCTTCTTCTGCTTCTTCTGATTCACCCTCCAGACTTCACCTTCTCCTTCTCCTTCTTCTGCTTCTTCTGATTCACCCTCCAGACTTCACCTTCTCCTTCTCCTTCTTCTACTTCATCTGATTCACCCTCCAGACTTCACCTTCTCCTTCTCCTTCTTCTGCTTCTTCTGATTCACCCTCCAGACTTCACCTTCTCCTTCTCCTTCGTCTACTTCTTCTGATTCACCCTCCAGACTACACCTTCTCCTTCTCCTTCTTCTACTTCTTCTGATTCACCCTCCAGACTTCACCTTCTCCTTCTCCTTCTTCTGTTTCTTCTGATTCACCCTCCAGACTTCATCTTCTCCTTCTCCTTCTTCTGCTTCTTCTGATTCACCCTCCAGACTTCACCTTCTCCTTCTCCTTCTTCTGCTTCTTCTGATTCACCCTCCAGACTTCACCTTCTCCTTCTCCTTATTCTGCTTCTTCTGATTCACACTCCAGACTTCACCTTCTCCTTCTCCTTATTCTGCTTCTTCTGATTCACCCTCCAGACTTCACCTTCTCCTTCTCCTTCCTCTGCTTCTTCTGATTCACCCTCCAGACTTCACCTTCTCCTTCTCCTTCTTCTGATTCTTCTGATTCACCCTCCAGACTTCACCTTCTCCTTCTCCATCTTCTGCTTCTTCTGATTCACCCTCCTGACTTCACCTTCTCCTTCTCCTTCTTCTACTTCTTCTGATTCACCCTCCTGACTTCACCTTCTCCTTCTCCATCTTCTACTTCTTCTGCTTCACCCTCCAGACTTCAACTTCTCCTTCTCCTTCTTCTACTTCTTCTGATTCACCCTCCAGACTTCACCTTCTCCTTCTCCTTCTTCTGCTTCTTCTGATTCACCCTCCAGACTTCACCTTCTCCTTCTCCTTCTTCTGCTTCTTCTGATTCACCCTCCAGACTTCACCTTCTCCTTCTCCTTCTTCTACTTCATCTGATTCACCCTCCAGACTTCACCTTCTCCTTCTCCTTCTTCTGCTTCTTCTGATTCACCCTCCAGACTTCACCTTCTCCTTCTCCTTCGTCTACTTCTTCTGATTCACCCTCCAGACTACACCTTCTCCTTCTCCTTCTTCTACTTCTTCTGATTCACCCTCCAGACTTCACCTTCTCCTTCTCCTTCTTCTGTTTCTTCTGATTCACCCTCCAGACTTCATCTTCTCCTTCTCCTTCTTCTACTTCTTCTGATTCACCCTCCAGACTTCACCTTCTCCTTCTCCTTCTTCTACTTCTTCTGATTCACCCTCCAGACTTCATCTTCTCCTTCTCCTTCTTCTGCTTCTTCTGATTCACCCTCCAGACTTCACCTTCTCCTTCTCCTTCTTCTGCTTCTTCTGATTCACCCTCCAGACTTCAACTTCTCCTTCTCCTTCTTCTACTTCTTCTGATTCACCCTCGAGACTTCACCTTCTCCTTCTCCTTCTTCTACTTCTTCTGATTCACCCTCCAGTCTTCACCTTCTCCTTCTCCTTCTTCTGTTTCTTCTGCTTCACCCTCCAGACTTCACCTTCTCCTTCTCTTTCTTCTGCTTCTTCTGATTCACCCTCCAGACTTCACCTTCTCCTTCTCCTTCTTCTGATTCTTCTGATTCACCCTCCAGACTTCACCTTCTCCTTCTCCTTCTTCTGCTTCTTCTGATTCACCCTCCTGACTTCACCTTCTCCTTCTCCTTCTTCTACTTCTTCTGATTCACCCTCCTGACTTCACCTTCTCCTTCTCCTTCTTCTACTTCTTCTGCTTCACCCTCCAGACTTCACCTTCTCCTTCTCCTTCTTCTGCTTCTTCTGATTCACCCTCCAGACTTCACCTTCTCCTTCTCCTTCTTCTGCTTCTTCTGATTCACCCTCCAGACTTCACCTTCTCCTTCTCCTTATTCTGCTTCTTCTGATTCACACTCCAGACTTCACCTTCTCCTTCTCCTTATTCTGCTTCTTCTGATTCACCCTCCAGACTTCACCTTCTCCTTCTCCTTCCTCTGCTTCTTCTGATTCACCCTCCAGACTTCACCTTCTCCTTCTACTTCTTCTGATTCTTCTGATTCACCCTCCAGACTTCACCTTCTCCTTCTCCATCTTCTGCTTCTTCTGATTCACCCTCCTGACTTCACCTTCTCCTTCTCCTTCTTCTACTTCTTCTGATTCACCCTCCTGACTTCACCTTCTCCTTCTCCATCTTCTACTTCTTCTGCTTCACCCTCCAGACTTCAAGTTCTCCTTCTCCTTCTTCTACTTCTTCTGATTCACCCTCCAGACTTCACCTTCTCCTTCTCCTTCTTCTACTTCATCTGATTCACCCTCCAGACTTCACCTTCTCCTTCTCCTTCTTCTGCTTCTTCTGATTCACCCTCCAGACTTCACCTTCTCCTTCTCCTTCGTCTACTTCTTCTGATTCACCCTCCAGACTACACCTTCTCCTTCTCCTTCTTCTACTTCTTCTGATTCACCCTCCAGACTTCACCTTCTCCTTCTCCTTCTTCTGTTTCTTCTGATTCACCCTCCAGACTTCATCTTCTCCTTCTCCTTCTTCTACTTCTTCTGATTCACCCTCCAGACTTCACCTTCTCCTTCTCCTTCTTCTGCTTCTTCTGATTCACCCTCCAGACTTCACCTTCTCCTTCTCCTTCTTCTACTTCTTCTGATTCACCCTCCAGACTTCACCTTCTCCTTCTCCTTCTTCTGTTTCTTCTGATTCACCCTCCAGACTTCACCTTCTCCTTCTCCTTCTTCTGCTTCTTCTGATTCACCCTCCAGACTTCACCTTCTCCTTCTCCTTCTTCTACTTCTTCTGATTCACCCTCCAGACTTCACCTTCTCCTTCTCCTTCTTCTACTTCTTCTGATTCACCCTCCAGACTTCACCTTCTCCTTCTCCTTCTTCTGTTTCTTCTGATTCACCCTCCAGACTTCATCTTCTCCTTCTCCTTCTTCTACTTCTTCTGATTCACCCTCCAGACTTCACCTTCTCCTTCTCCTTCTTCTACTTCTTCTGATTCACCCTCCAGACTTCATCTTCTTCTTCTCCTTCTTCTGCTTCTTCTGATTCACCCTCCAGACTTCACCTTCTCCTTCTCCTTCTTCTGCTTCTTCTGATTCACCCTCCAGACTTCAAATTCTCCTTCTCCTTCTTCTACTTCTTCTGATTCACCCTCGAGACTTCACCTTCTCCTTCTCCTTCTTCTACTTCTTCTGATTCACCCTCCAGTCTTCACCTTCTCCTTCTCCTTCTTCTGTTTCTTCTGCTTCACCCTCCAGACTTCACCTTCTCCTTCTCTTTCTTCTGCTTCTTCTGATTCACCCTCCAGACTTCACCTTCTCCTTCTCCTTCTTCTGATTCTTCTGATTCACCCTCCAGACTTCACCTTCTCCTTCTCCTTCTTCTGCTTCTTCTGATTCACCCTCCTGACTTCACCTTCTCCTTCTCCTTCTTCTACTTCTTCTGATTCACCCTCCTGACTTCACCTTCTCCTTCTCCTTCTTCTACTTCTTCTGCTTCACCCTCCAGACTTCACCTTCTCCTTCTCCTTCTTCTGCTTCTTCTGATTCACCCTCCAGACTTCACCTTCTCCTTCTCCTTCTTCTGCTTCTTCTGATTCACCCTCCAGACTTCACCTTCTCCTTCTCCTTATTCTGCTTCTTCTGATTCACACTCCAGACTTCACCTTCTCCTTCTCCTTATTCTGCTTCTTCTGATTCACCCTCCAGACTTCACCTTCTCCTTCTCCTTCCTCTGCTTCTTCTGATTCACCCTCCAGACTTCACCTTCTCCTTCTCCTTCTTCTGATTCTTCTGATTCACCCTCCAGACTTCACCTTCTCCTTCTCCATCTTCTGCTTCTTCTGATTCACCCTCCTGACTTCACCTTCTCCTTCTCCTTCTTCTACTTCTTCTGATTCACCCTCCTGACTTCACCTTCTCCTTCTCCATCTTCTACTTCTTCTGCTTCACCCTCCAGACTTCAAGTTCTCCTTCTCCTTCTTCTACTTCTTCTGATTCACCCTCCAGACTTCACCTTCTCCTTCTCCTTCTTCTACTTCATCTGATTCACCCTCCAGACTTCACCTTCTCCTTCTCCTTCTTCTGCTTCTTCTGATTCACCCTCCAGACTTCACCTTCTCCTTCTCCTTCGTCTACTTCTTCTGATTCACCCTCCAGACTACACCTTCTCCTTCTCCTTCTTCTACTTCTTCTGATTCACCCTCCAGACTTCACCTTCTCCTTCTCCTTCTTCTGTTTCTTCTGATTCACCCTCCAGACTTCATCTTCTCCTTCTCCTTCTTCTACTTCTTCTGATTCACCCTCCAGACATCACCTTCTCCTTCTCCTTCTTCTGCTTCTTCTGATTCACCCTCCAGACTTCACCTTCTCCTTCTCCTTCTTCTACTTCTTCTGATTCACCCTCCAGACTTCACCTTCTCCTTCTCCTTCTTCTGTTTCTTCTGATTCACCCTCCAGACTTCACCTTCTCCTTCTCCTTCTTCTGCTTCTTCTGATTCACCCTCCAGACTTCACCTTCTCCTTCTCCTTCTTCTACTTCTTCTGATTCACCCTCCAGACTTCACCTTCTCCTTCTCCTTCTTCTACTTCTTCTGATTCACCCTCCAGTCTTCACCTTCTCCTTCTCCTTCTTTTGTTTCTTCTGCTTCACCCTCCAGACTTCACCTTCTCCTTCTCTTTTTCTGCTTCTTCTGATTCACCCTCCAGACTTCACCTTCTCCTTCTCCTTCTTCTGCTTCTTCTGATTCACCCTCCAGACTTCACCTTCTCCTTCTCCTTCGTCTACTTCTTCTGATTCACCCTCCAGACTACACCTTCTCCTTCTCCTTCTTCTACTTCTTCTGATTCACCCTCCAGACTTCACCTTCTCCTTCTCCTTCTTCTGTTTCTTCTGATTCACCCTCCAGACTTCATCTTCTCCTTCTCCTTCTTCTACTTCTTCTGATTCACCCTCCAGACTTCACCTTCTCCTTCTCCTTCTTCTACTTCTTCTGATTCACCCTCCAGACTTCATCTTCTCCTTCTCCTTCTTCTGCTTCTTCTGATTCACCCTCCAGACTTCACCTTCTCCTTCTCCTTCTTCTGCTTCTTCTGATTCACCCTCCAGACTTCAACTTCTCCTTCTCCTTCTTCTACTTCTTCTGATTCACCCTCGAGACTTCACCTTCTCCTTCTCCTTCTTCTACTTCTTCTGATTCACCCTCCAGTCTTCACCTTCTCCTTCTCCTTCTTCTGTTTCTTCTGCTTCACCCTCCAGACTTCACCTTCTCCTTCTCTTTCTTCTGCTTCTTCTGATTCACCCTCCAGACTTCACCTTCTCCTTCTCCTTCTTCTGATTCTTCTGATTCACCCTCCAGACTTCACCTTCTCCTTCTCCTTCTTCTGCTTCTTCTGATTCACCCTCCTGACTTCACCTTCTCCTTCTCCTTCTTCTACTTCTTCTGATTCACCCTCCTGACTTCACCTTCTCCTTCTCCTTCTTCTACTTCTTCTGCTTCACCCTCCAGACTTCACCTTCTCCTTCTCCTTCTTCTGCTTCTTCTGATTCACCCTCCAGACTTCACCTTCTCCTTCTCCTTCTTCTGCTTCTTCTGATTCACCCTCCAGACTTCACCTTCTCCTTCTCCTTATTCTGCTTCTTCTGATTCACACTCCAGACTTCACCTTCTCCTTCTCCTTATTCTGCTTCTTCTGATTCACCCTCCAGACTTCACCTTCTCCTTCTCCTTCCTCTGCTTCTTCTGATTCACCCTCCAGACTTCACCTTCTCCTTCTCCTTCTTCTGATTCTTCTGATTCACCCTCCAGACTTCACCTTCTCCTTCTCCATCTTCTGCTTCTTCTGATTCACCCTCCTGACTTCACCTTCTCCTTCTCCTTCTTCTACTTCTTCTGATTCACCCTCCTGACTTCACCTTCTCCTTCTCCTTCTTCTGCTTCTTCTGATTCACCCTCCAGACTTCACCTTCTCCTTCTCCTTCGTCTACTTCTTCTGATTCACCCTCCAGACTACACCTTCTCCTTCTCCTTCTTCTACTTCTTCTGATTCACCCTCCAGACTTCACCTTCTCCTTCTCCTTCTTCTGTTTCTTCTGATTCACCCTCCAGACTTCATCTTCTCCTTCTCCTTCTTCTACTTCTTCTGATTCACCCTCCAGACTTCACCTTCTCCTTCTCCTTCTTCTGCTTCTTCTGATTCACCCTCCAGACTTCACCTTCTCCTTCTCCTTCTTCTACTTCTTCTGATTCACCCTCCAGACTTCACCTTCTCCTTCTCCTTCTTCTGTTTCTTCTGATTCACCCTCCAGACTTCACCTTCTCCTTCTCCTTCTTCTGCTTCTTCTGATTCACCCTCCAGACTTCACCTTCTCCTTCTCCTTCTTCTACTTCTTCTGATTCACCCTCCAGACTTCACCTTCTCCTTCTCCTTCTTCTACTTCTTCTGATTCACCCTCCAGTCCTCACCTTCTCCTTCTCCTTCTTTTGTTTCTTCTGCTTCACCCTCCAGACTTCACCTTCTCCTTCTCTTTTTCTGCTTCTTCTGATTCACCCTCCAGACTTCACCTTCTCCTTCTCCTTCTTCTGATTCTTCTGATTCACCCTCCAGACTTCACCTTCTCCTTCTCCTTCTTCTGCTTCTTCTGATTCACCCTCCAGACTTCACCTTCTCCTTCTCCTTCTTCTGCTTCTTCTGATTCACCCTCCAGACTTCACCTTCTCCTTCTCCTTATTCTGCTTCTTCTGATTCACAATCCAGACTTCACCTTCTCCTTCTCCTTATTCTGCTTCTTCTGATTCACCCTCCAGACTTCACCTTCTCCTTCTCCTTCCTCTGCTTCTTCTGATTCACCCTCCAGACTTCACCTTCTCCTTCTCCTTCTTCTGATTCTTCTGATTCACCCTCCAGACTTCACCTTCTCCTTCTCCATCTTCTGCTTCTTCTGATTCACCCTCCTGACTTCACCTTCTCCTTCTCCTTCTTCTACTTCTTCTGATTCACCCTCCTGACTTCACCTTCTCCTTCTCCATCTTCTACTTCTTCTGCTTCACCCTCCAGACTTCAACTTCTCCTTCTCCTTCTTCTACTTCTTCTGATTCACCCTCCAGACTTCACCTTCTCCTTCTCCTTCTTCTGCTTCTTCTGATTCACCCTCCAGACTTCACCTTCTCCTTCTCCTTCTTCTGCTTCTTCTGATTCACCCTCCAGACTTCACCTTCTCCTTCTCCTTCTTCTACTTCATCTGATTCACCCTCCAGACTTCACCTTCTCCTTCTCCTTCTTCTGCTTCTTCTGATTCACCCTCCAGACTTCACCTTCTCCTTCTCCTTCTTCTGCTTCTTCTGATTCACCCTCCAGACTTCACCTTCTCCTTCTCCTTCTTCTACTTCATCTGATTCACCCTCCAGACTTCACCTTCTCCTTCTCCTTCTTCTGCTTCTTCTGATTCACCCTCCAGACTTCACCTTCTCCTTCTCCTTCGTCTACTTCTTCTGATTCACCCTCCAGACTACACCTTCTCCTTCTCCTTCTTCTACTTCTTCTGATTCACCCTCCAGACTTCACCTTCTCCTTCTCCTTCTTCTGTTTCTTCTGATTCACCCTCCAGACTTCATCTTCTCCTTCTCCTTCTTCTACTTCTTCTGATTCACCCTCCAGACTTCACCTTCTCCTTCTCCTTCTTCTACTTCTTCTGATTCACCCTCCAGACTTCATCTTCTCCTTCTCCTTCTTCTGCTTCTTCTGATTCACCCTCCAGACTTCACCTTCTCCTTCTCCTTCTTCTGCTTCTTCTGATTCACCCTCCAGACTTCAACTTCTCCTTCTCCTTCTTCTACTTCTGCTGATTCACCCTCCAGACTTCACCTTCTCCTTCTCCTTCCTCTACTTCTTCTGATTCACCCTCCAGTCTTCACCTTCTCCTTCTCCTTCTTCTGTTTCTTCTGCTTCACCCTCCAGACTTCACCTTCTCCTTCTCTTTCTTCTGCTTCTTCTGATTCACCCTCCAGACTTCACCTTCTCCTTCTCCTTCTTCTGATTCTTCTGATTCGCCCTCCAGACTTCACCTTCTCCTTCTCCTTCTTCTGCTTCTTCTGATTCACCCTCCTGACTTCACCTTCTCCTTCTCCTTCTTCTACTTCTTCTGATTCACCCTCCTGACTTCACCTTCTCCTTCTCCTTCTTCTACTTCTTCTGCTTCACCCTCCAGACTTCACCTTCTGCTTCTCCTTCTTCTACTTCTTCTGATTCAACCTCCAGACTTCACCTTCTCCTTCTCCTTCTTCTGCTTCTTCTGATTCACCCTCCAGACTTCACCTTCTCATTCTCCTTCTTCTGCTTCTTCTGCTGCGCCCTCCAGACTTCACCTTCTCCTTCTCCTTCTTCTGCTTCTTCTGCTTCACACTCCAGACTTCACCTTCTCCTTCTCCTTCTTCTGCTTCTTCTGCTGCGCCCTCCAGGCTTCACCTTCTCCTTCTCCTTCTTCTGCTTCTTCTGCTTCACCGTCCTGACTTCACCTTCTCCTTCTCCTTCTTCTACTTCTTCTGCTACACCCCCCTGACTTCACCTGCTCCTTCTCCTTCTTCTGCTTCTTCTGATTCACCCTCCTAACTTCACCTTCTCCTTCTCCTTCTTCTGCTTCTTCTGATTCACCCTCCTGACTTCACCTTCTCCTTCTCCTTATTCTGCTTCTTCTGATTCACACTCCAGACTTCACCTTCTCCTTCTCCTTATTCTGCTTCTTCTGATTCACCCTCCAGACTTCACCTTCTCCTTCTCCTTCCTCTGCTTCTTCTGATTCACCCTCCAGACTTCACCTTCTCCTTCTCCTTCTTCTGATTCTTCTGATTCACCCTCCAGACTTCACCTTCTCCTTCTCCATCTTCTGCTTCTTCTGATTCACCCTCCTGACTTCACCTTCTCCTTCTCCTTCTTCTACTTCTTCTGATTCACCCTCCTGACTTCACCTTCTCCTTCTCCATCTTCTACTTCTTCTGCTTCACCCTCCAGACTTCAACTTCTCCTTCTCCTTCTTCTACTTCTTCTGATTCACCCTCCAGACTTCACCTTCTCCTTCTCCTTCTTCTGCTTCTTCTGATTCACCCTCCAGACTTCACCTTCTCCTTCTCCTTCGTCTACTTCTTCTGATTCACCCTCCAGACTACACCTTCTCCTTCTCCTTCTTCTACTTCTTCTGATTCACCCTCCAGACTTCACCTTCTCCTTCTCCTTCTTCTGTTTCTTCTGATTCACCCTCCAGACTTCATCTTCTCCTTCTCCTTCTTCTACTTCTTCTGATTCACCCTCCAGACTTCACCTTCTCCTTCTCCTTCTTCTGCTTCTTCTGATTCACCCTCCAGACTTCACCTTCTCCTTCTCCTTCTTCTACTTCTTCTGATTCACCCTCGAGACTTCACCTTCTCCTTCTCCTTCTTCTGTTTCTTCTGATTCACCCTCCAGACTTCACCTTCTCCTTCTCCTTCTTCTGCTTCTTCTGATTCACCCTCCAGACTTCACCTTCTCCTTCTCCTTCTTCTACTTCTTCTGATTCACCCTCCAGACTTCACCTTCTCCTTCTCCTTCTTCTACTTCTTCTGATTCACCCTCCAGTCTTCACCTTCTCCTTCTCCTTCTTCTGTTTCTTCTGCTTCACCCTCCAGACTTCACCTTCTCCTTCTCTTTTTCTGCTTCTTCTGATTCACCCTCCAGACTTCACCTTCTCCTTCTCCTTCTTCTGATTCTTCTGATTCACCCTCCAGACTTCACCTTCTCCTTCTCCTTCTTCTGCTTCTTCTGATTCACCCTCCAGACTTCACCTTCTCCTTCTCCTTCTTCTGCTTCTTCTGATTCACCCTCCAGACTTCACCTTCTCCTTCTCCTTATTCTGCTTCTTCTGATTCACACTCCAGACTTCACCTTCTCCTTCTCCTTATTCTGCTTCTTCTGATTCACCCTCCAGACTTCACCTTCTCCTTCTCCTTCCTCTGCTTCTTCTGATTCACCCTCCAGACTTCACCTTCTCCTTCTCCTTCTTCTGATTCTTCTGATTCACCCTCCAGACTTCACCTTCTCCTTCTCCATCTTCTGCTTCTTCTGATTCACCCTCCTGACTTCACCTTCTCCTTCTCCTTCTTCTACTTCTTCTGATTCACCCTCCTGACTTCACCTTCTCCTTCTCCATCTTCTACTTCTTCTGCTTCACCCTCCAGACTTCAACTTCTCCTTCTCCTTCTTCTACTTCTTCTGATTCACCCTCCAGACTTCACCTTCTCCTTCTGCTTCTTCTGCTTCTTCTGATTCACCCTCCAGACTTCACCTTCTCCTTCTCCTTCTTCTGCTTCTTCTGATTCACCCTCCAGACTTCACCTTCTCCTTCTCCTTCTTCTACTTCATCTGATTCACCCTCCAGACTTCACCTTCTCCTTCTCCTTCTTCTGCTTCTTCTGATTCACCCTCCAGACTTCACCTTCTCCTTCTCCTTCTTCTGCTTCTTCTGATTCACCCTCCAGACTTCACCTTCTCCTTCTCCTTCTTCTACTTCATCTGATTCACCCTCCAGACTTCACCTTCTCCTTCTCCTTCTTCTGCTTCTTCTGATTCACCCTCCAGACTTCACCTTCTCCTTCTCCTTCGTCTGCTTCTTCTGATTCACCCTCCAGACTACACCTTCTCCTTCTCCTTCTTCTACTTCTTCTGATTCACCCTCCAGACTTCACCTTCTCCTTCTCCTTCTTCTGTTTCTTCTGATTCACCCTCCAGACTTCATCTTCTCCTTCTCCTTCTTCTACTTCTTCTGATTCACCCTCCAGACTTCACCTTCTCCTTCTCCTTCTTCTACTTCTTCTGATTCACCCTCCAGACTTCATCTTCTCCTTCTCCTTCTTCTGCTTCTTCTGATTCACCCTCCAGACTTCACCTTCTCCTTCTCCTTCTTCTACTTCTTCTGATTCACCCTCCAGACTTCATCTTCTCCTTCTCCTTCTTCTGCTTCTTCTGATTCACCCTCCAGACTTCACCTTCTCCTTCTCCTTCTTCTGCTTCTTCTGATTCACCCTCCAGACTTCAACTTCTCCTTCTCCTTCTTCTACTTCTGCTGATTCACCCTCCAGACTTCACCTTCTCCTTCTCCTTCCTCTACTTCTTCTGATTCACCCTCCAGTCTTCACCTTCTCCTTCTCCTTCTTCTGTTTCTTCTGCTTCACCCTCCAGACTTCACCTTCTCCTTCTCTTTCTTCTGCTTCTTCTGATTCACCCTCCAGACTTCACCTTCTCCTTCTCCTTCTTCTGATTCTTCTGATTCGCCCTCCAGACTTCACCTTCTCCTTCTCCTTCTTCTGCTTCTTCTGATTCACCCTCCTGACTTCACCTTCTCCTTCTCCTTCTTCTACTTCTTCTGATTCACCCTCCTGACTTCACCTTCTCCTTCTCCTTCTTCTACTTCTTCTGCTTCACCCTCCAGACTTCACCTTCTCCTTCTCCTTCTTCTACTTCTTCTGATTCAACCTCCAGACTTCACCTTCTCCTTCTCCTTCTTCTGCTTCTTCTGATTCACCCTCCAGACTTCACCTTCTCATTCTCCTTCTTCTGCTTCTTCTGCTGCGCCCTCCAGACTTCACCTTCTCCTTCTCCTTCTTCTGCTTCTTCTGCTTCACACTCCAGACTTCACCTTCTCCTTCTCCTTCTTCCGCTTCTTCTGCTGCGCCCTCCAGGCTTCACCTTCTCCTTCTCCTTCTTCTGCTTCTTCTGCTTCACCGTCCTGACTTCACCTTCTCCTTCTCCTTCTTCTACTTCTTCTGCTACACCCCCCTGACTTCACCTGCTCCTTCTCCTTCTTCTGCTTCTTCTGATTCACCCTCCTAACTTCACCTTCTCCTTCTCCTTCTTCTGCTTCTTCTGATTCACCCTCCTGACTTCACCTTCTCCTTCTCCTTATTCTGCTTCTTCTGATTCACACTCCAGACTTCACCTTCTCCTTCTCCTTATTCTGCTTCTTCTGATTCACCCTCCAGACTTCACCTTCTCCTTCTCCTTCCTCTGCTTCTTCTGATTCACCCTCCAGACTTCACCTTCTCCTTCTCCTTCTTCTGATTCTTCTGATTCACCCTCCAGACTTCACCTTCTCCTTCTCCATCTTCTGCTTCTTCTGATTCACCCTCCTGACTTCACCTTCTCCTTCTCCTTCTTCTACTTCTTCTGATTCACCCTCCTGACTTCACCTTCTCCTTCTCCATCTTCTACTTCTTCTGCTTCACCCTCCAGACTTCAACTTCTCCTTCTCCTTCTTCTACTTCTTCTGATTCACCCTCCAGACTTCACCTTCTCCTTCTCCTTCTTCTGCTTCTTCTGATTCACCCTCCAGACTTCACCTTCTCCTTCTCCTTCGTCTACTTCTTCTGATTCACCCTCCAGACTACACCTTCTCCTTCTCCTTCTTCTACTTCTTCTGATTCACCCTCCAGACTTCACCTTCTACTTCTCCTTCTTCTGTTTCTTCTGATTCACCCTCCAGACTTCATCTTCTCCTTCTCCTTCTTCTACTTCTTCTGATTCACCCTCCAGACTTCACCTTCTCCTTCTCCTTCTTCTGCTTCTTCTGATTCACCCTCCAGACTTCACCTTCTCCTTCTCCTTCTTCTACTTCTTCTGATTCACCCTCGAGACTTCACCTTCTCCTTCTCCTTCTTCTGTTTCTTCTGATTCACCCTCCAGACTTCACCTTCTCCTTCTCCTTCTTCTGCTTCTTCTGATTCACCCTCCAGACTTCACCTTCTCCTTCTCCTTCTTCTACTTCTTCTGATTCACCCTCCAGACTTCACCTTCTCCTTCTCCTTCTTCTACTTCTTCTGATTCACCCTCCAGTCTTCACCTTCTCCTTCTCCTTCTTCTGTTTCTTCTGCTTCACCCTCCAGACTTCACCTTCTCCTTCTCTTTTTCTGCTTCTTCTGATTCACCCTCCAGACTTCACCTTCTCCTTCTCCTTCTTCTGATTCTTCTGATTCACCCTCCAGACTTCACCTTCTCCTTCTCCTTCTTCTGCTTCTTCTGATTCACCCTCCAGACTTCACCTTCTCCTTCTCCTTCTTCTGCTTCTTCTGATTCACCCTCCAGACTTCACCTTCTCCTTCTCCTTATTCTGCTTCTTCTGATTCACACTCCAGACTTCACCTTCTCCTTCTCCTTATTCTGCTTCTTCTGATTCACCCTCCAGACTTCACCTTCTCCTTCTCCTTCCTCTGCTTCTTCTGATTCACCCTCCAGACTTCACCTTCTCCTTCTCCTTCTTCTGATTCTTCTGATTCACCCTCCAGACTTCACCTTCTCCTTCTCCATCTTCTGCTTCTTCTGATTCACCCTCCTGACTTCACCTTCTCCTTCTCCTTCTTCTACTTCTTCTGATTAACCTCCTGACTTCACCTTCTCCTTCTCCATCTTCTACTTCTTCTGCTTCACCCTCCAGACTTCAACTTCTCCTTCTCCTTCTTCTACTTCTTCTGATTCACCCTCCAGACTTCACCTTCTCCTTCTCCTTCTTCTGCTTCTTCTGATTCACCCTCCAGACTTCACCTTCTCCTTCTCCTTCTTCTGCTTCTTCTGATTCACCCTCCAGACTTCACCTTCTCCTTCTCCTTCTTCTACTTCATCTGATTCACCCTCCAGACTTCACCTTCTCCTTCTCCTTCTTCTGCTTCTTCTGATTCACCCTCCAGACTTCACCTTCTCCTTCTCCTTCTTCTGCTTCTTCTGATTCACCCTCCAGACTTCACCTTCTCCTTCTCCTTCTTCTACTTCATCTGATTCACCCTCCAGACTTCACCTTCTCCTTCTCCTTCTTCTGCTTCTTCTGATTCACCCTCCAGACTTCACCTTCTCCTTCTCCTTCGTCTGCTTCTTCTGATTCACCCTCCAGACTACACCTTCTCCTTCTCCTTCTTCTACTTCTTCTGATTCACCCTCCAGACTTCACCTTCTCCTTCTCCTTCTTCTGTTTCTTCTGATTCACCCTCCAGACTTCATCTTCTCCTTCTCCTTCTTCTACTTCTTCTGATTCACCCTCCAGACTTCACCTTCTCCTTCTCCTTCTTCTACTTCTTCTGATTCACCCTCCAGACTTCATCTTCTCCTTCTCCTTCTTCTGCTTCTTCTGATTCACCCTCCAGACTTCACCTTCTCCTTCTCCTTCTTCTGCTTCTTCTGATTCACCCTCCAGACTTCAACTTCTCCTTCTCCTTCTTCTACTTCTTCTGATTCACCCTCCAGACTTCACCTTCTCCTTCTCCTTCCTCTACTTCTTCTGATTCACCCTCCAGTCTTCACCTTCTCCTTCTCCTTCTTCTGTTTCTTCTGCTTCACCCTCCAGACTTCACCTTCTCCTTCTCTTTCTTCTGCTTCTTCTGATTCACCCTCCAGACTTCACCTTCTCCTTCTCCTTCTTCTGATTCTTCTGATTCACCCTCCAGACTTCACCTTCTCCTTCTCCTTCTTCTGCTTCTTCTGATTCACCCTCCTGATTCACCTTCTCCTTCTCCTTCTTCTACTTCTTCTGATTCACCCTCCTGACTTCACCTTCTCCTTCTCCTTCTTCTACTTCTTCTGCTTCACCCTCCAGACTTCACCTTCTCCTTCTCCTTCTTCTACTTCTTCTGATTCAACCTCCAGACTTCACCTTCTCCTTCTCCTTCTTCTGCTTCTTCTGATTCACCCTCCAGACTTCACCTTCTCATTCTCCTTCTTCTGCTTCTTCTGCTGCGCCCTCCAGACTTCACCTTCTCCTTCTCCTTCTTCTGCTTCTTCTGCTTCACACTCCAGACTTCACCTTCTCCTTCTCCTTCTTCTGCTTCTTCTGCTGCGCCCTCCAGGCTTCACCTTCTCCTTCTCCTTCTTCTGCTTCTTCTGCTTCACCGTCCTGACTTCACCTTCTCCTTCTCCTTCTTCTACTTCTTCTGCTACACCCCCCTGACTTCACCTGCTCCTTCTCCTTCTTCTGCTTCTTCTGATTCACCCTCCTAACTTCACCTTCTCCTTCTCCTTCTTCTGCTTCTTCTGATTCACCCTCCTGACTTCACCTTCTCCTTCTCCTTCTTCTGCTTCTTCTGATTCACCCTCCAGACTTCACCTTCTCCTTCTCCTTCTTCTGCTTCTTCTGATTCACCCTCCAGACTTCACCTTCTCCTTCTTCTGCTTCTTCTGATTCACCCTCCAGACCTCACCTTCTCCTTCTCCTTCTTCTACTTCTTCTGATTCACCCTCCAGACTTCATCTTCTCCTTCTCCTTCTTCTGCTTCTTCTGATTCACCCTCCAGTCTTCACCTTCTCCTTCTCCTTCTTCTGCTTCTTCTGATTCACCCTCCAGACTTCACCTTCTCCTTCTCCTTCTTCTACTTCTTCTGATTCACCCTCCAGGCTTCACCTTCTCCTTCTCCTTCTTCTACTTCTTCTGATTCACCCTCCAGTCTTCACCTTCTCCTTCTCCTTCTTCTGTTTCTTCTGCTTCACCCTCCAGACTTCACCTTCTCCTTCTCTTTCTTCTGCTTCTTCTGCTTCACCCTCCAGACTTCACCTTCTCCTTCTCCTTCTTCTGATTCTTCTGATTCACCCTCCAGACTTCACCTTCTCTATCTCCTTCTTCTGCTTCTTCTGATTCACCCTCCTGACTTCACCTTCTCCTTCTCCTTCTTCTACTTCTTCTGCTTCACCCTCCAGACTTCAACTTCTCCTTGTCCTTCTTCTACATCTTCTGATTCACCCTCCTGACTTCACCTTCTCCTTCTCCTTCTTCTACTTCTTCTGCTTCACCCTCCAGACTTCACCGTCTCCTTCTCCTTCTTCTACTTCTTCTGATTCACCCTCCAGACTTCACCTTCTCCTTCTCCTTCTTCTACTTCTTCTGATTCACCCTCCAGACTTCACCTTCTCCTTCTCCTTCTTCTACTTCTTCTGATTCACCCTCCAGACTTCACCTTCTCCTTCTCCTTCTTCTGCTTCTTCTGATTCACCCTCCAGACTTCACCTTCTCCTTCTCCTTATTCTGCTTCTTCTGAATCACCCTCCAGACTTCACCTTCTCCTTCTCCTTCTTCTGCTTCTTCTGATTCACCCTCCAGACTTCACCTTCTCCTTCTCCTTCTTCTGCTTCTTCTGATTCACCCTCCAGACTTCACCTTCTCCTTCTCCTTCTTCTACGTATTCTGATTCACCCTCCAGACTTCACCTTCTCCATCTCCTTATTCTGCTTCTTCTGATTCACCCTCCAGACTTCACCTTCTCCTTCTCCTTCATCTACTTCTTCTGATTCACCCTCCAGACTTCACCTTCTCCTTCTCCTTCTTCTGCTTCTTCTGATTCACCCTCCAGACTTCACCTTCTCCTTCTCCTTCTTCTGCTTCTTCTGATTCACCCTCCAGACTTCACCTTCTCCTTCTCCTTCTTCTACTTCTTCTGATTCACCCTCCAGACTTCACCTTCTCCTTCTTCTGCTTCTTCTGATTCACCCTCCAGACTTTACCTTCTCCTTCTCCTTCGTCTACTTCTTCTGATTCACCCTCCAGACTACACCTTCTCCTTCTCCTTCTTCTACTTCTTCTGATTCACCCTCCAGACTTCACCTTCTCCTGCTCCTTCTTCTGTTTCTTCTGATTCACCCTCCAGACTTCATCTTCTCCTTCTCCTTCTTCTACTTCTTCTGATTCACCCTCCAGACTTCACCTTCTCCTTCTCCTTCTTCTACTTCTTCTGATTCACCCTCCAGACTTCATCTTCTCCTTCTCCTTCTTCTGCTTCTTCTGATTCACCCTCCAGACTTCACCTTCTCCTTCTCCTTCTTCTGCTTCTTCTGATTCACCCTCCAGACTTCAACTTCTCCTTCTCCTTCTTCTACTTCTTCTGATTCACCCTCCAGACTTCACCTTCTCCTTCTCCTTCTTCTACTTCTTCCGATTCACCCTCCAGACTTCATCTTCTCCTTCTCCTTCTTCTGCTTCTTCTGATTCACCCTCCAGACTTCACCTTCTCCTTCTCCTTCTTCTGCTTCTTCTGATTCACCCTCCAGACTTCACCTTCTCCTTCTCCTTCTTCTACTTCTTCTGATTCACCCTCCAGACTGCACCTTCTCCTTCTCCTTCTTCTACTTCTTCTGATTCACCCTCCAGTCTTCACCTTCTCCTTCTCCTTCTTCTGTTTCTTCTGCTTCACCCTCCAGACTTCACCTTCTCCTTCTCTTTCTTCTGCTTCTTCTGATTCACCCTCCAGACTTCACCTTCTCCTTCTCCTTCTTCTGATTCTTCTGATTCACCCTCCAGACTTCACCTTCTCCTTCTCCTTCTTCTGCTTCTTCTGATTCACCCTCCTGACTTCACCTTCTCCTTCTGCTTCTTCTACTTCTTCTGCTTCACCCTCCAGACTTCACCTTCTCCTTCTTCTACTTCTTCTGATTCACCCTCCAGACTTCACCTTCTCCTTCTCCATCTTCTGCTTCTTCTGATTCACCCTCCAGATTTCACCTTCTCCTTCTCCTTATTCTGCTTCTTCTGATTCACCCTCCTGACTTCACCTTCTCCTTCTCCTTCTTCTACTTCTTCTGCTTCACCCTCCTGACTTCACCTTCTCCTTCTCCTTCTTCTACTTCTTCTGATTCACCCTCCAGACTTCACCTTCTCCTTCTCCTTCTTCTGCTTCTTCTGATTCATCCTCCAGACTTAACCTTCCCCTTCTCCTTATTCTGCTTCTTCTGATTCACCCTCCAGACTTCACCTTCTCCTTCTCCTTCTTCTGCTTCTTCTGATTCACCCTCCAGACTTCACCTTCTCCTTCTCCTTCTTCTGCTTCTTCTGATTCACCCTCCAGACTTCACCTTCTCCTTCTCCTTCTTCTACTTCTTCTGATTCACCCTCCAGACTTCACCTTCTCCTTCTCCTTCTTCTGCTTCTTCTGATTCACCCTCCTGACTTCACCTTCTCCTTCTCCTTCTTCTACATCTTCTGATTCACCCTCCTGACTTCACCTTCTCCTTCTCCTTCTTCTACTTCTTCTGATTCACCCTCCAGACTTCACCTTCTCCTTCTCCTTCTTCTGCTTCTTCTGATTCACCCTCCAGACTTCACCTTCTCATTCTCCTTCTTCTGCTTCCTCTGCTGCGCCCTCCAGGCTTCACCTTCTCCTTCTCCTTCTTCTGCTTCTTGTGCTTCACCGTCCTGACTTCACCTTCTCCTTCTCCTTCTTCTACTTCTTCTGCTACACCCCCCTGACTTCACCTGCTCCTTCTCCTTCTTCTGCTTCTTCTAATTCACCCTCCTAACTTCACCTTCTCCTTCTCCTTCTTCTGCTTCTTCTGATTCACCCTCCTGACTTCACCTTCTCCTTCTCCTTCTTCTGCTTCTTCTGATTCACCCTCCAGACTTCAACTTCTCCTTCTCCTTCTTCTGATTCACCCTCCAGACTTCACCTTCTCCTTCTCCTTCTTCTGCTTCTTCTGATTCACCCTCCAGACCTCACCTTCTCCTTCTCCTTCTACTTCTTCTGATTCACCCTCCAGACTTCATCTTCTCCTTCTCCTTATTCTGCTTCTTCTGATTCACCCTCCAGACTTCACCTTCTCCTTCTCCTTCTTCTGCTTCTTCTGATTCACCCTCCAGACTTCACCTTCTCCTTCTCCTTCTTCTACTTCTTCTGATTCACCCTCCAGACTTCACCTTCTCCTTCTCCTTCTTCTACTTCTTCTGATTCACCCTCCAGTCTTCACCTTCTCCTTCTCCTTCTTCTGTTTCTTCTGCTTCACCCTCCAGACTTCACCTTCTCCTTCTCTTTCTTCTGCTTCTTCTGCTTCACCCTCCAGACTTCACCTTCTCCTTCTCCTTCTTCTGATTCTTCTGATTCAACCTCCAGACTTCACCTTCTCTATCTCCTTCTTCTGCTTCTTCTGATTCACCCTCCTGACTTCACCTTCTCCTTCTCCTTCTTCTACTTCTTCTGATTCACCCTCCTGACTTCACCTTCTCCTTCTCCTTCTTCTACTTCTTCTGCTTCACCCTCCAGACTTCACCTTCTCCTTCTCCTTCTTCTACTTCTTCTGATTCACCCTCCAGACTTCACCTTCTCCTTCTCCTTCTTCTGCTTCTTCTGATTCACCCTCCAGACTTAACCTTCTCCTTCTCCTTATTCTGCTTCTTCTGATTCACCCTCCAGACTTCACCTTCTCCTTCTCCTTCTTCTGCTTCTTCTGATTCACCCTCCAGACTTCACCTTCTCCTTCTCCTTCTTCTGCTTCTTCTGATTCACCCTCCAGACTTCACCTTCTCCTTCTCCTTCTTCTACTTCTTCTGATTCACCCTCCAGACTTCACCTTCTCCTTCTCCTTCTTCTGCTTCTTCTGATTCACCCTCCTGACTTCACCTTCTCCTTGTCCTTCTTCTACATCTTCTGATTCACCCTCCTGACTTCACCTTCTCCTTCTCCTTCTTCTACTTCTTCTGCTTCACCCTCCAGACTTCACCTTCTCCTTCTCCTTCTTCTACTTCTTCTGATTCACCCTCCAGACTTCACCTTCTCCTTCTCCTTCTTCTACTTCTTCTGATTCACCCTCCAGACTTCACCTTCTCCTTCTCCTTCTTCTACTTCTTCTGATTCACCCTCCAGACTTCACCTTCTCCTTCTCCTTCTTCTGCTTCTTCTGATTCACCCTCCAGACTTCACCTTCTCCTTCTCCTTATTCTGCTTCTTCTGAATCACCCTCCAGACTTCACCTTCTCCTTCTCCTTCTTCTGCTTCTTCTGATTCACCCTCCAGACTTCACCTTCTACTTCTCCTTCTTCTGCTTCTTCTGATTCAGCCTCCAGACTTCACCTTCTCCTTCTCCTTCTTCTACGTCTTCTGATTCACCCTCCAGACTTCACCTTCTCCATCTCCTTATTCTGCTTCTTCTGATTCACCCTCCAGACTTCACCTTCTCCTTCTCCTTCATCTACTTCTTCTGATTCACCCTCCAGACTTCACCTTCTCCTTCTCCTTCTTCTGCTTCTTCTGATTCACCCTCCAGACTTCACCTTCTCCTTCTCCTTCTTCTGCTTCTTCTGATTCACCCTCCAGACTTCACCTTCTCCTTCTCCTTCTTCTACTTCTTCTGATTCACCCTCCAGACTTCACCTTCTCCTTCTTCTGCTTCTTCTGATTCACCCTCCAGACTTTACCTTCTCCTTCTCCTTCGTCTACTTCTTCTGATTCACCCTCCAGACTACACCTTCTCCTTCTCCTTCTTCTACTTCTTCTGATTCACCCTCCAGACTTCACCTTCTCCTGCTCCTTCTTCTGTTTCTTCTGATTCACCCTCCAGACTTCATCTTCTCCTTCTCCTTCTTCTACTTCTTCTGATTCACCCTCCAGACTTCACCTTCTCCTTCTCCTTCTTCTACTTCTTCTGATTCACCCTCCAGACTTCATCTTCTCCTTCTCCTTCTTCTGCTTCTTCTGATTCACCCTCCAGACTTCACCTTCTCCTTCTCCTTCTTCTGCTTCTTCTGATTCACCCTCCAGACTTCAACTTCTCCTTCTCCTTCTTCTACTTCTTCTGATTCACCCTCCAGACTTCACCTTCTCCTTCTCCTTCTTCTACTTCTTCCGATTCACCCTCCAGACTTCATCTTCTCCTTCTCCTTCTTCTGCTTCTTCTGATTCACCCTCCAGACTTCACCTTCTCCTTCTCCTTCTTCTGCTTCTTCTGATTCACCCTCCAGACTTCACCTTCTCCTTCTCCTTCTTCTACTTCTTCTGATTCACCCTCCAGACTTCACCTTCTCCTTCTCCTTCTTCTACTTCTTCTGATTCACCCTCCAGTCTTCACCTTCTCCTTCTCCTTCTTCTGTTTCTTCTGCTTCACCCTCCAGACTTCACCTTCTCCTTCTCTTTCTTCTGCTTCTTCTGATTCACCCTCCAGACTTCACCTTCTCCTTCTCCTTCTTCTGATTCTTCTGATTCACCCTCCAGACTTCACCTTCTCCTTCTCCTTCTTCTGCTTCTTCTGATTCACCCTCCTGACTTCACCTTCTCCTTCTGCTTCTTCTACTTCTTCTGCTTCACCCTCCAGACTTCACCTTCTCCTTCTCCTTCTTCTACTTCTTCTGATTCACCCTCCAGACTTCACCTTCTCCTTCTCCTTCTTTTGCTTCTTCTGATTCACCCTCCAGATTTCACCTTCTCCTTCTCCTTATTCTGCTTCTTCTGATTCACCCTCCAGACTTCACCTTCTCCTTCTCCTTATTCTGTTTCTTTTGATTCACCCTCCAGACTTCACCTTCTCCTTCTCCTTCCTCTGCTTCTTCTGATTCACCCTCCAGACTTCACCTTCTCCTTCTCCTTCTTCTGATTCTTCTGATTCACCCTCCAGACTTCACCTTCTCCTTCTCCATCTTCTGCTTCTTCTGATTCACCCTCCTGACTTCACCTTCTCCTTCTCCTTCTTCTACTTCTTCTGATTCACCCTCCTGACTTCACCTTCTCCTTCTCCATCTTCTACTTCTTCTGCTTCACCCTCCAGACTTCAACTTCTCCTTCTCCTTCTTCTACTTCTTCTGATTCACCCTCCAGACTTCACCTTCTCCTTCTCCTTCTTCTGCTTCTTCTGATTCACCCTCCAGACTTCACCTTCTCCTTCTCCTTCTTCTGCTTCTTCTGATTCACCCTCCAGACTTCACCTTCTCCTTCTCCTTCTTCTACTTCTTCTGATTCACCCTCCAGACTTCACCTTCTCCTTCTCCTTCTTCTGCTTCTTCTGATTCACCCTCCAGACTTCAACTTCTCCTTCTCCTTCGTCTACTTCTTCTGATTCACCCTCCAGACTTCATCTTCTCCTTCTCCTTCTTCTGCTTCTTCTGATTCACCCTCCAGACTTCAACTTCTACTTCTCCTTCTTCTACTTCTTCTGATTCACCCTCCAGACTTCACCTTCTCCTTCTCCTTCTTCTACTTCTTCTGATTCACCCTCCAGTCTTCACCTTCTCCTTCTCCTTCTTCTGTTTCTTCTGCTTCACCCTCCAGACTTCACCTTCTCCTTCTCTTTCTTCTGCTTCTTCTGATTCACCCTCCAGACTTCACCTTCTCCTTCTCCTTCTTCTGATTCTTCTGATTCACCCTCCAGACTTCACCTTCTCCTTCTCCTTCTTCTGCTTCTTCTGATTCACCCTCCTGACTTCACCTTCTCCTTCTCCTTCTTCTACTTCTTCTGATTCACCCTCCTGACTTCACCTTCTCCTTCTCCTTCTTCTACTTCTTCTGCTTCACCCTCCAGACTTCACCTTCTCCTTCTCCTTCTTCTACTTCTTCTGATTCACCCTCCAGACTTCACCTTCTCCTTCTCCTTCTTCTGCTTCTTCTGATTCACCCTCCAGACTTCACCTTCTCATTCTCCTTCTTCTGCTTCTTCTGCTGCGCCCTCCAGACTTCACCTTCTCCTTCTCGTTCTTCTGCTTCTTCTGCTTCACACTCCAGACTTCACCTTCTCCTTCTCCTTCTTCTGCTTCTTCTGCTGCGCCCTCCAGGCTTCACCTTCTCCTTCTCCTTCTTCTGCTTCTTCTGCTTCATCGTCCTGACTTCACCTTCTCCTTCTCCTTCTTCTACTTCTTCTGCTACACCCCCCTGACTTCACCTGCTCCTTCTCCTTTTTCTGCTTCTTCTGATTCACCCTCCTAACTTCACCTTCTCCTTCTCCTTCTTCTGCTTCTTCTGATTCACCCTCCTGACTTCACCTTCTCCTTCTCCTTCTTCTGCTTCTTCTGATTCACCCTCCAGACTTCACCTTCTCCTTCTCCTTCTTCTGCTTCTTCTGATTCACCCTCCAGACTTCACCTTCTCCTTCTCCTTCTTCTGCTTCTTCTGATTCACCCTCCAGACCTCACCTTCTCCTTCTCCTTCTTCTACTTCTTCTGATTCACCCTCCAGATTTCATCTTCTCCTTCTCCTTCTTCTGCTTCTTCTGATTCACCCTCCAGACTTCACCTTCTCCTTCTCCTTCTTCTGCTTCTTCTGATTCACCCTCCAGACTTCACCTTCTCCTTCTCCTTCTTCTACTTCTTCTGATTCACCCTATAGACTTCACCTTCTCCTTCTCCTTCTTCTACTTCTTCTGATTCACCCTCCAGTCTTCACCTTCTCCTTCTCCTTCTTCTGTTTCTTCTGCTTCACCCTCCAGACTTCACCTTCTCCTTCTCTTTCTTCTGCTTCTTCTGCTTCACCCTCCAGACTTCACCTTCTCCTTCTCCTTCTTCTGATTCTTCTGATTCACCCTCAAGACTTCACCTTCTATATCTCCTTCTTCTGCTTCTTCTGATTCACCCTCCTGACTTCACCTTCTCCTTCTCCTTCTTCTACTTCTTCTGATTCACCCTCCTGACTTCACCTTCTCCTTCTCCTTCTTCTACTTCTTCTGCTTCACCCTCCAGACTTCACCTTCTCCTTCTCCTTCTTCTACTTCTTCTGATTCACCCCCCGACTTCACCTTCTCCTTCTCCTTCTTCTGCTTCTTCTGATTCACCCTCCAGACTTCACCTTCTCCTTCTCCTTATTCTGCTTCTTCTGATTCACCCTCCAGACTTCACCTTCTCCTTCTCCTTCTTCTGCTTCTTCTGATTCACCCTCCAGACTTCACCTTCTCCTTCTCCTTATTCTGCTTCTTCTGATTCATCCTCCAGACTTCACCTTCTCCTTCTCCTTCTTCTGCTTCTTCTGATTCACCCTCCAGACTTCACCTTCTCCTTCTCCTTCTACTGCTTCTTCTGATTCACCCTCCAGACTTCACCTTCTCCTTCTCCTTCTTCTACTTCTTCTGATTCACCCTCCAGACTTCACCTTCTCCTTCTCCTTCTTCTGCTTCTTCTGTTTCACCCTCCTGACTTCACCTTCTCCTTCTCCTTCTTCTACATCTTCTGATTCACCCTCCTGACTTCACCTTCTCCTTCTCCTTCTTCTACTTCTTCTGCTTCACCCTCCAGACTTCACCTTCTCCTTCTCCTTCTTCTACTTCTTCTGATTCACCCTCCAGACTTCACCTTCTCCTTCTCCTTCTTCTACTTCTTCTGCTTCACCCTCCAGACTTCACCTTCTCCTTCTCCATCTTCTACTTCTTCTGATTCACCCTCCAGACTTCACCTTCTCCTTTTCCTTCTTCTGCTTCTTCTGATTCACCCTCCAGACTTCACCTTCTCCTTCTCCTTATTCTGCTTCTTCTGATTCACCCGCCAGACTTCACCTTCTCCTTCTCCTTATTCTGCTTCTTCTGCTTCACACTCCAGACTTCACCTTCTCCTTCTCCTTCTTCTGCTTCTTCTGCTGCGCCCTCCAGGCTTCACCTTCTCCTTCTCCTTCTTCTGCTTCTTCTGCTTCATCGTCCTGACTTCACCTTCTCCTTCTCCTTCTTCTACTTCTTCTGCTACACCCCCCTGACTTCACCTGCTCCTTCTCCTTTTTCTGCTTCTTCTGATTCACCCTCCTAACTTCACCTTCTCCTTCTCCTTCTTCTGCTTCTTCTGATTCACCCTCCTGACTTCACCTTCTCCTTCTCCTTCTTCTGCTTCTTCTGATTCACCCTCCAGACTTCACCTTCTCCTTCTCCTTCTTCTGCTTCTTCTGATTCACCCTCCAGACTTCACCTTCTCCTTCTCCTTCTTCTGCTTCTTCTGATTCACCCTCCAGACCTCACCTTCTCCTTCTCCTTCTTCTACTTCTTCTGATTCACCCTCCAGATTTCATCTTCTCCTTCTCCTTCTTCTGCTTCTTCTGATTCACCCTCCAGACTTCACCTTCTCCTTCTCCTTCTTCTGCTTCTTCTGATTCACCCTCCAGACTTCACCTTCTCCTTCTCCTTCTTCTACTTCTTCTGATTCACCCTATAGACTTCACCTTCTCCTTCTCCTTCTTCTACTTCTTCTGATTCACCCTCCAGTCTTCACCTTCTCCTTCTCCTTCTTCTGTTTCTTCTGCTTCACCCTCCAGACTTCACCTTCTCCTTCTCTTTCTTCTGCTTCTTCTGCTTCACCCTCCAGACTTCACCTTCTCCTTCTCCTTCTTCTGATTCTTCTGATTCACCCTCAAGACTTCACCTTCTATATCATCTTCTTCTGCTTCTTCTGATTCACCCTCCTGACTTCACCTTCTCCTTCTCCTTCTTCTACTTCTTTTATTCACCCTCCTGACTTCACCTTCTCCTTCTCCTTCTTCTACTTCTTCTGCTTCACCCTCCAGACTTCACCTTCTCCTTCTCCTTCTTCTACTTCTTCTGATTCACCCCCCGACTTCACCTTCTCCTTCTCCTTCTTCTGCTTCTTCTGATTCACCCTCCAGACTTCACCTTCTCCTTCTCCTTATTCTGCTTCTTCTGATTCACCCTCCAGACTTCACCTTCTCCTTCTCCTTCTTCTGCTTCTTCTGATTCACCCTCCAGACTTCACCTTCTCCTTCTCCTTCTTCTGCTTCTTCTGATTCACCCTCCAGACTTCACCTTCTCCTTCTCCTTCTACTGCTTCTTCTGATTCACCCTCCAGACTTCACCTTCTCCTTCTCCTTCTTCTACTTCTTCTGATTCACCCTCCAGACTTCACCTTCTCCTTCTCCTTCTTCTGCTTCTTCTGTTTCACCCTCCTGACTTCACCTTCTCCTTCTCCTTCTTCTACATCTTCTGATTCACCCTCCTGACTTCACCTTCTCCTTCTCCTTCTTCTACTTCTTCTGCTTCACCCTCCAGACTTCACCTTCTCCTTCTCCTTCTTCTACTTCTTCTGATTCACCCTCCAGACTTCACCTTCTCCTTCTCCTTCTTCTACTTCTTCTGCTTCACCCTCCAGACTTCACCTTCTCCTTCTCCATCTTCTACTTCTTCTGATTCACCCTCCAGACTTCACCTTCTCCTTTTCCTTCTTCTGCTTCTTCTGATTCACCCTCCAGACTTCACCTTCTCCTTCTCCTTATTCTGCTTCTTCTGATTCACCCGCCAGACTTCACCTACTCCTTCTCCTTATTCTCCTTCTTCTGATTCACCCTCCAGACTTCACCTTCTCCTTCTCCTTCATCTACTTCTTCTGATTCACCCTCCTGACTTCACCTTCTCCTTCTCCTTCTTCTGCTTCTTCTGATTCACCCTCCAGACTTCACCTTCTCCTTCTCCTTCTTCTGCTTCTTCTGATTCACCCTCCTGACTTCACCTTCCCCTTCTCCTTCTTCTGCTTCTTCTGCTTGACCCTCCAGACTTCACCTTCTACTTCTCCTTCTTCTGCTTCTTCTGCTTCACCCTCCAGACTTCACCTTCTCCTTCTCCTTCTTCTGCTTCTTCTGCTTCACCCTCCTGACTTCACCTTCTCCTTCTCCTTCTTCTACTTCTTCTGATTCACCCTCCAGACTTCACCTTCTCCTTCTCCTTTTTCGGCTTCTTCTGATTCACCCTCCAGACTTCACATTCTCCTTCTCCTTCTTCTACTTCTTCTGATTCACCCTCGAGACTTCATCTTCTCCTTCTCCTTCTTATGCTTCTTCTGATTCACCCTCCAGACTTCACCTTCTCCTTCTCCTTCTTCTGCTTCTTCTGATTCACCCACCAGACTTCACCTTCTCCTTCTCCTTCTTCTACTTCTTCTGATTCACCCTCTAGACTTCAACTTCTCCTTCTCCTTCTTCTGCTTCTTCTGCTTCACCCTCCAGACTTCACCTTCTCGTTCTCCTTCTTCTGCTTCTTCTGCTGCGCCCTCCAGACTTCACCTTCTCCTTCTCCTTCTTCTGCTTCTTCTGCTTCACCCTCCTGACTTCACCTTCTCCTTCTCCTTCTTCTACTTCTTCTGATTCACCCTCCTGACTTCACCTTCTCCTTCTCCTTCTTCTGCTTCTTCTGATTCACCCTCCAGACTTCACCTTCTCCTTCTCCTTCTTCTGCTTCTTCTGATTCACCCTCCAGACTTCACCTTCTCCTTCTCCTTCTTCTGCTTCTTCTGATTCACCCTCCAGACCTCACCTTCTCCTTCTCCTTCTTCTTCTTCTTTTGATTCACCCTCCAGACTTCATCTTCTCCTTCTCCTTCTTCTGCATCTTCTGATTCACCCTCCAGACTTCACCTTCTCCTTCTCCTTCTTCTGCTTCTTCTGATTCACCCTCCAGACTTCACCTTCTCCTTCTCCTTCTTCTACTTCTTCTGATTCACCCTCCAGACTTCACCTTCTCCTTCTCCTTCTTTTACTTCTTCTGATTCAACCTCCAGTCTTCACCTTCTCCTTCTCCTTCTTCTGCTTCTTCTGATTCACCCTCCAGACTTCACCTTCTCCTTCTCCTTCTTCTGATTCTTTTGATTCACCCTCCAGACTTCACCTTCTCCTTCTCCTTCTTCTGCCTCTTCTGATTCACCCTCCTGACTTCACCCTCTCCTTCTCCTTCTTCTACTTCTTCTGATTCACCCTCCTGACTTCACCTTCTCCTTCTCCTTCTTCTACTTCTTCTGCTTCACCCTCCAGATTTCACCTTCTCCTTCTCCTTCTTCTGATTCTTTTGATTCACCCTCCAGACTTCACCTTCTCCTTCTCCTTCTTCTACTTCTTCTGATTCACCCTCCAGATTCACCTTCTCCTTCTCCTTCTTCTGCTTCTTCTGATTCACCCTCCAGACTTCACCTTCTCCTTCTCCTTATTCTGCTTCTTCTGATTCACCCGCCAGACTTCACCTTCTCCTTCTCCTTATTCTGCTTCTTCTGATTCACCCTCCAGACTTCACCTTCTCCTTCTCCTTCTACTGCTTCTTCTGATTCACCCTCCAGACTTCACCTTCTCCTTCTCCTTCTTCTACTTCTTCTGATTCACCCTCCAGACTTCACCTTCTCCTTCTCCTTCTTCTGCTTCTTCTGTTTCACCCTCCTGACTTCACCTTCTCCTTCTCCTTCTTCTACATCTTCTGATTCACCCTCCTGACTTCACCTTCTCCTTCTCCTTCTTCTACTTCTTCTGCTTCACCCTCCAGACTTCACCTTCTCCTTCTCCTTCTTCTACTTCTTCTGATTCACCCTCCAGACTTCACCTTCTCCTTCTCCTTCTTCTACTTCTTCTGCTTCACCCTCCAGACTTCACCTTCTCCTTCTCCATCTTCTACTTCTTCTGATTCACCCTCCAGACTTCACCTTCTCCTTTTCGTTCTTCTGCTTCTTCTGATTCGCCCTCCAGACTTCACCTTCTCCTTCTCCTTATTCTGCTTCTTCTGATTCACCCGCCAGACTTCACCTTCTCCTTCTCCTTATTCTGCTTCTTCTGCTTCACACTCCAGACTTCACCTTCTCCTTCTCCTTCTTCTGCTTCTTCTGCTGCGCCCTCCAGGCTTCACCTTCTCCTTCTCCTTCTTCTGCTTCTTCTGCTTCATCGTCCTGACTTCACCTTCTCCTTCTCCTTCTTCTACTTCTTCTGCTACACCCCCCTGACTTCACCTGCTCCTTCTCCTTTTTCTGCTTCTTCTGATTCACCCTCCTAACTTCACCTTCTCCTTCTCCTTCTTCTGCTTCTTCTGATTCACCCTCCTGACTTCACCTTCTCCTTCTCCTTCTTCTGCTTCTTCTGATTCACCTTCCAGACTTCACCTTCTCCTTCTCCTTCTTCTGCTTCTTCTGATTCACCCTCCAGACTTCACCTTCTCCTTCTCCTTCTTCTGCTTCTTCTGATTCACCCTCCAGACCTCACCTTCTCCTTCTCCTTCTTCCACTTCTTCTGATTCACCCTCCAGATTTCATCTTCTCCTTCTCCTTCTTCTGCTTCTTCTGATTCACCCTCCAGACTTCACCTTCTCCTTCTCCTTCTTCTGCTTCTTCTGATTCACCCTCCAGACTTCACCTTCTCCTTCTCCTTCTTCTACTTCTTCTGATTCACCCTATAGACTTCTCCTTCTCCTTCTCCTTCTTCTACTTCTTCTGATTCACCCTCCAGTCTTCACCTTCTCCTTCTCCTTCTTCTGTTTCTTCTGCTTCACCCTCCAGACTTCACCTTCTCCTTCTCTTTCTTCTGCTTCTTCTGCTTCACCCTCCAGACTTCACCTTCTCCTTCTCCTTCTTCTGATTCTTCTGATTCACCCTCAAGACTTCACCTTCTATATCTCCTTCTTCTGCTTCTTCTGATTCACCCTCCTGACTTCACCTTCTCCTTCTCCTTCTTCTACTTCTTCTGATTCACCCTCCTGACTTCACCTTCTCCTTCTCCTTCTTCTACTTCTTCTGCTTCACCCTCCAGACTTCACCTTCTCCTTCTCCTTCTTCTACTTCTTCTGATTCACCCCCCGACTTCACCTTCTCCTTCTCCTTCTTCTGCTTCTTCTGATTCACCCTCCAGACTTCACCTTCTCCTTCTCCTTATTCTGCTTCTTCTGATTCATCCTCCAGACTTCACCTTCTCCTTCTCCTTCTTCTGCTTCTTCTGATTCACCCTCCAGACTTCACCTTCTCCTTCTCCTTCTACTGCTTCTTCTGATTCACCCTCCAGACTTCACCTTCTCCTTCTCCTTCTTCTACTTCTTCTGATTCACCCTCCAGACTTCACCTTCTCCTTCTCCTTCTTCTGCTTCTTCTGTTTCACCCTCCTGACTTCACCTTCTCCTTCTCCTTCTTCTACATCTTCTGATTCACCCTCCTGACTTCACCTTCTCCTTCTCCTTCTTCTACTTCTTCTGCTTCACCCTCCAGACTTCACCTTCTCCTTCTCCTTCTTCTACTTCTTCTGATTCACCCTCCAGACTTCACCTTCTCCTTCTCCTTCTTCTACTTCTTCTGCTTCACCCTCCAGACTTCACCTTCTCCTTCTCCATCTTCTACTTCTTCTGATTCACCCTCCAGACTTCACCTTCTCCTTTTCCTTCTTCTGCTTCTTCTGATTCACCCTCCAGACTTCACCTTCTCCTTCTCCTTATTCTGCTTCTTCTGATTCACCCGCCAGACTTCACCTACTCCTTCTCCTTATTCTGCTTCTTCTGATTCACCCTCCAGACTTCACCTTCTCCTTCTCCTTCATCTACTTCTTCTGATTCACCCTCCTGACTTCACCTTCTCCTTCTCCTTCTTCTGCTTCTTCTGATTCACCCTCCAGACTTCACCTTCTCCTTCTCCTTCTTCTGCTTCTTCTGATTCACCCTCCTGACTTCACCTTCTCCTTCTCCTTCTTCTGCTTCTTCTGCTTGACCCTCCAGACTTCACCTTCTCCTTCTCCTTCTTCTGCTTCTTCTGCTTCACCCTCCAGACTTCACCTTCTCCTTCTCCTTCTTCTGCTTCTTCTGCTTCACCCTCCTGACTTCACCTTCTCCTTCTCCTTCTTCTACTTCTTCTGATTCACCCTCCAGACTTCACCTTCTCCTTCTCCTTTTTCGGCTTCTTCTGATTCACCCTCCAGACTTCACATTCTCCTTCTCCTTCTTCTACTTCTTCTGATTCACCCTCGAGACTTCATCTTCTCCTTCTCCTTCTTATGCTTCTTCTGATTCACCCTCCAGACTTCACCTTCTCCTTCTCCTTCTTCTGCTTCTTCTGATTCACCCACCAGACTTCACCTTCTCCTTCTCCTTCTTCTACTTCTTCTGATTCACCCTCTAGACTTCAACTTCTCCTTCTCCTTCTTCTGCTTCTTCTGCTTCACCCTCCAGACTTCACCTTCTCGTTCTCCTTCTTCTGCTTCTTCTGCTGCGCCCTCCAGACTTCACCTTCTCCTTCTCCTTCTTCTGCTTCTTCTGCTTCACCCTCCTGACTTCACCTTCTCCTTCTCCTTCTTCTACTTCTTCTGATTCACCCTCCTGACTTCACCTTCTCCTTCTCCTTCTTCTGCTTCTTCTGATTCACCCTCCAGACTTCACCTTCTCCTTCTCCTTCTTCTGCTTCTTCTGATTCACCCTCCAGACTTCACCTTCTCCTTCTCCTTCTTCTGCTTCTTCTGATTCACCCTCCAGACCTCACCTTCTCCTTCTCCTTCTTCTTCTTCTTTTGATTCACCCTCCAGACTTCATCTTCTCCTTCTCCTTCTTCTGCATCTTCTGATTCACCCTCCAGACTTCACCTTCTCCTTCTCCTTCTTCTGCTTCTTCTGATTCACCCTCCAGACTTCACCTTCTCCTTCTCCTTCTTCTACTTCTTCTGATTCACCCTCCAGACTTCACCTTCTCCTTCTCCTTCTTTTACTTCTTCTGATTCAACCTCCAGTCTTCACCTTCTCCTTCTCCTTCTTCTGCTTCTTCTGATTCACCCTCCAGACTTCACCTTCTCCTTCTCCTTCTTCTGATTCTTTTGATTCACCCTCCAGACTTCACCTTCTCCTTCTCCTTCTTCTGCCTCTTCTGATTCACCCTCCTGACTTCACCCTCTCCTTCTCCTTCTTCTACTTCTTCTGATTCACCCTCCTGACTTCACCTTCTCCTTCTCCTTCTTCTACTTCTTCTGCTTCACCCTCCAGACTTCACCTTCTCCTTCTCCTTCTTTTACTTCTTCTGATTCAACCTCCAGTCTTCACCTTCTCCTTCTCCTTCTTCTGCTTCTTCTGATTCACCCTCCAGACTTCACCTTCTCCTTCTCCTTCTTCTGCTGCTTCTGATTCACCCTCCAGACTTCAACTTCTCCTTCTCCTTCTTCTACCTCTTCTGATTCACCCTCTAGACTTCACCTTCTCCTTCTCCTTCTTCTGCTTCTTCTGATTCACCCTCCAGACTTCAACTTCTCCTTCTCCATCTTCTACTTCTTCTGATTCACCCTCCAGATTCACCTTCTCCTTCTCCTTCTTCTGCTTCTTCTGATTCACCCTCCAGACTTCACCTTCTCCTTCTCCTTATTCTGCTTCTTCTGATTCACCCGCCAGACTTCACCTTCTCCTTCTCCTTATTCTGCTTCTTCTGATTCACCCTCCAGACTTCACCTTCTCCTTCTCCTTCTTCTGCTTCTTCTGATTCACCCTCCAGACTTTACCTTCTCCTTCTCCTTCTTCTGCTTCTTCTGATTCACCCTCCAGACTTCACCTTCTCCTTCTCCTTCATCTACTTCTTCTGATTCACCCTCCAGACTTCATCTTCTCCTTCTCCTTCTTCTGCTTCTTCTGATTCACCCTCCAGACTTCACCTTCTCCTCCTCCTTCTTCTGCTTTTTCTGATTCACCCTCCTGACTTCACCTTCTCCTTCTCCTTCTTCTACTTCTTCTGATTCACCCTCCAGACTTCACCTTCTCCTTCTCCTTCTTCTACTTCTTCTGATTCACCCACCAGACTTCACCTTCTCCTTCTCCTTCTTCTGCTTCTTCTGATTCACCCTCCAGACTTCACCTTCTCCTTCTCCTTCTTCTGCTTCTTCTGATTCACCCTCCAGACTTCATCTTCCCCTTCTCCTTCTTCTGCTTCTTTTAATTCACCCTTCAGACTTCACCTTCTCCTTCTCCTTCTTCTGCTTCTTCTGATTCACCCTCCAGACCTCACCTTCTCCTTCTCCTTCTTCAACTTCTTCTGATTCACCCTCCAGACTTCATCTTCTCCTTCTCCTTCTTTTGCTTCTTCTGATTCACCCCCCAGACTTCACCTTCTCCTTCTCCTTCTTCTGCTTCTTCTGATTCACCCTCCAGACTTCGCCTTCTCCTTCTCCTTCTTCTACTTCTTCTGATTCACCCTCCAGACTTCACCTTCTCCTTCTCCTTCTTCTGCTTCTTCTGATTCACCCTCCAGTCTTCATCTTCTCCTTCTCCTTCTTCTGCGTCTTCTGATTCACCGTCCAGGCTTCACCTTCTCCTTCTCCTTCTTTTGCTTCTCCTGATTCACCCTCCTGACTTCACCTTCTCCTTCTCCTTCTTCTGCTTCTTCTGATTCACCCTCCAGACTTCACCTTCTGCTTCTCCTTCTTCTACTTCTTCTGATTCACCCTCCAGACTTCACCTTCTCCTTCTACTTTTTCTGCTTCTTCTGATTCACCCTCCAGACTTCACCTTCTCTTTTTCCTTCTTCTGCTTCTTCTGATTCACCCTCCAGACTTCACCTTCTCCTTCTCCTTCATCTACTTCTTCTGATTCACCCTCCAGACTTCATCTTCTCCTTCTCCTTCTTCTGCTTCTTCTGATTCACCCTCCAGACTTCACCTTCTCCTTCTCCTTCTTCGGCTTCTTCTGATTCACCCTCCAGACTTCACATTCTCCTTCTCCTTCTTCTACTTCTTCTGATTCACCCTCGAGACTTCATCTTCTCCTTCTCCTTCTTCTGCTTCTTCTGATTCACCCTCCAGACTTCACCTTCTCCTTCTCCTTCTTCTGCTTCTTCTGATTCACCCTCCAGACTTCACCTTCTCCTTCTCCTTCTTCTACTTCTTCTGATTCACCCTCTAGACTTCAACTTCTCCTTCTCCTTCTTCTGCTTCTGCTTCACCCTCCAGACTTCACCTTCTCGTTCTCCTTCTTCTGCTTCTTCTGCTGCGCCCTCCAGACTTCACCTTCTCCTTCTCCTTCTTCTGCTTCTTCTGCTTCACCCTCCTGACTTCACCTTCTCCTTCTCCTTCTTCTACTTCTTCTGCTTCACCCCCCTGACTTCACCTTCTCCTTCTCCTTCTTCTGCTTCTTCTGATTCACCCTCCTAACTCCACCTTCTCCTTCTCCTTCTTCTGCTTCTTCTGATTCACCCTCCTGACTTCACCTTCTCCTGCTCCTTCTTCTGCTTCTTCTGATTCACCCTCCAGACTTCACCTTCTCCTTCTCCTTCTTCTGCTTCTTCTGATTCACCCTCCAGACCTCACCTTCTCCTTCTCCTTCTTCTACTTCTTCTGATTCACCCTCCGGACTTCATCTTCTCCTTCTCCTTCTTCTGCTTCTTCTGATTCA
Organism: Somniosus microcephalus; assembly: GCF_052327205.1. Lineage (NCBI taxonomy): Eukaryota > Metazoa > Chordata > Chondrichthyes > Squaliformes > Somniosidae > Somniosus > Somniosus microcephalus. Next base: position 952,972 of record NW_028225218.1, read on the forward strand.
CCCTCCAGACTTCACCTTCTCCTTCTCCTTATTCTGCTTCTTCTGATTCACCCTCCAGACTTCACCTTCTCCTTCTCCTTCTTCTACTTCTTCTGATTCACCCTCCAGACTTCACCTTCTCCTTCTCCTTCTTTTACTTCTTCTGATTCAACCTCCAGTCTTCACCTTCTCCTTCTCCTTCTTCTGCTTCTTCTGATTCACCCTCCAGACTTCACCTTCTCCTTCTCCTTCTTCTGATTCTTTTGATTCACCCTCCAGACTTCACCTTCTCCTTCTCCTTCTTCTGCTTCTTCTGATTCACCCTCCTGACTTCACCCTCTCCTTCTCCTTCTTCTACTTCTTCTGATTCACCCTCCTGACTTCACCTTCTCCTTCTCCTTCTTCTACTTCTTCTGCTTTACCCTCCAGACTTCACCTTCTCCTTCTCCTTCTTCTGCTTCTTCTGATTCACCCTCCAGACTTTACCTTCTCCTTCTCCTTCTTCTGCTTCTTCTGATTCACCCTCCAGACTTCACCTTCTCCTTCTCCTTCATCTACTTCTTCTGATTCACCCTCCTGACTTCACCTTCTCCTTCTCCTTCTTCTGCTTCTTCTGATTCACCCTCCAGACTTCACCTTCTCCTTCTCCTTCTTCTGCTTCTTCTGATTCACCCTCCTGACTTCACCTTCTCCTTCTCCTTCTTCTGCTTCTTCTGCTTCACCCTCCAGACTTCACCTTCTCCTTCTCCTTCTTCTGCTTCTTCTGCTTCACCCTCCAGACTTCACCTTCTCCTACTCCTTCTTCTGCTTCTTCTGCTTCACCCTCCTGACTTCACCTTCTCCTTCTCCTTCTTCTACTTCTTCTGATTCACCCTCCAGACTTCACCTTCTCCTTCTCCTTCTTCGGCTTCTTCTGATCACCCTCCAGACTTCACATTCTCCTTCTCCTTCTTCTACTTCTTCTGATTCACCCTCGAGACCTCATCTTCTCCTTCTCCTTCTTATGCTTCTTCTGATTCACCCTCCAGACTTCACCTTCTCCTTCTCCTTCTTCTGCTTCTTCTGATTCACCCTCCAGACTTCAACTTCTCCTTCTCCTTCTTCTACCTCTTCTGATTCACCCTCTAGACTTCAACTTCTCCTTCTCCTTCTTCTGCTTCTGCTGCTGCGCCCTCCAGACTTCACCTTCTCCTTCTCCTTCTTCTGCTTCTTCTGCTTCACCCTCCTGACTTCACCTTCTCCTTCTCCTTCTTCTACTTCTTCTGCTTCACCCCCCTGACTTCACCTTCTCCTTCTCCTTCTTCTGCTTCTTCTGATTCACCCTCCTAACTTCACCTGCTCCTTCTCCTACTTCTGCTTCTTCTGATTCACCCTCCTGACTTCACCTTCTCCTTCTCCTTCTTCTGCTTCTTCTGATTCACCCTCCAGACTTCACCTTCTCCTTCTCCTTCTTCTGCTTCTTCTGATTCACCCTCCAGACTTCACCTTCTCCTTCTCCTTCTTCTGCTTCTTCTGATTCACCCTCCAGACCTCACCTTCTCCTTCTCCTTCTTCTTCTTCTTCTGATTAACCCTCCAGACTTCATCTTCTCCTTCTCCTTCTTCTGCTTCTTCTGATTCACCCTCCAGACTTCACCTTCTCCTTCTCCTTCTTCTGCTTCTTCTGATTCACCCTCCAGACTTCACCTTCTCCTTCTCCTTCTTCTACTTCTTCTGATTCACCCGCCAGACTTCACCTTCTCCTTCTCCTTATTCTGCTTCTTCTGATTCACCCTCCAGACTTCACCTTCTCCTTCTCCTTCTTCTGCTTCTTCTGATTCACCCTCCAGACTTTACCTTCTCCTTCTCCTTCTTCTGCTTCTTCTGATTCACCCTCCAGACTTCACCTTCTCCTTCTCCTTCATCTACTTCTTCTGATTCACCCTCCAGACTTCATCTTCTCCTTCTCCTTCTTCTGCTTCTTCTGATTCACCCTCCAGACTTCACCTTCTCCTCCTCCTTCTTCTGCTTTTTCTGATTCACCCTCCTGACTTCACCTTCTCCTTCTCCTTCTTCTACTTCTTCTGATTCACCCTCCAGACTTCACCTTCTCCTTCTCCTTCTTCTACTTCTTCTGATTCACCCACCAGACTTCACCTTCTCCTTCTCCTTCTTCTGCTTCTTCTGATTCACCCTCCAGACTTCACCTTCTCCTTCTCCTTCTTCTGCTTCTTCTGATTCACCCTCCAGACTTCATCTTCCCCTTCTCCTTCTTCTGCTTCTTTTAATTCACCCTTCAGACTTCACCTTCTCCTTCTCCTTCTTCTGCTTCTTCTGATTCACCCTCCAGACCTCACCTTCTCCTTCTCCTTCTTCAACTTCTTCTGATTCACCCTCCAGACTTCATCTTCTCCTTCTCCTTCTTTTGCTTCTTCTGATTCACCCCCCAGACTTCACCTTCTCCTTCTCCTTCTTCTGCTTCTTCTGATTCACCCTCCAGACTTCGCCTTCTCCTTCTCCTTCTTCTACTTCTTCTGATTCACCCTCCAGACTTCACCTTCTCCTTCTCCTTCTTCTGCTTCTTCTGATTCACCCTCCAGTCTTCATCTTCTCCTTCTCCTTCTTCTGCGTCTTCTGATTCACCGTCCAGGCTTCACCTTCTCCTTCTCCTTCTTTTGCTTCTCCTGATTCACCCTCCTGACTTCACCTTCTCCTTCTCCTTCTTCTGCTTCTTCTGATTCACCCTCCAGACTTCACCTTCTGCTTCTCCTTCTTCTACTTCTTCTGATTCACCCTCCAGACTTCACCTTCTCCTTCTACTTTTTCTGCTTCTTCTGATTCACCCTCCAGACTTCACCTTCTCTTTTTCCTTCTTCTGCTTCTTCTGATTCACCCTCCAGACTTCACCTTCTCCTTCTCCTTCATCTACTTCTTCTGATTCACCCTCCAGACTTCATCTTCTCCTTCTCCTTCTTCTGCTTCTTCTGATTCACCCTCCAGACTTCACCTTCTCCTTCTCCTTCTTCGGCTTCTTCTGATTCACCCTCCAGACTTCACATTCTCCTTCTCCTTCTTCTACTTCTTCTGATTCACCCTCGAGACTTCATCTTCTCCTTCTCCTTCTTCTGCTTCTTCTGATTCACCCTCCAGACTTCACCTTCTCCTTCTCCTTCTTCTGCTTCTTCTGATTCACCCTCCAGACTTCACCTTCTCCTTCTCCTTCTTCTACTTCTTCTGATTCACCCTCTAGACTTCAACTTCTCCTTCTCCTTCTTCTGCTTCTGCTTCACCCTCCAGACTTCACCTTCTCGTTCTCCTTCTTCTGCTTCTTCTGCTGCGCCCTCCAGACTTCACCTTCTCCTTCTCCTTCTTCTGCTTCTTCTGCTTCACCCTCCTGACTTCACCTTCTCCTTCTCCTTCTTCTACTTCTTCTGCTTCACCCCCCTGACTTCACCTTCTCCTTCTCCTTCTTCTGCTTCTTCTGATTCACCCTCCTAACTCCACCTTCTCCTTCTCCTTCTTCTGCTTCTTCTGATTCACCCTCCTGACTTCACCTTCTCCTGCTCCTTCTTCTGCTTCTTCTGATTCACCCTCCAGACTTCACCTTCTCCTTCTCCTTCTTCTGCTTCTTCTGATTCACCCTCCAGACCTCACCTTCTCCTTCTCCTTCTTCTACTTCTTCTGATTCACCCTCCGGACTTCATCTTCTCCTTCTCCTTCTTCTGCTTCTTCTGATTCACCCTCCAGACTTCACCTTCTCCTTCTCCTTATTCTGCTTCTTCTGATTCACCCTCCAGACTTCACCTTCTCCTATCTCCTTCTTCTACTTCTTCTGATTCACCCTCCAGACTTCACCTTTTCCTTCTCCTTCTTTTACTTCTTCTGATTCAACCTCCAGTCTTCACCTTCTCCTTCTCCTTCTTCTGCTTCTTCTGATTCACCCTCCAGACTTCACCTTCTCCTTCTCCTTCTTCTGATTCTTTTGATTCACCCTCCAGACTTCACCTTCTCCTTCTCCTTCTTCTGCTTCTTCTGATTCACCCTCCTGACTTCACCCTCTCCTTCTCCTTCTTCTACTTCTTCTGATTCACCCTCCTGACTTCACCTTCTCCTTCTCCTTCTTCTACTTCTTCTGCTTTACCCTCCAGACTTCACCTTCTCCTTCTCCTTCTTCTGCTTCTTCTGATTCACCCTCCAGACTTTACCTTCTCCTTCTCCTTCTTCTGCTTCTTCTGATTCACCCTCCAGACTTCACCTTCTCCTTCTCCTTCATCTACTTCTTCTGATTCACCCTCCTGACTTCACCTTCTCCTTCTCCTTCTTCTGCTTCTTCTGATTCACCCTCCAGACTTCACCTTCTCCTTCTCCTTCTTCTGCTTCTTCTGATTCACCCTCCTGACTTCACCTTCTCCTTCTCCTTCTTCTGCTTCTTCTGCTTCACCCTCCAGACTTCACCTTCTCCTTCTCCTTCTTCTGCTTCTTCTGCTTCACCCTCCAGACTTCACCTTCTCCTACTCCTTCTTCTGCTTCTTCTGCTTCACCCTCCTGACTTCACCTTCTCCTTCTCCTTCTTCTACTTCTTCTGATTCACCCTCCAGACTTCACCTTCTCCTTCTCCTTCTTCGGCTTCTTCTGATCACCCTCCAGACTTCACATTCTCCTTCTCCTTCTTCTACTTCTTCTGATTCACCCTCGAGACCTCATCTTCTCCTTCTCCTTCTTATGCTTCTTCTGATTCACCCTCCAGACTTCACCTTCTCCTTCTCCTTCTTCTGCTTCTTCTGATTCACCCTCCAGACTTCAACTTCTCCTTCTCCTTCTTCTACCTCTTCTGATTCACCCTCTAGACTTCAACTTCTCCTTCTCCTTCTTCTGCTTCTGCTGCTGCGCCCTCCAGACTTCACCTTCTCCTTCTCCTTCTTCTGCTTCTTCTGCTTCACCCTCCTGACTTCACCTTCTCCTTCTCCTTCTTCTACTTCTTCTGCTTCACCCCCCTGACTTCACCTTCTCCTTCTCCTTCTTCTGCTTCTTCTGATTCACCCTCCTAACTTCACCTGCTCCTTCTCCTACTTCTGCTTCTTCTGATTCACCCTCCTGACTTCACCTTCTCCTTCTCCTTCTTCTGCTTCTTCTGATTCACCCTCCAGACTTCACCTTCTCCTTCTCCTTCTTCTGCTTCTTCTGATTCACCCTCCAGACTTCACCTTCTCCTTCTCCTTCTTCTGCTTCTTCTGATTCACCCTCCAGACCTCACCTTCTCCTTCTCCTTCTTCTTCTTCTTCTGATTAACCCTCCAGACTTCATCTTCTCCTTCTCCTTCTTCTGCTTCTTCTGATTCACCCTCCAGACTTCACCTTCTCCTTCTCCTTCTTCTGCTTCTTCTGATTCACCCTCCAGACTTCACCTTCTCCTTCTCCTTCTTCTACTTCTTCTGATTCACCCTCCAGACTTCACCTTCTCCTTCTCCTTCTTTTACTTCTTCTGATTCAACCTCCAGTCTTCACCTTCTCCTTCTCCTTCTTCTGCTTCTTCTGATTCACCCTCCAGACTTCACCTTCTCCTTCTCCTTCTTCTGATTCTTTTGATTCACCCTCCAGACTTCACCTTCTCCTTCTCCTTCTTCTGCTTCTTCTGATTCACCCTCCTGACTTCACCCTCTCCTTCTCCTTCTTCTACTTCTTCTGATTCACCCTCCTGACTTCACCTTCTCCTTCTCCTTCTTCTACTTCTTCTGCTTCACCCTCCAGACTTCATCTTCTCCTTCTCCATCTTCGACTTCTTCTGATTCACCCTCCAGACTTCACCTTCTCCTTCTCCTTCTTCTGCTTCTTCTGATTCACCCTCCAGACTTCACCTTCTCCTTCTCCTTATTCTGCTTCTTCTGATTCACCCGCCAGACTTCACCTTCTCCTTCTCCTTATTCTGCTTCTTCTGATTCACCCTCCAGACTTCACCTTCTCCTTCTCCTTCTTCTGCTTCTTCTGATTCACCCTCCAGACTTTACCTTCTCCTTCTCCTTCTTCTGCTTCTTCTGATTCACCCTCCAGACTTCACCTTCTCCTTCTCCTTCATCTACTTCTTCTGATTCACCCTCCAGACTTCATCTTCTCCTTCTCCTTCTTCTGCTTCTTCTGATTCACCCTCCAGACTTCACCTTCTCCTCCTCCTTCTTCTGCTTTTTCTGATTCACCCTCCTGACTTCACCTTCTCCTTCTCCTTCTTCTACTTCTTCTGATTCACCCTCCAGACTTCACCTTCTCCTTCTCCTTCTTCTACTTCTTCTGATTCACCCACCAGACTTCACCTTCTCCTTCTCCTTCTTCTGCTTCTTCTGATTCACCCTCCAGACTTCACCTTCTCCTTCTCCTTCTTCTGCTTCTTCTGATTCACCCTCCAGACTTCATCTTCCCCTTCTCCTTCTTCTGCTTCTTTTGATTCACCCTTCAGACTTCACCTTCTCCTTCTCCTTCTTCTGCTTCTTCTGATTCACCCTCCAGACCTCACCTTCTCCTTCTCCTTCTTGAACTTCTTCTGATTCACCCTCCAGACTTCATCTTCTCCTTCTCCTTCTTTTGCTTCTTCTGATTCACCCTCCAGACTTCACCTTCTCCTTCTCCTTCTTCTGCTTCTTCTGATTCACCCTCCAGACTTCGCCTTCTCCTTCTCCTTCTTCTACTTCTTCTGATTCACCCTCCAGACTTCACCTTCTCCTTCTCCTTCTTCTATTTCTTCTGATTCACCCTCCAGTCTTCACCTTCTCCTTCTCCTTCTTCTGCGTCTTCTGATTCACCGTCCAGACTTCACCTTCTCCTTCTCCTTCTTCTGCTTCTCCTGATTCACCCTCCTGACTTCACCTTCTCCTTCTCCTTCTTCTGCTTCTTCTGATTCACCCTCCAGACTTCACCTTCTCCTTCTCCTTCTTCTACTTCTTCTGATTCACCCTCCAGACTTCACCTTCTCCTTCTACTTTTTCTGCTTCTTCTGATTCACCCTCCAGACTTCACCTTCTCTTTTTCCTTCTTCTACTTCTTCTGATTCAGCCTCCAGATTTCACCTTCTCCTTCTCCTTCTTCTGCTTCTTCTGATTCACCCTCCAGACTTTACCTTCTCCTTCTCCTTCTTCTGCTTCTTCTGATTCACCCTCCAGACTTCACCTTCTCCTTCTCCTTCATCTACTTCTTCTGATTCACCCTCCAGACTTCATCTTCTCCTTCTCCTTCTTCTACTTCTTCTGATTCACCCTCCAGACTTCACCTTCTCCTTCTACTTTTTCTGCTTCTTCTGATTCACCCTCCAGACTTCACCTTCTTTTTTCCTTCTTCTGCTTCTTCTGATTCACCCTCCAGATTTCACCTTCTCCTTCTCCTTCTTCTGCTTCTTCTGATTCACCCTCCAGATTTCACCTTCTCCTTCTCCTTCTTCTGCTTCTTCTGATTCACCCTCCAGACTTTACCTTCTCCTTCTCCTTCTTCTGCTTCTTCTGATTCACCCTCCAGACTTCACCTTCTCCTTCTCCTTCATCTACTTCTTCTGATTCACCCTCCAGACTTCATCTTCTCCTTCTCCTTCTTCTGCTTCTTCTGATTCACCCTCCAGACTTCACCTTCTCCTTCTCCTTCTTCGGCTTCTTCTGATTCACCCTCCAGACTTCACATTCTCCTTCTCCTTCTTCTACTTCTTCTGATTCACCCTCGAGACTTCATCTTCTCCTTCTCCTTCTTCTGCTTCTTCTGATTCACCCTCCAGACTTCACCTTCTCCTTCTCCTTCTTCTGCTTCTTCTGATTCACCCTCCAGACTTCACCTTCTCCTTCTCCTTCTTCTACTTATTCTGATTCACCCTCTAGACTTCAACTTCTCCTTCTCCTTCTTCTGCTTCTGCTTCACCCTCCAGACTTCACCTTCTCGTTCTCCTTCTTCTGCTTCTTCTGCTGCGCCCTCCAGACTTCACCTTCTCCTTCTCCTTCTTCTGCTTCTTCTGCTTCACCCTCCTGACTTCACCTTCTCCTTCTCCTTCTTCTACTTCTTCTGCTTCACCCCCCTGACTTCACCTTCTCCTTCTCCTTCTGCTTCTTCTGATTCACCCTCCTAACTCCACCTTCTCCTTCTCCTTCTTCTGCTTCTTCTGATTCACCCTCCTGACTTCACCTTCTCCTTCTCCTTCTTCTGCTTCTTCTGATTCACCCTCCAGACTTCACCTTCTCCTTCTCCTTCTTCTGCTTCTTCTGATTCACCCTCCAGACCTCACCTTCTCCTTCTCCTTCTTCTACTTCTTCTAATTCACCCTCCGGACTTCATCTTCTCCTTCTCCTTCTTCTGCTTCTTCTGATTCACCCTCCAGACTTCACCTTCTCCTTCTCCTTCTTCTGCTTCTTCTGATTCACCCTCCAGACTTCACCTTCTCCTTCTCCTTCTTCTACTTCTTCTGATTCACCCTCCAGACTTCACCTTCTCCTTCTCCTTCTTTTACTTCTTCTGATTCAACCTCCAGTCTTCACCTTCTCCTTCTCCTTCTTCTGCTTCTTCTGATTCACCCTCCAGACTTCACCTTCTCCTTCTCCTTCTTCTGATTCTTTTGATTCACCCTCCAGACTTCACCTTCTCCTTCTCCTTCTTCTGCTTCTTCTGATTCACCCTCCTGACTTCACCCTCTCCTTCTCCTTCTTCTACTTCTTCTGATTCACCCTCCTGACTTCACCTTCTCCTTCTCCTTCTTCTACTTCTTCTGCTTCACCCTCCACACTTCACCTTCTCCTTCTCCTTCTTCTGCTTCTTCTGATTCACCCTCCAGACTTTACCTTCTCCTTCTCCTTCTTCTGCTTCTTCTGATTCACCCTCCAGACTTCACCTTCTCCTTCTCCTTCATCTACTTCTCCTGATTCACCCTCCTGACTTCACATTCTCCTTCTCCTTCTTCTGCTTCTTCTGATTCACCCTCCAGACTTCACCTTCTCCTTCTCCTTCTTCTGCTTCTTCTGATTCACCCTCCTGACTTCACCTTCTCCTTCTCCTTCTTCTGCTTCTTCTGCTTCACCCTCCAGACTTCACCTTCTCCTTCTCCTTCTTCTGCTTCTTCTGCTTCACCCTCCAAACTTCACCTTCTCCTTCTCCTTCTTCTGCTTCTTCTGCTTCACCCTCCTGACTTCACCTTCTCCTTCTCCTTCTTCTACTTCTTCTGATTCACCCTCCAGACTTCACCTTCTCCTTCTCCTTCTTCGGCTTCTTCTGATTCACCCTCCAGACTTCACATTCTCCTTCTCCTTCTTCTACTTCTTCTGATTCACCCTCGAGACTTCATCTTCTCCTTCTCCTTCTTATGCTTCTTCTGATTCACCCTCCAGACTTCACCTTCTCCTTCTCCTTCTTCTGCTTCTTCTGATTCACCCTCCAGACTTCACCTTCTCCTTCTCCTTCTTCTACTTCTTCTGATTCACCCTCTAGACTTCAACTTCTCCTTCTCCTTCTTCTGCTTCACCCTCCAGACTTCACCTTCTCGTTCTCCTTCTTCTGCTTCTTCTGCTGCGCCCTCCAGACTTCACCTTCTCCTTCTCCTTCTTCTGCTTCTTCTGCTTCACCCTCCTGACTTCACCTTCTCCTTCTCCTTCTTCTACTTCTTCTGCTTCACCCCCCTGACTTCACCTTCTCCTTCTCCTTCTTCTGCTTCTTCTGATTCACCCTACTAACTTCACCTGCTCCTTCTCCTACTTCTGCTTCTTCTGATTCACCCTCCTGACTTCACCTTCTCCTTCTCCTTCTTCTGCTTCTTCTGATTCACCCTCCAGACTTCACCTTCTCCTTCTCCTTCTTCTGCTTCTTCTGATTCACCCTCCAGACTTCACCTTCTCCTTCTCCTTCTTCTGCTTCTTCTGATTCACCCTCCAGACCTCACCTTCTCCTTCTCCTTCTTCTTCTTCTTCTGATTCACCCTCCAGACTTCATCTTCTCCTTCTCCTTCTTCTGCTTCTTCTGATTCACCCTCCAGACTTCACCTTCTCCTTCTCCTTCTTCTGCTTCTTCTGATTCACCCTCCAGACTTCACCTTCTCCTTCTCCTTCTTCTACTTCTTCTGATTCACCCTCCAGACTTCACCTTCTCCTTCTCCTTCTTTTACTTCTTCTGATTCAACCTCCAGTCTTCACCTTCTCCTTTTCCTTCTTCTGCTTCTTCTGATACACCCTCCAGACTTCACCTTCTCCTTCTCCTTCTTCTGATTCTTTTGATTCACCCTCCAGACTTCACCTTCTCCTTCTCCTTCTTCTGCTTCTTCTGATTCACCCTCCTGACTTCACCCTCTCCTTCTCCTTCTTCTACTTCTTCTGATTCACCCTCCTGACTTCACCTTCTCCTTCTCCTTCTTCTACTTCTTCTGCTTCACCCTCCAGACTTCACCTTCTCCTTCTCCATCTTCTACTTCTTCTGATTCACCCTCCAGACTTCACCTTCTCCTTCTCCTTCTTCTGCTTCTTCTGATTCACCCTCCAGACTTCACCTTCTCCTTCTCCTTATTCTGCTTCTTCTGATTCACCCGCCAGACTTCACCTTCTCCTTCTCCTTATTCTGCTTCTTCTGATTCACCCTCCAGACTTCACCTTCTCCTTCTCCTTCTTCTGCTTCTTCTGATTCACCCTCCAGACTTTACCTTCTCCTTCTCCTTCTTCTGCTTCTTCTGATTCACCCTCCAGACTTCACCTTCTCCTTCTCCTTCATCTACTTCTTCTGATTCACCCTCCAGACTTATTCTTCTCCTTCTCCTTCTTCTGCTTCTTCTGATTCACCCTCCAGACTTCACCTTCTCCTCCTCCTTCTTCTGCTTTTTCTGATTCACCCTCCAGACTTCACCTTCTCCTTCTCCTTCTTCTACTTCTTCTGATTCACCCACCAGACTTCACCTTCTCCTTCTCCTTCTTCTGCTTCTTCTGATTCACCCTCCAGACTTCACCTTCTCCTTCTCCTTCTTCTGCTTCTTCTGATTCACCCTCCAGACTTCATCTTCCCCTTCTCCTTCTTCTGCTTCTTTTGATTCACCCTTCAGACTTTACCTTCTCCTTCTTCTGCTTCTTCTGATTCACCCTCCAGACCTCACCTTCTCCTTCTCCTTCTTCAACTTCTTCTGATTCACCCTCCAGACTTCATCTTCCCCTTCTCCTTCTTTTGCTTCTTCTGATTCACCCTCCAGACTTCACCTTCTCCTTCTCCTTCTTCTGCTTCTTCTGATTCACCCTCCAGACTTCGCCTTCTCCTTCTCCTTCTTCTACTTCTTCTGATTCACCCTCCAGACTTCACCTTCTCCTTCTCCTTCTTCTACTTCTTCTGATTCACCCTCCAGTCTTCACCTTCTCCTTCTCCTTCTTCTGCGTTTTCTGATTCACCGTCCAGACTTCACCTTCTCCTTCTCCTTCTTCTGCTTCTCCTGATTCACCCTCCTGACTTCACCTTCTCCTTCTCCTTCTTCTGCTTCTTCTGATTCACCCTCCAGACTTCACCTTCTCCTTCTCCTTCTTCTACTTCTTCTGATTCACCCTCCAGACTTCACCTTCTCCTTCTACTTTTTCTGCTTCTTCTGATTCACCCTCCAGACTTCACCTTCCCTTTTTCCTTCTTCTGCTTCTTCTGATTCACCCTCCAGATTTCACCTTCTCCTTCTCCTTCTTCTGCTTCTTCTGATTCACCCTCCAGACTTTACCTTCTCCTTCTCCTTCTTCTGCTTCTTCTGATTCACCCTCCAGACTTCACCTTCTCCTTCTCCTTCATCTACTTCTTCTGATTCACCCTCCAGACTTCATCTTCTCGTTATCCTTCTTCTGCTTCTTCTGATTCAACCTCCAGACTTCACCTTCTCCTTCTCCTTCTTCGGCTTCTTCTGATTCACCCTCCAGACTTCACCTTCTCCTTCTCCTTCTTCTACTTCTTCTGATTCACCCTCGAGACTTCATCTTCTCCTTCTCCTTCTTCTGCTTCTTCTGATTCACCCTCCAGACTTCACCTTCTCCTTCTCCTTCTTCTGCTTCTTCTGATTCACCCTCCAGACTTCACCTTCTCCTTCTCCTTCTTCTACTTCTTCTGATTCACCCTCTAGACTTCAACTTCTCCTTCTCCTTCTTCTGCTTCTGCTTCACCCTCCAGACTTCACCTTCTCGTTCTCCTTCTTCTGCTTCTTCTGCTGCGCCCTCCAGACTTCACCTTCTCCTTCTCCTTCTTCTGCTTCTTCTGCTTCACCCTCCTGACTTCACCTTCTCCTTCTCCTTCTGCTACTTCTTCTGCTTCACCCCCCTGACTTCACCTTCTCCTTCTCCTTCTTCTGCTTCTTCTGATTCACCCTCCTAACTCCACCTTCTCCTTCTCCTTCTTCTGCTTCTTCTGATTCACCCTCCTGACTTCACCTTCTCCTTCTCCTTCTTCTGCTTCTTCTGATTCACCCTCCAGACTTCACCTTCTCCTTCTCCTTCTTCTGCTTCTTCTGATTCACCCTCCAGACCTCACCTTCTCCTTCTCCTTCTTCTACTTCTTCTGATTCACCCTCCGGACTTCATCTTCTCCTTCTCCTTCTTCTGCTTCTTCTGATTCACCCTCCAGACTTCACCTTCACCTTCTCCTTCTTCTGCTTCTTCTGATTCACTCTCCAGACTTCACCTTCTCCTTCTCCTTCTACTACTTCTTCTGATTCACCCTCCAGACTTCACCTTCTCCTTCTCCTTCTTTTACTTCTTCTGATTCAACCTCCAGTCTTCACCTTCTCCTTCTCCTTCTTCTGCTTCTTCTGATTCACCCTCCAGACTTCACCTTCTCCTTCTCCTTCTTCTGATTCTTTTGATTCACCCTCCAGACTTCACCTTCTCCTTCTCCTTCTTCTGCTTCTTCTGATTCACCCTCCTGACTTCACCCTCTCCTTCTCCTTCTTCTACTTCTTCTGATTCACCCTCCTGACTTCACCTTCTCCTTCTCCTTCTTCTACTTCTTCTGCTTCACCCTCCAGACTTCACCTTCTCCTTCTCCATCTTCTACTTCTTCTGATTCCCCCTCCAGACTTCAACTTCTCCTTATCCTTCTTCTGCTTCTTCTGATTCACCCTCCAGACTTCACCTTCTCCTTCTCCTTATTCTGCTTCTTCTGATTCACCCGCCAGACTTCACCTTCTCCTTCTCCTTATTCTGCTTCTTCTGATTCACCCTCCAGACTTCACCTTCTCCTTCTCCTTCTTCTGCTTCTTCTGATTCACCCTCCAGACTTTACCTTCTCCTTCTCCTTCTTCTGCTTTTTCTGATTCACCCTCCAGACTTCACCTTCTCCTTCTCCTTCATCTACTTTTTCTGATTCACCCTCCTGACTTCACCTTCTCCTTCTCCTTCTTCTACTTCTTCTGATTCACCCTCCAGACTTCACCTTCTCCTTCTCCTTCTTCTACTTCTTCTGATTCACCCACCAGACTTCACCTTCTCCTTCTCCTTCTTCTGCTTCTTCTGATTCACCCTCCAGACTTCACCTTCTCCTTCTCCTTCTTCTGCTTCTTCTGATTCACCCTCCAGACTTAACCTTCTCCTTCTCCTTCTTCTGCTTCTTTTGATTCACCCTTCAGACTTCACCTTCTCCTTCTCCTTCTTCTGCTTCTTCTGATTCACCCTCCAGACCTCACCTTCTCCTTCTCCTTCTTCAACTTCTTCTGATTCACCCTCCAGACTTCATCTTCTCCTTCTCCTTCTTTTGCTTCTTCTGATTCACCCTCCAGACTTCACCTTCTCCTTCTCCTTCTTCTGCTTCTTCTGATTCACCCTCCAGACTTCGCCTTCTCCTTCTCCTTCTTCTGCTTCTTCTGATTCACCCTCCAGACTTCGCCTTCTCCTTCTCCTTCTTCTACTTCTTCTGATTCACCCTCCAGACTTTACCTTCTCCTTCTCCTTCTTCTACTTCTTCTGATTCACCCTCCAGACTTCACCTTCTCCTTCTCCATCTTCTACTTCTTCTGATTCACCGTCCAGACTTCACCTTCTCCTTCTCCTTCTTCTGCTTCTCCTGATTCACCCTCCTGACTTCACCTTCTCCTTCTCCTTCTTCTGCTTCTTCTGATTCACCCTCCAGACTTCACCTTCTCCTTCTCCTTCTTCTACTTCTTCTGATTCACCCTCCAGACTTCACCTTCTCCTTCTACTTCTTCTGCTTCTTCTGATTCACCCTCCAGACTTCACCTTCTCTTTTTCCTTCTTCTGCTTCTTCTGATTCACCCTCCAGATTTCACCTTCTCCTTCTCCTTCTTCTGCTTCTTCTGATTCACCCTCCAGACTTTACCTTCTCCTTCTCCTTCTTCTGCTTCTTCTGATTCACCCTCCAGACTTCACCTTCTCCTTCTCCTTCATCTACTTCTTCTGATTCACCCTCCAGACTTCATCTTCTCCTTCTCCTTCTTCTGCCTCTTCTGATTCACCCTCCAGACTTCACCTTCTCCTTCTCCTTCTTCTGCTTTTTCTGATTCACCCTCCAGACTTCACCTTCTCCTTCTCCTTCTTCTACTTCTTCTGATTCACCCACCAGACTTCACCTTCTCCTTCTCCTTCTTCTGCTTCTTTTGATTCACCCTTCAGACTTCACCTTCTTCTTCTCCTTCTTCTGCTTCTTCTGATTCGCCCTCCAGACCTCACCTTCTCCTTCTCCTTCTTCAACTTCTTCTGATTCACCCTCCAGACTTCATCTTCTCCTTCTCCTTCTTTTGCTTCTTCTGATTCACCCTCCAGACATCACCTTCTCCTTCTCCTTCTTATGCTTCTTCTGATTCACCCTCCAGACTTCACCTTCTCCTTCTCCTTCTTCTGCTTCTTCTGATTAACCCTCCAGACTCACCTTCTCCTTCTCCTTCTTCTACTTCTTCTGATTCACCCTCCAGACTTCACCTTCTCCTTCTTCTGCTTCTTCTGATTCACCCTCCAGACTTCACCTTCTCCTTCTCCTTCTTCTACTTCTTCTGATTCACCCTCCAGACTTCATCTTCTCCTTCTCCTTCTTCTGCTTCTTCTGATTCACCCTCCACACTTCACCATCTCCTTCTCCTTCTTCTGCTTCTTCTGATTCACCCTCCAGACTTCACCTTCTCCTTCTCCTTCTTCTACTTCTTCTGATTCACCCTCCAGACTTCACCTTCTCCTTCTCCTTCTTCTGCTTCTTCTGACTCACCCTCCAGACTTCACCTTCTCCTGCTACTTCTCCTGCTTCTTCTGATTCACCCTCCAGACTTCACCTTCTCCTTTTCCTTCTTCTGCTTCTTCTGATTCACCCTCCAGATTTCACCTTCTCCTTCTCCTTCTTCTGCTTCTTCTGATTCACCCTCCAGACTTCACCTTCTCCTTCTCCTTCTTCTGCTTCTTCTGATTAACCCTCCAGACTCACCTTCTCCTTCTCCTTCTTCTACTTCTTCTGATTCACCCTCCAGACTTCACCTTCTCCTTCTCCTTCTTCTGCTTCTTCTGATTCACCATCCAGACTTCACCTTCTCCTTCTCCTTCGTCTACTTCTTCTGATTCACCCTCCAGACTTCACCTTCTTCTTCTCCTTCTTCTACTTCTTCTGATTCACCCTCCAGACTTCACCTTCTCCTTCTCCTTCTTCTGCTTCTTCTGATTCACCCTCCAGACTTCACCTTCTCCTTCTCCTTCTTCTACTTCTTCTGATTCACCCTCCAGACTTCACCTTCTCCTTCTCCTTCTTCTACTTCTTCTGCTTCTCCCTCCAGACTTCACCTTCTCCTTCTCCTTCTTCTGCTTCTTCTGATTCACCCTCCAGATTTCACCTTCTCCTTCTCCTTCTTCTACTTCTCCTGATTCACCCTCCAGACTTCACCTTCTCCTTCTCCTTCTTCTACTTCTTCTGATTCACCCTCCAGACTTCACCTTCTCCTTCTCCTTCTTCTACTTCTTATGATTCACCCTCCTGACTTCACCTTCTCCTTCTCCTTCTTCTGCTCCTTCTGCTTCACCCTCCAGACTTCACCTTCTCCTTCTCTTTCTTCTGCTTCTTCTGATTCACCCTCCAGACTTCACCTTCTCCTTCTCCTTCTTCTGATTCTTTTGATTCACCCTCCAGACTTCACCTTCTCCTTCTCCTTCATCTGCTTCTTCTGATTCACCCTCCAGACTTCACCTTCTCCTTCTCCTTCTTCTACTTCTTCTGATTCACCCTCCTGACTTCACCTTCTCCTTCACCTTCTTCTACTTCTTCTGCTTCACCCTCCAGACTTCACCTTCTGCTTCTCCTTCTTCTACTTCTTCTGATTCACCCGCCAGACTTCACCTTCTCCTTCTCCTTATTCTGCTTCTCCTGATTCACCCTCCAGACTTCACCTTCTCCTTCTCCTTCTTCTGCTTCTTCTGAATCACCCTCCTGACTTACCTTCTCCTTCTCCTTCTTCTGCTTCTTCTGATTCACCCTCCAGACTTCACCTTCTCCTTCTCCTTCATCTACTTCTTCTGATTCACCCTCCAGACTTCATCTTCTCCTTCTCCTTCATCTGCTTCTTTTGATTCACCCTCCAGACTTCACCTTCTCCTTCTCTTCTTCTGCTTTTTCTGATTCACCCTCCTGACTTCACCTTCTCCTTCTCCTTCTTCTACTTCTTCTGATTCACCCTCCAGACTTCACCTTCTCCTTCTCCTTCTTCTACTTCTTCTGATTCACCCACCAGTCTTCACCTTCTCCTTCTCCTTCTTCTGCTTCTTCTGATTCACCCTCCAGACTTCACCTTCTCCTACTCCTTCTTCTGCTTCTTCTGATTCACCCTCCAGACTTCACCTTCTCCTTCTCCTTCTTCTGCTTCTTTTGATTCACCCTTCAGACTTCGCCTTCTCCTTCTCCTTCTTCTGCTTCTTCTGATTCACCCTCCAGACCTCACCTTCTCCTTCTCCTTCTTCTACTTCTTCTGATTCACCCTCCAGACTTCATCTTCTCCTTCTCCTTCTTTTGCTTCTTCTGATTCACCCTCCAGACTTCACCTTCTCCTTCTCCTTCTTCTGCTTCTTCTGATTCACCCTCCAGACTTCGCCTTCTCCTTCTCCTTCTTCTACTTCTTCTGATTCACCCTCCAGACTTCACCTTCTCCTTCTCCTTCTTCTACTTCTTCTGATTCACCCTCCAGTCTTCATCTTCTCCTTCTCCTTCTTCTGCTTCTTCTGATTCTCCCTCCAGACTTCACCTTCTCCTTCTCCTTCTTCTGCTTCTCCTGATTCACCCTCCTGACTTCACCTTCTCCTTCTCCTTCTTCTGCTTCTTCTGATTCACCCTCCAGACTTCACCTTCTCCTTCTCCTTCTTCTACTTCTTCTGATTCACTCTCCAGACTTCACCTTCTCCTGCTACTTCTTCTGCTTCTTCTGATTCACCCTCCAGACTTCACCTTCTCCTTTTCCTTCTTCTGCTTCTTCTGATTCATCCTCCAGATTTCACCTTCTCCTTCTCCTTCTTCTGCTTCTTCTGATTCACCCTCCAGACTTCACCTTCTCCTTCTCATTCTTCTGCTTCTTCTGATTCACCCTCCAGACTTCACCTTCTCCTTCACCTTCTTCTACTTCTTCTGATTCACCCTCCAGACTTCAACTTCTCCTTCTCCTTCTTCTGCTTCTTCTGATTCACCATCCAGACTTCACCTTCTCCTTCTCCTTCGTCTACTTCTTCTGATTCAACCTCCAGACTACACCTTCTTCTTCTCCTTCTTCTACTTCTTCTGATTCACCCTCCAGACTTCACCTTCTCCTTCTCCTTCTTCTGCTTCTTCTGATTCACCCTCCAGACTTCACCTTCTCCTTCTCCTTCTTCTACTTCTTCTGATTCACCCTCCAAACTTCACCTTCTCCTTCTCCTTCTTCTACTTCTTCTGCTTCTCCCTCCAGACTTCACCTTCTCCTTCTCCTTCTTCTGCTTCTTCTGATTCAGCCTCCAGACTTCACCTTCTCCTTCTCCTTCTTCTACTTCTTCTGATTCACCCTCCAGACTTCACCTTCTCCTTCTCCTTCTTCTACTTCTTCTGATTCACCCTCCAGACTTCACCTTCTCCTTCTCCTTCTTCTACTTCTTATGATTCACCCTCCTGACTTCACCTTCTCCTTCTCCTTCTTCTGCTTCTTCTGCTTCACCCTCCAGACTTCACCTTCTCCTTCTCCTTCTTCTGCTTCTTCTGCTTCACCCTCCAGACTTCACCTTCTCCTTCTCCTTCTTCTGCTTCTTCTGCTTCACCCTCCAGACCTCACCTTCTCCTTCTCCTTCTTCTACTTCTTCTGATTCACCCTCCTGACTTCACCTTCTCCTTCTCCTTCTTCTACTTCTTCTGCTTCACCCACCAGACTTCACCTTCTACTTCTCCTTCTTCTGCTTCTCCTGATTCACCCTCCTGACTTCACCTTCTCCTTCTCCTTCTTCTGCTTCTTCTGATTCACCCTCCAGACTTCACCTTCTCCTTCTCCTTCTTCTACTTCTTCTGATTCACCCTCCAGACTTCACCTTCTCCTGCTACTTCTTCTGCTTCTTCTGATTCACCCTCCAGACTTCACCTTCTCCTTTTCCTTCTTCTGCTTCTTCTGATTCATCCTCCAGATTTCACCTTCTCCTTCTCCTTCTTCTGCTTCTTCTGATTCACCCTCCAGACTTCACCTTCTCCTTCTCATTCTTCTGCTTCTTCTGATTCACCCTCCAGACTTCACCTTCTCCTTCACCGTCTTCTACTTCTTCTGATTCACCCTCCAGACTTCACCTTCTCCTTCTCCTTTTTCTGCTTCTTCTGATTCACCATCCAGACTTCACCTTCTCCTTCTCCTTCGTCTACTTCTTCTGTTTCACCCTCCAGACTACACCTTCTCCTTCTCCTTCTTCTACTTCTTCTGATTCACCCTCCAGACTTCACCTTCTCCTTCTCCTTCTTCTGCTTCTTCTGATTCACCCTCCAGACTTCACCTTCTCCTACTCCTTCTTCTGCTTCTTCTGATTCACCCTCCAGACTTCACCTTCTCCTTCTCCTTCTTCTGCTTCTTTTGATTCACCCTTCAGACTTCGCCTTCTCCTTCTCCTTCTTCTGCTTCTTCTGATTCACCCTCCAGACCTCACCTTCTCCTTCTCCTTCTTCTACTTCTTCTGATTCACCCTCCAGACTTCATCTTCTCCTTCTCCTTCTTTTGCTTCTTCTGATTCACCCTCCAGACTTCACCTTCTCCTTCTCCTTCTTCTGCTTCTTCTGATTCACCCTCCAGACTTCGCCTTCTCCTTCTCCTTCTTCTACTTCTTCTGATTCACCCTCCAGACTTCACCTTCTCCTTCTCCTTCTTCTACTTCTTCTGATTCACCCTCCAGTCTTCATCTTCTCCTTCTCCTTCTTCTGCTTCTTCTGATTCTCCCTCCAGACTTCACCTTCTCCTTCTCCTTCTTCTGCTTCTCCTGATTCACCCTCCTGACTTCACCTTCTCCTTCTCCTTCTTCTGCTTCTTCTGATTCACCCTCCAGACTTCACCTTCTCCTTCTCCTTCTTCTACTTCTTCTGATTCACTCTCCAGACTTCACCTTCTCCTGCTACTTCTTCTGCTTCTTCTGATTCACCCTCCAGACTTCCCCTTCTCCTTTTCCTTCTTCTGCTTCTTCTGATTCATCCTCCAGATTTCACCTTCTCCTTCTCCTTCTTCTGCTTCTTCTGATTCACCCTCCAGACTTCACCTTCTCCTTCTCATTCTTCTGCTTCTTCTGATTCACCCTCCAGACTTCACCTTCTCCTTCACCTTCTTCTACTTCTTCTGATTCACCCTCCAGACTTCACCTTCTCCTTCTCCTTCTTCTGCTTCTTCTGATTCACCATCCAGACTTCACCTTCTCCTTCTCCTTCGTCTACTTCTTCTGATACACCCTCCAGACTACACCTTCTCCTTCTCCTTCTTCTACTTCTTCTGATTCACCCTCCAGACTTCACCTTCTCCTTCTCCTTCTTCTACTTCTTCTGATTCACCCTCCAGACTTCATCTTCTCGTTATCCTTCTTCTGCTTCTTCTGATTCAACCTCCAGACTTCACCTTCTCCTTCTCCTTCTTCGGCTTCTTCTGATTCACCCTCCAGACTTCACCTTCTCCTTCTCCTTCTTCTACTTCTTCTGATTCACCCTCGAGACTTCATCTTCTCCTTCTCCTTCTTCTGCTTCTTCTGATTCACCCTCCAGACTTCACCTTCTCCTTCTCCTTCTTCTGCTTCTTCTGATTCACCCTCCAGACTTCACCTTCTCCTTCTCCTTCTTCTACTTCTTCTGATTCACCCTCTAGACTTCAACTTCTCCTTCTCCTTCTTCTGCTTCTGCTTCACCCTCCAGACTTCACCTTCTCGTTCTCCTTCTTCTGCTTCTTCTGCTGCGCCCTCCAGACTTCACCTTCTCCTTCTCCTTCTTCTGCTTCTTCTGCTTCACCCTCCTGACTTCACCTTCTCCTTCTCCTTCTGCTACTTCTTCTGCTTCACCCCCCTGACTTCACCTTCTCCTTCTCCTTCTTCTGCTTCTTCTGATTCACCCTCCTAACTCCACCTTCTCCTTCTCCTTCTTCTGCTTCTTCTGATTCACCCTCCTGACTTCACCTTCTCCTTCTCCTTCTTCTGCTTCTTCTGATTCACCCTCCAGACTTCACCTTCTCCTTCTCCTTCTTCTGCTTCTTCTGATTCACCCTCCAGACCTCACCTTCTCCTTCTCCTTCTTCTACTTCTTCTGATTCACCCTCCGGACTTCATCTTCTCCTTCTCCTTCTTCTGCTTCTTCTGATTCACCCTCCAGACTTCACCTTCTCCTTCTCCTTCTTCTGCTTCTTCTGATTCACTCTCCAGACTTCACCTTCTCCTTCTCCTTCTACTACTTCTTCTGATTCACCCTCCAGACTTCACCTTCTCCTTCTCCTTCTTTTACTTCTTCTGATTCAACCTCCAGTCTTCACCTTCTCCTTCTCCTTCTTCTGCTTCTTCTGATTCACCCTCCAGACTTCACCTTCTCCTTCTCCTTCTTCTGATTCTTTTGATTCACCCTCCAGACTTCACCTTCTCCTTCTCCTTCTTCTGCTTCTTCTGATTCACCCTCCTGACTTCACCCTCTCCTTCTCCTTCTTCTACTTATTCTGATTCACCCTCCTGACTTCACCTTCTCCTTCTCCTTCTTCTACTTCTTCTGCTTCACCCTCCAGACTTCACCTTCTCCTTCTCCATCTTCTACTTCTTCTGATTCCCCCTCCAGACTTCAACTTCTCCTTATCCTTCTTCTGCTTCTTCTGATTCACCCTCCAGACTTCACCTTCTCCTTCTCCTTATTCTGCTTCTTCTGATTCACCCGCCAGACTTCACCTTCTCCTTCTCCTTATTCTGCTTCTTCTGATTCACCCTCCAGACTTCACCTTCTCCTTCTCCTTCTTCTGCTTCTTCTGATTCACCCTCCAGACTTTACCTTCTCCTTCTCCTTCTTCTGCTTTTTCTGATTCACCCTCCAGACTTCACCTTCTCCTTCTCCTTCATCTACTTTTTCTGATTCACCCTCCTGACTTCACCTTCTCCTTCTCCTTCTTCTACTTCTTCTGATTCACCCTCCAGACTTCACCTTCTCCTTCTCCTTCTTCTACTTCTTCTGATTCACCCACCAGACTTCACCTTCTCCTTCTCCTTCTTCTGCTTCTTCTGATTCACCCTCCAGACTTCACCTTCTCCTTCTCCTTCTTCTGCTTCTTCTGATTCACCCTCCAGACTTAACCTTCTCCTTCTCCTTCTTCTGCTTCTTTTGATTCACCCTTCAGACTTCACCTTCTCCTTCTCCTTCTTCTGCTTCTTCTGATTCACCCTCCAGACCTCACCTTCTCCTTCTCCTTCTTCAACTTCTTCTGATTCACCCTCCAGACTTCATCTTCTCCTTCTCCTTCTTTTGCTTCTTCTGATTCACCCTCCAGACTTCACCTTCTCCTTCTCCTTCTTCTGCTTCTTCTGATTCACCCTCCAGACTTCGCCTTCTCCTTCTCCTTCTTCTGCTTCTTCTGATTCACCCTCTAGACTTCGCCTTCTCCTTCTCCTTCTTCTACTTCTTCTGATTCACCCTCCAGACTTTACCTTCTCCTTCTCCTTTTTCTACTTCTTCTGATTCACCCTCCAGACTTCACCTTCTCCTTCTCCATCTTCTACTTCTTCTGATTCACCGTCCAGACTTCACCTTCTCCTTCTCCTTCTTCTGCTTCTCCTGATTCACCCTCCTGACTTCACCTTCTCCTTCTCCTTCTTCTGCTTCTTCTGATTCACCCTCCAGACTTCACCTTCTCCTTCTCCTTCTTCTACTTCTTCTGATTCACCCTCCAGACTTCACCTTCTCCTTCTACTTCTTCTGCTTCTTCTGATTCACCCTCCAGACTTCACCTTCTCTTTTTCCTTCTTCTGCTTCTTCTGATTCACCCTCCAGATTTCACCTTCTCCTTCTCCTTCTTCTGCTTCTTCTGATTCACCCTCCAGACTTTACCTTCTCCTTCTCCTTCTTCTGCTTCTTCTGATTCACCCTCCAGACTTCACCTTCTCCTTCTCCTTCATCTACTTCTTCTGATTCACCCTCCAGACTTCATCTTCTCCTTCTCCTTCTTCTGCCTCTTCTGATTCACCCTCCAGACTTCACCTTCTCCTTCTCCTTCTTCTGCTTTTTCTGATTCACCCTCCAGACTTCACCTTCTCCTTCTCCTTCTTCTACTTCTTCTGATTCACCCACCAGACTTCACCTTCTCCTTCTCCTTCTTCTGCTTCTTTTGATTCACCCTTCAGACTTCACCTTCTTCTTCTCCTTCTTCTGCTTCTTCTGATTCGCCCTCCAGACCTCACCTTCTCCTTCTCCTTCTTCAACTTCTTCTGATTCACCCTCCAGACTTCATCTTCTCCTTCTCCTTCTTTTGCTTCTTCTGATTCACCCTCCAGACATCACCTTCTCCTTCTCCTTCTTATGCTTCTTCTGATTCACCCTCCAGACTTCACCTTCTCCTTCTCCTTCTTCTGCTTCTTCTGATTAACCCTCCAGACTCACCTTCTCCTTCTCCTTCTTCTACTTCTTCTGATTCACCCTCCAGACTTCACCTTCTCCTTCTTCTGCTTCTTCTGATTCACCCTCCAGACTTCACCTTCTCCTTCTCCTTCTTCTACTTCTTCTGATTCACCCTCCAGACTTCATCTTCTCCTTCTCCTTCTTCTGCTTCTTCTGATTCACCCTCCACACTTCACCATCTCCTTCTCCTTCTTCTGCTTCTTCTGATTCACCCTCCAGACTTCACCTTCTCCTTCTCCTTCTTCTACTTCTTCTGATTCACCCTCCAGACTTCACCTTCTCCTTCTCCTTCTTCTGCTTCTTCTGACTCACCCTCCAGACTTCACCTTCTCCTGCTACTTCTCCTGCTTCTTCTGATTCACCCTCCAGACTTCACCTTCTCCTTTTCCTTCTTCTGCTTCTTCTGATTCACCCTCCAGATTTCACCTTCTCCTTCTCCTTCTTCTGCTTCTTCTGATTCACCCTCCAGACTTCACCTTCTCCTTCTCCTTCTTCTGCTTCTTCTGATTAACCCTCCAGACTCACCTTCTCCTTCTCCTTCTTCTACTTCTTCTGATTCACCCTCCAGACTTCACCTTCTCCTTCTCCTTCTTCTGCTTCTTCTGATTCACCATCCAGACTTCACCTTCTCCTTCTCCTTCGTCTACTTCTTCTGATTCACCCTCCAGACTTCACCTTCTTCTTCTCCTTCTTCTACTTCTTCTGATTCACCCTCCAGACTTCACCTTCTCCTTCTCCTTCTTCTGCTTCTTCTGATTCACCCTCCAGACTTCACCTTCTCCTTCTCCTTCTTCTACTTCTTCTGATTCACCCTCCAGACTTCACCTTCTCCTTCTCCTTCTTCTACTTCTTCTGATTCACCCTCCAGACTTCACCTTCTCCTTCTCCTTCTTCTACTTCTTCTGCTTCTCCCTCCAGACTTCACCTTCTCCTTCTCCTTCTTCTGCTTCTTCTGATTCACCCTCCAGATTTCACCTTCTCCTTCTCCTTCTTCTACTTCTCCTGATTCACCCTCCAGACTTCACCTTCTCCTTCTCCTTCTTCTGATTCTTTTGATTCACCCTCCAGACTTCACCTTCTCCTTCTCCTTCATCTGCTTCTTCTGATTCACCCTCCTGACTTCACCTTCTCCTTCTCCTTCTTCTACTTCTTCTGATTCACCCTCCTGACTTCACCTTCTCCTTCACCTTCTTCTACTTCTTCTGCTTCACCCTCCAGACTTCACCTTCTGCTTCTCCTTCTTCTACTTCTTCTGATTCACCCGCCAGACTTCACCTTCTCCTTCTCCTTATTCTGCTTCTCCTGATTCACCCTCCAGACTTCACCTTCTCCTTCTCCTTCTTCTGCTTCTTCTGAATCACCCTCCTGACTTACCTTCTCCTTCTCCTTCTTCTGCTTCTTCTGATTCACCCTCCAGACTTCACCTTCTCCTTCTCCTTCATCTACTTCTTCTGATTCACCCTCCAGACTTCATCTTCTCCTTCTCCTTCATCTGCTTCTTTTGATTCACCCTCCAGACTTCACCTTCTCCTTCTCTTCTTCTGCTTTTTCTGATTCACCCTCCTGACTTCACCTTCTCCTTCTCCTTCTTCTACTTCTTCTGATTCACCCTCCAGACTTCACCTTCTCCTTCTCCTTCTTCTACTTCTTCTGATTCACCCACCAGTCTTCACCTTCTCCTTCTCCTTCTTCTGCTTCTTCTGATTCACCCTCCAGACTTCACCTTCTCCTACTCCTTCTTCTGCTTCTTCTGATTCACCCTCCAGACTTCACCTTCTCCTTCTCCTTCTTCTGCTTCTTTTGATTCACCCTTCAGACTTCGCCTTCTCCTTCTCCTTCTTCTGCTTCTTCTGATTCACCCTCCAGACCTCACCTTCTCCTTCTCCTTCTTCTACTTCTTCTGATTCACCCTCCAGACTTCATCTTCTCCTTCTCCTTCTTTTGCTTCTTCTGATTCACCCTCCAGACTTCACCTTCTCCTTCTCCTTCTTCTGCTTCTTCTGATTCACCCTCCAGACTTCGCCTTCTCCTTCTCCTTCTTCTACTTCTTCTGATTCACCCTCCAGACTTCACCTTCTCCTTCTCCTTCTTCTACTTCTTCTGATTCACCCTCCAGTCTTCATCTTCTCCTTCTCCTTCTTCTGCTTCTTCTGATTCTCCCTCCAGACTTCACCTTCTCCTTCTCCTTCTTCTGCTTCTCCTGATTCACCCTCCTGACTTCACCTTCTCCTTCTCCTTCTTCTGCTTCTTCTGATTCACCCTCCAGACTTCACCTTCTCCTTCTCCTTCTTCTACTTCTTCTGATTCACTCTCCAGACTTCACCTTCTCCTGCTACTTCTTCTGCTTCTTCTGATTCACCCTCCAGACTTCACCTTCTCCTTTTCCTTCTTCTGCTTCTTCTGATTCATCCTCCAGATTTCACCTTCTCCTTCTCCTTCTTCTGCTTCTTCTGATTCACCCTCCAGACTTCACCTTCTCCTTCTCATTCTTCTGCTTCTTCTGATTCACCCTCCAGACTTCACCTTCTCCTTCACCTTCTTCTACTTCTTCTGATTCACCCTCCAGACTTCAACTTCTCCTTCTCCTTCTTCTGCTTCTTCTGATTCACCATCCAGACTTCACCTTCTCCTTCTCCTTCGTCTACTTCTTCTGATTCAACCTCCAGACTACACCTTCTTCTTCTCCTTCTTCTACTTCTTCTGATTCACCCTCCAGACTTCACCTTCTCCTTCTCCTTCTTCTGCTTCTTCTGATTCACCCTCCAGACTTCACCTTCTCCTTCTCCTTCTTCTACTTCTTCTGATTCACCCTCCAAACTTCACCTTCTCCTTCTCCTTCTTCTACTTCTTCTGCTTCTCCCTCCAGACTTCACCTTCTCCTTCTCCTTCTTCTGCTTCTTCTGATTCAGCCTCCAGACTTCACCTTCTCCTTCTCCTTCTTCTACTTCTTCTGATTCACCCTCCAGACTTCACCTTCTCCTTCTCCTTCTTCTACTTCTTCTGATTCACCCTCCAGACTTCACCTTCTTCTTCTCCTTCTTCTACTTCTTATGATTCACCCTCCTGACTTCACCTTCTCCTTCTCCTTCTTCTGCTTCTTCTGCTTCACCCTCCAGACTTCACCTTCTCCTTCTCCTTCTTCTGCTTCTTCTGCTTCACCCTCCAGACTTCTCCTTCTCCTTCTCCTTCTTCTGCTTCTTCTGCTTCACCCTCCAGACCTCACCTTCTCCTTCTCCTTCTTCTACTTCTTCTGATTCACCCTCCTGACTTCACCTTCTCCTTCTCCTTCTTCTACTTCTTCTGCTTCACCCACCAGACTTCACCTTCTACTTCTCCTTCTTCTGCTTCTCCTGATTCACCCTCCTGACTTCACCTTCTCCTTCTCCTTCTTCTGCTTCTTCTGATTCACCCTCCAGACTTCACCTTCTCCTTCTCCTTCTTCTACTTCTTCTGATTCACCCTCCAGACTTCACCTTCTCCTGCTACTTCTTCTGCTTCTTCTGATTCACCGTCCAGACTTCACCTTCTCCTTTTCCTTCTTCTGCTTCTTCTGATTCATCCTCCAGATTTCACCTTCTCCTTCTCCTTCTTCTGCTTCTTCTGATTCACCCTCCAGACTTCACCTTCTCCTTCTCATTCTTCTGCTTCTTCTGATTCACCCTCCAGACTTCACCTTCTCCTTCACCGTCTTCTACTTCTTCTGATTCACCCTCCAGACTTCACCTTCTCCTTCTCCTTTTTCTGCTTCTTCTGATTCACCATCCAGACTTCACCTTCTCCTTCTCCTTCGTCTACTTCTTCTGTTTCACCCTCCAGACTACACCTTCTCCTTCTCCTTCTTCTACTTCTTCTGATTCACCCTCCAGACTTCACCTTCTCCTTCTCCTTCTTCTGCTTCTTCTGATTCACCCTCCAGACTTCACCTTCTCCTACTCCTTCTTCTGCTTCTTCTGATTCACCCTCCAGACTTCACCTTCTCCTTCTCCTTCTTCTGCTTCTTTTGATTCACCCTTCAGACTTCGCCTTCTCCTTCTCCTTCTTCTGCTTCTTCTGATTCACCCTCCAGACCTCACCTTCTCCTTCTCCTTCTTCTACTTCTTCTGATTCACCCTCCAGACTTCATCTTCTCCTTCTCCTTCTTTTGCTTCTTCTGATTCACCCTCCAGACTTCACCTTCTCCTTCTCCTTCTTCTGCTTCTTCTGATTCACCCTCCAGACTTCGCCTTCTCCTTCTCCTTCTTCTACTTCTTCTGATTCACCCTCCAGACTTCACCTTCTCCTTCTCCTTCTTCTACTTCTTCTGATTCACCCTCCAGTCTTCATCTTCTCCTTCTCCTTCTTCTGCTTCTTCTGATTCTCCCTCCAGACTTCACCTTCTCCTTCTCCTTCTTCTGCTTCTCCTGATTCACCCTCCTGACTTCACCTTCTCCTTCTCCTTCTTCTGCTTCTTCTGATTCACCCTCCAGACTTCACCTTCTCCTTCTCCTTCTTCTACTTCTTCTGATTCACTCTCCAGACTTCACCTTCTCCTGCTACTTCTTCTGCTTCTTCTGATTCACCCTCCAGACTTCCCCTTCTCCTTTTCCTTCTTCTGCTTCTTCTGATTCATCCTCCAGATTTCACCTTCTCCTTCTCCTTCTTCTGCTTCTTCTGATTCACCCTCCAGACTTCACCTTCTCCTTCTCATTCTTCTGCTTCTTCTGATTCACCCTCCAGACTTCACCTTCTCCTTCACCTTCTTCTACTTCTTCTGATTCACCCTCCAGACTTCACCTTCTCCTTCTCCTTCTTCTGCTTCTTCTGATTCACCATCCAGACTTAACCTTCTCCTTCTCCTTCGTCTACTTCTTCTGATTCACCCTCCAGACTACACCTTCTCCTTCTCCTTCTTCTACTTCTTCTGATTCACCCTCCAGACTTCACCTTCTCCTTCTCCTTCTTCTGCTTCTTCTGATTCACCCTCCAGACTTCACCTTCTCCTTCTCCTTCTTCTACTTCTTCTGATTCACCCTCCAAACTTCACCTTCTCCTTCTCCTTCTTCTACTTCTTCTGCTTCTCCCTCCAGACTTCACCTTCTCCTTCTCCTTCTTCTGCTTCTTCTGATTCAGCCTCCAGACTTCACCTTCTCCTTCTCCTTCTTCTACTTCTTCTGATTCACCCTCCAGACTTCACCTTCTCCTTCTCCTTCTTCGACTTCTTCTGATTCACCCTCCAGACTTCACCTTCTCCTTCTCCTTCTTCTACTTCTTATGATTCACCCTCCTGACTTCACCTTCTCCTTCTCCTTCTTCTGCTTCTTCTGCTTCACCCTCCAGACTTCACCTTCTCCTTCTCCTTCTTCTGCTTCTTCTGCTTCACCCTCCAGACTTCACCTTCTCCTTCTCCTTCTTCTGCTTCTTCTGCTTCACCCTCCAGACCTCACCTTCTCCTTCTCCTTCTTCTACTTCTTCTGATTCACCCTCCTGACTTCACCTTCTCCTTCTCCTTCTTCTACTTCTTCTGCTTCACCCACCAGACTTCACCTTCTCCTTCTCCTTCTTCTGCTTCTCCTGATTCACCCTCCTGACTTCACCTTCTCCTTCTCCTTCTTCTGCTTCTTCTGATTCACCCTCCAGACTTCACCTTCTCCTTCTCCTTCTTCTACCTCTTCTGATTCACCCTCCAGACTTCACCTTCTCCTGCTACTTCTTCTGCTTCTTCTGATTCACCCTCCAGACTTCACCTTCTCCTTTTCCTTCTTCTGCTTCTTCTGATTCATCCTCCAGATTTCACCTTCTCCTTCTCCTTCTTCTGCTTCTTCTGATTCACCCTCCAGACTTCACCTTCTCCTTCTCATTCTTCTGCTTCTTCTGATTCACCCTCCAGACTTCACCTTCTCCTTCACCGTCTTCTACTTCTTCTGATTCACCCTCCAGACTTCACCTTCTCCTTCTCCTTCTTCTGCTTCTTCTGATTCACCATCCAGACTTCACCTTCTCCTTCTCCTTCGTCTACTTCTTCTGTTTCACCCTCCAGACTACACCTTCTCCTTCTCCTTCTTCTACTTCTTCTGATTCACCCTCCAGACTTCACCTTCTCCTTCTCCTTCTTCTGCTTCTTCTGATTCACCCTCCAGACTTCACCTTCTCCTTCTCCTTCTTCTACTTCTTCTGATTCACCCTCCAAACTTCACCTTCTCCTTCTCCTTCTTCTACTTCTTCTGCTTCTCCCTCCAGACTTCACCTTCTCCTTCTCCTTCTTCTGCTTCTTCTGATTCAGCCTCCAGACTTCACCTTCTCCTTCTCCTTCTTCTACTTCTTCTGATTCACCCTCCAGTCATCACCTTCTCCTTCTCCTTCTTCTACTTCTTCTGATTCACCCTCCAGACTTCACCTTCTCCTTCTCCTTCTTCTACTTCTTATGATTCACCCTCCTGACTTCACCTTCTCCTTCTCCTTCTTCTGCTTCTTCTGCTTCACCCTCCAGACTTCACCTTCTCCTTCTCCTTCTTCTGCTTCTTCTGCTTCACCCTCCAGACTTCACCTTCTCCTTCTCCTTCTTCTGCTTCTTCTGCTTCACCCTCCAGACCTCACCTTCTCCTTCTCCTTCTTCTACTTCTTCTGATTCACCCTCCTGACTTCACCTTCTCCTTCTCCTTCTTCTACTTCTTCTGCTTCACCCTCCAGACTTCACCTTCTCCTTCTCCTTCTTCTGCTTCTTCTGATTCACCCTCCAGACTTCACCTTCTCCTTCTCCTTCTTCTGCTTCTTCTGATTCACCCGCCAGACTTCACCTTCTCCTTCTCCTTATTCTGCTTCTCCTGATTCACCCTCCAGACTTCACCTTCTCCTTCTCCTTCTTCTGCTTCTTCTGAATCACCCTCCTGACTTCACCTTCTCCTTCTCCTTCTTCTGCTTCTTCTGATTCACCCTCCAGACTTCACCTTCTCCTTCTCCTTCTTCTACTTCTTCTGATTCACCCTCCAGACTTCACCTTCTCCTGCTACTTCTTCTGCTTCTTCTGATTCACTCTCCAGACTTCACCTTCTCCTTTTCCTTCTTCTGCTTCTTCTGATTCATCCTCCAGATTTCACCTTCTCCTTCTCCTTCTTCTGCTTCTTCTGATTCACCCTCCAGACTTCACCTTCTCCTTCTCATTCTTCTGCTTCTTCTGATTCACCCTCCAGACTTCACCTTCTCCTTCACCTTCTTCTACTTCTTCTGATTCACCCTCCAGACTTCACCTTCTCCTTCTCCTTCTTCTGCTTCTTCTGATTCACCATCCAGACTTCACCTTCTCCTTCTCCTTCGTCTACTTCTTCTGATTCACCCTCCAGACTACACCTTCTCCTTCTCCTTCTTCTACTTCTTCTGATTCACCCTCCAGACTTCACCTTCTCCTTCTCCTTCTTCTGCTTCTTCTGATTCACCCTCCAGACTTCACCTTCTCCTTCTCCTTCTTCTACTTCTTCTGATTCACCCTCCAAACTTCACCTTCTCCTTCTCCTTCTTCTACTTCTTCTGATTCACCCTCCAGACTTCACCTTCTTCTTCTCCTTCTTCTACTTCTTATGATTCACCCTCCTGACTTCACCTTCTCCTTCTCCTTCTTCTGCTTCTTCTGCTTCACCCTCCAGACTTCACCTTCTCCTTCTCCTTCTTCTGCTTCTTCTGCTTCACCCTCCAGACTTCACCTTCTCCTTCTCCTTCTTCTGCTTCTTCTGCTTCACCCTCCAGACCTCACCTTCTCCTTCTCCTTCTTCTACTTCTTCTGATTCACCCTCCTGACTTCACCTTCTCCTTCTCCTTCTTCTACTTCTTCTGCTTCACCCTCCAGACTTCACCTTCTCCTTCTCCTTCTTCTGCTTCTTCTGATTCACCCGCCAGACTTCACCTTCTCCTTCTCCTTATTCTGCTTCTCCTGATTCACCCTCCAGACTTCACCTTCTCCTTCTCCTTCTTCTGCTTCTTCTGAATCACCCTCCTGACTTACCTTCTCCTTCTCCTTCTTCTGCTTCTTCTGATTCACCCTCCAGACTTCACCTTCTCCTTCTCCTTCTTCTGCTTCTTCTGATTCACCCTCCAGACTTCACCTTCTCCTTCTCCTTCTTCTGCTTCTTTTGATTCACCCTTCAGACTTCACCTTCGCCTTCTCCTTCTTCTGCTTCTTCTGATTCACCCTCCAGACCTCACCTTCTCCTTCACCTTCTTCTACTTCTTCTGCTTCACCCTCCAGACTTCACCTTCTGCTTCTCCTTCTTCTACTTCTTCTGATTCACCCTCCAGACTTCACCTTCTCCTTCTCCTTCTTCTGCTTCATCTGATTCACCCGCCAGACTTCACCTTCTCCTTCTCCTTATTCTGCTTCTCCTGATTCACCCTCCAGACTTCACCTTCTCCTTCTCCTTCTTCTGCTTCTTCTGAATCACCCTCCTGACATACCTTCTCCTTCTCCTTCTTCTGCTTCTTCTGATTCACCCTCCAGACTTCACCTTCTCCTTCTCCTTCATCTACTTCTTCTGATTCACCCTCCAGACTTCATCTTCTCCTTCTCCTT
This sequence comes from Somniosus microcephalus, assembly GCF_052327205.1. Lineage (NCBI taxonomy): Eukaryota > Metazoa > Chordata > Chondrichthyes > Squaliformes > Somniosidae > Somniosus > Somniosus microcephalus. The sequence goes on from NW_028225218.1 coordinate 984,498, forward strand.
CATCTGCTTCTTCTGATTCACCCTCCAGACTTCACCTTCTCCTTCTCCTTCTTCTGCTTTTTCTGATTCACTCTCCTGACTTCACCTTCTCCTTCTCCTTCTTCTACTTCTTCTGATTCACCCTCCAGACTTCACCTTCTCCTTCTCCTTCTTCTACTTCTTCTGATTCACCCAGCAGACTTCACCTTCTCCTTCTCCTTCTTCTGCTTCTTCTGATTCACCCTCCAGACTTCACCTTCTCCTTCTCCTTCTTCTGCTTCTTCTGATTCACCCTCCAGACTTCACCTTCTCCTTCTCCTTCTTCTGCTTCTTTTGATTCACCCTTCAGACTTCGCCTTCTCCTTCTCCTTCTTCTGCTTCTTCTGATTCACCCTCCAGACCTCACCTTCTCCTTCTCCTTCTTCTACTTCTTCTGATTCACCCTCCAGACTTCATCTTCTCCTTCTCCTTCTTTTGCTTCTTCTGATTCACCCTCCAGACTTCACCTTCTCCTTCTCCTTCTTCTGCTTCTTCTGATTCACCCTCCAGACTTCGCCTTCTCCTTCTCCTTCTTCTACTTCTTCTGATTCACCCTCCAGACTTCACCTTCTCCTTCTCCTTCTTCTACTTCTTCTGATTCACCCTCCAGACTTCACCTTCTCCTGCTACTTCTTCTGCTTCTTCTGATTCACCCTCCAGACTTCACCTTCTCCTTTTCCTTCTTCTGCTTCTTCTGATTCATCCTCCAGATTTCACCTTCTCCTTCTCCTTCTTCTGCTTCTTCTGATTCACCCTCCAGACTTCACCTTCTCCTTCTCATTCTTCTGCTTCTTCTGATTCACCCTCCAGACTTCACCTTCTCCTTCACCTTCTTCTACTTCTTCTGATTCACCCTCCAGACTTCACCTTCTCCTTCTCCTTCTTCTGCTTCTTCTGATTCACCATCCAGACTTCACCTTCTCCTTCTCCTTCGTCTACTTCTTCTGATTCACCCTCCAGACTACACCTTCTCCTTCTCCTTCTTCTACTTCTTCTGATTCACCCTCCAGACTTCACCTTCTCCTTCTCCTTCTTCTGCTTCTTCTGATTCACCCTCCAGACTTCACCTTCTCCTTCTCCTTCTTCTACTTCTTCTGATTCACCCTCCAAACTTCACCTTCTCCTTCTCCTTCTTCTACTTCTTCTGCTTCTCCCTCCAGACTTCACCTTCTCCTTCTCCTTCTTCTGCTTCTTCTGATTCAGCCTCCAGACTTCACCTACTCCTTCTCCTTCTTCTACTTCTTCTGATTCACCCTCCAGACTTCACCTTCTCCTTCTCCTTCTTCTACTTCTTCTGATTCACCCTCCAGACTTCACCTTCTCCTTCTCCTTCTTCTACTTCTTATGATTCACCCTCCTGACTTCACCTTCTCCTTCTCCTTCTTCTGCTTCTTCTGCTTCACCCTCCAGACTTCACCTTCTCCTTCTCCTTCTTCTGCTTCTTCTGCTTCACCCTCCAGACTTCACCTTCTCCTTCTCCTTCTTCTGCTTCTTCTGCTTCACCCTCCAGACCTCACCTTCTCCTTCTCCTTCTTCTACTTCTTCTGATTCACCCTCCTGACTTCACCTTCTCCTTCTCCTTCTTCTACTTCTTCTGCTTCACCCTCCAGACTTCACCTTCTCCTTCTCCTTCTTCTGCTTCTTCTGATTCACCCTCCAGACTTCACCTTCTCCTTCTCCTTCTTCTGCTTCTTCTGATTCACCCGCCAGACTTCACCTTCTCCTTCTCCTTATTCTGCTTCTCCTGATTCACCCTCCAGACTTCACCTTCTCCTTCTCCTTCTTCTGCTTCTTCTGAATCACCCTCCTGACTTCACCTTCTCCTTCTCCTTCTTCTGCTTCTTCTGATTCACCCTCCAGACTTCGCCTTCTCCTTCTCCTTCTTCTACTTCTTCTGATTCACCCTCCAGACTTCACCTTCTCCTGCTACTTCTTCTGCTTCTTCTGATTCACCCTCCAGACTTCACCTTCTCCTTTTCCTTCTTCTGCTTCTTCTGATTCATCCTCCAGATTTCACCTTCTCCTTCTCCTTCTTCTGCTTCTTCTGATTCACCCTCCAGACTTCACCTTCTCCTTCTCATTCTTCTGCTTCTTCTGATTCACCCTCCAGACTTCACCTTCTCCTTCACCTTCTTCTACTTCTTCTGATTCACCCTCCAGACTTCACCTTCTCCTTCTCCTTCTTCTGCTTCTTCTGATTCACCATCCAGACTTCACCTTCTCCTTCTCCTTCGTCTACTTCTTCTGATTCACCCTCCAGACTACACCTTCTCCTTCTCCTTCTTCTACTTCTTCTGATTCACCCTCCAGACTTCACCTTCTCCTTCTCCTTCTTCTGCTTCTTCTGATTCACCCTCCAGACTTCACCTTCTCCTTCTCCTTCTTCTACTTCTTCTGATTCACCCTCCAAACTTCACCTTCTCCTTCTCCTTCTTCTACTTCTTCTGCTTCTCCCTCCAGACTTCACCTTCTCCTTCTCCTTCTTCTGCTTCTTCTGATTCAGCCTCCAGACTTCACCTTCTCCTTCTCCTTCTTCTACTTCTTCTGATTCACCCTCCAGACTTCACCTTCTCCTTCTCCTTCTTCTACTTCTTCTGATTCACCCTCCAGACTTCACCTTCTTCTTCTCCTTCTTCTACTTCTTATGATTCACCCTCCTGACTTCACCTTCTCCTTCTCCTTCTTCTGCTTCTTCTGCTTCACCCTCCAGACTTCACCTTCTCCTTCTCCTTCTTCTGCTTCTTCTGCTTCACCCTCCAGACTTCACCTTCTCCTTCTCCTTCTTCTGCTTCTTCTGCTTCACCCTCCAGACCTCACCTTCTCCTTCTCCTTCTTCTACTTCTTCTGATTCACCCTCCTGACTTCACCTTCTCCTTCTCCTTCTTCTACTTCTTCTGCTTCACCCTCCAGACTTCACCTTCTCCTTCTCCTTCTTCTGCTTCTTCTGATTCACCCTCCAGACTTCACCTTCTCCTTCTCCTTCTTCTGCTTCTTCTGATTCACCCGCCAGACTTCACCTTCTCCTTCTCCTTATTCTGCTTCTCCTGATTCACCCTCCAGACTTCACCTTCTCCTTCTCCTTCTTCTGCTTCTTCTGAATCACCCTCCTGACTTACCTTCTCCTTCTCCTTCTTCTGCTTCTTCTGATTCACCCTCCAGACTTCACCTTCTCCTTCTCCTTCTTCTGCTTCTTCTGATTCACCCTCCAGACTTCACCTTCTCCTTCTCCTTCTTCTGCTTCTTTTGATTCACCCTTCAGACTTCACCTTCGCCTTCTCCTTCTTCTGCTTCTTCTGATTCACCCTCCAGACCTCACCTTCTCCTTCACCTTCTTCTACTTCTTCTGCTTCACCCTCCAGACTTCACCTTCTGCTTCTCCTTCTTCTACTTCTTCTGATTCACCCTCCAGACTTCACCTTCTCCTTCTCCTTCTTCTGCTTCATCTGATTCACCCGCCAGACTTCACCTTCTCCTTCTCCTTATTCTGTGTCTCCTGATTCACCCTCCAGACTTCACCTTCTCCTTCTCCTTCTTCTGCTTCTTCTGAATCACCCTCCTGACTTACCTTCTCCTTCTCCTTCTTCTGCGTCTTCTGATTCACCCTCCAGACTTCACCTTCTCCTTCTCCTTCATCTCCTTCTTCTGATTCACCCTCCAGACTTCATCTTCTCCTTCTCCTTCATCTGCTTCTTCTGATACACCCTCCAGACTTCACCTTCTCCTTCTCCTTCTTCTGCTTTTTCTGATTCACTCTCCTGACTTCACCTTCTCCTTCTCCTTCTTCTACTTCTTCTGATTCACCCTCCTGACTTCAACTTCTCCTTCTCCTTCTTCTACTTCTTCTGATTCACCCTCCTGACTTCACCTTCTCCTTCTCCTTCTTCTACTTCTTCTGCTTCACCCTCCAGACTTCACCTTCTCCTTCTCCTTCTTCTACTTCTTCTGATTCACCCTCCAGACTTCCCCTTCTCCTTCTCCTTCTTCTGCTTCTTCTGATTCACCCGCCAGACTTCACCTTCTCCTTCTCCTTATTCTGCTTCTCCTGATTCACCCTCCAGACTTCACCTTCTCCTTCTCCTTCTTCTGCTTCTTTTGAATCACCCTCCTGACTTACCTTCTCCTTCTCCTTCTTCTGCTTCTTCTGATTCACCCTCCAGACTTCAACTTCTCCTTCTCCTTCATCTACTTCTTCTGATTCACCCTCCAGACTTCATCTTCTCCTTCTCCTTCTTCTGCTTCTTCTGATTTACCCTCCAGACTTCACCTTCTCCTTCTCCTTCTTCTGCTTTTTCTGATTCACCCTCCTGACTTCACCTTCTCCTTCTCCTTCTTCTACTTCTTCTGATTCACCCTCCAGACTTCACCTTCTCCTTCTCCTGCTTCTACTTCTTCTGATTCACCCACCAGACTTCACCTTCTCCTTCTCCTTCTTCTGCTTCTTCTGATTCACCCTCCAGACTTCACCTTCTCCTTCTCCTTCTTCTGCTTCTTCTGATTCACCCTCCAGACTACACCTTCTCCTTCTCCTTCTTCTGCTTCTTTTGATTCACCCTTCAGACTTCACCTTCTCCTTCTCCTTCTTTTGCTTCTTCTGATTCACCCTCCAAACCTCACCTTCTCCTTCTCCTTCTTCTACTTCTTCTGATTCACCCTCCAGACTTCATCTTCTCCTTCTCCTTCTTTTGCTTCTTCTGATTGACCCTCCAGACTTCACCTTCTCCTTCTCCTTCTTCTGCTTCTTCTGATTCACCCTCCAGACTTCGCCTTCTCCTTCTCCTTCTTCTACTTCTTCTGATTCACCCTCCAGACTTCACCTTCTCCTTCTCCTTCTTCTACTTCTTCTGATTCACCCTCCAGTCTTCATCTTCTCCTTCTCCTTCTTCTGCTTCTTCTGATTCACCCTCCAGACTTCACCTTCTCCTTCTCCTTCTTCTGCTTCTTCTGATTCACCCTCCAGACTTCACCTTCTCCTTCTCCTTCTTCTACTTCTTCTGATTCACCGTCCAGACTTCACCTTCTCCTGCTACTCCTTCTGCTTCATCTGATTCACCCTCCAGACTTCACCTTCTCCTTTTCCTTCTTCTGCTTCTTCTGATTCACCCTCCAGATTTCACCTTCTCCTTCTCCTTCTTCTGCTTCTTCTGATTCACCCTCCAGACTTCACCTTCTCCTTCTCCTTCTTCTGCTTCTTCTGATTCACCCTCCAGACTTCACCTTCTCCTTCACCTTCTTCTACTTCTTCTGATTCACCCTCCAGACTTCACCTTCTCCTTCTCCTTCTTCTGCTTCTTCTGATTCACCCTCCAGACTACACCTTCTCCTTCTCCTTCGTCTACTTCTTCTGATTCACCCTCCAGACTTCACCTTCTCCTTCTCCTTCGTCTACTTCTTCTGATTCACCCTCCAGACTTCACCTTCTCCTTCTCCTTCTTCTGCTTCTTCTGATTCACCCTCCAGACTTCACCTTCTCCTTCACCTTCTTCTACTTCTTCTGATTCACCCTCCAGACTTCACCTTCTCCTTCTCCTTCTTCTGCTTCTTCTGATTCACCCTCCAGACTTCACCTTCTCCTTCTCCTTCGTCTACTTCTTCTGATTCACCCTCCAGACTACACCTTCTCCTTCTCCTTCTTCTACTTCTTCTGATTCATCCTCCAGACTTCACCTTCTCCTTCTCCTTCTTCTGCTTCTTCTGATTCACCCTCCAGACTTCACCTTCTCCTTCTCCTTCTTCTACTTCTTCTGATTCACCCTCCAGACTTCACCTTCTCCTTCTCCTTCTTCTACTTCTTCTGATTCACCCTCCAGTCTTCACCTTCTCCTTCTCCTTCTTCTGCGTCTTCTGATTCACCCTCCAGACTTCACCTTCTCCTTCTCCTTCTTCTGCTTCTCCTGATTCACCCTCCTGACTTAACCTTCTCCTTCTCCTTATTCTGCTTCTTCTGATTCACCCTCCAGACTTCACCTTCTCCTTCTCCTTCTTCTACTTCTTTTATTCACCCTCCAGACTTCACCTTCTCCTTCTACTTCTTCTGCTTCTTCTGATTCACCCTCCAGACTTCACCTTCTCTTTTTCCTTCTTCTGCTTCTTCTGATTCACCCTCCAGATTTCACCTTCTCCTTCTCCTTCTTCTGCTTCTTCTGATTCACCCTCCAGACTTCACCTTCTCCTTCTCCTTCTTCTACTTCTTCTGATTCATCCTCCAGACTTCATCTTCTCCTTCTCCTTCTTCTGCTTCTTCTGATTCACCCTCCACACTTCACCTTCTCCTTCTCCTTCTTCTGCTACTTCTGATTCACCCTCCAGACTACACCTTCTCCTTCTCCTTCTTCTACTTCTTCTGATTCACCCTCCAGACTTCACCTTCTCCTTCTCCTTCTTCTGCTTCTTCTGACTCACCCTCCAGACTTCACCTTCTCCTGCTACTTCTCCTGCTTCTTCTGATTCACCCTCCAGACTTCACCTTCTCCTTCTCCTTCTTCTACTTCTTCTGATTCACCCTCCAGACTTCACCTTCTCCTTCTCCTTCTTCTGCTTCTTCTGATTCACCCTCCAGACTTCACCTTCTCCTTCTCCTTCTTCTACTTCTTCTGATTCACCCTCCAGACTTCACCTTCTCCTTCTCCTTCTTCTACTTCTTCTGATTCACCATCCAGACTTCACCTTCTCCTTCTCCTTCTTCTACTTCTTCTGCTTCTCCCTCCAGACTTCACCTTCTCCTTCTCCTTCTTCTGCTTCTTCTGATTCACCCTCCAGACTTCACCTTCTCCTTCTCCTTCTTCTACTTCTCCTGATTCACCCTCCAGACTTCACCTTCTCCTTCTCCTTCTTCTACTGCTTCTGATTCACCCTCCAGACTTCACCTTCTCCTTCTCCTTCTTCTACTTCTTATGATTCACCCTCCTGACTTCACCTTCTCCTTCTCCTTCTTCTGCTTCTTCTGCTTCACCCTCCAGATTTCACCTTCTCCTTCTCTTTCTTCTGCTTCTTCTGATTCACCCTCCAGACTTCACCTTCTCCTTCTCCTTCTTCTGATTCTTTTGATTCACCCTCCAGACTTCACCTTCTCCTTCTCCTTCTTCTGCTTCTTCTGATTCACCCTCCTGACTTCACCTTCTCCTTCTCCTTCTTCTACTTCTTCTGATTCACCCTCCTGACTTCACCTTCTCCTTCTCCTTCTTCTACTTCTTCTGCTTCACCCTCCAGACTTCACCTTCTCCTTCTCCTTCTTCTACTTCTTCTGATTCACCCTCCAGACTTCCGCTTCTCCTTCTCCTTCTTCTGCTTCTTCTGATTCACCCGCCAGAATTCACCTTCTCCTTCTCCTTATTCTGCTTCTCCTGATTCACCCTCCAGACTTCACCTTCTCCTTCTCCTTCTTCTGCTTCTTTTGAATCACCCTCCTGACTTACCTTCTCCTTCTCCTTCTTCTGCTTCTTCTGATTCACCCTCCAGACTTCACCTTCTCCTTCTCCTTCATCTACTTCTTCTGATTCACCCTCCAGACTTCATCTTCTCCTTCTCCTTCTTCTGCTTCTTCTGATTTACCCTCCAGACTTCACCTTCTCCTTCTCCATCTTCTGCTTTTTCTGATTCACCCTCCTGACTTCACCTTCTCCTTCTCCTTCTTCTACTTCTTCTGATTCACACTCCAGACTTCACCTTCTCCTTCTCCTTCTTCTACTTCTTCTGATTCACCCACCAGACTTCACCTTCTCCTTCTCCTTCTTCTGCTTCTTCTGATTCACCCTCCAGACTTCACCTTCTCCTTCTCATTCTTCTGCTTCTTCTGATTCACCCTCCAGACTTCACCTTCTCCTTCTCCTTCTTCTGCTTGTTTTGATTCACCCTTCAGACTTCACCTTCTCCTTCTCCTTCTTTTGCTTCTTCTGATTCACCCTCCAGACCTCACCTTCTCCTTCTCCTTCTTCTACTTCTTCTGATTCACCCTCCAGACTTCATCTTCTCCTTCTCCTTCTTTTGCTTCTTCTGATTGACCCTCCAGACTTCACCTTCTCCTTCTCCTTCTTCTGCTTCTTCTGATTCACCCTCCAGACTTCGCCTTCTCCTTCTCCTTCTTCTACTTCTTCTGATTCACCCTCCAGACTTCACCTTCTCCTTCTCCTTCTGCTACTTCTTCTGATTCACCCTCCAGTCTTCATCTTCTCCTTCTCCTTCTTCTGCTTCTTCTGATTCACCCTCCAGACTTCACCTTCTCCTTCTCCTTCTTCTGCTTCTCCTGATTCACCCTCCTGACTTCACCTTCTCCTTCTCCTTCTTCTGCTTCTTCTGATTCACCCTCCAGACTTCACCTTCTCCTTCTCCTTCTTCTACTTCTTCTGATTCACCCTCCAGACTTCACCTTCTCCTGCTACTCCTTCTGCTTCATCTGATTCACCCTCCAGACTTCACCTTCTCCTTTTCCTTCTTCTGCTTCTTCTGATTCACCCTCCAGATTTCACCTTCTCCTTCTCCTTCTTCTGCTTCTTCTGATTCACCCTCCAGACTTCACCTTCTCATTCTCCTTCTTCTGCTTCTTCTGATTCACCCTCCAGACTTCACCTTCTCCTTCACCTTCTTCTACTTCTTCTGATTCACCCTCCAGACTTCACCTTCTCCTTCTCCTTCTTCTGCTTCTTCTGATTCACCCTCCAGACTTCACCTTCTCCTTCTCCTTCGTCTACTTCTTCTGATTCACCCTCCAGACTACACCTTCTCCTTCTCCTTCTTCTACTTCTTCTGATTCATCCTCCAGACTTCACCTTCTCCTTCTCCTTCTTCTGCTTCTTCTGATTCACCCTCCAGACTTCACCTTCTCCTTCTCCTTCTTCTGCTTCTTCTGATTCACCCTCCAGACTTCACCTTCTCCTTCTCCTTCTTCTGCTTCTTCTGATTCACCCTCCAGACTTCACCTTCTCCTTCTCCTTCTTCTGCTTCTTCTGATACACCCTCCAGACTTCACCTTCTCCTTCTCCTTCTTCTGATTCTTCTGATTCACCCTCCAGACTTCACCTTCTCCTTCTCCTTCTTCTGCTTCTTCTGATTCACCCTCCTGACCTCACCTTCTCCTTCTCCTTCTTCTACTTCTTCTGATTCACCCTCCTGACTTCACCTTCTCCTTCTCCTTCTTCTACTTCTTCTGCTTCACCCTCCAGACTTCACCTTCTCCTTCTCCTTCTTCTGCTTCTTCTGATTCACCCTCCAGACTTCACCTTCTCCTTCTCCTTCTTCTGCTTCTTCTGATTCACCCTCCACACTTCACCTTCTCCTTCTCCTTCTTCTACTTCTTCTGATTCACCCTCCTGACTTCACCTTCTCCTTCTCCTTCTTCTGCTTCTTCTGATTCACCCTCCAGACTTCACCTTCTCCTTCTCCTTCTTCTACTTCTTCTGATTCACCCTCCAGACTTCACCTTCTCCTGCTACTTTTTCTGCTTCTTCTGATTCACCCTCCAGACTTCACCTTCTCCTTCTCCTTCTTCTGCTTCTTCTGATTCACCCTCCAGACTTCACCTTCTCCTTCTCCTTCTTCTACTTCTTCTGCTTCACCCTCCAGACTTCACCTTCTCCTTCTCCTTCTTCTGCTTCTTCTGATTCACCCTCCAGACTTCACCTTCTCCTTCTCCTTCTTCTGCTTCTTCTGATTCACCCTCCACACTTCACCTTCTCCTTCTCCTTCTTCTACTTCTTCTGATTCACCCTCCTGACTTCACCTTCTCCTTCTCCTTCTTCTGCTTCTTCTGATTCACCCTCCAGACTTCACCTTCTCCTTCTCCTTCTTCTACTTCTTCTGATTCACCCTCCAGACTTCACCTTCTCCTGCTACTTTTTCTGCTTCTTCTGATTCACCCTCCAGACTTCACCTTCTCCTTTTCCTTCTTCTGCTTCTTCTGATTCATCCTCCAGATTTCACCTTCTCCTTCTCCTTCTTCTGCTTCTTCTGATTCACCCTCCAGACTTCACCTTCTCCTTCTCATTCTTCTGCTTCTTCTGATTCACCCTCCAGACTTCACCTTCTCCTTCACCTTCTTCTACTTCTTCTGATTCACCCTCCAGACTTCACCTTCTCCTTCTCCTTCTTCTGCTTCTTCTGATTCACCATCCAGACTTCACCTTCTCCTTCTCCTTCGTCTACTTCTTCTGATTCACCCTCCAGACTACACCTTCTCCTTCTCCTTCTTCTACTTCTTCTGATTCACCCTCCAGACTTCACCTTCTCCTTCTCCTTCTTCTGCTTCTTCTGATTCACCCTCCAGACTTCACCTTCTCCTTCTCCTTCTTCTACTTCTTCTGATTCACCCTCCAAACTTCACCTTCTCCTTCTCCTTCTTCTACTTCTTCTGCTTCTCCCTCCAGACTTCACCTTCTCCTTCTCCTTCTTCTGCTTCTTCTGATTCAGCCTCATGACTTCACCTTCTCCTTCTCCTTCTTCTACTTCTTCTGATTCACCCTCCTGACTTCACCTTCTCCTTCTCCTTCTTCTACTTCTTCTGATTCACCCTCCAGACTTCACCTTCTCCTTCTCCTTCTTCTACTTCTTCTGATTCACCCACCAGACTTCACCTTCTCCTTCTCCTTCTTCTGCTTCTTCTGATTCACCCTCCAGACTTCACCTTCTCCTTCTCCTTCTTCTGCTTCTTCTGATTCACCCTCCAGACTTCACCTTCTCCTTCTCCTTCTTCTGCTTCATTTGATTCACCCTTCAGACTTCGCCTTCTCCTTCTCCTTCTTCTGCTTCTTCTGATTCACCCTCCAGACCTCACCTTCTCCTTCTCCTTCTTCTACTTCTTCTGATTCACCCTCCAGACTTCATCTTCTCCTTCTCCTTCTTTTGCTTCTTCTGATTCACCCTCCAGACTTCACCTTCTCCTTCTCCTTCTTCTGCTTCTTCTGATTCACCCTCCAGACTTCGCCTTCTCCTTCTCCTTCTTCTACTTCTTCTGATTCACCCTCCAGACTTCACCTTCTCCTTCTCCTTCTTCTACCTCTTCTGATTCACCCTCCAGTCTTCATCTTCTCCTTCTCCTTCTTCTGCTTCTTCTGATTCACCCTCCAGACTTCACCTTCTCCTTCTCCTTCTTCTGCTTCTCCTGATTCACCCTCCTGACTTCACCTTCTCCTTCTCCTTCTTCTGCTTCTTCTGATTCACCCTCCAGACTTCACCTTCTCCTTCTCCTTCTTCTACTTCTTCTGATTCACCCTCCAGACTTCACCTTCTCCTGCAACTTTTTCTGCTTCTTCTGATTCACCCTCCAGACTTCACCTTCTCCTTTTCCTTCTTCTGCTTCTTCTGATTCACCCTCCAGACTTCACCTTCTCCTTCTCATTCTTCTGCTTCTTCTGATTCACCCTCCAGACTTCACCTTCTTCTACTTCTTCTGATTCACCCTCCAGACTTCACCTTCTCCTTCTCCTTCTTCTGCTTCTTCTGATTCACCATCCAGACTTCACCTTCTCCTTCTCCTTCGTCTACTTCTTCTGATTCACCCTCCAGACTACACCTTCTCCTTCTCCTTCTTCTACTTCTTCTGATTCACCCTCCAGACTTCACCTTCTCCTTCTCCTTCTTCTGCTTCTTCTGATTCACCCTCCAGACTTCACCTTCTCCTTCTCCTTCTTCTACTTCTTCTGATTCACCCTCCAAACTTCACCTTCTCCTTCTCCTTCTTCTACTTCTTCTGCTTCTCCCTCCAGACTTCACCTTCTCCTTCTCCTTCTTCTGCTTCTTCTGATTCAGCCTCCAGACTTCACCTTCTCCTTCTCCTTCTTCTACTTCTTCTGATTCACCCTCCAGACTTCACCTTCTCCTTCTCCTTCTTCTACTTCTTCTGATTCACCCTCCAGACTTCACCTTCTCCTTCTCCTTCTTCTACTTCTTATGATTCACCCTCCTGACTTCACCTTCTCCTTCTCCTTCTTCTGCTTCTTCTGCTTCACCCTCCAGACTTCACCTTCTCCTTCTCCTTCTTCTGCTTCTTCTGCTTCACCCTCCAGACTTCACCTTCTCCTTCTCCTTCTTCTGCTTCTTCTGCTTCACCCTCCAGACCTCACCTTCTCCTTCTCCTTCTTCTACTTCTTCTGATTCACCCTCCTGACTTCACCTTCTCCTTCTCCTTCTTCTACTTCTTCTGCTTCACCCTCCAGACTTCACCTTCTCCTTCTCCTTCTTCTGCTTCTTCTGATTCACCCTCCAGACTTCACCTTTTCCTTCTCCTTCTTCTGCTTCTTCTGATTCACCCGCCAGACTTCACCTTCTCCTTCTCCTTATTCTGCTTCTCCTGATTCACCCTCCAGACTTCACCTTCTCCTTCTCCTTGTTCTGCTTCTTCTGAATCACCCTCCTGACTTACCTTCTCCTTCTCCTTCTTCTGCTTCTTCTGATTCACCCTCCAGACTTCACCTTCTCCTTCTCCTTCTTCTGCTTCTTCTGATTCACCCTCCAGACTTCACCTTCTCCTTCTCCTTCTTCTGCTTCATTTGATTCACCCTTCAGACTTCACCTTCGCCTTCTCCTTCTTCTGCTTCTTCTGATTCACCCTCCAGACCTCACCTTCTCCTTCTCCTTCTTCTACTTCTTCTGATTCACCCTCCAGACTTCATCTTCTCCTTCTCCTTCTTTTGCTTCTTCTGATTCACCCTCCAGACTTCACCTTCTCCTTCTCCTTCTTCTGCTTCTTCTGATTCACCCTCCAGACTTCGCCTTCTCCTTCTCCTTCTTCTACTTCTTCTGATTCACCCTCCAGACTTCACCTTCTCCTTCTCCTTCTTCTACTTCTTCTGATTCACCCTCCAGTCTTCATCTTCTCCTTCTCCTTCTTCTGCTTCTTCTGATTCACCCTCCAGACTTCACCTTCTCCTTCTCCTTCTTCTACTTCTTCTGCTTCTCCCTCCAGACTTCACCTTCTCCTTCTCCTTCTTCTGCTTCTTCTGATTCACCCTCCAGATTTCACCTTCTCCTTCTCCTTCTTCTACTTCTCCTGATTCACCCTCCAGACTTCACCTTCTCCTTCTCCTTCTTCTACTTCTTCTGATTCACCCTCCAGACTTCACCTTCTCCTTCTCCTTCTTCTACTTCTTATGATTCACCCTCCTGACTTCACCTTCTCCTTCTCCTTCTTCTGCTCCTTCTGCTTCACCCTCCAGACTTCACCTTCTCCTTCTCTTTCTTCTGCTTCTTCTGATTCACCCTCCAGACTTCACCTTCTCCTTCTCCTTCTTCTGATTCTTTTGATTCACCCTCCAGACTTCACCTTCTCCTTCTCCTTCATCTGCTTCTTCTGATTCACCCTCCAGACTTCACCTTCTCCTTCTCCTTCTTCTACTTCTTCTGATTCACCCTCCTGACTTCACCTTCTCCTTCACCTTCTTCTACTTCTTCTGCTTCACCCTCCAGACTTCACCTTCTGCTTCTCCTTCTTCTACTTCTTCTGATTCACCCGCCAGACTTCACCTTCTCCTTCTCCTTATTCTGCTTCTCCTGATTCACCCTCCAGACTTCACCTTCTCCTTCTCCTTCTTCTGCTTCTTCTGAATCACCCTCCTGACTTACCTTCTCCTTCTCCTTCTTCTGCTTCTTCTGATTCACCCTCCAGACTTCACCTTCTCCTTCTCCTTCATCTACTTCTTCTGATTCACCCTCCAGACTTCATCTTCTCCTTCTCCTTCATCTGCTTCTTTTGATTCACCCTCCAGACTTCACCTTCTCCTTCTCTTCTTCTGCTTTTTCTGATTCACCCTCCTGACTTCACCTTCTCCTTCTCCTTCTTCTACTTCTTCTGATTCACCCTCCAGACTTCACCTTCTCCTTCTCCTTCTTCTACTTCTTCTGATTCACCCACCAGTCTTCACCTTCTCCTTCTCCTTCTTCTGCTTCTTCTGATTCACCCTCCAGACTTCACCTTCTCCTACTCCTTCTTCTGCTTCTTCTGATTCACCCTCCAGACTTCACCTTCTCCTTCTCCTTCTTCTGCTTCTTTTGATTCACCCTTCAGACTTCGCCTTCTCCTTCTCCTTCTTCTGCTTCTTCTGATTCACCCTCCAGACCTCACCTTCTCCTTCTCCTTCTTCTACTTCTTCTGATTCTCCCTCCAGACTTCATCTTCTCCTTCTCCTTCTTTTGCTTCTTCTGATTCACCCTCCAGACTTCACCTTCTCCTTCTCCTTCTTCTGCTTCTTCTGATTCACCCTCCAGACTTCGCCTTCTCCTTCTCCTTCTTCTACTTCTTCTGATTCACCCTCCAGACTTCACCTTCTCCTTCTCCTTCTTCTACTTCTTCTGATTCACCCTCCAGTCTTCATCTTCTCCTTCTCCTTCTTCTGCTTCTTCTGATTCTCCCTCCAGACTTCACCTTCTCCTTCTCCTTCTTCTGCTTCTCCTGATTCACCCTCCTGACTTCACCTTCTCCTTCTCCTTCTTCTGCTTCTTCTGATTCACCCTCCAGACTTCACCTTCTCCTTCTCCTTCTTCTACTTCTTCTGATTCACTCTCCAGACTTCACCTTCTCCTGCTACTTCTTCTGCTTCTTCTGATTCACCCTCCAGACTTCACCTTCTCCTTTTCCTTCTTCTGCTTCTTCTGATTCATCCTCCAGATTTCACCTTCTCCTTCTCCTTCTTCTGCTTCTTCTGATTCACCCTCCAGACTTCACCTTCTCCTTCTCATTCTTCTGCTTCTTCTGATTCACCCTCCAGACTTCACCTTCTCCTTCACCTTCTTCTACTTCTTCTGATTCACCCTCCAGACTTCAACTTCTCCTTCTCCTTCTTCTGCTTCTTCTGATTCACCATCCAGACTTCACCTTCTCCTTCTCCTTCGTCTACTTCTTCTGATTCAACCTCCAGACTACACCTTCTTCTTCTCCTTCTTCTACTTCTTCTGATTCACCCTCCAGACTTCACCTTCTCCTTCTCCTTCTTCTGCTTCTTCTGATTCACCCTCCAGACTTCACCTTCTCCTTCTCCTTCTTCTACTTCTTCTGATTCACCCTCCAAACTTCACCTTCTCCTTCTCCTTCTTCTACTTCTTCTGCTTCTCCCTCCAGACTTCACCTTCTCCTTCTCCTTCTTCTGCTTCTTCTGATTCAGCCTCCAGACTTCACCTTCTCCTTCTCCTTCTTCTACTTCTTCTGATTCACCCTCCAGACTTCACCTTCTCCTTCTCCTTCTTCTACTTCTTCTGATTCACCCTCCAGACTTCACCTTCTCCTTCTCCTTCTTCTACTTCTTATGATTCACCCTCCTGACTTCACCTTCTCCTTCTCCTTCTTCTGCTTCTTCTGCTTCACCCTCCAGACTTCACCTTCTCCTTCTCCTTCTTCTGCTTCTTCTGCTTCACCCTCCAGACTTCACCTTCTCCTTCTCCTTCTTCTGCTTCTTCTGCTTCACCCTCCAGACCTCACCTTCTCCTTCTCCTTCTTCTACTTCTTCTGATTCACCCTCCTGACTTCACCTTCTCCTTCTCCTTCTTCTACTTCTTCTGCTTCACCCACCAGACTTCACCTTCTACTTCTCCTTCTTCTGCTTCTCCTGATTCACCCTCCTGACTTCACCTTCTCCTTCTCCTTCTTCTGCTTCTTCTGATTCACCCTCCAGACTTCACCTTCTCCTTCTCCTTCTTCTACTTCTTCTGATTCACCCTCCAGACTTCACCTTCTCCTGCTACTTCTTCTGCTTCTTCTGATTCACCCTCCAGACTTCACCTTCTCCTTTTCCTTCTTCTGCTTCTTCTGATTCATCCTCCAGATTTCACCTTCTCCTTCTCCTTCTTCTGCTTCTTCTGATTCACCCTCCAGACTTCACCTTCTCCTTCTCATTCTTCTGCTTCTTCTGATTCACCCTCCAGACTTCACCTTCTCCTTCACCGTCTTCTACTTCTTCTGATTCACCCTCCAGACTTCACCTTCTCCTTCTCCTTTTTCTGCTTCTTCTGATTCACCATCCAGACTTCACCTTCTCCTTCTCCTTCGTCTACTTCTTCTGTTTCACCCTCCAGACTACACCTTCTCCTTCTCCTTCTTCTACTTCTTCTGATTCACCCTCCAGACTTCACCTTCTCCTTCTCCTTCTTCTGCTTCTTCTGATTCACCCTCCAGACTTCACCTTCTCCTACTCCTTCTTCTGCTTCTTCTGATTCACCCTCCAGACTTCACCTTCTCCTTCTCCTTCTTCTGCTTCTTTTGATTCACCCTTCAGACTTCGCCTTCTCCTTCTCCTTCTTCTGCTTCTTCTGATTCACCCTCCAGACCTCACCTTCTCCTTCTCCTTCTTCTACTTCTTCTGATTCACCCTCCAGACTTCATCTTCTCCTTCTCCTTCTTTTGCTTCTTCTGATTCACCCTCCAGACTTCACCTTCTCCTTCTCCTTCTTCTGCTTCTTCTGATTCACCCTCCAGACTTCGCCTTCTCCTTCTCCTTCTTCTACTTCTTCTGATTCACCCTCCAGACTTCACCTTCTCCTTCTCCTTCTTCTACTTCTTCTGATTCACCCTCCAGTCTTCATCTTCTCCTTCTCCTTCTTCTGCTTCTTCTGATTCTCCCTCCAGACTTCACCTTCTCCTTCTCCTTCTTCTGCTTCTCCTGATTCACCCTCCTGACTTCACCTTCTCCTTCTCCTTCTTCTGCTTCTTCTGATTCACCCTCCAGACTTCACCTTCTCCTTCTCCTTCTTCTACTTCTTCTGATTCACTCTCCAGACTTCACCTTCTCCTGCTACTTCTTCTGCTTCTTCTGATTCACCCTCCAGACTTCCCCTTCTCCTTTTCCTTCTTCTGCTTCTTCTGATTCATCCTCCAGATTTCACCTTCTCCTTCTCCTTCTTCTGCTTCTTCTGATTCACCCTCCAGACTTCACCTTCTCCTTCTCATTCTTCTGCTTCTTCTGATTCACCCTCCAGACTTCACCTTCTCCTTCACCTTCTTCTACTTCTTCTGATTCACCCTCCAGACTTCACCTTCTCCTTCTCCTTCTTCTGCTTCTTCTGATTCACCATCCAGACTTCACCTTCTCCTTCTCCTTCGTCTACTTCTTCTGATTCACCCTCCAGACTACACCTTCTCCTTCTCCTTCTTCTACTTCTTCTGATTCACCCTCCAGACTTCACCTTCTCCTTCTCCTTCTTCTGCTTCTTCTGATTCACCCTCCAGACTTCACCTTCTCCTTCTCCTTCTTCTACTTCTTCTGATTCACCCTCCAAACTTCACCTTCTCCTTCTCCTTCTTCTACTTCTTCTGCTTCTCCCTCCAGACTTCACCTTCTCCTTCTCCTTCTTCTGCTTCTTCTGATTCAGCCTCCAGACTTCACCTTCTCCTTCTCCTTCTTCTACTTCTTCTGATTCACCCTCCAGACTTCACCTTCTCCTTCTCCTTCTTCGACTTCTTCTGATTCACCCTCCAGACTTCACCTTCTCCTTCTCCTTCTTCTACTTCTTATGATTCACCCTCCTGACTTCACCTTCTCCTTCTCCTTCTTCTGCTTCTTCTGCTTCACCCTCCAGACTTCACCTTCTCCTTCTCCTTCTTCTGCTTCTTCTGCTTCACCCTCCAGACTTCACCTTCTCCTTCTCCTTCTTCTGCTTCTTCTGCTTCACCCTCCAGACCTCACCTTCTCCTTCTCCTTCTTCTACTTCTTCTGATTCACCCTCCTGACTTCACCTTCTCCTTCTCCTTCTTCTACTTCTTCTGCTTCACCCACCAGACTTCACCTTCTCCTTCTCCTTCTTCTGCTTCTCCTGATTCACCCTCCTGACTTCACCTTCTCCTTCTCCTTCTTCTGCTTCTTCTGATTCACCCTCCAGACTTCACCTTCTCCTTCTCCTTCTTCTACCTCTTCTGATTCACCCTCCAGACTTCACCTTCTCCTGCTACTTCTTCTGCTTCTTCTGATTCACCCTCCAGACTTCACCTTCTCCTTTTCCTTCTTCTGCTTCTTCTGATTCATCCTCCAGATTTCACCTTCTCCTTCTCCTTCTTCTGCTTCTTCTGATTCACCCTCCAGACTTCACCTTCTCCTTCTCATTCTTCTGCTTCTTCTGATTCACCCTCCAGACTTCACCTTCTCCTTCACCGTCTTCTACTTCTTCTGATTCACCCTCCAGACTTCACCTTCTCCTTCTCCTTCTTCTGCTTCTTCTGATTCACCATCCAGACTTCACCTTCTCCTTCTCCTTCGTCTACTTCTTCTGTTTCACCCTCCAGACTACACCTTCTCCTTCTCCTTCTTCTACTTCTTCTGATTCACCCTCCAGACTTCACCTTCTCCTTCTCCTTCTTCTGCTTCTTCTGATTCACCCTCCAGACTTCACCTTCTCCTTCTCCTTCTTCTACTTCTTCTGATTCACCCTCCAAACTTCACCTTCTCCTTCTCCTTCTTCTACTTCTTCTGCTTCTCCCTCCAGACTTCACCTTCTCCTTCTCCTTCTTCTGCTTCTTCTGATTCAGCCTCCAGACTTCACCTTCTCCTTCTCCTTCTTCTACTTCTTCTGATTCACCCTCCAGACATCACCTTCTCCTTCTCCTTCTTCTACTTCTTCTGATTCACCCTCCAGACTTCACCTTCTCCTTCTCCTTCTTCTACTTCTTATGATTCACCCTCCTGACTTCACCTTCTCCTTCTCCTTCTTCTGCTTCTTCTGCTTCACCCTCCAGACTTCACCTTCTCCTTCTCCTTCTTCTGCTTCTTCTGCTTCACCCTCCAGACTTCACCTTCTCCTTCTCCTTCTTCTGCTTCTTCTGCTTCACCCTCCAGACCTCACCTTCTCCTTCTCCTTCTTCTACTTCTTCTGATTCACCCTCCTGACTTCACCTTCTCCTTCTCCTTCTTCTACTTCTTCTGCTTCACCCTCCAGACTTCACCTTCTCCTTCTCCTTCTTCTGCTTCTTCTGATTCACCCTCCAGACTTCACCTTCTCCTTCTCCTTCTTCTGCTTCTTCTGATTCACCCGCCAGACTTCACCTTCTCCTTCTCCTTATTCTGCTTCTCCTGATTCACCCTCCAGACTTCACCTTCTCCTTCTCCTTCTTCTGCTTCTTCTGAATCACCCTCCTGACTTCACCTTCTCCTTCTCCTTCTTCTGCTTCTTCTGATTCACCCTCCAGACTTCACCTTCTCCTTCTCCTTCTTCTACTTCTTCTGATTCACCCTCCAGACTTCACCTTCTCCTGCTACTTCTTCTGCTTCTTCTGATTCACTCTCCAGACTTCACCTTCTCCTTTTCCTTCTTCTGCTTCTTCTGATTCATCCTCCAGATTTCACCTTCTCCTTCTCCTTCTTCTGCTTCTTCTGATTCACCCTCCAGACTTCACCTTCTCCTTCTCATTCTTCTGCTTCTTCTGATTCACCCTCCAGACTTCACCTTCTCCTTCACCTTCTTCTACTTCTTCTGATTCACCCTCCAGACTTCACCTTCTCCTTCTCCTTCTTCTGCTTCTTCTGATTCACCATCCAGACTTCACCTTCTCCTTCTCCTTCGTCTACTTCTTCTGATTCACCCTCCAGACTACACCTTCTCCTTCTCCTTCTTCTACTTCTTCTGATTCACCCTCCAGACTTCACCTTCTCCTTCTCCTTCTTCTGCTTCTTCTGATTCACCCTCCAGACTTCACCTTCTCCTTCTCCTTCTTCTACTTCTTCTGATTCACCCTCCAAACTTCACCTTCTCCTTCTCCTTCTTCTACTTCTTCTGATTCACCCTCCAGACTTCACCTTCTTCTTCTCCTTCTTCTACTTCTTATGATTCACCCTCCTGACTTCACCTTCTCCTTCTCCTTCTTCTGCTTCTTCTGCTTCACCCTCCAGACTTCACCTTCTCCTTCTCCTTCTTCTGCTTCTTCTGCTTCACCCTCCAGACTTCACCTTCTCCTTCTCCTTCTTCTGCTTCTTCTGCTTCACCCTCCAGACCTCACCTTCTCCTTCTCCTTCTTCTACTTCTTCTGATTCACCCTCCTGACTTCACCTTCTCCTTCTCCTTCTTCTACTTCTTCTGCTTCACCCTCCAGACTTCACCTTCTCCTTCTCCTTCTTCTGCTTCTTCTGATTCACCCGCCAGACTTCACCTTCTCCTTCTCCTTATTCTGCTTCTCCTGATTCACCCTCCAGACTTCACCTTCTCCTTCTCCTTCTTCTGCTTCTTCTGAATCACCCTCCTGACTTACCTTCTCCTTCTCCTTCTTCTGCTTCTTCTGATTCACCCTCCAGACTTCACCTTCTCCTTCTCCTTCTTCTGCTTCTTCTGATTCACCCTCCAGACTTCACCTTCTCCTTCTCCTTCTTCTGCTTCTTTTGATTCACCCTTCAGACTTCACCTTCGCCTTCTCCTTCTTCTGCTTCTTCTGATTCACCCTCCAGACCTCACCTTCTCCTTCACCTTCTTCTACTTCTTCTGCTTCACCCTCCAGACTTCACCTTCTGCTTCTCCTTCTTCTACTTCTTCTGATTCACCCTCCAGACTTCACCTTCTCCTTCTCCTTCTTCTGCTTCATCTGATTCACCCGCCAGACTTCACCTTCTCCTTCTCCTTATTCTGCTTCTCCTGATTCACCCTCCAGACTTCACCTTCTCCTTCTCCTTCTTCTGCTTCTTCTGAATCACCCTCCTGACATACCTTCTCCTTCTCCTTCTTCTGCTTCTTCTGATTCACCCTCCAGACTTCACCTTCTCCTTCTCCTTCATCTACTTCTTCTGATTCACCCTCCAGACTTCATCTTCTCCTTCTCCTTCATCTGCTTCTTCTGATTCGCCCTCCAGACTTCACCTTCTCCTTCTCCTTCTTCTGCTTTTTCTGATTCACTCTCCTGACTTCACCTTCTCCTTCTCCTTCTTCTACTTCTTCTGATTCACCCTCCAGACTTCACCTTCTCCTTCTCCTTCTTCTACTTCTTCTGATTCACCCAGCAGACTTCACCTTCTCCTTCTCCTTCTTCTGCTTCTTCTGATTCACCCTCCAGACTTCACCTTCTCCTTCTCCTTCTTCTGCTTCTTCTGATTCACCCTCCAGACTTCACCTTCTCCTTCTCCTTCTTCTGCTTCTTTTGATTCACCCTTCAGACTTCGCCTTCTCCTTCTCCTTCTTCTGCTTCTTCTGATTCACCCTCCAGACCTCACCTTCTCCTTCTCCTTCTTCTACTTCTTCTGATTCACCCTCCAGACTTCATCTTCTCCTTCTCCTTCTTTTGCTTCTTCTGATTCACCCTCCAGACTTCACCTTCTCCTTCTCCTTCTTCTGCTTCTTCTGATTCACCCTCCAGACTTCGCCTTCTCCTTCTCCTTCTTCTACTTCTTCTGATTCACCCTCCAGACTTCACCTTCTCCTTCTCCTTCTTCTACTTCTTCTGATTCACCCTCCAGACTTCACCTTCTCCTGCTACTTCTTCTGCTTCTTCTGATTCACCCTCCAGACTTCACCTTCTCCTTTTCCTTCTTCTGCTTCTTCTGATTCATCCTCCAGATTTCACCTTCTCCTTCTCCTTCTTCTGCTTCTTCTGATTCACCCTCCAGACTTCACCTTCTCCTTCTCATTCTTCTGCTTCTTCTGATTCACCCTCCAGACTTCACCTTCTCCTTCACCTTCTTCTACTTCTTCTGATTCACCCTCCAGACTTCACCTTCTCCTTCTCCTTCTTCTGCTTCTTCTGATTCACCATCCAGACTTCACCTTCTCCTTCTCCTTCGTCTACTTCTTCTGATTCACCCTCCAGACTACACCTTCTCCTTCTCCTTCTTCTACTTCTTCTGATTCACCCTCCAGACTTCACCTTCTCCTTCTCCTTCTTCTGCTTCTTCTGATTCACCCTCCAGACTTCACCTTCTCCTTCTCCTTCTTCTACTTCTTCTGATTCACCCTCCAAACTTCACCTTCTCCTTCTCCTTCTTCTACTTCTTCTGCTTCTCCCTCCAGACTTCACCTTCTCCTACTCCTTCTTCTGCTTCTTCTGATTCAGCCTCCAGACTTCACCTACTCCTTCTCCTTCTTCTACTTCTTCTGATTCACCCTCCAGACTTCACCTTCTCCTTCTCCTTCTTCTACTTCTTCTGATTCACCCTCCAGACTTCACCTTCTCCTTCTCCTTCTTCTACTTCTTATGATTCACCCTCCTGACTTCACCTTCTCCTTCTCCTTCTTCTGCTTCTTCTGCTTCACCCTCCAGACTTCACCTTCTCCTTCTCCTTCTTCTGCTTCTTCTGCTTCACCCTCCAGACTTCACCTTCTCCTTCTCCTTCTTCTGCTTCTTCTGCTTCACCCTCCAGACCTCACCTTCTCCTTCTCCTTCTTCTACTTCTTCTGATTCACCCTCCTGACTTCACCTTCTCCTTCTCCTTCTTCTACTTCTTCTGCTTCACCCTCCAGACTTCACCTTCTCCTTCTCCTTCTTCTGCTTCTTCTGATTCACCCTCCAGACTTCACCTTCTCCTTCTCCTTCTTCTGCTTCTTCTGATTCACCCGCCAGACTTCACCTTCTCCTTCTCCTTATTCTGCTTCTCCTGATTCACCCTCCAGACTTCACCTTCTCCTTCTCCTTCTTCTGCTTCTTCTGAATCACCCTCCTGACTTCACCTTCTCCTTCTCCTTCTTCTGCTTCTTCTGATTCACCCTCCAGACTTCACCTTCTCCTTCTCCTTCTTCTACTTCTTCTGATTCACCCTCCAGACTTCACCTTCTCCTGCTACTTCTTCTGCTTCTTCTGATTCACCCTCCAGACTTCACCTTCTCCTTTTCCTTCTTCTGCTTCTTCTGATTCATCCTCCAGATTTCACCTTCTCCTTCTCCTTCTTCTGCTTCTTCTGATTCACCCTCCAGACTTCACCTTCTCCTTCTCATTCTTCTGCTTCTTCTGATTCACCCTCCAGACTTCACCTTCTCCTTCACCTTCTTCTACTTCTTCTGATTCACCCTCCAGACTTCACCTTCTCCTTCTCCTTCTTCTGCTTCTTCTGATTCACCATCCAGACTTCACCTTCTCCTTCTCCTTCGTCTACTTCTTCTGATTCACCCTCCAGACTACACCTTCTCCTTCTCCTTCTTCTACTTCTTCTGATTCACCCTCCAGACTTCACCTTCTCCTTCTCCTTCTTCTGCTTCTTCTGATTCACCCTCCAGACTTCACCTTCTCCTTCTCCTTCTTCTACTTCTTCTGATTCACCCTCCAAACTTCACCTTCTCCTTCTCCTTCTTCTACTTCTTCTGCTTCTCCCTCCAGACTTCACCTTCTCCTTCTCCTTCTTCTGCTTCTTCTGATTCAGCCTCCAGACTTCACCTTCTCCTTCTCCTTCTTCTACTTCTTCTGATTCACCCTCCAGACTTCACCTTCTCCTTCTCCTTCTTCGACTTCTTCTGATTCACCCTCCAGACTTCACCTTCTCCTTCTCCTTCTTCTACTTCTTATGATTCACCCTCCTGACTTCACCTTCTCCTTCTCCTTCTTCTGCTTCTTCTGCTTCACCCTCCAGACTTCACCTTCTCCTTCTCCTTCTTCTGCTTCTTCTGCTTCACCCTCCAGACTTCACCTTCTCCTTCTCCTTCTTCTGCTTCTTCTGCTTCACCCTCCAGACCTCACCTTCTCCTTCTCCTTCTTCTACTTCTTCTGATTCACCCTCCTGACTTCACCTTCTCCTTCTCCTTCTTCTACTTCTTCTGCTTCACCCACCAGACTTCACCTTCTCCTTCTCCTTCTTCTGCTTCTCCTGATTCACCCTCCTGACTTCACCTTCTCCTTCTCCTTCTTCTGCTTCTTCTGATTCACCCTCCAGACTTCACCTTCTCCTTCTCCTTCTTCTACCTCTTCTGATTCACCCTCCAGACTTCACCTTCTCCTGCTACTTCTTCTGCTTCTTCTGATTCACCCTCCAGACTTCACCTTCTCCTTTTCCTTCTTCTGCTTCTTCTGATTCATCCTCCAGATTTCACCTTCTCCTTCTCCTTCTTCTGCTTCTTCTGATTCACCCTCCAGACTTCACCTTCTCCTTCTCATTCTTCTGCTTCTTCTGATTCACCCTCCAGACTTCACCTTCTCCTTCACCGTCTTCTACTTCTTCTGATTCACCCTCCAGACTTCACCTTCTCCTTCTCCTTCTTCTGCTTCTTCTGATTCACCATCCAGACTTCACCTTCTCCTTCTCCTTCGTCTACTTCTTCTGTTTCACCCTCCAGACTACACCTTCTCCTTCTCCTTCTTCTACTTCTTCTGATTCACCCTCCAGACTTCACCTTCTCCTTCTCCTTCTTCTGCTTCTTCTGATTCACCCTCCAGACTTCACCTTCTCCTTCTCCTTCTTCTACTTCTTCTGATTCACCCTCCAAACTTCACCTTCTCCTTCTCCTTCTTCTACTTCTTCTGCTTCTCCCTCCAGACTTCACCTTCTCCTTCTCCTTCTTCTGCTTCTTCTGATTCAGCCTCCAGACTTCACCTTCTCCTTCTCCTTCTTCTACTTCTTCTGATTCACCCTCCAGACATCACCTTCTCCTTCTCCTTCTTCTACTTCTTCTGATTCACCCTCCAGACTTCACCTTCTCCTTCTCCTTCTTCTACTTCTTATGATTCACCCTCCTGACTTCACCTTCTCCTTCTCCTTCTTCTGCTTCTTCTGCTTCACCCTCCAGACTTCACCTTCTCCTTCTCCTTCTTCTGCTTCTTCTGCTTCACCCTCCAGACTTCACCTTCTCCTTCTCCTTCTTCTGCTTCTTCTGCTTCACCCTCCAGACCTCACCTTCTCCTTCTCCTTCTTCTACTTCTTCTGATTCACCCTCCTGACTTCACCTTCTCCTTCTCCTTCTTCTACTTCTTCTGCTTCACCCTCCAGACTTCACCTTCTCCTTCTCCTTCTTCTGCTTCTTCTGATTCACCCTCCAGACTTCACCTTCTCCTTCTCCTTCTTCTGCTTCTTCTGATTCACCCGCCAGACTTCACCTTCTCCTTCTCCTTATTCTGCTTCTCCTGATTCACCCTCCAGACTTCACCTTCTCCTTCTCCTTCTTCTGCTTCTTCTGAATCACCCTCCTGACTTCACCTTCTCCTTCTCCTTCTTCTGCTTCTTCTGATTCACCCTCCAGACTTCACCTTCTCCTTCTCCTTCTTCTACTTCTTCTGATTCACCCTCCAGACTTCACCTTCTCCTGCTACTTCTTCTGCTTCTTCTGATTCACTCTCCAGAATTCACCTTCTCCTTTTCCTTCTTCTGCTTCTTCTGATTCATCCTCCAGATTTCACCTTCTCCTTCTCCTTCTTCTGCTTCTTCTGATTCACCCTCCAGACTTCACCTTCTCCTTCTCATTCTTCTGCTTCTTCTGATTCACCCTCCAGACTTCACCTTCTCCTTCACCTTCTTCTACTTCTTCTGATTCACCCTCCAGACTTCACCTTCTCCTTCTCCTTCTTCTGCTTCTTCTGATTCACCATCCAGACTTCACCTTCTCCTTCTCCTTCGTCTACTTCTTCTGATTCACCCTCCAGACTACACCTTCTCCTTCTCCTTCTTCTACTTCTTCTGATTCACCCTCCAGACTTCACCTTCTCCTTCTCCTTCTTCTGCTTCTTCTGATTCACCCTCCAGACTTCACCTTCTCCTTCTCCTTCTTCTACTTCTTCTGATTCACCCTCCAAACTTCACCTTCTCCTTCTCCTTCTTCTACTTCTTCTGATTCACCCTCCAGACTTCACCTTCTTCTTCTCCTTCTTCTACTTCTTATGATTCACCCTCCTGACTTCACCTTCTCCTTCTCCTTCTTCTGCTTCTTCTGCTTCACCCTCCAGACTTCACCTTCTCCTTCTCCTTCTTCTGCTTCTTCTGCTTCACCCTCCAGACTTCACCTTCTCCTTCTCCTTCTTCTGCTTCTTCTGCTTCACCCTCCAGACCTCACCTTCTCCTTCTCCTTCTTCTACTTCTTCTGATTCACCCTCCTGACTTCACCTTCTCCTTCTCCTTCTTCTACTTCTTCTGCTTCACCCTCCAGACTTCACCTTCTCCTTCTCCTTCTTCTGCTTCTTCTGATTCACCCGCCAGACTTCACCTTCTCCTTCTCCTTATTCTGCTTCTCCTGATTCACCCTCCAGACTTCACCTTCTCCTTCTCCTTCTTCTGCTTCTTCTGAATCACCCTCCTGACTTACCTTCTCCTTCTCCTTCTTCTGCTTCTTCTGATTCACCCTCCAGACTTCACCTTCTCCTTCTCCTTCTTCTGCTTCTTCTGATTCACCCTCCAGACTTCACCTTCTCCTTCTCCTTCTTCTGCTTCTTTTGATTCACCCTTCAGACTTCACCTTCGCCTTCTCCTTCTTCTGCTTCTTCTGATTCACCCTCCAGACCTCACCTTCTCCTTCACCTTCTTCTACTTCTTCTGCTTCACCCTCCAGACTTCACCTTCTGCTTCTCCTTCTTCTACTTCTTCTGATTCACCCTCCAGACTTCACCTTCTCCTTCTCCTTCTTCTGCTTCATCTGATTCACCCGCCAGACTTCACCTTCTCCTTCTCCTTATTCTGCTTCTCCTGATTCACCCTCCAGACTTCACCTTCTCCTTCTCCTTCTTCTGCTTCTTCTGAATCACCCTCCTGACATACCTTCTCCTTCTCCTTCTTCTGCTTCTTCTGATTCACCCTCCAGACTTCACCTTCTCCTTCTCCTTCATCTACTTCTTCTGATTCACCCTCCAGACTTCATCTTCTCCTTCTCCTTCATCTGCTTCTTCTGATTCGCCCTCCAGACTTCACCTTCTCCTTCTCCTTCTTCTGCTTTTTCTGATTCACTCTCCTGACTTCACCTTCTCCTTCTCCTTCTTCTACTTCTTCTGATTCACCCTCCAGACTTCACCTTCTCCTTCTCCTTCTTCTACTTCTTCTGATTCACCCAGCAGACTTCACCTTCTCCTTCTCCTTCTTCTGCTTCTTCTGATTCACCCTCCAGACTTCACCTTCTCCTTCTCCTTCTTCTGCTTCTTCTGATTCACCCTCCAGACTTCACCTTCTCCTTCTCCTTCTTCTGCTTCTTTTGATTCACCCTTCAGACTTCGCCTTCTCCTTCTCCTTCTTCTGCTTCTTCTGATTCACCCTCCAGACCTCACCTTCTCCTTCTCCTTCTTCTACTTCTTCTGATTCACCCTCCAGACTTCATCTTCTCCTTCTCCTTCTTTTGCTTCTTCTGATTCACCCTCCAGACTTCACCTTCTCCTTCTCCTTCTTCTGCTTCTTCTGATTCACCCTCCAGACTTCGCCTTCTCCTTCTCCTTCTTCTACTTCTTCTGATTCACCCTCCAGACTTCACCTTCTCCTTCTCCTTCTTCTACTTCTTCTGATTCACCCTCCAGACTTCACCTTCTCCTGCTACTTCTTCTGCTTCTTCTGATTCACCCTCCAGACTTCACCTTCTCCTTTTCCTTCTTCTGCTTCTTCTGATTCATCCTCCAGATTTCACCTTCTCCTTCTCCTTCTTCTGCTTCTTCTGATTCACCCTCCAGACTTCACCTTCTCCTTCTCATTCTTCTGCTTCTTCTGATTCACCCTCCAGACTTCACCTTCTCCTTCACCTTCTTCTACTTCTTCTGATTCACCCTCCAGACTTCACCTTCTCCTTCTCCTTCTTCTGCTTCTTCTGATTCACCATCCAGACTTCACCTTCTCCTTCTCCTTCGTCTACTTCTTCTGATTCACCCTCCAGACTACACCTTCTCCTTCTCCTTCTTCTACTTCTTCTGATTCACCCTCCAGACTTCACCTTCTCCTTCTCCTTCTTCTGCTTCTTCTGATTCACCCTCCAGACTTCACCTTCTCCTTCTCCTTCTTCTACTTCTTCTGATTCACCCTCCAAACTTCACCTTCTCCTTCTCCTTCTTCTACTTCTTCTGCTTCTCCCTCCAGACTTCACCTTCTCCTTCTCCTTCTTCTGCTTCTTCTGATTCAGCCTCCAGACTTCACCTACTCCTTCTCCTTCTTCTACTTCTTCTGATTCACCCTCCAGACTTCACCTTCTCCTTCTCCTTCTTCTACTTCTTCTGATTCACCCTCCAGACTTCACCTTCTCCTTCTCCTTCTTCTACTTCTTATGATTCACCCTCCTGACTTCACCTTCTCCTTCTCCTTCTTCTGCTTCTTCTGCTTCACCCTCCAGACTTCACCTTCTCCTTCTCCTTCTTCTGCTTCTTCTGCTTCACCCTCCAGACTTCACCTTCTCCTTCTCCTTCTTCTGCTTCTTCTGCTTCACCCTCCAGACCTCACCTTCTCCTTCTCCTTCTTCTACTTCTTCTGATTCACCCTCCTGACTTCACCTTCTCCTTCTCCTTCTTCTACTTCTTCTGCTTCACCCTCCAGACTTCACCTTCTCCTTCTCCTTCTTCTGCTTCTTCTGATTCACCCTCCAGACTTCACCTTCTCCTTCTCCTTCTTCTGCTTCTTCTGATTCACCCGCCAGACTTCACCTTCTCCTTCTCCTTATTCTGCTTCTCCTGATTCACCCTCCAGACTTCACCTTCTCCTTCTCCTTCTTCTGCTTCTTCTGAATCACCCTCCTGACTTCACCTTCTCCTTCTCCTTCTTCTGCTTCTTCTGATTCACCCTCCAGACTTCACCTTCTCCTTCTCCTTCTTCTACTTCTTCTGATTCACCCTCCAGACTTCACCTTCTCCTGCTACTTCTTCTGCTTCTTCTGATTCACCCTCCAGACTTCACCTTCTCCTTTTCCTTCTTCTGCTTCTTCTGATTCATCCTCCAGATTTCACCTTCTCCTTCTCCTTCTTCTGCTTCTTCTGATTCACCCTCCAGACTTCACCTTCTCCTTCTCATTCTTCTGCTTCTTCTGATTCACCCTCCAGACTTCACCTTCTCCTTCACCTTCTTCTACTTCTTCTGATTCACCCTCCAGACTTCACCTTCTCCTTCTCCTTCTTCTGCTTCTTCTGATTCACCATCCAGACTTCACCTTCTCCTTCTCCTTCGTCTACTTCTTCTGATTCACCCTCCAGACTACACCTTCTCCTTCTCCTTCTTCTACTTCTTCTGATTCACCCTCCAGACTTCACCTTCTCCTTCTCCTTCTTCTGCTTCTTCTGATTCACCCTCCAGACTTCACCTTCTCCTTCTCCTTCTTCTACTTCTTCTGATTCACCCTCCAAACTTCACCTTCTCCTTCTCCTTCTTCTACTTCTTCTGCTTCTCCCTCCAGACTTCACCTTCTCCTTCTCCTTCTTCTGCTTCTTCTGATTCAGCCTCCAGACTTCACCTTCTCCTTCTCCTTCTTCTACTTCTTCTGATTCACCCTCCAGACTTCACCTTCTCCTTCTCCTTCTTCTACTTCTTCTGATTCACCCTCCAGACTTCACCTTCTTCTTCTCCTTCTTCTACTTCTTATGATTCACCCTCCTGACTTCACCTTCTCCTTCTCCTTCTTCTGCTTCTTCTGCTTCACCCTCCAGACTTCACCTTCTCCTTCTCCTTCTTCTGCTTCTTCTGCTTCACCCTCCAGACTTCACCTTCTCCTTCTCCTTCTTCTGCTTCTTCTGCTTCACCCTCCAGACCTCACCTTCTCCTTCTCCTTCTTCTACTTCTTCTGATTCACCCTCCTGACTTCACCTTCTCCTTCTCCTTCTTCTACTTCTTCTGCTTCACCCTCCAGACTTCACCTTCTCCTTCTCCTTCTTCTGCTTCTTCTGATTCACCCTCCAGACTTCACCTTCTCCTTCTCCTTCTTCTGCTTCTTCTGATTCACCCGCCAGACTTCACCTTCTCCTTCTCCTTATTCTGCTTCTCCTGATTCACCCTCCAGACTTCACCTTCTCCTTCTCCTTCTTCTGCTTCTTCTGAATCACCCTCCTGACTTACCTTCTCCTTCTCCTTCTTCTGCTTCTTCTGATTCACCCTCCAGACTTCACCTTCTCCTTCTCCTTCTTCTGCTTCTTCTGATTCACCCTCCAGACTTCACCTTCTCCTTCTCCTTCTTCTGCTTCTTTTGATTCACCCTTCAGACTTCACCTTCGCCTTCTCCTTCTTCTGCTTCTTCTGATTCACCCTCCAGACCTCACCTTCTCCTTCACCTTCTTCTACTTCTTCTGCTTCACCCTCCAGACTTCACCTTCTGCTTCTCCTTCTTCTACTTCTTCTGATTCACCCTCCAGACTTCACCTTCTCCTTCTCCTTCTTCTGCTTCATCTGATTCACCCGCCAGACTTCACCTTCTCCTTCTCCTTATTCTGCTTCTCCTGATTCACCCTCCAGACTTCACCTTCTCCTTCTCCTTCTTCTGCTTCTTCTGAATCACCCTCCTGACTTACCTTCTCCTTCTCCTTCTTCTGCGTCTTCTGATTCACCCTCCAGACTTCACCTTCTCCTTCTCCTTCATCTACTTCTTCTGATTCACCCTCCAGACTTCATCTTCTCCTTCTCCTTCATCTGCTTCTTCTGATACACCCTCCAGACTTCACCTTCTCCTTCTCCTTCTTCTGCTTTTTCTGATTCACTCTCCTGACTTCACCTTCTCCTTCTCCTTCTTCTACTTCTTCTGATTCACCCTCCTGACTTCAACTTCTCCTTCTCCTTCTTCTACTTCTTCTGATTCACCCTCCTGACTTCACCTTCTCCTTCTCCTTCTTCTACTTCTTCTGCTTCACCCTCCAGACTTCACCTTCTCCTTCTCCTTCTTCTACTTCTTCTGATTCACCCTCCAGACTTCCCCTTCTCCTTCTCCTTCTTCTGCTTCTTCTGATTCACCCGCCAGACTTCACCTTCTCCTTCTCCTTATTCTGCTTCTCCTGATTCACCCTCCAGACTTCACCTTCTCCTTCTCCTTCTTCTGCTTCTTTTGAATCACCCTCCTGACTTACCTTCTCCTTCTCCTTCTTCTGCTTCTTCTGATTCACCCTCCAGACTTCAACTTCTCCTTCTCCTTCATCTACTTCTTCTGATTCACCCTCCAGACTTCATCTTCTCCTTCTCCTTCTTCTGCTTCTTCTGATTTACCCTCCAGACTTCACCTTCTCCTTCTCCTTCTTCTGCTTTTTCTGATTCACCCTCCTGACTTCACCTTCTCCTTCTCCTTCTTCTACTTCTTCTGATTCACCCTCCAGACTTCACCTTCTCCTTCTCCTGCTTCTACTTCTTCTGATTCACCCACCAGACTTCACCTTCTCCTTCTCCTTCTTCTGCTTCTTCTGATTCACCCTCCAGACTTCACCTTCTCCTTCTCCTTCTTCTGCTTCTTCTGATTCACCCTCCAGACTACACCTTCTCCTTCTCCTTCTTCTGCTTCTTTTGATTCACCCTTCAGACTTCACCTTCTCCTTCTCCTTCTTTTGCTTCTTCTGATTCACCCTCCAAACCTCACCTTCTCCTTCTCCTTCTTCTACTTCTTCTGATTCACCCTCCAGACTTCATCTTCTCCTTCTCCTTCTTTTGCTTCTTCTGATTGACCCTCCAGACTTCACCTTCTCCTTCTCCTTCTTCTGCTTCTTCTGATTCACCCTCCAGACTTCGCCTTCTCCTTCTCCTTCTTCTACTTCTTCTGATTCACCCTCCAGACTTCACCTTCTCCTTCTCCTTCTTCTACTTCTTCTGATTCACCCTCCAGTCTTCATCTTCTCCTTCTCCTTCTTCTGCTTCTTCTGATTCACCCTCCAGACTTCACCTTCTCCTTCTATTTCTTCTGCTTCTTCTGATTCACCCTCCAGACTTCACCTTCTCCTTCTCCTTCTTCTACTTCTTCTGATTCACCGTCCAGACTTCACCTTCTCCTGCTACTCCTTCTGCTTCATCTGATTCACCCTCCAGACTTCACCTTCTCCTTTTCCTTCTTCTGCTTCTTCTGATTCACCCTCCAGATTTCACCTTCTCCTTCTCCTTCTTCTGCTTCTTCTGATTCACCCTCCAGACTTCACCTTCTCCTTCTCCTTCTTCTGCTTCTTCTGATTCACCCTCCAGACTTCACCTTCTCCTTCACCTTCTTCTACTTCTTCTGATTCACCCTCCAGACTTCACCTTCTCCTTCTCCTTCTTCTGCTTCTTCTGATTCACCCTCCAGACTACACCTTCTCCTTCTCCTTCGTCTACTTCTTCTGATTCACCCTCCAGACTTCACCTTCTCCTTCTCCTTCGTCTACTTCTTCTGATTCACCCTCCAGACTTCACCTTCTCCTTCTCCTTCTTCTGCTTCTTCTGATTCACCCTCCAGACTTCACCTTCTCCTTCACCTTCTTCTACTTCTTCTGATTCACCCTCCAGACTTCACCTTCTCCTTCTCCTTCTTCTGCTTCTTCTGATTCACCCTCCAGACTTCACCTTCTCCTTCTCCTTCGTCTACTTCTTCTGATTCACCCTCCAGACTACACCTTCTCCTTCTCCTTCTTCTACTTCTTCTGATTCATCCTCCAGACTTCACCTTCTCCTTCTCCTTCTTCTGCTTCTTCTGATTCACCCTCCAGACTTCACCTTCTCCTTCTCCTTCTTCTACTTCTTCTGATTCACCCTCCAGACTTCACCTTCTCCTTCTCCTTCTTCTACTTCTTCTGATTCACCCTCCAGTCTTCACCTTCTCCTTCTCCTTCTTCTGCGTCTTCTGATTCACCCTCCAGACTTCACCTTCTCCTTCTCCTTCTTCTGCTTCTCCTGATTCACCCTCCTGACTTAACCTTCTCCTTCTCCTTATTCTGCTTCTTCTGATTCACCCTCCAGACTTCACCTTCTCCTTCTCCTTCTTCTACTTCTTTTATTCACCCTCCAGACTTCACCTTCTCCTTCTACTTCTTCTGCTTCTTCTGATTCACCCTCCAGACTTCACCTTCTCTTTTTCCTTCTTCTGCTTCTTCTGATTCACCCTCCAGATTTCACCTTCTCCTTCTCCTTCTTCTGCTTCTTCTGATTCACCCTCCAGACTTCACCTTCTCCTTCTCCTTCTTCTACTTCTTCTGATTCATCCTCCAGACTTCATCTTCTCCTTCTCCTTCTTCTGCTTCTTCTGATTCACCCTCCACACTTCACCTTCTCCTTCTCCTTCTTCTGCTACTTCTGATTCACCCTCCAGACTACACCTTCTCCTTCTCCTTCTTCTACTTCTTCTGATTCACCCTCCAGACTTCACCTTCTCCTTCTCCTTCTTCTGCTTCTTCTGACTCACCCTCCAGACTTCACCTTCTCCTGCTACTTCTCCTGCTTCTTCTGATTCACCCTCCAGACTTCACCTTCTCCTTCTCCTTCTTCTACTTCTTCTGATTCACCCTCCAGACTTCACCTTCTCCTTCTCCTTCTTCTGCTTCTTCTGATTCACCCTCCAGACTTCACCTTCTCCTTCTCCTTCTTCTACTTCTTCTGATTCACCCTCCAGACTTCACCTTCTCCTTCTCCTTCTTCTACTTCTTCTGATTCACCATCCAGACTTCACCTTCTCCTTCTCCTTCTTCTACTTCTTCTGCTTCTCCCTCCAGACTTCACCTTCTCCTTCTCCTTCTTCTGCTTCTTCTGATTCACCCTCCAGACTTCACCTTCTCCTTCTCCTTCTTCTACTTCTCCTGATTCACCCTCCAGACTTCACCTTCTCCTTCTCCTTCTTCTACTGCTTCTGATTCACCCTCCAGACTTCACCTTCTCCTTCTCCTTCTTCTACTTCTTATGATTCACCCTCCTGACTTCACCTTCTCCTTCTCCTTCTTCTGCTTCTTCTGCTTCACCCTCCAGATTTCACCTTCTCCTTCTCTTTCTTCTGCTTCTTCTGATTCACCCTCCAGACTTCACCTTCTCCTTCTCCTTCTTCTGATTCTTTTGATTCACCCTCCAGACTTCACCTTCTCCTTCTCCTTCTTCTGCTTCTTCTGATTCACCCTCCTGACTTCACCTTCTCCTTCTCCTTCTTCTACTTCTTCTGATTCACCCTCCAGACTTCCGCTTCTCCTTCTCCTTCTTCTGCTTCTTCTGATTCACCAGCCAGAATTCACCTTCTCCTTCTCCTTATTCTGCTTCTCCTGATTCACCCTCCAGACTTCACCTTCTCCTTCTCCTTCTTCTGCTTCTTTTGAATCACCCTCCTGACTTACCTTCTCCTTCTCCTTCTTCTGCTTCTTCTGATTCACCCTCCAGACTTCACCTTCTCCTTCTCCTTCATCTACTTCTTCTGATTCACCCTCCAGACTTCATCTTCTCCTTCTCCTTCTTCTGCTTCTTCTGATTTACCCTCCAGACTTCACCTTCTCCTTCTCCATCTTCTGCTTTTTCTGATTCACCCTCCTGACTTCACCTTCTCCTTCTCCTTCTTCTACTTCTTCTGATTCACACTCCAGACTTCACCTTCTCCTTCTCCTTCTTCTACTTCTTCTGATTCACCCACCAGACTTCACCTTCTCCTTCTCCTTCTTCTGCTTCTTCTGATTCACCCTCCAGACTTCACCTTCTCCTTCTCATTCTTCTGCTTCTTCTGATTCACCCTCCAGACTTCACCTTCTCCTTCTCCTTCTTCTGCTTCTTTTGATTCACCCTTCAGACTTCACCTTCTCCTTCTCCTTCTTTTGCTTCTTCTGATTCACCCTCCAGACCTCACCTTCTCCTTCTCCTTCTTCTACTTCTTCTGATTCACCCTCCAGACTTCATCTTCTCCTTCTCCTTCTTTTGCTTCTTCTGATTGACCCTCCAGACTTCACCTTCTCCTTCTCCTTCTTCTGCTTCTTCTGATTCACCCTCCAGACTTCGCCTTCTCCTTCTCCTTCTTCTACTTCTTCTGATTCACCCTCCAGACTTCACCTTCTCCTTCTCCTTCTTCTACTTCTTCTGATTCACCCTCCAGTCTTCATCTTCTCCTTCTCCTTCTTCTGCTTCTTCTGATTCACCCTCCAGACTTCACCTTCTCCTTCTCCTTCTTCTGCTTCTCCTGATTCACCCTCCTGACTTCACCTTCTCCTTCTCCTTCTTCTGCTTCTTCTGATTCACCCTCCAGACTTCACCTTCTCCTTCTCCTTCTTCTACTTCTTCTGATTCACCCTCCAGACTTCACCTTCTCCTGCTACTCCTTCTGCTTCATCTGATTCACCCTCCAGACTTCACCTTCTCCTTTTCCTTCTTCTGCTTCTTCTGATTCACCCTCCAGATTTCACCTTCTCCTTCTCCTTCTTCTGCTTCTTCTGACTCACCCTCCAGACTTCACCTTCTCATTCTCCTTCTTCTGCTTCTTCTGATTCACCCTCCAGACTTCACCTTCTCCTTCACCTTCTTCTACTTCTTCTGATTCACCCTCCAGACTTCACCTTCTCCTTCTCCTTCTTCTGCTTCTTCTGATTCACCCTCCAGACTTCACCTTCTCCTTCTCCTTCGTCTACTTCTTCTGATTCACCTTCCAGACTACACCTTCTCCTTCTCCTTCTTCTACTTCTTCTGATTCATCCTCCAGACTTCACCTTCTCCTTCTCCTTCTTCTGCTTCTTCTGATTCACCCTCCAGACTTCACCTTCTCCTTCTCCTTCTTCTGCTTCTTCTGATTCACCCTCCAGACTTCACCTTCTCCTTCTCCTTCTTCTGCTTCTTCTGATTCACCCTCCAGACTTCACCTTCTCCTTCTCCTTCTTCTGCTTCTTCTGATACACCCTCCAGACTTCACCTTCTCCTTCTCCTTCTTCTGATTCTTCTGATTCACCCTCCAGACTTCACCTTCTCCTTCTCCTTCTTCTGCTTCTTCTGATTCACCCTCCTGACCTCACCTTCTCCTTCTCCTTCTTCTACTTCTTCTGATTCACCCTCCTGACTTCACCTTCTCCTTCTCCTTCTTCTACTTCTTCTGCTTCACCCTCCAGACTTCACCTTCTCCTTCTCCTTCTTCTGCTTCTTCTGATTCACCCTCCAGACTTCACCTTCTCCTTCTCCTTCTTCTGCTTCTTCTGATTCACCCTCCACACTTCACCTTCTCCTTCTCCTTCTTCTACTTCTTCTGATTCACCCTCCTGACTTCACC
This sequence comes from Somniosus microcephalus, assembly GCF_052327205.1. Lineage (NCBI taxonomy): Eukaryota > Metazoa > Chordata > Chondrichthyes > Squaliformes > Somniosidae > Somniosus > Somniosus microcephalus. The sequence goes on from NW_028225218.1 coordinate 1,020,405, forward strand.
TTCTCCTTCTCCTTCTTCTGCTTCTTCTGATTCACCCTCCAGACTTCACCTTCTCCTTCTCCTTCTTCTACTTCTTCTGATTCACCCTCCAGACTTCACCTTCTCCTGCTACTTTTTCTGCTTCTTCTGATTCACCCTCCAGACTTCACCTTCTCCTTCTCCTTCTTCTGCTTCTTCTGATTCACCCTCCAGACTTCACCTTCTCCTTCTCCTTCTTCTACTTCTTCTGCTTCACCCTCCAGACTTCACCTTCTCCTTCTCCTTCTTCTGCTTCTTCTGATTCACCCTCCAGACTTCACCTTCTCCTTCTCCTTCTTCTGCTTCTTCTGATTCACCCTCCACACTTCACCTTCTCCTTCTCCTTCTTCTACTTCTTCTGATTCACCCTCCTGACTTCACCTTCTCCTTCTCCTTCTTCTGCTTCTTCTGATTCACCCTCCAGACTTCACCTTCTCCTTCTCCTTCTTCTACTTCTTCTGATTCACCCTCCAGACTTCACCTTCTCCTGCTACTTTTTCTGCTTCTTCTGATTCACCCTCCAGACTTCACCTTCTCCTTTTCCTTCTTCTGCTTCTTCTGATTCATCCTCCAGATTTCACCTTCTCCTTCTCCTTCTTCTGCTTCTTCTGATTCACCCTCCAGACTTCACCTTCTCCTTCTCATTCTTCTGCTTCTTCTGATTCACCCTCCAGACTTCACCTTCTCCTTCACCTTCTTCTACTTCTTCTGATTCACCCTCCAGACTTCACCTTCTCCTTCTCCTTCTTCTGCTTCTTCTGATTCACCATCCAGACTTCACCTTCTCCTTCTCCTTCGTCTACTTCTTCTGATTCACCCTCCAGACTACACCTTCTCCTTCTCCTTCTTCTACTTCTTCTGATTCACCCTCCAGACTTCACCTTCTCCTTCTCCTTCTTCTGCTTCTTCTGATTCACCCTCCAGACTTCACCTTCTCCTTCTCCTTCTTCTACTTCTTCTGATTCACCCTCCAAACTTCACCTTCTCCTTCTCCTTCTTCTACTTCTTCTGCTTCTCCCTCCAGACTTCACCTTCTCCTTCTCCTTCTTCTGCTTCTTCTGATTCAGCCTCCAGACTTCACCTTCTCCTTCTCCTTCTTCTACTTCTTCTGATTCACCCTCCTGACTTCACCTTCTCCTTCTCCTTCTTCTACTTCTTCTGATTCACCCTCCAGACTTCACCTTCTCCTTCTCCTTCTTCTACTTCTTCTGATTCACCCACCAGACTTCACCTTCTCCTTCTCCTTCTTCTGCTTCTTCTGATTCACCCTCCAGACTTCACCTTCTCCTTCTCCTTCTTCTGCTTCTTCTGATTCACCCTCCAGACTTCACCTTCTCCTTCTCCTTCTTCTGCTTCATTTGATTCACCCTTCAGACTTCGCCTTCTCCTTCTCCTTCTTCTGCTTCTTCTGATTCACCCTCCAGACCTCACCTTCTCCTTCTCCTTCTTCTACTTCTTCTGATTCACCCTCCAGACTTCATCTTCTCCTTCTCCTTCTTTTGCTTCTTCTGATTCACCCTCCAGACTTCACCTTCTCCTTCTCCTTCTTCTGCTTCTTCTGATTCACCCTCCAGACTTCGCCTTCTCCTTCTCCTTCTTCTACTTCTTCTGATTCACCCTCCAGACTTCACCTTCTCCTTCTCCTTCTTCTACCTCTTCTGATTCACCCTCCAGTCTTCATCTTCTCCTTCTCCTTCTTCTGCTTCTTCTGATTCACCCTCCAGACTTCACCTTCTCCTTCTCCTTCTTCTGCTTCTCCTGATTCACCCTCCTGACTTCACCTTCTCCTTCTCCTTCTTCTGCTTCTTCTGATTCACCCTCCAGACTTCACCTTCTCCTTCTCCTTCTTCTACTTCTTCTGATTCACCCTCCAGACTTCACCTTCTCCTGCAACTTTTTCTGCTTCTTCTGATTCACCCTCCAGACTTCACCTTCTCCTTTTCCTTCTTCTGCTTCTTCTGATTCACCCTCCAGACTTCACCTTCTCCTTCTCATTCTTCTGCTTCTTCTGATTCACCCTCCAGACTTCACCTTCTTCTACTTCTTCTGATTCACCCTCCAGACTTCACCTTCTCCTTCTCCTTCTTCTGCTTCTTCTGATTCACCATCCAGACTTCACCTTCTCCTTCTCCTTCGTCTACTTCTTCTGATTCACCCTCCAGACTACACCTTCTCCTTCTCCTTCTTCTACTTCTTCTGATTCACCCTCCAGACTTCACCTTCTCCTTCTCCTTCTTCTGCTTCTTCTGATTCACCCTCCAGACTTCACCTTCTCCTTCTCCTTCTTCTACTTCTTCTGATTCACCCTCCAAACTTCACCTTCTCCTTCTCCTTCTTCTACTTCTTCTGCTTCTCCCTCCAGACTTCACCTTCTCCTTCTCCTTCTTCTGCTTCTTCTGATTCAGCCTCCAGACTTCACCTTCTCCTTCTCCTTCTTCTACTTCTTCTGATTCACCCTCCAGACTTCACCTTCTCCTTCTCCTTCTTCTACTTCTTCTGATTCACCCTCCAGACTTCACCTTCTCCTTCTCCTTCTTCTACTTCTTATGATTCACCCTCCTGACTTCACCTTCTCCTTCTCCTTCTTCTGCTTCTTCTGCTTCACCCTCCAGACTTCACCTTCTCCTTCTCCTTCTTCTGCTTCTTCTGCTTCACCCTCCAGACTTCACCTTCTCCTTCTCCTTCTTCTGCTTCTTCTGCTTCACCCTCCAGACCTCACCTTCTCCTTCTCCTTCTTCTACTTCTTCTGATTCACCCTCCTGACTTCACCTTCTCCTTCTCCTTCTTCTACTTCTTCTGCTTCACCCTCCAGACTTCACCTTCTCCTTCTCCTTCTTCTGCTTCTTCTGATTCACCCTCCAGACTTCACCTTTTCCTTCTCCTTCTTCTGCTTCTTCTGATTCACCCGCCAGACTTCACCTTCTCCTTCTCCTTATTCTGCTTCTCCTGATTCACCCTCCAGACTTCACCTTCTCCTTCTCCTTGTTCTGCTTCTTCTGAATCACCCTCCTGACTTACCTTCTCCTTCTCCTTCTTCTGCTTCTTCTGATTCACCCTCCAGACTTCACCTTCTCCTTCTCCTTCTTCTGCTTCTTCTGATTCACCCTCCAGACTTCACCTTCTCCTTCTCCTTCTTCTACTTCTTCTGATTCACCCACCAGACTTCACCTTCTCCTTCTCCTTCTTCTGCTTCTTCTGATTCACCCTCCAGACTTCACCTTCTCCTTCTCCTTCTTCTGCTTCTTCTGATTCACCCTCCAGACTTCACCTTCTCCTTCTCCTTCTTCTGCTTCATTTGATTCACCCTTCAGACTTCGCCTTCTCCTTCTCCTTCTTCTGCTTCTTCTGATTCACCCTCCAGACCTCACCTTCTCCTTCTCCTTCTTCTACTTCTTCTGATTCACCCTCCAGACTTCATCTTCTCCTTCTCCTTCTTTTGCTTCTTCTGATTCACCCTCCAGACTTCACCTTCTCCTTCTCCTTCTTCTGCTTCTTCTGATTCACCCTCCAGACTTCGCCTTCTCCTTCTCCTTCTTCTACTTCTTCTGATTCACCCTCCAGACTTCACCTTCTCCTTCTCCTTCTTCTACCTCTTCTGATTCACCCTCCAGTCTTCATCTTCTCCTTCTCCTTCTTCTGCTTCTTCTGATTCACCCTCCAGACTTCACCTTCTCCTTCTCCTTCTTCTGCTTCTCCTGATTCACCCTCCTGACTTCACCTTCTCCTTCTCCTTCTTCTGCTTCTTCTGATTCACCCTCCAGACTTCACCTTCTCCTTCTCCTTCTTCTACTTCTTCTGATTCACCCTCCAGACTTCACCTTCTCCTGCAACTTTTTCTGCTTCTTCTGATTCACCCTCCAGACTTCACCTTCTCCTTTTCCTTCTTCTGCTTCTTCTGATTCACCCTCCAGACTTCACCTTCTCCTTCTCATTCTTCTGCTTCTTCTGATTCACCCTCCAGACTTCACCTTCTTCTACTTCTTCTGATTCACCCTCCAGACTTCACCTTCTCCTTCTCCTTCTTCTGCTTCTTCTGATTCACCATCCAGACTTCACCTTCTCCTTCTCCTTCGTCTACTTCTTCTGATTCACCCTCCAGACTACACCTTCTCCTTCTCCTTCTTCTACTTCTTCTGATTCACCCTCCAGACTTCACCTTCTCCTTCTCCTTCTTCTGCTTCTTCTGATTCACCCTCCAGACTTCACCTTCTCCTTCTCCTTCTTCTACTTCTTCTGATTCACCCTCCAAACTTCACCTTCTCCTTCTCCTTCTTCTACTTCTTCTGCTTCTCCCTCCAGACTTCACCTTCTCCTTCTCCTTCTTCTGCTTCTTCTGATTCAGCCTCCAGACTTCACCTTCTCCTTCTCCTTCTTCTACTTCTTCTGATTCACCCTCCAGACTTCACCTTCTCCTTCTCCTTCTTCTACTTCTTCTGATTCACCCTCCAGACTTCACCTTCTCCTTCTCCTTCTTCTACTTCTTATGATTCACCCTCCTGACTTCACCTTCTCCTTCTCCTTCTTCTGCTTCTTCTGCTTCACCCTCCAGACTTCACCTTCTCCTTCTCCTTCTTCTGCTTCTTCTGCTTCACCCTCCAGACTTCACCTTCTCCTTCTCCTTCTTCTGCTTCTTCTGCTTCACCCTCCAGACCTCACCTTCTCCTTCTCCTTCTTCTACTTCTTCTGATTCACCCTCCTGACTTCACCTTCTCCTTCTCCTTCTTCTACTTCTTCTGCTTCACCCTCCAGACTTCACCTTCTCCTTCTCCTTCTTCTGCTTCTTCTGATTCACCCTCCAGACTTCACCTTTTCCTTCTCCTTCTTCTGCTTCTTCTGATTCACCCGCCAGACTTCACCTTCTCCTTCTCCTTATTCTGCTTCTCCTGATTCACCCTCCAGACTTCACCTTCTCCTTCTCCTTGTTCTGCTTCTTCTGAATCACCCTCCTGACTTACCTTCTCCTTCTCCTTCTTCTGCTTCTTCTGATTCACCCTCCAGACTTCACCTTCTCCTTCTCCTTCTTCTGCTTCTTCTGATTCACCCTCCAGACTTCACCTTCTCCTTCTCCTTCTTCTGCTTCATTTGATTCACCCTTCAGACTTCACCTTCGCCTTCTCCTTCTTCTGCTTCTTCTGATTCACCCTCCAGACCTCACCTTCTCCTTCTCCTTCTTCTACTTCTTCTGATTCACCCTCCAGACTTCATCTTCTCCTTCTCCTTCTTTTGCTTCTTCTGATTCACCCTCCAGACTTCACCTTCTCCTTCTCCTTCTTCTGCTTCTTCTGATTCACCCTCCAGACTTCGCCTTCTCCTTCTCCTTCTTCTACTTCTTCTGATTCACCCTCCAGACTTCACCTTCTCCTTCTCCTTCTTCTACTTCTTCTGATTCACCCTCCAGTCTTCATCTTCTCCTTCTCCTTCTTCTGCTTCTTCTGATTCACCCTCCAGACTTCACCTTCTCCTTCTCCTTCTTCTGCTTCTCCTGATTCACCCTCCTGACTTCACCTTCTCCTTCTCCTTCTTCTGCTTCTTCTGATTCACCCTCCAGACTTCACCTTCTCCTTCTCCTTCTTCTACTTCTTCTGATTCACCCTCCAGACTTCACCTTCTCCTTTTCCTTCTTCTGCTTCTTCTGATTCACCCTCCAGATTTCACCTTCTCCTTCTCCTTCTTCTGCTTCTTCTGATTCACCCTCCAGACTTCACCTTCTCCTTCTCCTTCTGCTTCTTCTGATTCACCCTCCAGACTACACCTTCTCCTTCTCCTTCTTCTGCTTCTTCTGATTCACCCTCCAGACTTCACCTTCTCCTTCTCCTTCTTCTACTTCTTCTGATTCACCCTCCAGACTTCACCTTCTCCTTCTCCTTCTTCTACTTCTTCTGCTTCTCCCTCCAGACTTCACCTTCTCCTTCTCCTTCTTCTGCTTCTTCTGATTCACCCTCCAGACTTCACCTCCTCCTTCTCCTTCTTCTACTTCTTCTGATTCACCCTCCAGACTTCACCTTCTCCTTCTCCTTCTTCTACTTCTTCTGTTTCACCCTCCAGACTTCACCTTCTCCTTCTCCTTCTTCTACTTCTTATGATTCACCCTCCTGACTTCACCTTCTCCTTCTCCTTCTTCTGCTTCTTCTGCTCCACCCTCCAGACTTCACCTTCTTCTACTCCTTCTTCTGCTTCTTCTGCTTCACCCTCCAGACTTCACCTTCTCCTTCTCCTTCTTCTGCTTCTTCTGCTTCTCCCTCCTGACTTCACCTTCTCCTTCTCCTTCTTCTACTTCTTCTGATTCACCCTCCAGACTTCACCTTCTCCTTCTTCTGCTTCACCCTCCTGACTTCACCTTCTCCTTCTCCTTCTTCTGCTTCTTCTGATTCACCCTCCTGACTTCACCTTCTCCTTCTCCTTCTTCTGCTTCTTCTGATTCACCCTCCAGACTTCACCTTCTCCTTCTCCTTCTTCTGCTTCTTCTGATTCACCCTCCAGACTTCATCTTCTCCTTCTCCTTCTTTTGCTTCTTCTGATTCACCCTCCAGACTTCACCTTCTCCTTCTCCTTCTTCTGCTTCTTCTGATTCACCCTCCAGACTTCGCCTTCTCCTTCTCCTTCTTCTACTTCTTCTGATTCACCCTCCAGACTTCACCTTCTCCTTCTCCTTCTTCTACTTCTTCTGATTCACCCTCCAGTCTTCATCTTCTCCTTCTCCTTCTTCTGCTTCTTCTGATTCAACCTCCAGACTTCACCTTCTCCTTCTCCTTCTTCTGCTTCTCCTGATTCACCCTCCTGACTTCACCTTCTCCTTCTCCTTCTTCTGCTTCTTCTGATTCACCCTCCAGACTTCACCTTCTCCTTCTCCTTCTTCTACTTCTTCTGATTCACCCTCCAGACTTCACCTTCTCCTTTTCCTTCTTCTGCTTCTTCTGATTCACCCTCCAGATTTCACCTTCTCCTTCTCCTTCTTCTGCTTCTTCTGATTCACCCTCCAGACTTCACCTGCTCCTTCTCCTTCTGCTTCTTCTGATTCACCCTCCAGACTACACCTTCTCCTTCTCCTTCTTCTGCTTCTTCTGATTCACCCTCCAGACTTCACCTTCTCCTTCTCCTTCTTCTACTTCTTCTGATTCACCCTCCAGACTTCACCTTCTCCTTCTCCTTCTTCTACTTCTTCTGCTTCTCCCTCCAGACTTCACCTTCTCCTTCTCCTTCTTCTGCTTCTTCTGATTCACCCTCCAGACTTCACCTCCTCCTTCTCCTTCTTCTACTTCTTCTGATTCACCCTCCAGACTTCACCTTCTCCTTCTCCTTCTTCTACTTCTTCTGTTTCACCCTCCAGACTTCACCTTCTCCTTCTCCTTCTTCTACTTCTTATGATTCACCCTCCTGACTTCACCTTCTCCTTCTCCTTCTTCTGCTTCTTCTGCTCTACCCTCCAGACTTCACCTTCTTCTTCTCCTTCTTCTGCTTCTTCTGCTTCACCCTCCAGACTTCACCTTCTCCTTCTCCTTCTTCTGCTTCTTCTGCTTCTCCCTCCTGACTTCACCTTCTCCTTCTCCTTCTTCTACTTCTTCTGATTCACCCTCCAGACTTCACCTTCTCCTTCTCCTTCTTCTGCTTCACCCTCCTGACTTCACCTTCTCCTTCTCCTTCTTCTGCTTCTTCTGATTCACCCTCCTGACTTCACCTTCTCCTTCTCCTTCTTCTGCTTCTTCTGATTCACCCTCCAGACTTCACCTTCTCCTTCTCCTTCTTCTGCTTCTTCTGATTCACCCTCCAGACTTCACCTTCTCCTTCTCCTTCTTCTGCTTCTTCTGATTCACCCTCCAGACCTCACCTTCTCCTTCTCCTTCTTCTACTTCTTCTGATTCACCCTCCAGACTTCACCTTCTCCTTCTCCTTCTTCTGCTTCTTCTGATTCACCCTCCAGACCTCACCTTCTCCTTCTCCTTCTTCTACTTCTTCTGATTCACCCTCCAGACTTCATCTTCTCCTTCTCCTTCTTCTGCTTCTTCTGATTCACTTTCCAGACTTCACCTTCTCCTTCTCCTTCTTCTACTTCTTCTGATTCACCCTCCAGACTTCACCTTCTCCTTCTCCTTCTTCTACTTCTTCTGATTCACCCTCCAGTCTTCACCTTCTCCTTCTCCTTCTTCTGCTTCTTCTGATTCACCCTTCAGACTTCACCTTCTTCTTCTCCTTCTTCTGCTTCTTCTGATTCACCCTCCAGACCTCACCTTCTCCTTCTCCTTCATCAACTTCTTCTGATTCACCCTCCAGACTTCATCTTCTCCTTCTCCTTCTTTTGCTTCTTCTGATTCACCCTCCAGACTTCACCTTCTCCTTCTCCTTCTTCTGCTTCTTCTGTTTCACCCTCCAGACTTCGCCTTCTCCTTCTCCTTCTTCTACTTCTTCTGATTCACCCTCCAGACTTCACCTTCTCCTTCTCCTTCTTCTACTTCTTCTGATTCACCCTCCTGACTTACCTTCTCCTTCTCCTTCTTCTGCTTCTTCTGATTCACCCTCCAAACTTCACCTTCTCCTTCTCCTTCTTCTGCTTCTTCTGATTCACCCTCCAGACTTCACCTTCTCCTTCTCCTTCTTCTGCTTCTTTTGATTCACCCTTCAGACTTCACCTTCGCCTTCTCCTTCTTCTGCTTCTTCTGATTCACCCTCCAGACCTCACCTTCTCCTTCTCCTTCTTCTACTTCTTCTGATTCACCCTCCAGACTTCATCTTCTCCTTCTCCTTCTTTTGCTTCTTCTGATTCACCCTCCAGACTTCACCTTCTCCTTCTGCTTCTTCTGCTTCTTCTGATTCACCCTCCAGACTTCGCCTTCTCCTTCTCCTTCTTCTACTTCTTCTGATTCACCCTCCAGACTTCACCTTCTCCTTCTCCTTCTTCTACTTCTTCTGATTCACCCTCCAGTCTTCATCTTCTCCTTCTCCTTCTTCTGCTTCTTCTGATTCACCCTCCAGACTTCAACTTCTCCTTCTCCTTCTTCTGCTTCTCCTGATTCACCCTCCTGACTTCACCTTCTCCTTCTCCTTCTTCTGCTTCTTCTGATTCACCCTCCAGACTTCACCTTCTCCTTCTCCTTCTTCTACTTCTTCTGATTCACCCTCCAGACTTCACCTTCTCCTGCTACTTGTTCTGCTTCTTCTGATTCACCCTCCAGACTTCACCTTCTCCTTTTCCTTCTTCTGCTTCTTCTGATTCACCCTCCAGATTTCACCTTCTCCTTCTCCTTCTTCTGCTTCTTCTGATTCACCCTCCAGACTTCACCTTCTCCTTCTCCTTCTGCTTCTTCTGATTCACCCTCCAGACTTCACCTTCTCCTTCACCTTCTTCTACTTCTTCTGATTCACCCTCCAGACTTCACCTTCTCCTTCTCCTTCTTCTGCTTCTTCTGATTCACCCTCCAGACTTCACCTTCTCCTTCTCCTTCGTCTACTTCTTCTGATTCACCCTCCAGACTACACCTTCTCCTTCTCCTTCTTCTACTTCTTCTGATTCACCCTCCAGACTTCACCTTCTCCTTCTCCTTCTTCTGCTTCTTCTGATTCACCCTCCAGACTTCACCTTCTCCTTCTCCTTCTTCTACTTCTTCTGATTCACCCTCCAGACTTCACCTTCTCCTTCTCCTTCTTCTACTTCTTCTGCTTCTCCCTCCAGACTTCACCTTCTCCTTCTCCTTCTTCTGCTTCTTCTGATTCACCCTCCAGACTTCACCTTCTCCTTCTCCTTCTTCTACTTCTTCTGATTCACCCTCCAGACTTCACCTTCTCCTTCTCCTTCTTCTACTTCTTCTGATTCACCCTCCAGACTTCACCTTCTCCTTCTCCTTCTTCTTCTTCTTATGATTCACCCTCCTGACTTCACCTTCTCCTTCTCCTTCTTCTGCTTCTTCTGCTCCACCCTCCAGACTTCACCTTCTTCTTCTCCTTCTTCTGCTTCTTCTGCTTCACCCTCCAGACTTCACCTTCTCCTTCTCCTTCTTCTGCTTCTCCCTCCTGACTTCACCTTCTCCTTCTCCTTCTTCTACTTCTTCTGATTCACCCTCCAGACTTCACCTTCTCCTTCTCCTTCTTCTGCTTCACGCTCCTGACTTCACCTTCTCCTTCTCCTTCTTCTGCTTCTTCTGATTCACCATCCTGACTTCACCTTCTCCTTCTCCTTCTTCTGCTTCTTCTGATTCACCCTCCAGACTTCACCTTCTCCTTCTCCTTCTTCTGCTTCTTCTGATTCACCCTCCAGACTTCACCTTCTCCTTCTCCTTCTTCTGCTTCTTCTGATTCACCCTCCAGACCTCACCTTCTCCTTCTCCTTCTTCTACTTCTTCTGATTCACCCTCCAGACTTCACCTTCTCCTTCTCCTTCTTCTGCTTCTTCTGATTCACCCTCCAGACCTCACCTTCTCCTTCTCCTTCTTCTACTTCTTCTGATTCACCCTCCAGACTTCATCTTCTCCTTCTCCTTCTTCTGCTTCTTCTGATTCACTCTCCAGACTTCACCTTCTCCTTCTCCTTCTTCTACTTCTTCTGATTCACCCTCCAGACTTCACCTTCTCCTTCTCCTTCTTCTACTTCTTCTGATTCACCCTCCAGTCTTCACCTTCTCCTTCTCCTTCTTCTGCTTCTTCTGATTCACCCTTCAGACTTCACCTTCTTCTTCTCCTTCTTCTGCTTCTTCTGATTCACCCTCCAGACCTCACCTTCTCCTTCTCCTTCATCAACTTCTTCTGATTCACCCTCCAGTCTTCACCTTCTCCTTCTCCTTCTTCTGCGTCTTCTGATTCACCCTCCAGACTTCACCTTCTCCTTCTCCTTCTTCTGCTTCTCCTGATTCACCCTCCTGACTTCACCTTCTCCTTCTCCTTATTCTGCTTCTTCTGATTCACCCTCCAGACTTCACCTTCTCCTTCTCCTTCTTCTACTTCTTCTGATTCACCCTCCAGACTTCACCTTCTCCTTCTACTTCTTCTGCTTCTTCTGATTCACCCTCCAGACTTCACCTTCTCTTTTTCCTTCTTCTGCTTCTTCTGATTCACCCTCCAGATTTCACCTTCTCCTTCTCCTTCTTCTGCTTCTTCTGATTCACCCTCCAGACTTCACCTTCTCCTTCTCCTTCTTCTGCTTCTTCTGATTCACCCTCCACACTTCACCTTCTCCTTCTCCTTCTTCTGCTTCTTCTGATTCACCCTCCACACTTCACCTTCTCCTTCTCCTTCTTCTGCTTCTTCTGATTCACCCTCCAGACTTCACCTTCTCCTTCTCCTTCTTCTGCTTCTTCTGACTCACCCTCCAGACTTCACCTTCTCCTGCTACTTCTCCTGCTTCTTCTGATTCACCCTCCAGACTTCACCTTCTCCTTCTCTTTCTTCTACTTCTTCTGATTCACCCTCCAGACTTCACCTTCTCCTTCTCCTTCTTCTGCTTCTTCTGATTCACCCTCCAGACTTCACCTTCTCCTTCTCCTTCTTCTACTTCTTCTGATTCATCCTCCAGACTTCACCTTCTCCTTCTCCTTCTTCTACTTCTTCTGATTCACCATCCAGACTTCACCTTCTCCTTCTCCTTCTTCTACTTCTTCTGCTTCTCCCTCCAGACTTCACCTTCTCCTTCTCCTTCTTCTGCTTCTTCTGATTCACCCTCCAGACTTCACCTTCTCCTTCTCCTTCTTCTACTTCTCCTGATTCACCCTCCAGACTTCACCTTCTCCTTCTCCTTCTTCTACTTCTTCTGATTCACCCTCCAGACTTCACCTTCTCCTTCTCCTTCTTCTACTTCTTATGATTCACCCTCCTGACTTCACCTTCTCCTTCTCCTTCTTCTGCTCCTTCTGCTTCACCCTCCAGATTTCACCTTCTCCTTCTCTTTCTTCTGCTTCTTCTGATTCACCCTCCAGACTTCACCTTCTCCTTCTCCTTCTACTGATTCTTTTGATTCACCCTCCAGACTTCACCTTCTCCTTCTCCTTCTTCTGCTTCTTCTGATTCACCCTCCTGACTTCAACTTCTCCTTCTCCTTCTTCTACTTCTTCTGATTCACCCTCCTGACTTCACCTTCTCCTTCTCCTTCTTCTACTTCTTCTGCTTCACCCTCCAGACTTCACCTTCTCCTTCTCCTTCTTCTACTTCTTCTGATTCACCCTCCAGACTTCCCCTTCTCCTTCTCCTTCTTCTGCTTCTTCTGATTCACCCGCCAGACTTCACCTTCTCCTTCTCCTTATTCTGCTTCTCCTGATTCACCCTCCAGACTTCACCTTCTCCTTCTCCTTCTTCTGCTTCTTTTGAATCACCCTCCTGACTTACCTTCTCCTTCTCCTTCTTCTGCTTCTTCTGATTCACCCTCCAGACTTCAACTTCTCCTTCTCCTTCATCTACTTCTTCTGATTCACCCTCCAGACTTCATCTTCTCCTTCTCCTTCTTCTGCTTCTTCTGATTTACCCTCCAGACTTCACCTTCTCCTTCTCCTTCTTCTGCTTTTTCTGATTCACCCTCCTGACTTCACCTTCTCCTTCTCCTTCTTCTACTTCTTCTGATTCACCCTCCAGACTTCACCTTCTCCTTCTCCTGCTTCTACTTCTTCTGATTCACCCACCAGACTTCACCTTCTCCTTCTCCTTCTTCTGCTTCTTCTGATTCACCCTCCAGACTTCACCTTCTCCTTCTCCTTCTTCTGCTTCTTCTGATTCACCCTCCAGACTTCACCTTCTCCTTCTCCTTCTTCTGCTTCTTTTGATTCACCCTTCAGACTTCACCTTCTCCTTCTCCTTCTTTTGCTTCTTCTGATTCACCCTCCAAACCTCACCTTCTCCTTCTCCTTCTTCTACTTCTTCTGATTCACCCTCCAGACTTCATCTTCTCCTTCTCCTTCTTTTGCTTCTTCTGATTGACCCTCCAGACTTCACCTTCTCCTTCTCCTTCTTCTGCTTCTTCTGATTCACCCTCCAGACTTCGCCTTCTCCTTCTCCTTCTTCTACTTCTTCTGATTCACCCTCCAGACTTCACCTTCTCCTTCTCCTTCTTCTACTTCTTCTGATTCACCCTCCAGTCTTCATCTTCTCCTTCTCCTTCTTCTGCTTCTTCTGATTCACCCTCCAGACTTCACCTTCTCCTTCTCCTTCTTCTGCTTCTTCTGATTCACCCTCCAGACTTCACCTTCTCCTTCTCCTTCTTCTACTTCTTCTGATTCACCGTCCAGACTTCACCTTCTCCTGCTACTCCTTCTGCTTCATCTGATTCACCCTCCAGACTTCACCTTCTCCTTTTCCTTCTTCTGCTTCTTCTGATTCACCCTCCAGATTTCACCTTCTCCTTCTCCTTCTTCTGCTTCTTCTGATTCACCCTCCAGACTTCACCTTCTCCTTCTCCTTCTTCTGCTTCTTCTGATTCACCCTCCAGACTTCACCTTCTCCTTCACCTTCTTCTACTTCTTCTGATTCACCCTCCAGACTTCACCTTCTCCTTCTCCTTCTTCTGCTTCTTCTGATTCACCCTCCAGACTACACCTTCTCCTTCTCCTTCGTCTACTTCTTCTGATTCACCCTCCAGACTTCACCTTCTCCTTCTCCTTCGTCTACTTCTTCTGATTCACCCTCCAGACTTCACCTTCTCCTTCTCCTTCTTCTGCTTCTTCTGATTCACCCTCCAGACTTCACCTTCTCCTTCACCTTCTTCTACTTCTTCTGATTCACCCTCCAGACTTCACCTTCTCCTTCTCCTTCTTCTGCTTCTTCTGATTCACCCTCCAGACTTCACCTTCTCCTTCTCCTTCGTCTACTTCTTCTGATTCACCCTCCAGACTACACCTTCTCCTTCTCCTTCTTCTACTTCTTCTGATTCATCCTCCAGACTTCACCTTCTCCTTCTCCTTCTTCTGCTTCTTCTGATTCACCCTCCAGACTTCACCTTCTCCTTCTCCTTCTTCTACTTCTTCTGATTCACCCTCCAGACTTCACCTTCTCCTTCTCCTTCTTCTACTTCTTCTGATTCACCCTCCAGTCTTCACCTTCTCCTTCTCCTTCTTCTGCGTCTTCTGATTCACCCTCCAGACTTCACCTTCTCCTTCTCCTTCTTCTGCTTCTCCTGATTCACCCTCCTGACTTAACCTTCTCCTTCTCCTTATTCTGCTTCTTCTGATTCACCCTCCAGACTTCACCTTCTCCTTCTCCTTCTTCTACTTCTTTTATTCACCCTCCAGACTTCACCTTCTCCTTCTACTTCTTCTGCTTCTTCTGATTCACCCTCCAGACTTCACCTTCTCTTTTTCCTTCTTCTGCTTCTTCTGATTCACCCTCCAGATTTCACCTTCTCCTTCTCCTTCTTCTGCTTCTTCTGATTCACCCTCCAGACTTCACCTTCTCCTTCTCCTTCTTCTACTTCTTCTGATTCATCCTCCAGACTTCATCTTCTCCTTCTCCTTCTTCTGCTTCTTCTGATTCACCCTCCACACTTCACCTTCTCCTTCTCCTTCTTCTGCTACTTCTGATTCACCCTCCAGACTACACCTTCTCCTTCTCCTTCTTCTACTTCTTCTGATTCACCCTCCAGACTTCACCTTCTCCTTCTCCTTCTTCTGCTTCTTCTGACTCACCCTCCAGACTTCACCTTCTCCTGCTACTTCTCCTGCTTCTTCTGATTCACCCTCCAGACTTCACCTTCTCCTTCTCCTTCTTCTACTTCTTCTGATACACCCTCCAGACTTCACCTTCTCCTTCTCCTTCTTCTGCTTCTTCTGATTCACCCTCCAGACTTCACCTTCTCCTTCTCCTTCTTCTACTTCTTCTGATTCACCCTCCAGACTTCACCTTCTCCTTCTCCTTCTTCTACTTCTTCTGATTCACCATCCAGACTTCACCTTCTCCTTCTCCTTCTTCTACTTCTTCTGCTTCTCCCTCCAGACTTCACCTTCTCCTTCTCCTTCTTCTGCTTCTTCTGATTCACCCTCCAGACTTCACCTTCTCCTTCTCCTTCTTCTACTTCTCCTGATTCACCCTCCAGACTTCACCTTCTCCTTCTCCTTCTTCTACTGCTTCTGATTCACCCTCCAGACTTCACCTTCTCCTTCTCCTTCTTCTACTTCTTATGATTCACCCTCCTGACTTCACCTTCTCCTTCTCCTTCTTCTGCTTCTTCTGCTTCACCCTCCAGATTTCACCTTCTCCTTCTCTTTCTTCTGCTTCTTCTGATTCACCCTCCAGACTTCACCTTCTCCTTCTCCTTCTTCTGATTCTTTTGATTCACCCTCCAGACTTCACCTTCTCCTTCTCCTTCTTCTGCTTCTTCTGATTCACCCTCCTGACTTCACCTTCTCCTTCTCCTTCTTCTACTTCTTCTGATTCACCCTCCTGACTTCACCTTCTCCTTCTCCTTCTTCTACTTCTTCTGCTTCACCCTCCAGACTTCACCTTCTCCTTCTCCTTCTTCTACTTCTTCTGATTCACCCTCCAGACTTCCGCTTCTCCTTCTCCTTCTTCTGCTTCTTCTGATTCACCCGCCAGAATTCACCTTCTCCTTCTCCTTATTCTGCTTCTCCTGATTCACCCTCCAGACTTCACCTTCTCCTTCTCCTTCATCTACTTCTTCTGATTCACCCTCCAGACTTCACCTTCTCCTTCTCCTTCATCTACTTCTTCTGATTCACCCTCCAGACTTCATCTTCTCCTTCTCCTTCTTCTGCTTCTTCTGATTTACCCTCCAGACTTCACCTTCTCCTTCTCCTTCTTCTGCATTTTCTGATTCACCCTCCTGACTTCACCTTCTCCTTCTCCTTCTTCTACTTCTTCTGATTCACACTCCAGACTTCACCTTCTCCTTCTCCTTCTTCTACTTCTTCTGATTCACCCACCAGACTTCACCTTCTCCTTCTCCTTCTTCTGCTTCTTCTGATTCACCCTCCAGACTTCACCTTCTCCTTCTCATTCTTCTGCTTCTTCTGATTCACCCTCCAGACTTCACCTTCTCCTTCTCCTTCTTCTGCTTGTTTTGATTCACCCTTCAGACTTCACCTTCTCCTTCTCCTTCTTTTGCTTCTTCTGATTCACCCTCCAGACCTCACCTTCTCCTTCTCCTTCTTCTACTTCTTCTGATTCACCCTCCAGACTTCATCTTCTCCTTCTCCTTCTTTTGCTTCTTCTGATTGACCCTCCAGACTTCACCTTCTCCTTCTCCTTCTTCTGCTTCTTCTGATTCACCCTCCAGACTTCGCCTTCTCCTTCTCCTTCTTCTACTTCTTCTGATTCACCCTCCAGACTTCACCTTCTCCTTCTCCTTCTTCTACTTCTTCTGATTCACCCTCCAGTCTTCATCTTCTCCTTCTCCTTCTTCTGCTTCTTCTTATTCACCCTCCAGACTTCACCTTCTCCTTCTCCTTCTTCTGCTTCTCCTGATTCACCCTCCTGACTTCACCTTCTCCTTCTCCTTCTTCTGCTTCTTCTGATTCACCCTCCAGACTTCACCTTCTCCTTCTCCTTCTTCTACTTCTTCTGATTCACCCTCCAGACTTCACCTTCTCCTGCTACTCCTTCTGCTTCATCTGATTCACCCTCCAGACTTCACCTTCTCCTTTTCCTTCTTCTGCTTCTTCTGATTCACCCTCCAGATTTCACCTTCTCCTTCTCCTTCTTCTGCTTCTTCTGATTCACCCTCCAGACTTCACCTTCTCATTCTCCTTCTTCTGCTTCTTCTGATTCACCCTCCAGACTTCACCTTCTCCTTCACCTTCTTCTACTTCTTCTGATTCACCCTCCAGACTTCACCTTCTCCTTCTCCTTCTTCTGCTTCTTCTGATTCACCCTCCAGACTTCACCTTCTCCTTCTCCTTCGTCTACTTCTTCTGATTCACCCTCCAGACTACACCTTCTCCTTCTCCTTCTTCTACTTCTTCTGATTCATCCTCCAGACTTCACCTTCTCCTTCTCCTTCTTCTGCTTCTTCTGATTCACCCTCCAGACTTCACCTTCTCCTTCTCCTTCTTCTACTTCTTCTGATTCACCCTCCAGACTTCACCTTCTCCTTCTCCTTCTTCTACTTCTTCTGATTCACCCTCCAGACTTCACCTTCTCCTTCTCCTTCTTCTACTTCTTCTGCTTTTCCCTCCAGACTTCACCTTCTCCTTCTCCTTCTTCTGCTTCTTCTGATTCACCCTCCAGACTTCACCTTCTCCTTCTCCTTCTTCTACTTCTTCTGATTCACCCTCCAGACTTCACCTTCTCCTTCTCCTTCTTCTACTTCTTCTGATTCACCTTCCAGACTTCACCTTCTCCTTCTCCTTCTTCTACTACTTATGATTCACCCTCCTGACTTCACCTTCTCCTTCTCCTCCTTCTGCTTCTTCTGCTTCACCCTCCAGACTTCACCTTCTCCTTCTCCTTCTTCTGCTTCTTCTGCTTCACCCTCCAGACTTCACCTTCTCCTTCTCCTTCTTCTGCTTCTTCTGCTTCACCCTCCTGACTTCACCTTCTCCTTCTCCTTCTTCTTCTTCTTCTGATTCACCCTCCAGACTTCACCTTCTCCTTCTCCTTCTTCTGCTTCTTCTGCTTCACCCTCCTGACTTCACCTTCGCCTTCTCCTTCTTCTGCTTCTTCTGATTCACCCTCCTGACTTCACCTGCTCCTTCTCCTTCTTCTGATTCTTTTGATTCACCCTCCAGACTTCACCTTCTCCTTCTCCTTCTTCTGCTTCTTCTGATTCACCCTCCAGACTTCACCTTCTCCTTCTCCTTCTTCTACTTCTTCTGATTCACCCTCCTGACTTCACCTTCTCCTTCTCCTTCTTCTGATTCTTTTGATTCACCCTCCAGTCTTCACCTTCTCCTTCTCCTTCTTCTGCTTCTTCTGATTCACCCTCCAGACTTCACCTTCTCCTTCTCCTTCTTCTGATTCTTTTGATTCACCCTCCAGACTTCACCTTCTACTTCTCCTTCTTCTGCTTCTTCTGATTCACCCTCCTGACTTTACCCTCTCCTTCTCCTTCTTCTACTTCTTCTGATTCACCCTCCTGACTTCACCTTCTCCTTCTCCTTCATCTACTTCTTCTGCTTCACCCTCCAGACTTCACCTTCTCCTTCTCCTTCTTCTACTTCTTCTGATTCACCCTCCAGACTTCACCTTCTCCTTCTCCTTCTTCTGCTTCTTCTGATTCACCCTCCAGACTTCACCTTCTCCTTCTCCTTATTCTGCTTCTTCTGATTCACCCTCCAGACTTCACCTTCTCCTTCTCCTTATTCTGCTTCTTCTGATTCACCCTCCAGACTTCACCTTCTCCTTCTCCTTCTTCTGCTTCTTCTGATTCACCTTCAGACTTTACCTTCTCCTTCTCCTTCTTCTGCTTCTTCTGATTCACCCTCCAGACTTCACCTTCTCCTTCTCCTTCATCTACTTCTTCTGATTCACCCTCCAGACTTCATCTTCTCCTTCTCCTTCTTCTGCTTCTTCTGATTCACCCTCCAGACTTCACCTTCTCCTTCTCCTTCTTCTGCTTTTTCTGATTCACCCTCCTGACTTCACCTTCTCCTTCTCCTTCTTCTACTTCTTCTGATTCACCCTCCAGACTTCACCTCGTCCTTCTCCTTTTTCTACTTCTTCTGATTCACCCACCAGACTTCACCTTCTCCTTCTCCTTCTTCTGCTTCTTCTGATTCACCCTCCAGACTTCACCTTCTCCTTCTCCTTCTTCTGCTTCTTCTGATTCACCCTCCAGACTTCACCTTCTCCTTCTCCTTCTTCTGCTTCTTTTGATTCACCCTTCAGACTTCACCTTCTCCTTCTCCTTCTTCTGCTTCTTCTGATTCACCCTCCAGACCTCACCTTCTCCTTCTCCTTCTTCAACTTCTTCTGATTCACCCTCCAGACTTCATCTTCTCCTTCTCCTTCTTTTGCTTCTTCTGATTCACCCTCCAGACTTCACCTTCTCCTTCTCCTTCTTCTGCTTCTTCTGATTCACCCTCCAGACTTCGCCTTCTCCTTCTCCTTCTTCTCCTTCTTCTGATTCACCCTTCAGACTTCACCCTCTCCTTCTCCTTCTTTTGCTTCTTCTGATTCACCCTCCAGACTTCCCCTTCTCCTTCTCCTTCTTCTGCTTCTTCTGATTCACCCGCCAGACTTCACCTTCTCCTTCTCCTTCTTCTGCTTCTTCTGATTCACCCTCCAGACTTCACCTTCTCCTTCTCCTTCTTCTGCTTCTTTTGATTCACCCTTCAGACTTCACCTTCTCCTTCTCCTTCTTCTGCTTCTTCTGATTCACCCTCCAGACTTCACCTTCTCCTTCTCCTTATTCTGCTTCTCCTGATTCAACCTCCAGACTTCACCTTCTCCTTCTCCTTCTTCTGCTTCTTTTGAATCACCCTCCTGACTTACCTTCTCCTTCTCCTTCTTCTGCTTCTTCTGATTCACCCTCCAGACTTCACCTTCTCCTTCTCCTTCATCTACTTCTTCTGATTCACCCTCCAGACTTCATCTTCTCCTTCTCCTTCTTCTGCTTCTTCTGATTTACCCTCCAGACTTCACCTTCTCCTTCTCCTTCTTCTACTTCTTCTGATTCACCCTCCAGACTTCACCTTCTCCTTCTCCTTCTTCTACTTCTTCTGATTCGCCCACCAGACTTCACCTTCTCCTTCTCCTTCTTCTGCTTCTTCTGATTCACCCTCCAGACTTCACCTTCTCCTTCTCCTTCTTCTGCTTCTTCTGATTCACCCTCCAGACTTCACCTTCTCCTTCTCCTTCTTCTGCTTCTTTTGATTCACCCTTCAGACTTCACCTTCTCCTTCTCCTTCTTTTGCTTCTTCTGATTCACCCTCCAGACCTCACCTTCTCCTTCTCCTTCTTCTACTTCTTCTGATTCACCCTCCAGACTTCATCTTCTCCTTCTCCTTCTTTTGCTTCTTCTGATTGACCCTCCAGACTTCACCTTCTCCTTCTCCTTCTTTTGCTTCTTCTGATTCACCCTCCAGACTTCGCCTTCTCCTTCTCCTTCTTCTACTTCTTCTGATTCACCCTCCAGACTTCACCTTCTCCTTCTCCTTCTTCTACTTCTTCTGATTCACCCTCCAGTCTTCATCTTCTCCTTCTCCTTCTTCTGCTTCTTCTGATTCACCCTCCAGACTTCACCTTCTCCTGCTACTCCTTCTGCTTCATCTGATTCACCCTCCAGACTTCACCTTCTCCTTTTCCTTCTTCTGCTTCTTCTGATTCTCCCTCCAGATTTCACCTTCTCCTTCTCCTTCTTCTGCTTCTTCTGATTCACCCTCCAGACTTCACCTTCTCCTTCTCCTTCGTCTACTTCTTCTGATTCACCCTCCAGACTACACCTTCTCCTTCTCCCTCTTCTACTTCTTCTGATTCATCCTCCAGACTTCACCTGCTCCTTCTCCTTCTTCTGCTTCTTCTGATTCACCCTCCAGACTTCACCTTCTCCTTCTCCTTCTTCTACTTCTTCTGATTCACCCTCCAGACTTCACCTTCTCCTTCTCCTTCTTCTACTTCTTCTGATTCACCCTCCAGACTTCACCTTCTCCTTCTCCTTCTTCTACTTCTTCTGCTTCTCCCTCCAGACTTCACCTTCTCCTTCTCCTTCTTCTGCTTCTTCTGATTCACCCTCCAGACTTCACCTTCTCCTTCTCCTTCTTCTACTTCTTCTGATTCACCCTCCAGACTTCACCTTCTCCTTCTCCTTCTTCTGCTTCTTCTGATTCACCCTCCAGACTTCACCTTCTCCTTCTCCTTCTTCTACTTCTTCTGATTCACCCTCCAGACTTCACCTTCTCCTTCTCCTTCTTCTACTTCTTCTGAATCACCCTCCAGACTTCACCTTCTCCTTCTCCTTCTTCTACTACTTATGATTCACCCTCCTGACTTCACCTTCTCCTTCTCCTCCTTCTGCTTCTTCTGCTTCACCCTCCAGACTTCACCTTCTCCTTCTCCTTCTTCTGCTTCTTCTGCTTCACCCTCCAGACTTCACCTTCTCCTTCTCCTTCTTCTGCTTCTTCTGCTTCACCCTCCTGACTTCACCTTCTCCTTCTCCTTCTTCTTCTTCTTCTGATTCACCCTCCAGACTTCACCTTCTCCTTCTCCTTCTTCTGCTTCTTCTGCTTCACCCTCCTGACTTCACCTTCGCCTTCTCCTTCTTCTGCTTCTTCTGATTCACCCTCCTGACTTCACCTTCTCCTTCTCCTTCTTCTGATTCTTTTGATTCACCCTCCAGACTTCACCTTCTCCTTCTCCTTCTTCTGCTTCTTCTGATTCACCCTCCAGACTTCACCTTCTCCTTCTCCTTCTTCTACTTCTTCTGATTCACCCTCCTGACTTCACCTTCTCCTTCTCCTTCTTCTGATTCTTTTGATTCACCCTCCAGTCTTCACCTTCTCCTTCTCCTTCTTCTGCTTCTTCTGATTCACCCTCCAGACTTCACCTTCTCCTTCTCCTTCTTCTGATTCTTTTGATTCACTCTCCAGACTTCACCTTCTCCTTCTCCTTCTTCTGCTTCTTCTGATTCACCCTCCTGACTTCACCCTCTCCTTCTCCTTCTTCTACTTCTTCTGATTCACCCTCCTGACTTCACCTTCTCCTTCTCCTTCATCTACTTCTTCTGCTTCACCCTCCAGACTTCACCTTCTCCTTCTCCTTCTTCTACTTCTTCTGATTCACCCTCCAGACTTCACCTTCTCCTTCTCCTTCTTCTGCTTCTTCTGATTCACCCTCCAGACTTCACCTTCTCCTTCTCCTTATTCTGCTTCTTCTGATTCACCCGCCAGACTTCACCTTCTCCTTCTCCTTATTCTGCTTCTTCTGATTCACCCTCCAGACTTCACCTTCTCCTTCTCCTTCTTCTGCTTCTTCTGATTCACCTTCAGACTTTACCTTCTCCTTCTCCTTCTTCTGCTTCTTCTGATTCACCCTCCAGACTTCACCTTCTCCTTCTCCTTCAACTACTTCTTCTGATTCACCCTCCAGACTTCATCTTCTCCTTCTCCTTCTTCTGCTTCTTCTGATTCACCCTCCAGACTTCACCTTCTCCTTCTCCTTCTTCTGCTTTTTCTGATTCACCCTCCTGACTTCACCTTCTCCTTCTCCTTCTTCTACTTCTTCTGATTCACCCTCCAGACTTCACCTCCTCCTTCTCCTTTTTCTACTTCTTCTGATTCACCCACCAGACTTCACCTTCTCCTTCTCCTTCTTCTGCTTCTTCTGATTCACCCTCCAGACTTCACCTTCTCCTTCTCCTTCATCTACTTCTTCTGATTCACCCTCCAGACTTCATCTTCTCCTTCTCCTTCTTCTGCTTCTTCTGATTTACCCTCCAGACTTCACCTTCTCCTTCTCCTTCTTCTACTTCTTCTGATTCACCCTCCAGACTTCACCTTCTCCTTCTCCTTCTTCTACTTCTTCTGATTCGCCCACCAGACTTCACCTTCTCCTTCTCCTTCTTCTGCTTCTTCTGATTCACCCTCCAGACTTCACCTTCTCCTTCTCCTTCTTCTGCTTCTTCTGATTCACCCTCCAGACTTCACCTTCTCCTTCTCCTTCTTCTGCTTCTTTTGATTCACCCTTCAGACTTCACCTTCTCCTTCTCCTTCTTTTGCTTCTTCTGATTCACCCTCCAGACCTCACCTTCTCCTTCTCCTTCTTCTACTTCTTCTGATTCACCCTCCAGACTTCATCTTCTCCTTCTCCTTCTTTTGCTTCTTCTGATTGACCCTCCAGACTTCACCTTCTCCTTCTCCTTCTTTTGCTTCTTCTGATTCACCCTCCAGACTTCGCCTTCTCCTTCTCCTTCTTCTACTTCTTCTGATTCACCCTCCAGACTTCACCTTCTCCTTCTCCTTCTTCTACTTCTTCTGATTCACCCTCCAGTCTTCATCTTCTCCTTCTCCTTCTTCTGCTTCTTCTGATTCACCCTCCAGACTTCACCTTCTCCTGCTACTCCTTCTGCTTCATCTGATTCACCCTCCAGACTTCACCTTCTCCTTTTCCTTCTTCTGCTTCTTCTGATTCTCCCTCCAGATTTCACCTTCTCCTTCTCCTTCTTCTGCTTCTTCTGATTCACCCTCCAGACTTCACCTTCTCCTTCTCCTTCGTCTACTTCTTCTGATTCACCCTCCAGACTACATCTTCTCCTTCTCCCTCTTCTACTTCTTCTGATTCATCCTCCAGACTTCACCTGCTCCTTCTCCTTCTTCTGCTTCTTCTGATTCACCCTCCAGACTTCACCTTCTCCTTCTCCTTCTTCTACTTCTTCTGATTCACCCTCCAGACTTCACCTTCTCCTTCTCCTTCTTCTACTTCTTCTGATTCACCCTCCAGACTTCACCTTCTCCTTCTCCTTCTTCTACTTCTTCTGCTTCTCCCTCCAGACTTCACCTTCTCCTTCTCCTTCTTCTGCTTCTTCTGATTCACCCTCCAGACTTCACCTTCTCCTTCTCCTTCTTCTACTTCTTCTGATTCACCCTCCAGACTTCACCTTCTCCTTCTCCTTCTTCTGCTTCTTCTGATTCACCCTCCAGACTTCACCTTCTCCTTCTCCTTCTTCTACTTCTTCTGATTCACCCTCCAGACTTCACCTTCTCCTTCTCCTTCTTCTACTTCTTCTGAATCACCCTCCAGACTTCACCTTCTCCTTCTCCTTCTTCTACTACTTATGATTCACCCTCCTGACTTCACCTTCTCCTTCTCCTCCTTCTGCTTCTTCTGCTTCACCCTCCAGACTTCACCTTCTCCTTCTCCTTCTTCTGCTTCTTCTGCTTCACCCTCCAGACTTCACCTTCTCCTTCTCCTTCTTCTGCTTCTTCTGCTTCACCCTCCTGACTTCACCTTCTCCTTCTCCTTCTTCTTCTTCTTCTGATTCACCCTCCAGACTTCACCTTCTCCTTCTCCTTCTTCTGCTTCTTCTGCTTCACCCTCCTGACTTCACCTTCGCCTTCTCCTTCTTCTGCTTCTTCTGATTCACCCTCCTGACTTCACCTTCTCCTTCTCCTTCTTCTGATTCTTTTGATTCACCCTCCAGACTTCACCTTCTCCTTCTCCTTCTTCTGCTTCTTCTGATTCACCCTCCAGACTTCACCTTCTCCTTCTCCTTCTTCTACTTCTTCTGATTCACCCTCCTGACTTCACCTTCTCCTTCTCCTTCTTCTGATTCTTTTGATTCACCCTCCAGTCTTCACCTTCTCCTTCTCCTTCTTCTGCTTCTTCTGATTCACCCTCCAGACTTCACCTTCTCCTTCTCCTTCTTCTGATTCTTTTGATTCACCCTCCAGACTTCACCTTCTCCTTCTCCTTCTTCTGCTTCTTCTGATTCACCCTCCTGACTTCACCCTCTCCTTCTCCTTCTTCTACTTCTTCTGATTCACCCTCCTGACTTCACCTTCTCCTTCTCCTTCATCTACTTCTTCTGCTTCACCCTCCAGACTTCACCTTCTCCTTCTCCTTCTTCTACTTCTTCTGATTCACCCTCCAGACTTCACCTTCTCCTTCTCCTTCTTCTGCTTCTTCTGATTCACCCTCCAGACTTCACCTTCTCCTTCTCCTTATTCTGCTTCTTCTGATTCACCCGCCAGACTTCACCTTCTCCTTCTCCTTATTCTGCTTCTTCTGATTCACCCTCCAGACTTCACCTTCTCCTTCTCCTTCTTCTGCTTCTTCTGATTCACCTTCAGACTTTACCTTCTCCTTCTCCTTCTTCTGCTTCTTCTGATTCACCCTCCAGACTTCACCTTCTCCTTCTCCTTCAACTACTTCTTCTGATTCACCCTCCAGACTTCATCTTCTCCTTCTCCTTCTTCTGCTTCTTCTGATTCACCCTCCAGACTTCACCTTCTCCTTCTCCTTCTTCTGCTTTTTCTGATTCACCCTCCTGACTTCACCTTCTCCTTCTCCTTCTTCTACTTCTTCTGATTCACCCTCCAGACTTCACCTCCTCCTTCTCCTTTTTCTACTTCTTCTGATTCACCCACCAGACTTCACCTTCTCCTTCTCCTTCTTCTGCTTCTTCTGATTCACCCTCCAGACTTCACCTTCTCCTTCTCCTTCATCTACTTCTTCTGATTCACCCTCCAGACTTCATCTTCTCCTTCTCCTTCTTCTGCTTCTTCTGATTTACCCTCCAGACTTCACCTTCTCCTTCTCCTTCTTCTACTTCTTCTGATTCACCCTCCAGACTTCACCTTCTCCTTCTCCTTCTTCTACTTCTTCTGATTCGCCCACCAGACTTCACCTTCTCCTTCTCCTTCTTCTGCTTCTTCTGATTCACCCTCCAGACTTCACCTTCTCCTTCTCCTTCTTCTGCTTCTTCTGATTCACCCTCCAGACTTCACCTTCTCCTTCTCCTTCTTCTGCTTCTTTTGATTCACCCTTCAGACTTCACCTTCTCCTTCTCCTTCTTTTGCTTCTTCTGATTCACCCTCCAGACCTCACCTTCTCCTTCTCCTTCTTCTACTTCTTCTGATTCACCCTCCAGACTTCATCTTCTCCTTCTCCTTCTTTTGCTTCTTCTGATTGACCCTCCAGACTTCACCTTCTCCTTCTCCTTCTTTTGCTTCTTCTGATTCACCCTCCAGACTTCGCCTTCTCCTTCTCCTTCTTCTACTTCTTCTGATTCACCCTCCAGACTTCACCTTCTCCTTCTCCTTCTTCTACTTCTTCTGATTCACCCTCCAGTCTTCATCTTCTCCTTCTCCTTCTTCTGCTTCTTCTGATTCACCCTCCAGACTTCACCTTCTCCTGCTACTCCTTCTGCTTCATCTGATTCACCCTCCAGACTTCACCTTCTCCTTTTCCTTCTTCTGCTTCTTCTGATTCTCCCTCCAGATTTCACCTTCTCCTTCTCCTTCTTCTGCTTCTTCTGATTCACCCTCCAGACTTCACCTTCTCCTTCTCCTTCGTCTACTTCTTCTGATTCACCCTCCAGACTACACCTTCTCCTTCTCCCTCTTCTACTTCTTCTGATTCATCCTCCAGACTTCACCTGCTCCTTCTCCTTCTTCTGCTTCTTCTGATTCACCCTCCAGACTTCACCTTCTCCTTCTCCTTCTTCTACTTCTTCTGATTCACCCTCCAGACTTCACCTTCTCCTTCTCCTTCTTCTACTTCTTCTGATTCACCCTCCAGACTTCACCTTCTCCTTCTCCTTCTTCTACTTCTTCTGCTTCTCCCTCCAGACTTCACCTTCTCCTTCTCCTTCTTCTGCTTCTTCTGATTCAC
The DNA here is from genome assembly GCF_052327205.1 of Somniosus microcephalus. Lineage (NCBI taxonomy): Eukaryota > Metazoa > Chordata > Chondrichthyes > Squaliformes > Somniosidae > Somniosus > Somniosus microcephalus. Next base: position 1,046,606 of record NW_028225218.1, read on the forward strand.
CCTCCAGACTTCACCTTCTCCTTCTCCTTCTTCTACTTCTTCTGATTCACCCTCCAGACTTCACCTTCTCCTTCTCCTTCTTCTGCTTCTTCTGATTCACCCTCCAGACTTCACCTTCTCCTTCTCCTTCTTCTACTTCTTCTGATTCACCCTCCAGACTTCACCTTCTCCTTCTCCTTCTTCTGCTTCTTCTGATTCACCCTCCAGACTTCACCTTCTCCTTCTCCTTCTTCTACTTCTTCTGATTCACCCTCCAGACTTCACCTTCTCCTTCTCCTTCTTCTACTTCTTCTGAATCACCCTCCAGACTTCACCTTCTCCTTCTCCTTCTTCTACTACTTATGATTCACCCTCCTGACTTCACCTTCTCCTTCTCCTCCTTCTGCTTCTTCTGCTTCACCCTCCAGACTTCACCTTCTCCTTCTCCTTCTTCTGCTTCTTCTGCTTCACCCTCCAGACTTCACCTTCTCCTTCTCCTTCTTCTGCTTCTTCTGATTCACCCTCCAGACTTCACCTTCTCCTTCTCCTTCTTCTACTTCTTCTGATTCACCCTCCAGACTTCACCTTCTCCTTCTCCTTCTTCTGCTTCTTCTGATTCACCCTCCAGACTTCACCTTCTCCTTCTCCTTCTTCTACTTCTTCTGATTCACCCTCCAGACTTCACCTTCTCCTTCTCCTTCTTCTGCTTCTTCTGATTCACCCTCCAGACTTCACCTTCTCCTTCTCCTTCTTCTACTTCTTCTGATTCACCCTCCAGACTTCACCTTCTCCTTCTCCTTCTTCTACTTCTTCTGAATCACCCTCCAGACTTCACCTTCTCCTTCTCCTTCTTCTACTACTTATGATTCACCCTCCTGACTTCACCTTCTCCTTCTCCTCCTTCTGCTTCTTCTGCTTCACCCTCCAGACTTCACCTTCTCCTTCTCCTTCTTCTGCTTCTTCTGCTTCACCCTCCAGACTTCACCTTCTCCTTCTCCTTCTTCTGCTTCTTCTGCTTCACCCTCCTGACTTCACCTTCTCCTTCTCCTTCTTCTTCTTCTTCTGATTCACCCTCCAGACTTCACCTTCTCCTTCTCCTTCTTCTGCTTCTTCTGCTTCACCCTCCTGACTTCACCTTCGCCTTCTCCTTCTTCTGCTTCTTCTGATTCACCCTCCTGACTTCACCTTCTCCTTCTCCTTCTTCTGATTCTTTTGATTCACCCTCCAGACTTCACCTTCTCCTTCTCCTTCTTCTGCTTCTTCTGATTCACCCTCCAGACTTCACCTTCTCCTTCTCCTTCTTCTACTTCTTCTGATTCACCCTCCTGACTTCACCTTCTCCTTCTCCTTCTTCTGATTCTTTTGATTCACCCTCCAGTCTTCACCTTCTCCTTCTCCTTCTTCTGCTTCTTCTGATTCACCCTCCAGACTTCACCTTCTCCTTCTCCTTCTTCTGATTCTTTTGATTCACCCTCCAGACTTCACCTTCTCCTTCTCCTTCTTCTGCTTCTTCTGATTCACCCTCCTGACTTCACCCTCTCCTTCTCCTTCTTCTACTTCTTCTGATTCACCCTCCTGACTTCACCTTCTCCTTCTCCTTCATCTACTTCTTCTGCTTCACCCTCCAGACTTCACCTTCTCCTTCTCCTTCTTCTACTTCTTCTGATTCACCCTCCAGACTTCACCTTCTCCTTCTCCTTCTTCTGCTTCTTCTGATTCACCCTCCAGACTTCACCATCTCCTTCTCCTTATTCTGCTTCTTCTGATTCACCCGCCAGACTTCACCTTCTCCTTCTCCTTATTCTGCTTCTTCTGATTCACCCTCCAGACTTCACCTTCTCCTTCTCCTTCTTCTGCTTCTTCTGATTCACCTTCAGACTTTACCTTCTCCTTCTCCTTCTTCTGCTTCTTCTGATTCACCCTCCAGACTTCACCTTCTCCTTCTCCTTCAACTACTTCTTCTGATTCACCCTCCAGACTTCATCTTCTCCTTCTCCTTCTTCTGCTTCTTCTGATTCACCCTCCAGACTTCACCTTCTCCTTCTCCTTCTTCTGCTTTTTCTGATTCACCCTCCTGACTTCACCTTCTCCTTCTCCTTCTTCTACTTCTTCTGATTCACCCTCCAGACTTCACCTCCTCCTTCTCCTTTTTCTACTTCTTCTGATTCACCCACCAGACTTCACCTTCTCCTTCTCCTTCTTCTGCTTCTTCTGATTCACCCTCCAGACCTCACCTTCTCCTTCTCCTTCTTCTGCTTCTTCTAATTCACCCTCCAGACTTCACCTTCTCCTTCTCCTTCTTCTGCTTCTTTTGATTCACCCTTCAGACTTCACCTTCTCCTTCTCCTTCTTCTGCTTCTTCTGATTCACCCTCCAGACCTCACCTTCTCCTTCTCCTTCTTCAACTTCTTCTGATTCACCCTCCAGACTTCATCTTCTCCTTCTCCTTCTTTTGCTTCTTCTGATTCACCCTCCAGACTTCACCTTCTCCTTCTCCTTCTTCTGCTTCTTCTGATTCACCCTCCAGAGTTCGCCTTCTCCTTCTCCTTCTTCTCCTTCTTCTGATTCTCCCTCCAGACTTCACCTTCTCCTTCTCCTTCTTCTACTTCTTCTGATTCACCCTCCAGTCTTCACCTTCTCCTTCTCCTTCTTCTGCTTCTTCTGATTCACCCTCCAGACTTCACCTTCTCCTTCTCCTTCTTCTGCTTCTCCTGATTCACCCTCCAGACTTCACCTTCTCCTTCTACTTCTTCTGCTTCTTCTGATTCACCCTCCAGACTTCACCTTCTCCTTCTCCTTCTTCTGCTTCTTCTGATTCACCCTCCAGACTTCACCTTCTCCTTCTCCTTCTTCTACTTCTTCTGATTCACCCTCCAGACTTCACCTTCTCCTTCTCCTTCTTCTGCTTCTTCTGATTCACCCTCCAGACTTCACCTTCTCCTTCTCCTTCGTCTACTTCTTCTGATTCACCCTCCAGACTACACCTTCTCCTTCTCCTTCTTCTACTTCTTCTGATTCACCCTCCAGACTTCACCATCTCCTTCTCCTTCTTCTGCTTCCTCTGATTCACCCTCCAGACTTCACCTTCTCCTTCTCCTTCTTCTACTTCTTCTGATTCACCCTCCAGACTTCACCTTCTCCTTCTCCTTCTTCTGCTTCTTCTGATTCACCCTCCAGACTTCACCTTCTCCTTCTCCTTCTTCTACTTCTTCTGATTCACCCTCCAGACTTCACCTTCTCCTTCTCCTTCTTCTACTTCTTCTGATTCACCCTCCAGACTTCACCATCTCCTTCTCCTTCTTCTACTTCTTATGATTCACCCTCCTGACTTCACCTTCTCCTTCTCCTTCTTCTGCTTCTTCCGCTTCAACCTCCAGACTTCACCTTCTCCTTCTCCTTCTTCTGCTTCTTCTGCTTCACCCTCCAGACTTCACCTTCTCCTTCTCCTTCTTCTGCTTCTTCTGCTTCACCCTCCTGACTTCACCTTCTCCTTCTCCTTCTTCTGCTTCTTCTGCTTCACCCTCCAGACTTCACCTTCTCCTTCTCCTTCTTCTGCTTCTTCTGCTTCACCCTCCAGACTTCACCTTCTCCTTCTCCTTCTTCTGCTTCTTCTGCTTCTCCCTCCAGACTTCACCTTCTCCTTCTCCTTCTTCTGCTTCTTCTGCTTCGCCCTCCAGACTTCACCTTCTCCTTCTCCTTCTTCTGCTTTTTCTGATTCGCCCTCCAGACTTCACCTTCTCCTTCTCCTTCTTCTACTTCTTCTGATTCACCCTCCAGACTTCACCTTCTCGTTCTCCTTCTTCTGCTTCTTCTGCTGCGCCCTCCAGACTTCACCTTCTCCTTCTCCTTCTTCTGCTTCTTCTGCTTCACCCTCCTGACTTCATCTTCTCCTTCTCCTTCTTCTACTTCTTCTGCTTCACCCCCCTGACTTCACCTTCTCCTTCTCCTTCTTCTGCTTCTTCTGATTCACCCTCCTAACTTCACCTTCTCCTTCTCCTTCTTCTGCTTCTTCTGATTCTCCCTCCTGACTTCACCTTCTTCTTCTCCTTCTTCTGCTTCTTCTGATTCACCCTCCAGACTTCACCTTCTCCTTCTCCTTCTTCTGCTTCTTCTGATTCACCCTCCTGACTTCACCTTCTCCTTCTCCTTCTTCTGCTCCTTCTGCTTCACCCTCCAGACTTCACCTTCTCCTTCTCCTTCTTCTGCTTCTTCTGCTTCACCCTCCAGACTTCACCTTCTCCTTCTCCTTCTTCTGCTTCTTCTGCTTCACCCTCCTGACTTCACCTTCTCCTTCTCCTTCTTCTACTTCTTCTGATTCACCCTCCAGACTTCGCCTTCTCCTTCTCCTTCTTCTGCTTCTTCTGATTCACCCTCCAGACTTCACATTCTCCTTCTCCTTCTTCTACTTCTTCTGATTCACCCTCGAGACTTCATCTTCTCCTTCTCCTTCTTCTGCTTCTTCTGATTCACCCTCCAGACTTCACCTTCTCCTTCTCCTTCTTCTGCTTCTTCTGATTCACCCTCCAGACTTCACCTTCTCCTTCTCCTTCTTCTACTTCTTCTGATTCACCCTCTAGACTTCAACTTCTCCTTCTCCTTCTTCTGCTTCTTCTGCTTCACCCTCCAGACTTCACCTTCTCGTTCTCCTTCTTCTGCTTCTTCTGCTTCACCCTCCTGACTTCACCTTCTCCTTCTCCTTCTTCTACTTCTTCTGCTTCACCCCCCTGACTTCACCTTCTCCTTCTCCTTCTTCTGCTTCTTCTGATTCACCCTCCTAACTTCACCTTCTCCTTCTCCTTCTTCTGCTTCTTCTGATTCACCCTCCTGACTTCACCTTCTCCTTCTCCTTCTTCTGCTTCTTCTGATTCACCCTCCAGACTTCACCTTCTCCTTCTCCTTCTTCTGCTTCTTCTGATTCACCCTCCAGACTTCACCTTCTCCTTTTCCTTCTTCTGCTTCTTCTGTTTCACCCTCCAGACCTCACCTTCTCCTTCTCCTTCTTCTACTTCTTCTGATTCACCCTCCAGACTTCATCTTCTCCTTCTCCTTCTTCTGCTTCTTCTGATTCACCCTCCAGACTTCACCTTCTCCTTCTCCTTCTTCTGCTTCTTCTGATTCACCCTCCAGACTTCACTTTCTCCTTCTCCTTCTTCTACTTCTTCGGATTCACCCTCCAGACTTCACCTTCTCCTTCTCCTTCTTCTGCTTCTTCTGATTCACCCTCCAGTCTTCACCTCCTCCTTCTCCTTCTTCTGCTTCTTCTGATTCACCCTCCAGACTTCACCTTCTCCTTCTCCTTCTTCTGATTCTTTTGATTCAGCCTACAGACTTCACCTTCTCCTTCTCCTTCTTCTGCTTCTTCTGATTCACCCTTCTGACTTCACCCTCTCCTTCTCCTTCTTCTACTTCTTCTGATTCACCCTCCTGTTTTCATCTTCTCCTTCTCCTTCTTCTACTTCTTCTGCTTCACCCTCCAGACTTCACCTTCTCCTTCTCCTCTTTCTGCTTCTTCTGATTCACCCTCCTGACTTCACCCTCTCCTTCTCCTTCTTCTACTTCTTCTGATTCACCCTCCTGACTTCACCCTCTCCTTCTCCTTCTTCTACTTCTTCTGCTTCACCCTCCTGACTTCACCTTCTCCTTCTCCTTCTTCTACTTCTTCTGCTTCACCCTCCGGACTTCACCTTCTCCTACTCCTTCTTCTGCTTTTTCTGACTCACCCTCCTGACATCACCTTCATCTTCTCCTTCTTCTACTTCTTCTGATTCACCCTCCAGACTTCACCTTCTCCTTCTCCTTCTTCTACTTCTTCTGATTCAACCACCAGACTTCACCTTCTCCTTCTCCTTCTTCTGCTTCTTCTGATTCACCCTCCAGACTTCACCTTCTCCTTCTCCTTCTTCTGCTTCTTCTGATTCACCCTCCAGACTTCACCTTCTCCTTCTCCTTCTTCTGCTTCTTTTGATTCACCCTTCAGACTTCACCTTCTCCTTCTCCTTCTTCTGCTTCTTCTGATTCACCCTCCAGACCTCACCTTCTCCTTCTCCTTCTTCAACTTCTTCTGATTCACCCTCCAGACTTCATCTTCTCCTTCTCCTTCTTTTGCTTCTTCTGATTCACCCTCCAGACTTCACCTTCTCCTTCTCCTTCTTCTGCTTCTTCTGATTCACCCTCCAGACTTCGCCTTCTCCTTCTCCTTCTTCTACTTCTTCTGATTCACCCTCCAGACTTCACCTTCTCCTTCTCCTTCTTCTACTTCTTCGGATTCACCCTCCAGTCTTCACCTTCTCCTTCTCCTTTTTCTGCGTCTTCTGATTCACCCTCCAGAATTCACCTTCTCCTTCTCCTTCTTCTGCTTCTCCTGATTCACCCTCCTGACTTCACCTTCTCCTTCTCCTTCTTCTGCTTCTTCTGATTCACCCTCCAGACTTCACCTTCTCCTTCTCCTTCTTGTACTTCTTCTAATTCACCCTCCAGACTTCACCTTCTCCTTCTCCTTCTTCTGCTTCTTCTGATTCACCCTCCAGACTTCACCTTCTCCTTCTCCTTCGTCTACTTCTTCTGATTCACCCTCCAGACTACACCTTCTCCTTCTCCTTCTTCTACTTCTTCTGATTCACCCTCCAAAATTCACCTTCTCCTTCTCCTTCTTCTGCTTCTTCTGCTTCACCCTCCTGACTTCACCTTCGCCTTCTCCTTCTTCTGCTTCTTCTGATTCACCCTCCTGACTTCACCTTCTCCTTCTCCTTCTTCTGATTCTTTTGATTCACCCTCCAGACTTCACCTTCTCCTTCTCCTTCTTCTGCTTCTTCTGATTCACCCTCCAGACTTCACCTTCTCCTTCTCCTTCTTCTACTTCTTCTGATTCACCCTCCTGACTTCACCTTCTCCTTCTCCTTCTTCTGATTCTTTTGATTCACCCTCCAGTCTTCAACTTCTCCTTCTCCTTCTTCTGCTTCTTCTGATTCACCCTCCAGACTTCACCTTGTCCTTCTCCTTCTTCTGATTCTTTTGATTCACCCTCCATACTTCAACTTCTCCTTCTCCTTCTTCTGCTTCTTCTGATTCACCCTCCTGACTTCACCCTCTCCTTCTCCTTCTTCTACTTCTTCTGATTCACCCTCCTGACTTCACCTTCTCCTTCTCCTTCATCTACTTCTTCTGCTTCACCCTCCAGACTTCACCTTCTCCTTCTCCTTCTTCTACTTCTTCTAATTCACCCTCCAGACTTCACCTTCTCCTTCTCCTTCTTCTGCTTCTTCTGATTCACCCTCCAGACTTCACCTTCTCCTTCTCCTTCGTCTACTTCTTCTGATTCACCCTCCAGACTACACCTTCTCCTTCTCCTTCTTCTACTTCTTCTGATTCACCCTCCAAACTTCACCTTCTCCTTCTCCTTCTTCTGCTTCTTCTGCTTCACCCTCCTGACTTCACCTTCTCCTTCTCCTTCTTCTGCTTCTTCTGATTCACCCTCCAGACTTCACCTTCTCCTTCTCCTTATTCTGCTTCTTCTGATTCACCCGCCAGACTTCACCTTCTCCTTCTCCTTATTCTGCTTCTTCTGATTCACCCTCCAGACTTCACCTTCTCCTTCTCCTTCTGCTTCTTCTGATTCACCTTCAGACTTTACCTTCTCCTTCTCCTTCTTCTGCTTCTTCTGATTCACCCTCCAGACTTCACCTTCTCCTTCTCCTTCATCTACTTCTTCTGATTCACCCTCCAGACTTCATCTTCTCCTTCTCCTTCTTCTGCTTCTTCTGATTCACCCTCCAGACTTCACCTTCTCCTTCTCCTTCTTCTGCTTTTTCTGATTCACCCTCCTGACTTCACCTTCTCCTTCTCCTTCTTCTACTTCTTCTGATTCACCCTCCAGACTTCACCTCCTCCTTCTCCTTTTTCTACTTATTCTGATTCACCCACCAGACTTCACCTTCTCCTTCTCCTTCTTCTGCTTCTTCTGATTCACCCTCCAGACTTCACCTTCTCCTTCTTCTGCTTCTTCTGATTCACCCTCCAGACTTCACCTTCTCCTTCTCCTTCTTCTGCTTCTTTTGATTCACCCTTCAGACTTCACCTTCTCCTTCTCCTTCTTCTGCTTCTTCTGATTCACCCTCCAGACCTCACCTTCTCCTTCTCCTTCTTCAACTTCTTCTGATTCACCCTCCAGACTTCATCTTCTCCTTCTCCTTCTTTTGCTTCTTCTGATTCACCCTCCAGACTTCACCTTCTCCTTCTCCTTCTTCTGCTTCTTCTGATTCACCCTCCAGACTTCGCCTTCTCCTTCTCCTTCTTCTCCTTCTTCTGATTCACCCTCCAGACTTCACCTTCTCCTTCTCCTTCTTCTACTTCTTCTGATTCACCCTCCAGTCTTCACCTTCTCCTTCTCCTTCTTCTGCTTCTTCTGATTCACCCTCCAGACTTCACCTTCTCCTTCTCCTTCTTCTGCTTCTCCTGATTCACCCTCCTGACTTCACCTTCTCCTTCTCCTACTTCTGCTTCTTCTGATTCAGCCTCCAGACTTCACCTTCTCCTTCTCCTTCTTCTACTTCTTCTGATTCACCCTCCAGACTTCACCTTCTCCTTCTACTTCTTCTGCTTCTTCTGATTCACCCTCCAGATTTCACCTTCTCCTTCTCCTTCTTTTGCTTCTTCTGATTCACCCTCCAGACTTCACCTTCTCCTTCTCCCTCTTCTGCTTCTTCTGATTCACCCTCCAGACTTCAGCTTCTCCTTCTCCTTCTTCTACTTCTTCTGATTCACCCTCCAGACTTCACCTTCTCCTTCTCCTTCTTCTGCTTCTTCTGATTCACCCTCCAGACTTCACCTTCTCCTTCTCCTTCGTCCACTTCTTCTGATTCACCCTCCAGACTACACCTTCTCCTTCTCCTTCTTCTACTTCTTCTGATTCACCCTCCAGACTTCACCTTCTCCTTCTCCTTCTTCTGCTTCTTCTGATTCACCCTCCAGACTTCACCTTCTCCTTCTTCTTCTTCTACTTCTTCTGATTCACCCTCCAGACTTCACCTTCTCCTTCTCCTTCTTCTACTTCTTCTGCTTTTCCCTCCAGACTTCACCTTCTCCTTCTCCTTCTTCTGCTTCTTCTGATTCACCCTCCAGACTTCACCTTCTCCTTCTCCTTCTTCTACTTCTTCTGATTCACCCTCCAGACTTCACCTTCTCCTTCTCCTTCTTCTAGTTCTTCTGATTCACCCTCCAGACTTCACCTTCTCCTTCTCCTTCTTCTACTTCTTATGATTCACCCTCATGACTTCACCTTCTCCTTCTCCTTCTTCTGCTTCTTCTGCTTCAACCTCCAGACTTCACCTTCTCCTTCTCCTTCTTCTGCTTCTTCTGCTTCACCCTCCAGACTTCACCTTCTCCTTCTCCTTCTTCTGCTTCTTCTGCTTCACCCTCCTGACTTCACCTTCTCCTTCTCCTTCTTCTGCTTCTTCTGCTTCACCCTCCAGACTTCACCTTCTCCTTCTCCTTCTTCTGCTTCTTCTGCTTCACCCTCCAGACTTCACCTTCTCCTTCTCCTTCTTCTGCTTCTTCTGCTTCACCCTCCAGACTTCACCTTCTCCTTCTCCTTCTTCTGCTTCTTCTGCTTCACCCTCCAGACTTCACCTTCTCCGTCTCCTTCTTCTGCTTCTTCTGCTTCACCCTGCTGACTTCACCTTCTCCTTCTCCTTCCTCTACTTCTTCTGATTCACCCTCCAGACTTCACCTTCTCCTTCTCCTTCTTCTGCTTCTTCTGCTTCACCCTCCAGACTTCACCTTCTCGTTCTCCTTCTTCTGCTTCTTCTGCTGCGCCCTCCAGACTTCACCTTCTCCTTCTCCTTCTTCTGCTTCTTCTGCTTCACCCTCCTGACTTCATCTTCTCCTTCTCCTTCTTCTACTTCTTCTGCTTCACCCCCCTGACTTCACCTTCTCCTGCTCCTTCTTCTGCTTCTTCTGATTCACCCTCCTGACTTCACCTTCTCCTTCTCCTTCTTCTGCTTCTTCTGATTCACCCTCCAGACTTCACCTTCTCCTTCTCCTTCTTCTGCTTCTTCTGATTCACCCTCCTGACTTCACCTTCTCCTTCTCCTTCTTCTGCTTCTTCTGCTTCACCCTCCAGACTTCACATTCTCCTTCTCCTTCTTCTACTTCTTCTGATTCACCCTCGAGACTTCATCTTCTCCTTCTCCTTCTTCTGCTTCTTCTGATTCACCCTCCAGACTTCACCTTCTCCTTCTCCTTCTTCTGCTTCTTCTGATTCACCCTCCAGACTTCACCTTCTCCTTCTCCTTCTTCTACTTCTTCTGATTCACCCTCTAGACTTCAACTTCTCCTTCTCCTTCTTCTGCTTCTTCTGCTTCACCCTCCAGACTTCACCTTCTCGTTCTCCTTCTTCTGCTTCTTCTGCTTCACCCTCCTGACTTCACCTTCTCCTTCTCCTTCTTCTACTTCTTCTGCTTCACCCCCCTGACTTCACCTTCTCCTTCTCCTTCTTCTGCTTCTTCTGATTCACCCTCCTAACTTCACCTTCTCCTTCTCCTTCTTCTGCTTCTTCTGATTCACCCTCCTGACTTCACCTTCTCCTTCTCCTTCTTCTGCTTCTTCTGATTCACCCTCCAGACTTCACCTTCTCCTTCTCCTTCTTCTGCTTCTTCTGATTCACCCTCCAGACTTCACCTTCTCCTTTTCCTTCTTCTGCTTCTTCTGTTTCACCCTCCAGACCTCACCTTCTCCTTCTCCTTCTTCTACTTCTTCTGATTCACCCTCCAGACTTCATCTTCTCCTTCTCCTTCTTCTGCTTCTTCTGATTCACCCTCCAGACTTCACCTTCTCCTTCTCCTTCTTCTGCTTCTTCTGATTCACCCTCCAGACTTCACCTTCTCCTTCTCCTTCGTCTACTTCTTCTGATTCACCCTCCAGACTACACCTTCTCCTTCTCCTTCTTCTACTTCTTCTGATTCACCCTCCAGACTTCACCTTCTCCTTCTCCTTCTTCTGCTTCTTCTGATTCACCCTCCAGACTTCACCTTCTCCTTCTTCTTCTTCTACTTCTTCTGATTCACCCTCCAGACTTCACCTTCTCCTTCTCCTTCTTCTACTTCTTCTGCTTTTCCCTCCAGACTTCACCTTCTCCTTCTCCTTCTTCTGCTTCTTCTGATTCACCCTCCAGACTTCACCTTCTCCTTCTCCTTCTTCTACTTCTTCTGATTCACCCTCCAGACTTCACCTTCTCCTTCTCCTTCTTCTAGTTCTTCTGATTCACCCTCCAGACTTCACCTTCTCCTTCTCCTTCTTCTACTTCTTATGATTCACCATCCTGACTTCACCTTCTCCTTCTCCTTCTTCTGCTTCTTCTGCTTCAACCTCCAGACTTCACCTTCTCCTTCTCCTTCTTCTGCTTCTTCTGCTTCACCCTCCAGACTTCACCTTCTCCTTCTCCTTCTTCTGCTTCTTCTGCTTCACCCTCCTGACTTCACCTTCTCCTTCTCCTTCTTCTGCTTCTTCTGCTTCACCCTCCAGACTTCACCTTCTCCTTCTCCTTCTTCTGCTTCTTCTGCTTCACCCTCCAGACTTCACCTTCTCCTTCTCCTTCTTCTGCTTCTTCTGCTTCACCCTCCAGACTTCACCTTCTCCTTCTCCTTCTTCTGCTTCTTCTGCTTCGCCCTCCAGACTTCACCTTCTCCTTCTCCTTCTTCTGCTTCTTCTGCTTCACCCTCCAGACTTCACCTTCTCCGTCTCCTTCTTCTGCTTCTTCTGCTTCACCCTGCTGACTTCACCTTCTCCTTCTCCTTCCTCTACTTCTTCTGATTCACCCTCCAGACTTCACCTTCTCCTTCTCCTTCTTCTGCTTCTTCTGCTTCACCCTCCAGACTTCACCTTCTCGTTCTCCTTCTTCTGCTTCTTCTGCTGCGCCCTCCAGACTTCACCTTCTCCTTCTCCGTCTTCTGCTTCTTCTGCTTCACCCTCCTGACTTCATCTTCTCCTTCTCCTTCTTCTACTTCTTCTGCTTCACCCCCCTGACTTCACCTTCTCCTTCTCCTTCTTCTGCTTCTTCTGATTCACCCTCCTGACTTCACCTTCTCCTTCTCCTTCTTCTGCTTCTTCTGATTCACCCTCCAGACTTCACCTTCTCCTTCTCCTTCTTCTGCTTCTTCTGATTCACCCTCCTGACTTCACCTTCTCCTTCTCCTTCTTCTGCTTCTTCTGCTTCACCCTCCAGACTTCACATTCTCCTTCTCCTTCTTCTACTTCTTCTGATTCACCCTCGAGACTTCATCTTCTCCTTCTCCTTCTTCTGCTTCTTCTGATTCACCCTCCAGACTTCACCTTCTCCTTCTCCTTCTTCTGCTTCTTCTGATTCACCCTCCAGACTTCACCTTCTCCTTCTCCTTCTTCTACTTCTTCTGATTCACCCTCTAGACTTCAACTTCTCCTTCTCCTTCTTCTGCTTCTTCTGCTTCACCCTCCAGACTTCACCTTCTCGTTCTCCTTCTTCTGCTTCTTCTGCTTCACCCTCCTGACTTCACCTTCTCCTTCTCCTTCTTCTACTTCTTCTGCTTCACCCCCCTGACTTCACCTTCTCCTTCTCCTTCTTCTGCTTCTTCTGATTCACCCTCCTAACTTCACCTTCTCCTTCTCCTTCTTCTGCTTCTTCTGATTCACCCTCCTGACTTCACCTTCTCCTTCTCCTTCTTCTGCTTCTTCTGATTCACCCTCCAGACTTCACCTTCTCCTTCTCCTTCTTCTGCTTCTTCTGATTCACCCTCCAGACTTCACCTTCTCCTTTTCCTTCTTCTGCTTCTTCTGTTTCACCCTCCAGACCTCACCTTCTCCTTCTCCTTCTTCTACTTCTTCTGATTCACCCTCCAGACTTCATCTTCTCCTTCTCCTTCTTCTGCTTCTTCTGATTCACCCTCCAGACTTCACCTTCTCCTTCTCCTTCTTCTGCTTCTTCTGATTCACCCTCCAGACTTCACCTTCTCCTTCTCCTTCTTCTGCTTCTTCTGCTTCACCCTCCAGACTTCACCTTCTCCGTCTCCTTCTTCTGCTTCTTCTGCTTCACCCTGCTGACTTCACCTTCTCCTTCTCCTTCCTCTACTTCTTCTGATTCACCCTCCAGACTTCACCTTCTCCTTCTCCTTCTTCTGCTTCTTCTGCTTCACCCTCCAGACTTCACCTTCTCGTTCTCCTTCTTCTGCTTCTTCTGCTGCGCCCTCCAGACTTCACCTTCTCCTTCTCCTTCTTCTGCTTCTTCTGCTTCACCCTCCTGACTTCATCTTCTCCTTCTCCTTCTTCTACTTCTTCTGCTTCACCCCCCTGACTTCACCTTCTCCTGCTCCTTCTTCTGCTTCTTCTGATTCACCCTCCTGACTTCACCTTCTCCTTCTCCTTCTTCTGCTTCTTCTGATTCACCCTCCAGACTTCACCTTCTCCTTCTCCTTCTTCTGCTTCTTCTGATTCACCCTCCTGACTTCACCTTCTCCTTCTCCTTCTTCTGCTTCTTCTGCTTCACCCTCCAGACTTCACATTCTCCTTCTCCTTCTTCTACTTCTTCTGATTCACCCTCGAGACTTCATCTTCTCCTTCTCCTTCTTCTGCTTCTTCTGATTCACCCTCCAGACTTCACCTTCTCCTTCTCCTTCTTCTGCTTCTTCTGATTCACCCTCCAGACTTCACCTTCTCCTTCTCCTTCTTCTACTTCTTCTGATTCACCCTCTAGACTTCAACTTCTCCTTCTCCTTCTTCTGCTTCTTCTGCTTCACCCTCCAGACTTCACCTTCTCGTTCTCCTTCTTCTGCTTCTTCTGCTTCACCCTCCTGACTTCACCTTCTCCTTCTCCTTCTTCTACTTCTTCTGCTTCACCCCCCTGACTTCACCTTCTCCTTCTCCTTCTTCTGCTTCTTCTGATTCACCCTCCTAACTTCACCTTCTCCTTCTCCTTCTTCTGCTTCTTCTGATTCACCCTCCTGACTTCACCTTCTCCTTCTCCTTCTTCTGCTTCTTCTGATTCACCCTCCAGACTTCACCTTCTCCTTCTCCTTCTTCTGCTTCTTCTGATTCACCCTCCAGACTTCACCTTCTCCTTTTCCTTCTTCTGCTTCTTCTGTTTCACCCTCCAGACCTCACCTTCTCCTTCTCCTTCTTCTACTTCTTCTGATTCACCCTCCAGACTTCATCTTCTCCTTCTCCTTCTTCTGCTTCTTCTGATTCACCCTCCAGACTTCACCTTCTCCTTCTCCTTCTTCTGCTTCTTCTGATTCACCCTCCAGACTTCACCTTCTCCTTCTCCTTCGTCTACTTCTTCTGATTCACCCTCCAGACTACACCTTCTCCTTCTCCTTCTTCTACTTCTTCTGATTCACCCTCCAGACTTCACCTTCTCCTTCTCCTTCTTCTGCTTCTTCTGATTCACCCTCCAGACTTCACCTTCTCCTTCTTCTTCTTCTACTTCTTCTGATTCACCCTCCAGACTTCACCTTCTCCTTCTCCTTCTTCTACTTCTTCTGCTTTTCCCTCCAGACTTCACCTTCTCCTTCTCCTTCTTCTGCTTCTTCTGATTCACCCTCCAGACTTCACCTTCTCCTTCTCCTTCTTCTACTTCTTCTGATTCACCCTCCAGACTTCACCTTCTCCTTCTCCTTCTTCTAGTTCTTCTGATTCACCCTCCAGACTTCACCTTCTCCTTCTCCTTCTTCTACTTCTTATGATTCACCCTCCTGACTTCACCTTCTCCTTCTCCTTCTTCTGCTTCTTCTGCTTCAACCTCCAGACTTCACCTTCTCCTTCTCCTTCTTCTGCTTCTTCTGCTTCACCCTCCAGACTTCACCTTCTCCTTCTCCTTCTTCTGCTTCTTCTGCTTCACCCTCCTGACTTCACCTTCTCCTTCTCCTTCTTCTGCTTCTTCTGCTTCACCCTCCAGACTTCACCTTCTCCTTCTCCTTCTTCTGCTTCTTCTGCTTCACCCTCCAGACTTCACCTTCTCCTTCTCCTTCTTCTGCTTCTTCTGCTTCACCCTCCAGACTTCACCTTCTCCTTCTCCTTCTTCTGCTTCTTCTGCTTCGCCCTCCAGACTTCACCTTCTCCTTCTCCTTCTTCTGCTTCTTCTGCTTCACCCTCCAGACTTCACCTTCTCCGTCTCCTTCTTCTGCTTCTTCTGCTTCACCCTGCTGACTTCACCTTCTCCTTCTCCTTCCTCTACTTCTTCTGATTCACCCTCCAGACTTCACCTTCTCCTTCTCCTTCTTCTGCTTCTTCTGCTTCACCCTCCAGACTTCACCTTCTCCTGCTCCTTCTTCTGCTTCTTCTGATTCACCCTCCTGACTTCACCTTCTCCTTCTCCTTCTTCTGCTTCTTCTGATTCACCCTCCAGACTTCACCTTCTCCTTCTCCTTCTTCTGCTTCTTCTGATTCACCCTCCTGACTTCACCTTCTCCTTCTCCTTCTTCTGCTTCTTCTGCTTCACCCTCCAGACTTCACATTCTCCTTCTCCTTCTTCTACTTCTTCTGATTCACCCTCGAGACTTCATCTTCTCCTTCTCCTTCTTCTGCTTCTTCTGATTCACCCTCCAGACTTCACCTTCTCCTTCTCCTTCTTCTGCTTCTTCTGATTCACCCTCCAGACTTCACCTTCTCCTTCTCCTTCTTCTACTTCTTCTGATTCACCCTCTAGACTTCAACTTCTCCTTCTCCTTCTTCTGCTTCTTCTGCTTCACCCTCCAGACTTCACCTTCTCGTTCTCCTTCTTCTGCTTCTTCTGCTTCACCCTCCTGACTTCACCTTCTCCTTCTCCTTCTTCTACTTCTTCTGCTTCACCCCCCTGACTTCACCTTCTCCTTCTCCTTCTTCTGCTTCTTCTGATTCACCCTCCTAACTTCACCTTCTCCTTCTCCTTCTTCTGCTTCTTCTGATTCACCCTCCTGACTTCACCTTCTCCTTCTCCTTCTTCTGCTTCTTCTGATTCACCCTCCAGACTTCACCTTCTCCTTCTCCTTCTTCTGCTTCTTCTGATTCACCCTCCAGACTTCACCTTCTCCTTTTCCTTCTTCTGCTTCTTCTGTTTCACCCTCCAGACCTCACCTTCTCCTTCTCCTTCTTCTACTTCTTCTGATTCACCCTCCAGACTTCATCTTCTCCTTCTCCTTCTTCTGCTTCCTCTGATTCACCCTCCAGACTTCACCTTCTCCTTCTCCTTCTTCTGCTTCTTCTGATTCACCCTCCAGACTTCACCTTCTCCTTCTCCTTCTTCTACTTCTTCGGATTCACCCTCCAGACTTCACCTTCTCCTTCTCCTTCTTCTGCTTCTTCTGATTCACCCTCCAGTCTTCACCTCCTCCTTCTCCTTCTTCTGCTTCTTCTGATTCACCCTCCAGACTTCACCTTCTCCTTCTCCTTCTTCTGATTCTTTTGATTCACCCTCCATACTTCACCTTCTCCTTCTCCTTCTTCTGCTTCTTCTGCTTCACCCTCCTGACTTCACCTTCTCCTTCTCCTTCTTCTGCTTCTTCTGCTTCACCCTCCAGACTTCACCTTCTCCTTCTCCTTCTTCTGCTTCTTCTGCTTCACCCTCCAGACTTCACCTTCTCCTTCTCCTTCTTCTGCTTCTTCTGCTTCACCCTCCAGACTTCACCTTCTCCTTCTCCTTCTTCTGCTTCTTCTGCTTCACCCTCCAGACTTCACCTTCTCCGTCTCCTTCTTCTGCTTCTTCTGCTTCACCCTGCTGACTTCACCTTCTCCTTCTCCTTCCTCTACTTCTTCTGATTCACCCTCCAGACTTCACCTTCTCCTTCTCCTTCTTCTGCTTCTTCTGCTTCACCCTCCAGACTTCACCTTCTCGTTCTCCTTCTTCTGCTTCTTCTGCTGCGCCCTCCAGACTTCACCTTCTCCTTCTCCTTCTTCTGCTTCTTCTGCTTCACCCTCCTGACTTCATCTTCTCCTTCTCCTTCTTCTACTTCTTCTGCTTCACCCCCCTGACTTCACCTTCTCCTGCTCCTTCTTCTGCTTCTTCTGATTCACCCTCCTGACTTCACCTTCTCCTTCTCCTTCTTCTGCTTCTTCTGATTCACCCTCCAGACTTCACCTTCTCCTTCTCCTTCTTCTGCTTCTTCTGATTCACCCTCCTGACTTCACCTTCTCCTTCTCCTTCTTCTGCTTCTTCTGCTTCACCCTCCAGACTTCACATTCTCCTTCTCCTTCTTCTACTTCTTCTGATTCACCCTCGAGACTTCATCTTCTCCTTCTCCTTCTTCTGCTTCTTCTGATTCACCCTCCAGACTTCACCTTCTCCTTCTCCTTCTTCTGCTTCTTCTGATTCACCCTCCAGACTTCACCTTCTCCTTCTCCTTCTTCTACTTCTTCTGATTCACCCTCTAGACTTCAACTTCTCCTTCTCCTTCTTCTGCTTCTTCTGCTTCACCCTCCAGACTTCACCTTCTCGTTCTCCTTCTTCTGCTTCTTCTGCTTCACCCTCCTGACTTCACCTTCTCCTTCTCCTTCTTCTACTTCTTCTGCTTCACCCCCCTGACTTCACCTTCTCCTTCTCCTTCTTCTGCTTCTTCTGATTCACCCTCCTAACTTCACCTTCTCCTTCTCCTTCTTCTGCTTCTTCTGATTCACCCTCCTGACTTCACCTTCTCCTTCTCCTTCTTCTGCTTCTTCTGATTCACCCTCCAGACTTCACCTTCTCCTTCTCCTTCTTCTGCTTCTTCTGATTCACCCTCCAGACTTCACCTTCTCCTTTTCCTTCTTCTGCTTCTTCTGTTTCACCCTCCAGACCTCACCTTCTCCTTCTCCTTCTTCTACTTCTTCTGATTCACCCTCCAGACTTCATCTTCTCCTTCTCCTTCTTCTGCTTCTTCTGATTCACCCTCCAGACTTCACCTTCTCCTTCTCCTTCTTCTGCTTCTTCTGATTCACCCTCCAGACTTCACCTTCTCCTTCTCCTTCGTCTACTTCTTCTGATTCACCCTCCAGACTACACCTTCTCCTTCTCCTTCTTCTACTTCTTCTGATTCACCCTCCAGACTTCACCTTCTCCTTCTCCTTCTTCTGCTTCTTCTGATTCACCCTCCAGACTTCACCTTCTCCTTCTTCTTCTTCTACTTCTTCTGATTCACCCTCCAGACTTCACCTTCTCCTTCTCCTTCTTCTACTTCTTCTGCTTTTCCCTCCAGACTTCACCTTCTCCTTCTCCTTCTTCTGCTTCTTCTGATTCACCCTCCAGACTTCACCTTCTCCTTCTCCTTCTTCTACTTCTTCTGATTCACCCTCCAGACTTCACCTTCTCCTTCTCCTTCTTCTAGTTCTTCTGATTCACCCTCCAGACTTCACCTTCTCCTTCTCCTTCTTCTACTTCTTATGATTCACCATCCTGACTTCACCTTCTCCTTCTCCTTCTTCTGCTTCTTCTGCTTCAACCTCCAGACTTCACCTTCTCCTTCTCCTTCTTCTGCTTCTTCTGCTTCACCCTCCAGACTTCACCTTCTCCTTCTCCTTCTTCTGCTTCTTCTGCTTCACCCTCCTGACTTCACCTTCTCCTTCTCCTTCTTCTGCTTCTTCTGCTTCACCCTCCAGACTTCACCTTCTCCTTCTCCTTCTTCTGCTTCTTCTGCTTCACCCTCCAGACTTCACCTTCTCCTTCTCCTTCTTCTGCTTCTTCTGCTTCACCCTCCAGACTTCACCTTCTCCTTCTCCTTCTTCTGCTTCTTCTGCTTCGCCCTCCAGACTTCACCTTCTCCTTCTCCTTCTTCTGCTTCTTCTGCTTCACCCTCCAGACTTCACCTTCTCCGTCTCCTTCTTCTGCTTCTTCTGCTTCACCCTGCTGACTTCACCTTCTCCTTCTCCTTCCTCTACTTCTTCTGATTCACCCTCCAGACTTCACCTTCTCCTTCTCCTTCTTCTGCTTCTTCTGCTTCACCCTCCAGACTTCACCTTCTCGTTCTCCTTCTTCTGCTTCTTCTGCTGCGCCCTCCAGACTTCACCTTCTCCTTCTCCGTCTTCTGCTTCTTCTGCTTCACCCTCCTGACTTCATCTTCTCCTTCTCCTTCTTCTACTTCTTCTGCTTCACCCCCCTGACTTCACCTTCTCCTTCTCCTTCTTCTGCTTCTTCTGATTCACCCTCCTGACTTCACCTTCTCCTTCTCCTTCTTCTGCTTCTTCTGATTCACCCTCCAGACTTCACCTTCTCCTTCTCCTTCTTCTGCTTCTTCTGATTCACCCTCCTGACTTCACCTTCTCCTTCTCCTTCTTCTGCTTCTTCTGCTTCACCCTCCAGACTTCACATTCTCCTTCTCCTTCTTCTACTTCTTCTGATTCACCCTCGAGACTTCATCTTCTCCTTCTCCTTCTTCTGCTTCTTCTGATTCACCCTCCAGACTTCACCTTCTCCTTCTCCTTCTTCTGCTTCTTCTGATTCACCCTCCAGACTTCACCTTCTCCTTCTCCTTCTTCTACTTCTTCTGATTCACCCTCTAGACTTCAACTTCTCCTTCTCCTTCTTCTGCTTCTTCTGCTTCACCCTCCAGACTTCACCTTCTCGTTCTCCTTCTTCTGCTTCTTCTGCTTCACCCTCCTGACTTCACCTTCTCCTTCTCCTTCTTCTACTTCTTCTGCTTCACCCCCCTGACTTCACCTTCTCCTTCTCCTTCTTCTGCTTCTTCTGATTCACCCTCCTAACTTCACCTTCTCCTTCTCCTTCTTCTGCTTCTTCTGATTCACCCTCCTGACTTCACCTTCTCCTTCTCCTTCTTCTGCTTCTTCTGATTCACCCTCCAGACTTCACCTTCTCCTTCTCCTTCTTCTGCTTCTTCTGATTCACCCTCCAGACTTCACCTTCTCCTTTTCCTTCTTCTGCTTCTTCTGTTTCACCCTCCAGACCTCACCTTCTCCTTCTCCTTCTTCTACTTCTTCTGATTCACCCTCCAGACTTCATCTTCTCCTTCTCCTTCTTCTGCTTCTTCTGATTCACCCTCCAGACTTCACCTTCTCCTTCTCCTTCTTCTGCTTCTTCTGATTCACCCTCCAGACTTCACCTTCTCCTTCTCCTTCTTCTGCTTCTTCTGCTTCACCCTCCAGACTTCACCTTCTCCGTCTCCTTCTTCTGCTTCTTCTGCTTCACCCTGCTGACTTCACCTTCTCCTTCTCCTTCCTCTACTTCTTCTGATTCACCCTCCAGACTTCACCTTCTCCTTCTCCTTCTTCTGCTTCTTCTGCTTCACCCTCCAGACTTCACCTTCTCGTTCTCCTTCTTCTGCTTCTTCTGCTGCGCCCTCCAGACTTCACCTTCTCCTTCTCCTTCTTCTGCTTCTTCTGCTTCACCCTCCTGACTTCATCTTCTCCTTCTCCTTCTTCTACTTCTTCTGCTTCACCCCCCTGACTTCACCTTCTCCTGCTCCTTCTTCTGCTTCTTCTGATTCACCCTCCTGACTTCACCTTCTCCTTCTCCTTCTTCTGCTTCTTCTGATTCACCCTCCAGACTTCACCTTCTCCTTCTCCTTCTTCTGCTTCTTCTGATTCACCCTCCTGACTTCACCTTCTCCTTCTCCTTCTTCTGCTTCTTCTGCTTCACCCTCCAGACTTCACATTCTCCTTCTCCTTCTTCTACTTCTTCTGATTCACCCTCGAGACTTCATCTTCTCCTTCTCCTTCTTCTGCTTCTTCTGATTCACCCTCCAGACTTCACCTTCTCCTTCTCCTTCTTCTGCTTCTTCTGATTCACCCTCCAGACTTCACCTTCTCCTTCTCCTTCTTCTACTTCTTCTGATTCACCCTCTAGACTTCAACTTCTCCTTCTCCTTCTTCTGCTTCTTCTGCTTCACCCTCCAGACTTCACCTTCTCGTTCTCCTTCTTCTGCTTCTTCTGCTTCACCCTCCTGACTTCACCTTCTCCTTCTCCTTCTTCTACTTCTTCTGCTTCACCCCCCTGACTTCACCTTCTCCTTCTCCTTCTTCTGCTTCTTCTGATTCACCCTCCTAACTTCACCTTCTCCTTCTCCTTCTTCTGCTTCTTCTGATTCACCCTCCTGACTTCACCTTCTCCTTCTCCTTCTTCTGCTTCTTCTGATTCACCCTCCAGACTTCACCTTCTCCTTCTCCTTCTTCTGCTTCTTCTGATTCACCCTCCAGACTTCACCTTCTCCTTTTCCTTCTTCTGCTTCTTCTGTTTCACCCTCCAGACCTCACCTTCTCCTTCTCCTTCTTCTACTTCTTCTGATTCACCCTCCAGACTTCATCTTCTCCTTCTCCTTCTTCTGCTTCTTCTGATTCACCCTCCAGACTTCACCTTCTCCTTCTCCTTCTTCTGCTTCTTCTGATTCACCCTCCAGACTTCACCTTCTCCTTCTCCTTCGTCTACTTCTTCTGATTCACCCTCCAGACTACACCTTCTCCTTCTCCTTCTTCTACTTCTTCTGATTCACCCTCCAGACTTCACCTTCTCCTTCTCCTTCTTCTGCTTCTTCTGATTCACCCTCCAGACTTCACCTTCTCCTTCTTCTTCTTCTACTTCTTCTGATTCACCCTCCAGACTTCACCTTCTCCTTCTCCTTCTTCTACTTCTTCTGCTTTTCCCTCCAGACTTCACCTTCTCCTTCTCCTTCTTCTGCTTCTTCTGATTCACCCTCCAGACTTCACCTTCTCCTTCTCCTTCTTCTACTTCTTCTGATTCACCCTCCAGACTTCACCTTCTCCTTCTCCTTCTTCTAGTTCTTCTGATTCACCCTCCAGACTTCACCTTCTCCTTCTCCTTCTTCTACTTCTTATGATTCACCCTCCTGACTTCACCTTCTCCTTCTCCTTCTTCTGCTTCTTCTGCTTCAACCTCCAGACTTCACCTTCTCCTTCTCCTTCTTCTGCTTCTTCTGCTTCACCCTCCAGACTTCACCTTCTCCTTCTCCTTCTTCTGCTTCTTCTGCTTCACCCTCCTGACTTCACCTTCTCCTTCTCCTTCTTCTGCTTCTTCTGCTTCACCCTCCAGACTTCACCTTCTCCTTCTCCTTCTTCTGCTTCTTCTGCTTCACCCTCCAGACTTCACCTTCTCCTTCTCCTTCTTCTGCTTCTTCTGCTTCACCCTCCAGACTTCACCTTCTCCTTCTCCTTCTTCTGCTTCTTCTGCTTCGCCCTCCAGACTTCACCTTCTCCTTCTCCTTCTTCTGCTTCTTCTGCTTCACCCTCCAGACTTCACCTTCTCCGTCTCCTTCTTCTGCTTCTTCTGCTTCACCCTGCTGACTTCACCTTCTCCTTCTCCTTCCTCTACTTCTTCTGATTCACCCTCCAGACTTCACCTTCTCCTTCTCCTTCTTCTGCTTCTTCTGCTTCACCCTCCAGACTTCACCTTCTCCTGCTCCTTCTTCTGCTTCTTCTGATTCACCCTCCTGACTTCACCTTCTCCTTCTCCTTCTTCTGCTTCTTCTGATTCACCCTCCAGACTTCACCTTCTCCTTCTCCTTCTTCTGCTTCTTCTGATTCACCCTCCTGACTTCACCTTCTCCTTCTCCTTCTTCTGCTTCTTCTGCTTCACCCTCCAGACTTCACATTCTCCTTCTCCTTCTTCTACTTCTTCTGATTCACCCTCGAGACTTCATCTTCTCCTTCTCCTTCTTCTGCTTCTTCTGATTCACCCTCCAGACTTCACCTTCTCCTTCTCCTTCTTCTGCTTCTTCTGATTCACCCTCCAGACTTCACCTTCTCCTTCTCCTTCTTCTACTTCTTCTGATTCACCCTCTAGACTTCAACTTCTCCTTCTCCTTCTTCTGCTTCTTCTGCTTCACCCTCCAGACTTCACCTTCTCGTTCTCCTTCTTCTGCTTCTTCTGCTTCACCCTCCTGACTTCACCTTCTCCTTCTCCTTCTTCTACTTCTTCTGCTTCACCCCCCTGACTTCACCTTCTCCTTCTCCTTCTTCTGCTTCTTCTGATTCACCCTCCTAACTTCACCTTCTCCTTCTCCTTCTTCTGCTTCTTCTGATTCACCCTCCTGACTTCACCTTCTCCTTCTCCTTCTTCTGCTTCTTCTGATTCACCCTCCAGACTTCACCTTCTCCTTCTCCTTCTTCTGCTTCTTCTGATTCACCCTCCAGACTTCACCTTCTCCTTTTCCTTCTTCTGCTTCTTCTGTTTCACCCTCCAGACCTCACCTTCTCCTTCTCCTTCTTCTACTTCTTCTGATTCACCCTCCAGACTTCATCTTCTCCTTCTCCTTCTTCTGCTTCCTCTGATTCACCCTCCAGACTTCACCTTCTCCTTCTCCTTCTTCTGCTTCTTCTGATTCACCCTCCAGACTTCACCTTCTCCTTCTCCTTCTTCTACTTCTTCGGATTCACCCTCCAGACTTCACCTTCTCCTTCTCCTTCTTCTGCTTCTTCTGATTCACCCTCCAGTCTTCACCTCCTCCTTCTCCTTCTTCTGCTTCTTCTGATTCACCCTCCAGACTTCACCTTCTCCTTCTCCTTCTTCTGATTCTTTTGATTCACCCTCCATACTTCACCTTCTCCTTCTCCTTCTTCTGCTTCTTCTGATTCACCCTTCTGACTTCACCCTCTCCTTCTCCTTCTTCTACTTCTTCTGATTCACCCTCCTGACTTCATCTTCTCCTTCTCCTTCTTCTACTTCTTCTGCTTCACCCTCCAGACTTCACCTTCTCCTTCTCCTCCTTCTGCTTCTTCTGATTCACCCTCCTGGCTTCACCCTCTCCTTCTCCTTCTTCTACTTCTTCTGATTCACCCTCCTGACTTCACCCTCTCCTTCTCCTTCTTCTACTTCTTCTGCTTCACCCTCCTGACTTCACCTTCTCCTTCTCCTTCTTCTACTTCTTCTGCTTCACCCTCCAGACTTCACCTTCTCCTTCTCCTTCTTCTGCTTTTTCTGACTCACCCTCCTGACATCACCTTCTCCTTCTCCTTCTTCTACTTCTTCTGATTCACCCTCCAGACTTCACCTTCTCCTTCTCCTTCTTCTACTTCTTCTGATTCAACCACCAGACTTCACCTTCTCCTTCTCCTTCTTCTGCTTCTTCTGATTCACCCTCCAGACTTCACCTTCTCCTTCTCCTTCTTCTGCTTCTTCTGATTTACCCTCCAGACTTCACCTTCTCCTTCTCATTCTTCTGCTTCTTCTGATTCACCCTCCAGACTTCGCCTTCTCCTTCTCCTTCTTCTACTTCTTCTGATTCACCCTCCAGACTTCACCTTCTCCTTCTCCTTCTTCTACTTCTTCTGATTCACCCTCCAGTCTTCACCTTCTCCTTCTCCTTTTTCTGCGTCTTCTGATTCACCCTCCAGAATTCACCTTCTCCTTCTCCTTCTTCTGCTTCTCCTGATTCACCCTCCTGACTACACCTTCTCCTTCTCCTTCTTCTGCTTCTTCTGATTCACCCTCCAGACTTCACCTTCTCCTTCTCCTTCTTGTACTTCTTCTAATTCACCCTCCAGACTTCACCTTCTCCTTCTCCTTCTTCTGCTTCTTCTGATTCACCCTCCAGACTTCACCTTTTCCTTCTCCTTCGTCTACTTCTTCTGATTCACCCTCCAGACTACACCTTCTCCTTCTCCTTCTTCTACTTCTTCTGATTCACCCTCCAAACTTCACCTTCTCCTTCTCCTTCTTCTGCTTCTTCTGCTTCACCCTCCTGACTTCACCTTCGCCTTCTCCTTCTTCTGCTTCTTCTGATTCACCCTCCTGACTTCACCTTCTCCTTCTCCTTCTTCTGATTCTTTTGATTCACCCTCCAGACTTCACCTTCTCCTTCTCCTTCTTCTGCTTCTTCTGATTCACCCTCCAGACTTCACCTTCTCCTTCTCCTTCTTCTACTTCTTCTGATTCACCCTCCTGACTTCACCTTCTCCTTCTCCTTCTTCTGATTCTTTTGATTCACCCTCCAGTCTTCAACTTCTCCTTCTCCTTCTTCTGCTTCTTCTGATTCACCCTCCAGACTTCACCTTGTCCTTCTCCTTCTTCTGATTCTTTTGATTCACCCTCCAGACTTCACCTTCTCCTTCTCCTTCTTCTGCTTCTTCTGATTCACCCTCCTGACTTCACCCTCTCCTTCTCCTTCTTCTACTTCTTCTGATTCACCCTCCTGACTTCACCTTCTCCTTCTCCTTCATCTACTTCTTCTGCTTCACCCTCCAGACTTCACCTTCTCCTTCTCCTTCTTCTGCTTCTTCTGATTCACCCTCCAGACTTCACCTTCTCCTTCTCCTTCTTCTGCTTCTTCTGATTCACCCTCCAGACTTCACCGTCTCCTTCTCCTTATTCTGCTTCTTCTGATTCACCCGCCAGACTTCACCTTCTCCTTCTCCTTATTCTGCTTCTTCTGATTCACCCTCCAGACTTCACCTTCTCCTTCTCCTTCTGCTTCTTCTGATTCACCTTCAGACTTTACCTTCTCCTTCTCCTTCTTCTGCTTCTTCAGATTCACCCTCCAGACTTCACCTTCTCCTTCTCCTTCATCTACTTCTTCTGATTCACCCTCCAGACTTCATCTTCTCCTTCTCCTTCTTCTGCTTCTTCTGATTCACCCTCCAGACTTCACCTTCTCCTTCTCCTTCTTGTACTTCTTCTAATTCACCCTCCAGACTTCACCTTCTCCTTCTCCTTCTTCTGCTTCTTCTGATTCACCCTCCAGACTTCACCTTCTCCTTCTCCTTCGTCTACTTCTTCTGATTCACCCTCCAGACTACACCATCTCCTTCTCCTTCTTCTACTTCTTCTGATTCACCCTCCAAACTTCACCTTCTCCTTCTCCTTCTTCTGCTTCTTCTGCTTCACCCTCCTGACTTCACCTTCGCCTTCTCCTTCTTCTGCTTCTTCTGATTCACCCTCCTGACTTCACCTTCTCCTTCTCCTTCTTCTGATTCTTTTGATTCACCCTCCAGACTTCACCTTCTCCTTCTCCTTCTTCTGCTTCTTCTGATTCACCCTCCAGACTTCACCTTCTCCTTCTCCTTCTTCTACTTCTTCTGATTCACCCTCCTGACTTCACCTTCTCCTTCTCCTTCTTCTGATTCTTTTGATTCACCCTCCAGTCTTCAACTTCTCCTTCTCCTTCTTCTGCTTCTTCTGATTCACCCTCCAGACTTCACCTTGTCCTTCTCCTTCTTCTGATTCTTTTGATTCACCCTCCAGACTTCACCTTCTCCTTCTCCTTCTTCTGCTTCTTCTGATTCACCCTCCTGACTTCACCCTCTCCTTCTCCTTCTTCTACTTCTTCTGATTCACCCTCCTGACTTCACCTTCTCCTTCTCCTTCATCTACTTCTTCTGCTTCACCCTCCAGACTTCACCTTCTCCTTCTCCTTCTTCTACTTCTTCTGATTCACCCTCCAGACTTCACATTCTCCTTCTCCTTCTTCTGCTTCTTCTGATTCACCCTCCAGACTTCACCTTCTCCTTCTCCTTATTCTGCTTCTTCTGATTCACCCGCCAGACTTCACCTTCTCCTTCTCCTTATTCTGCTTCTTCTGATTCACCCTCCAGACTTCACCTTCTCCTTCTCCTTCTGCTTCTTCTGATTCACCTTCAGACTTTACCTTCTCCTTCTCCTTCTTCTGCTTCTTCTGATTCACCCTCCAGACTTCACCTTCTCCTTCTCCTTCATCTACTTCTTCTGATTCACCCTCCAGACTTCATCTTCTCCTTCTCCTTCTTCTGCTTCTTCTGATTCACCCTCCAGACTTCACCTTCTCCTTCTCCTTCTTCTGCTTCTTCTGATTCACCCTCCAGACTTCACCTTCTCCTTCTCCTTCTTCTGCTTCTTTTGATTCACCCTTCAGACTTCACCTTCTCCTTCTCCTTCTTCTGCTTCTTCTGATTCACCCTCCAGACCTCACCTTCTCCTTCTCCTTCTTCAACTTCTTCTGATTCACCCTCCAGACTTCACCTTCTCCTTCTCCTTCTTCTGCTTCTTCTGATTCACCCTCCAGACTTCGCCTTCTCCTTCTCCTTCTTCTCCTTCATCTGATTCACCCTCCAGACTTCACCTTCTCCTTCTCCTTCTTCTACTTCTTCTGATTCACCCTCCAGTCTTCACCTTCTCCTTCTCCTTCTTCTGCTTCTTCTGATTCACCCTCCAGACTTCACCTTCTCCTTCTCCTTCTTCTGCTTCTCCTGATTCACCCTCCTGACTTCACCTTCTCCTTCTCCTACTTCTGCTTCTTCTGATTCAGCCTCCAGACTTCACCTTCTCCTTCTCCTTCTTCTACTTCTTCTGATTCACCCTCCAGACTTCACCTTCTCCTTCTACTTCTTCTGCTTCTTCTGATTCACCCTCCAGATTTCACCTTCTCCTTCTCCTTCTTTTGCTTCTTCTGATTCACCCTCCAGACTTCACCTTCTCCTTCTCCCTCTTCTGCTTCTTCTGATTCACCCTCCAGACTTCAGCTTCTCCTTCTCCTTCTTCTACTTCTTCTGATTCACCCTCCAGACTTCACCTTCTCCTTCTCCTTCTTCTGCTTCTTCTGATTCACCCTCCAGACTTCACCTTCTCCTTCTCCTTCGTCTACTTCTTCTGATTCACCCTCCAGACTACACTTTCTCCTTCTCCTTCTTCTACTTCTTCTGATTCACCCTCCAGACTTCACCTTCTCCTTCTCCTTCTTCTGCTTCTTCTGATTCACCCTCCAGACTTCACCTTCTCCTTCTTCTTCTTCTACTTCTTCTGATTCACCCTCCAGACTTCACCTTCTCCTTCTCCTTCTTCTACTTCTTCTGCTTTTCCCTCCAGACTTCACCTTCTCCTTCTCCTTCTTCTGCTTCTTCTGATTCACCCTCCAGACTTCACCTTCTCCTTCTCCTTCTTCTACTTCTTCTGATTCACCCTCCAGACTTCACCTTCTCCTTCTCCTTCTTCTAGTTCTTCTGATTCACCCTCCAGACTTCACCTTCTCCTTCTCCTTCTTCTACTTCTTATGATTCACCCTCCTGACTTCACCTTCTCCTTCTCCTTCTTCTGCTTCTTCTGCTTCAACCTCCAGACTTCACCTTCTCCTTCTCCTTCTTCTGCTTCTTCTGCTTCACCCTCCAGACTTCACCTTCTCCTTCTCCTTCTTCTGCTTCTTCTGCTTCACCCTCCTGACTTCACCTTCTCCTTCTCCTTCTTCTGCTTCTTCTGCTTCACCCTCCAGACTTCACCTTCTCCTTCTCCTTCTTCTGCTTCTTCTGCTTCACCCTCCAGACTTCACCTTCTCCTTCTCCTTCTTCTGCTTCTTCTGCTTCACCCTCCAGACTTCACCTTCTCCTTCTCCTTCTTCTGCTTCTTCTGCTTCGCCCTCCAGACTTCACCTTCTCCTTCTCCTTCTTCTGCTTCTTCTGCTTCACCCTCCAGACTTCACCTTCTCCGTCTCCTTCTTCTGCTTCTTCTGCTTCACCCTGCTGACTTCACCTTCTCCTTCTCCTTCCTCTACTTCTTCTGATTCACCCTCCAGACTTCACCTTCTCCTTCTCCTTCTTCTGCTTCTTCTGCTTCACCCTCCAGACTTCACCTTCTCGTTCTCCTTCTTCTGCTTCTTCTGCTGCGCCCTCCAGACTTCACCTTCTCCTTCTCCTTCTTCTGCTTCTTCTGCTTCACCCTCCTGACTTCATCTTCTCCTTCTCCTTCTTCTACTTCTTCTGCTTCACCCCCCTGACTTCACCTTCTCCTTCTCCTTCTTCTGCTTCTTCTGATTCACCCTCCTAACTTCACCTTCTCCTTCTCCTTCTTCTGCTTCTTCTGATTCACCCTCCTGACTTCACCTTCTCCTTCTCCTTCTTCTGCTTCTTCTGATTCACCCTCCAGACTTCACCTTCTCCTTCTCCTTCTTCTGCTTCTTCTGATTCACCCTCCTGACTTCACCTTCTCCTTCTCCTTCTTCTGCTTCTTCTGCTTCACCCTCCAGACTTCACCTTCTCCTTCTCCTTCTTCTGCTTCTTCTGCTTCACCCTCCAGACTTCACTTTCTCCTTCTCCTTCTTCTGCTTCTTCTGCTTCACCCTCCTGACTTCACCTTCTCCTTCTCCTTCTTCTACTTCTTCTGATTCACCCTCCAGACTTCACCTTCTCCTTCTCCTTCTTCTGCTTCTTCTGATTCAGCCTCCAGACTTCACATTCTCCTTCTCCTTCTTCTACTTCTTCTGATTCACCCTCGAGACTTCATCTTCTCCTTCTCCTTCTTCTTCTGATTCACCCTCCAGACTTCACCTTCTCCTTCTCCTTCTTCTGCTTCTTCTGATTCACCCCCCAGACTTCACCTTCTCCTTCTCCTTCTTCTACTTCTTCTGATTCACCCTCTAGACTTCAACTTCTCCTTCTCCTTCTTCTGCTTCTTCTGCTTCACCCTCCAGACTTCACCTTCTCGTTCTCCTTCTTCTGCTTCTTCTGATTCACCCTCCTAACTTCACCTTCTCCTTCTCCTTCTTCTGCTTCTTCTGATTCACCCTCCTGACTTCACCTTCTCCTTCTCCTTCTTCTGCTTCTTCTGATTCACCCTCCAGACTTCACCTTCTCCTTCTCCTTCTTCTGCTTCTTCTGATTCACCCTCCAGACTTCACCTTCTCCTTCTTCTTCTTCTACTTCTTCTGATTCACCCTCCAGACTTCACCTTCTCCTTCTCCTTCTTCTACTTCTTCTGCTTTTCCCTCCAGACTTCACCTTCTCCTTCTCCTTCTTCTGCTTCTTCTGATTCACCCTCCAGACTTCACCTTCTCCTTCTCCTTCTTCTACTTCTTCTGATTCACCCTCCAGACTTCACCTTCTCCTTCTCCTTCTTCTAGTTCTTCTGATTCACCCTCCAGACTTCACCTTCTCCTTCTCCTTCTTCTACTTCTTATGATTCACCCTCCTGACTTCACCTTCTCCTTCTCCTTCTTCTGCTTCTTCTGCTTCAACCTCCAGACTTCACCTTCTCCTTCTCCTTCTTCTGCTTCTTCTGCTTCACCCTCCAGACTTCACCTTCTCCTTCTCCTTCTTCTGCTTCTTCTGCTTCACCCTCCTGACTTCACCTTCTCCTTCTCCTTCTTCTGCTTCTTCTGCTTCACCCTCCAGACTTCACCTTCTCCTTCTCCTTCTTCTGCTTCTTCTGCTTCACCCTCCAGACTTCACCTTCTCCTTCTCCTTCTTCTGCTTCTTCTGCTTCACCCTCCAGACTTCACCTTCTCCTTCTCCTTCTTCTGCTTCTTCTGCTTCGCCCTCCAGACTTCACCTTCTCCTTCTCCTTCTTCTGCTTCTTCTGCTTCACCCTCCAGACTTCACCTTCTCCGTCTCCTTCTTCTGCTTCTTCTGCTTCACCCTGCTGACTTCACCTTCTCCTTCTCCTTCCTCTACTTCTTCTGATTCACCCTCCAGACTTCACCTTCTCCTTCTCCTTCTTCTGCTTCTTCTGCTTCACCCTCCAGACTTCACCTTCTCGTTCTCCTTCTTCTGCTTCTTCTGCTGCGCCCTCCAGACTTCACCTTCTCCTTCTCCTTCTTCTGCTTCTTCTGCTTCACCCTCCTGACTTCATCTTCTCCTTCTCCTTCTTCTACTTCTTCTGCTTCACCCCCCTGACTTCACCTTCTCCTTCTCCTTCTTCTGCTTCTTCTGATTCACCCTCCTAACTTCACCTTCTCCTTCTCCTTCTTCTGCTTCTTCTGATTCACCCTCCTGACTTCACCTTCTCCTTCTCCTTCTTCTGCTTCTTCTGATTCACCCTCCAGACTTCACCTTCTCCTTCTCCTTCTTCTGCTTCTTCTGATTCACCCTCCTGACTTCACCTTCTCCTTCTCCTTCTTCTGCTTCTTCTGCTTCACCCTCCAGACTTCACCTTCTCCTTCTCCTTCTTCTGCTTCTTCTGCTTCACCCTCCAGACTTCACTTTCTCCTTCTCCTTCTTCTGCTTCTTCTGCTTCACCCTCCTGACTTCACCTTCTCCTTCTCCTTCTTCTACTTCTTCTGATTCACCCTCCAGACTTCACCTTCTCCTTCTCCTTCTTCTGCTTCTTCTGATTCAGCCTCCAGACTTCACATTCTCCTTCTCCTTCTTCTACTTCTTCTGATTCACCCTCGAGACTTCATCTTCTCCTTCTCCTTCTTCTTCTGATTCACCCTCCAGACTTCACCTTCTCCTTCTCCTTCTTCTGCTTCTTCTGATTCACCCCCCAGACTTCACCTTCTCCTTCTCCTTCTTCTAGTTCTTCTGATTCACCCTCCAGACTTCACCTTCTCCTTCTCCTTCTTCTACTTCTTATGATTCACCCTCCTGACTTCACCTTCTCCTTCTCCTTCTTCTGCTTCTTCTGCTTCAACCTCCAGACTTCACCTTCTCCTTCTCCTTCTTCTGCTTCTTCTGCTTCACCCTCCAGACTTCACCTTCTCCTTCTCCTTCTTCTGCTTCTTCTGCTTCACCCTCCTGACTTCACCTTCTCCTTCTCCTTCTTCTGCTTCTTCTGCTTCACCCTCCAGACTTCACCTTCTCCTTCTCCTTCTTCTGCTTCTTCTGCTTCACCCTCCAGACTTCACCTTCTCCTTCTCCTTCTTCTGCTTCTTCTGCTTCACCCTCCAGACTTCACCTTCTCCTTCTCCTTCTTCTGCTTCTTCTGCTTCGCCCTCCAGACTTCACCTTCTCCTTCTCCTTCTTCTGCTTCTTCTGCTTCACCCTCCAGACTTCACCTTCTCCGTCTCCTTCTTCTGCTTCTTCTGCTTCACCCTGCTGACTTCACCTTCTCCTTCTCCTTCCTCTACTTCTTCTGATTCACCCTCCAGACTTCACCTTCTCCTTCTCCTTCTTCTGCTTCTTCTGCTTCACCCTCCAGACTTCACCTTCTCGTTCTCCTTCTTCTGCTTCTTCTGCTGCGCCCTCCAGACTTCACCTTCTCCTTCTGCTTCTTCTGCTTCTTCTGCTTCACCCTCCTGACTTCATCTTCTCCTTCTCCTTCTTCTACTTCTTCTGCTTCACCCCCCTGACTTCACCTTCTCCTTCTCCTTCTTCTGCTTCTTCTGATTCACCCTCCTAACTTCACCTTCTCCTTCTCCTTCTTCTGCTTCTTCTGATTCACCCTCCTGACTTCACCTTCTCCTTCTCCTTCTTCTGCTTCTTCTGATTCACCCTCCAGACTTCACCTTCTCCTTCTCCTTCTTCTGCTTCTTCTGATTCACCCTCCTGACTTCACCTTCTCCTTCTCCTTCTTCTGCTTCTTCTGCTTCACCCTCCAGACTTCACCTTCTCCTTCTCCTTCTTCTGCTTCTTCTGCTTCACCCTCCAGACTTCACTTTCTCCTTCTCCTTCTTCTGCTTCTTCTGCTTCACCCTCCTGACTTCACCTTCTCCTTCTCCTTCTTCTACTTCTTCTGATTCACCCTCCAGACTTCACCTTCTCCTTCTCCTTCTTCTGCTTCTTCTGATTCAGCCTCCAGACTTCACATTCTCCTTCTCCTTCTTCTACTTCTTCTGATTCACCCTCGAGACTTCATCTTCTCCTTCTCCTTCTTCTTCTGATTCACCCTCCAGACTTCACCTTCTCCTTCTCCTTCTTCTGCTTCTTCTGATTCACCCCCCAGACTTCACCTTCTCCTTCTCCTTCTTCTACTTCTTCTGATTCACCCTCTAGACTTCAACTTCTCCTTCTCCTTCTTCTGCTTCTTCTGCTTCACCCTCCAGACTTCACCTTCTCGTTCTCCTTCTTCTGCTTCTTCTGATTCACCCTCCTAACTTCACCTTCTCCTTCTCCTTCTTCTGCTTCTTCTGATTCACCCTCCTGACTTCACCTTCTCCTTCTCCTTCTTCTGCTTCTTCTGATTCACCCTCCAGACTTCACCTTCTCCTTCTCCTTCTTCTGCTTCTTCTGATTCACCCTCCAGACTTCACCTTCTCCTTTTCCTTCTTCTGCTTCTTCTGATTCACCCTCCAGACCTCACCTTCTCCTTCTCCTTCTTCTACTTCTTCTGATTCACCCTCCAGACTTCATCTTCTCCTTCTCCTTCTTCTGCTTCTTCTGATTCACCCTCCAGACTTCACCTTCTCCTTCTCCTTCTTCTCCTTCTTCTGAATCACCCTCCAGACTTCATCTTCTCCTTATCCTTCTTCTGCTTCTTCTGATTCACCCTCCAGACTTCACCTTCTCCTTCTCCTTCTTCTGCTTCTTCTGCTTCACCCCCCTGACTTCACCTTCTCCTTCTCCTTCTTCTGCTTCTTCTGATTAACCCTCCTAACTTCACCTTCTCCTTCTCCTTCTTCTGCTTCTTCTGATTCACCCTCCTGACTTCACCTTCTCCTTCTCCTTCTTCTGCTTCTTCTGATTCACCCTCCAGACTTCACCTTCTCCTTCTCCTTCTTCTGCTTCTTCTGATTCACCCTCCAGACTTCACCTTCTCCTTTTCCTTCTTCTGCTTCTTCTGATTCACCCTCCAGACCTCACCTTCTCCTTCTCCTTCTTCTACTTCTTCTGATTCACCCTCCAGACTTCATCTTCTCCTTCTCCTTCTTCTGCTTCTTCTGATTCACCCTCCAGACTTCACCTTCTCCTTCTCCTTCACTGCTTCTTCTGATTCACCCTCCAGACTTCACCTTCTCCTTCTCCTTCTTCTACTTCTTCTGATTCAACCTCCAGACTTCACCTTCTCCTTCTCCTTCTTCTGCTTCTTCTGATTCACCCTCCAGTCTTTAGCTCCTCCTTCTCCTTCTTCTGCTTCTTCTGATTCACCCTCCAGACTTCACCTTCTCCTTCTCCTTCTTCTGATTCTTTTGATTCACCCTCCAGACTTCACCTTCTCCTTCTCCTTCTTCTGCTTCTTCTGATTCACCCTTCTGACTTCACCCTCTCCTTCTCCTTCTTCTACTTCTTCTGATTCACCCTCCTGACTTCATCTTCTCCTTCTCCTTCTTCTACTTCTTCTGCTTCACCCTCCAGACTTCACCTTCTCCTTCTCCTCCTTCTGCTTCTTCTGATTCACCCTCCTGACTTCACCCTCTCCTTCTCCTTCTTCTACTTCTTCTGATTCACCCTCCTGACTTCACCCTCTCCTTCTCCTTCTTCTACTTCTTCTGCTTCACCCTCCTGACTTCACCTTCTCCTTCTCCTTCTTCTACTTCTTCTGCTTCACCCTCCAGACTTCATCTTCTCCTTCTCCTTCTTCTGCTTTTTCTGACTCACCCTCCTGACATCACCTTCTCCTTCTCCTTCTTCTACATCTTCTGATTCACCCTCCAGACTTCACCTTCTCCTTCTCCTTCTTCTGCGTCTTCTGATTCACCCTCCAGAATTCACCTTCTCCTTCTCCTTCTTCTGCTTCTCCTGATTCACCCTCCTGACTTCACCTTCTCCTTCTCCTTCTTCTGCTTCTTCTGATTCACCCTCCAGACTTCACCTTCTCCTTCTCCTTCTTGTACTTCTTCTAATTCACCCTCCAGACTTCACCTTCTCCTTCTCCTTCTTCTGCTTCTTCTGATTCACCCTCCAGACTTCACCTTCTCCTTCTCCTTCGTCTACTTCTTCTGATTCACCCTCCAGACTACACCTTCTCCTTCTCCTTCTTCTACTTCTTCTGATTCACCCTCCAAACTTCACCTTCTCCTTCTCCTTCTTCTGCTTCTTCTGATTCACCCTCCTGACTTCACCTTCTCCTTCTCCTTCTTCTGATTCTTTTGATTCACCCTCCAGACTTCACCTTCTCCTTCTCCTTCTTCTGCTTCTTCTGATTCACCCTCCTGACTTCACCCTCTCCTTCTCCTTCTTCTACTTCTTCTGATTCACCCTCCTGACTTCACCTTCTCCTTCTCCTTCATCTACTTCTTCTGCTTCACACTCCAGACTTCACCCTCTCCTTCTCCTTCTTCTACTTCTTCTGATTCACCCTCCTGACTTCACCGTCTCCTTCTCCTTCTTCTACTTCTTCTGCTTCACCCTCCTGACTTCACCTTCTCCTTCTCCTTCTTCTACTTCTTCTGCTTCACCCTCCAGACTTCACCTTCTCCTTCTCCTTCTTCTGCTTTTTCTGACTCACCCTCCTGACATCACCTTCTCCTTCTCCTTCTTCTACTTCTTCTGATTCACCCTCCAGACTTCACCTTCTCCTTCTCCTTCTTCTACTTCTTCTGATTCACCCACCAGACTTCACCTTCTACTTCTCCTTCTTCTGCTTCTTCTGATTCACCCTCCAGACTTCACCTTCTCCTTCTCCTTCTTCTGCTTCTTCTGATTCACCCTCCAGACTTCACCTTCTCCTTCTCCTTCTTCTGCTTCTTTTGATTCACCCTTCAGACTTCACCTTCTCCTTCTCCTTCTTCTGCTTCTTCTGATTCACCCTCCAGACCTCACCTTCTCCTTCTCCTTCTTCAACTTCTTCTGATTCACCCTCCAGACTTCATCTTCTCCTTCTCCTTCTTCTGCTTCTTCTGATTCACCCTCCAGACTTCGCCTTCTCCTTCTCCTTCTTCTACTTCTTCTGATTCTCCCTCCAGACTTCACCTTCTCCTTCTCCTTCTTCTACTTCTTCTGATTCACCCTCCAGTCTTCACCTTCTCCTTCTCCTTCTTCTGCGTCTTCTGATTCACCCTCCAGAATTCACCTTCTCCTTCTCCTTCTTCTGCTTCTCCTGATTCACCCTCCTGACTTCACCTTCTCCTTCTCCTTCTTCTGCTTCTTCTGATTCACCCTCCAGACTTCACCTTCTCCTTCTCCTTCTTGTACTTCTTCTAATTCACCCTCCAGACTTCACCTTCTCCTTCTCCTTCTTCTGCTTCTTCTGATTCACCCTCCAGACTTCACCTTCTCCTTCTCCTTCGTCTACTTCTTCTGATTCACCCTCCAGACTACACCTTCTCCTTCTCCTTCTTCTACTTCTTCTGATTCACCCTCCAAACTTCACCTTCTCCTTCTCCTTCTTCTGCTTCTTGTGCTTCACCCTCCTGACTTCACCTTCGCCTTCTCCTTCTTCTGCTTCTTCTGATTCACCCTCCTGACTTCACCTTCTCCTTCTCCTTCTTCTGATTCTTTTGATTCACCCTCTAGACTTCACCTTCTCCTTCTCCTTCTTCTGCTTCTTCTGATTCACCCTCCAGACTTCACCTTCTCCTTCTCCTTCTTCTACTTCTTCTGATTCACCCTCCTGACTTCACCTTCTCCTTCTCCTTCTTCTGATTCTTTTGATTCACCCTCCAGTCTTCACCTTCTCCTTCTCCTTCTTCTGCTTCTTCTGATTCACCCTCCAGACTTCACCTTCTCCTTCTCCTTCTTCTGATTCTTTTGATTCACCCTCCAGACTTCACCTTCTCCTTCTCCTTCTTCTGCTTCTTCTGATTCACCCTCCTGACTTCACCCTCTCCTTCTCCTTCTTCTACTTCTTCTGATTCACCCTCCTGACTTCACCTTCTCCTTCTCCTTCATCTACTTCTTCTGCTTCACCCTCCAGACTTTACCTTCTACTTCTCCTTCTTCTACTTCTTCTGATTCACCCTCCAGACTTCACCTTCTCCTTCTCCTTCTTCTGCTTCTTCAGATTCACCCTCCAGACTTCACCTTCTCCTTCTCCTTATTCTGCTTCTTCCGATTCACCCGCCAGACTTCACCTTCTCCTTCTCCTTATTCTGCTTCTTCTGATTCACCCTCCAGACTTCACCTTCTCCTTCTCCTTCTTCTGCTTCTTCTGATTCACCTTCAGACTTTACCTTCTCCTTCTCCTTCTTCTGATTCACCCTCCAGACTTCACCTTCTCCTTCTCCTTCATCTACTTCTTCTGATTCACCCTCCAGACTTCATCTTCTCCTTCTCCTTCTTCTGCTTCTTCTGATTCACCCTCCAGACTTCACCTTCTCCTTCTCCTTCTTCTGCTTCTTCTGATTCACCCTCCTGACTTCACCTTCTCCTTCTCCTTCTTCTACTTCTTCTGATTCACCCTCCAGACTTCACCTCTTCCTTCTCCTTTTTCTACTTCTTCTGATTCACCCACCAGACTTCACCTTCTCCTTCTCCTTCTTCTGCTTCTTCTGATTCACCCTCCAGACTTCACCTTCTCCTTCTCCTTCTTCTGCTTCTTCTGATTCACCCTCCAGACTTCACCTTCTCCTTCTCCTTCTTCTGCTTCTTTTGATTCACCCTTCAGACTTCACCTTCTCCTTCTCCTTCTTCTGCTTCTTCTGATTCACCCTCCAGACCACACCTTCTCCTTCTCCTTCTTCAACTTCTTCTGATTCACCCTCCAGACTTCATCTTCTCCTTCTCCTTCTTTTGCTTCTTCTGATTCACCCTCCAGACTTCACCTTCTCCTTCTCCTTCTTCTGCTTCTTCTGATTCACCCTCCAGACTTCGCCTTCTCCTTCTCCTTCTTCTCCTTCTTCTGATTCACCCTCCAGACTTCACCTTCTCCTTCTCCTTCTTCTACTTCTTCTGATTCACCCTCCAGTCTTCACCATCTCCTTCTCCTTCTTCTGCTTCTTCTGATTCACGCTCCAGACTTCACCTTCTCCTTCTCCTTCTTCTGCTTCTCCTGATTCACCCTCCTGACTTCACCTTCTCCTTCTCCTACTTCTGCTTCTTCTGATTCACCCTCCAGACTTCACCTTCTCCTTCTCCTTCTTCTACTTCTTCTGATTCACCCTCCAGACTTCACCTTCTCCTTCTACTTCTTCTGCTTCTTCTGATTCACCCTCCAGATTTCACCTTCTCCTTCTCCTTCTTCTGCTTCTTCTGATTCACCCTCCAGACTTCACCTTCTCCTTCTCCTTCTTCTGCTTCTTCTGATTCACCCTCCAGACTTCACCTTCTCCTTCTCCTTCTTCTACTTCTTCTGATTCACCCTCCAGACTTCACCTTCTCCTTCTCCTTCTTCTGCTTCTTCTGATTCACCCTCCAGACTTCACCTTCTCCTTCTCCTTCGTCTACTTCTTCTGATTCACCCTCCAGACTACACCTTCTCCTTCTCCTTCTTCTACTTCTTCTGATTCACCCTCCAGACTTCACCTTCTCCTTCTCCTTCTTCTGCTTCTTCTGATTCACCCTCCAGACTTCACCTTCTCCTTCTCCTTCTTCTACTTCTTCTGATTCACCCTCCAGACTTCACCTTCTCCTTCTCCTTCTTCTACTTCATCTGCTTTTCCCTCCAGACTTCACCTTCTCCTTCTCCTTCTTCTGCTTCTTCTGATTCACCCTCCAGACTTCACCTTCTCCTTCTCCTTCTTCTATTTCTTCTGATTCACCCTCCAGACTTCACCTTCTCCTTCTCCTTCTTCTACTTCTTCTGATTCACCCTCCAGACTTCACCTTCTCCTTCTCCTTCTTCTACTTCTTATGATTCACCCTCCTGACTTCACCTTCTCCTTCTCCTTCTTCTGCTTCTTCTGCTTCAACCTCCAGACTTCACCTTCTCCTTCTCCTTCTTCTGCTTCTTCTGCTTCACCCTCCAGACTTCACCTTCTCCTTCTCCTTCTTCTGCTTCTTCTGCTTCACCCTCCTGACTTCACCTTCTCCTTCTCCTTCTTCTGCTTCTTCTGCTTCACCCTCCAGACTTCACCTTCTCCTTCTCCTTCTTATGCTTCTTCTGCTTCACCCTCCAGACTTCACCTTCTCCTTCTCCTTCTTCTGCTTCTTCTGCTTCACCCTCCAGACTTCACCTTCTCCTTCTCCTTCTTCTGCTTCTTCTGCTTCGCCCTCCAGACTTCACCTTCTCCTTCTCCTTCTTCTGCTTCTTCTGCTTCACCCTCCAGACTTCACCTTCTCCTTCTCCTTCTTCTGCTTCTTCTGCTTCACCCTGCTGACTTCACCTTCTCCTTCTCCTTCCTCTACTTCTTCTGATTCACCCTCCAGACTTCACCTTCTCCTTCTCCTTCTTCTGCTTCTTCTGCTTCACCCTCCAGACTTCACCTTCTCGTTCTCCTTCTTCTGCTGCTTCTCCTGCGCCCTCCAGACTTCACCTTCTCCTTCTCCTTCTTCTGCTTCTTCTGCTTCACCCTCCTGACTTCATCTTCTCCTTCTCCTTCTTCTACTTCTTCTGCTTCACCCCCCTGACTTCACCTTCTCCTTCTCCTTCTTCTGCTTCTACTGATTCACCCTCCTAACTTCACCTTCTCCTTCTCCCTCTTCTGCTTCTTCTGATTCACCCTCTTGACTTCACCTTCTCCTTCTCCTTCTTCTGCTTCTTCTGATTCACCCTCCAGACTTCACCTTCTCCTTCTCCTTCTTCTGCTTCTTCTGCTTCACCCTCCAGACTTCACCTTCTCCTTCTCCTTCTTCTGCTTCTTCTGATTCACCCTCCAGACTTCACCTTCTCCTTCTCCTTCGTCTACTTCTTCTGATTCACCCTCCAGACTACACCTTCTCCTTCTCCTTCTTCTACTTCTTCTGATTCACCCTCCAGACTTCACCTTCTCCTTCTCCTTCTTCTGCTTCTTCTGATTCACCCTCCAGACTTCACCTTCTCCTTCTCCTTCTTCTACTTCTTCTGATTCACCCTCCAGACTTCACCTTCTCCTTCTCCTTCTTCTACTTCATCTGCTTTTCCCTCCAGACTTCACCTTCTCCTTCTCCTTCTTCTGCTTCTTCTGATTCACCCTCCAGACTTCACCTTCTCCTTCTCCTTCTTCTACTTCTTCTGATTCACCCTCCAGACTTCACCTTCTCCTTCTCCTTCTTCTACTTCTTCTGATTCACCCTCCAGACTTCACCTTCTCCTTCTCCTTCTTCTACTTCTTATGATTCACCCTCCTGACTTCACCTTCTCCTTCTCCTTCTTCTGCTTCTTCTGCTTCAACCTCCAGACTTCACCTTCTCCTTCTCCTTCTTCTGCTTCTTCTGCTTCACCCTCCAGACTTCACCTTCTCCTTCTCCTTCTTCTGCTTCTTCTGCTTCACCCTCCTGACTTCACCTTCTCCTTCTCCTTCTTCTGCTTCTTCTGCTTCACCCTCCAGACTTCACCTTCTCCTTCTCCTTCTTATGCTTCTTCTGCTTCACCCTCCAGACTTCACCTTCTCCTTCTCCTTCTTCTGCTTCTTCTGCTTCACCCTCCAGACTTCACCTTCTCCTTCTCCTTCTTCTGCTTCTTCTGCTTCGCCCTCCAGACTTCACCTTCTCCTTCTCCTTCTTCTGCTTCTTCTGCTTCACCCTCCAGACTTCACCTTCTCCTTCTCCTTCTTCTGCTTCTTCTGCTTCACCCTGCTGACTTCACCTTCTCCTTCTCCTTCCTCTACTTCTTCTGATTCACCCTCCAGACTTCACCTTCTCCTTCTCCTTCTTCTGCTTCTTCTGCTTCACCCTCCAGACTTCACCTTCTCGTTCTCCTTCTTCTGCTGCTTCTCCTGCGCCCTCCAGACTTCACCTTCTCCTTCTCCTTCTTCTGCTTCTTCTGCTTCACCCTCCTGACTTCATCTTCTCCTTCTCCTTCTTCTACTTCTTCTGCTTCACCCCCCTGACTTCACCTTCTCCTTCTCCTTCTTCTGCTTCTACTGATTCACCCTCCTAACTTCACCTTCTCCTTCTCCCTCTTCTGCTTCTTCTGATTCACCCTCTTGACTTCACCTTCTCCTTCTCCTTCTTCTGCTTCTTCTGATTCACCCTCCAGACTTCACCTTCTCCTTCTCCTTCTTCTGCTTCTTCTGCTTCACCCTCCAGACTTCACCTTCTCCTTCTCCTTCTTCTGCTTCTTCTGCTTCACCCTCCTGACTTCACCTTCTCCTTCTCCTTCTTCTACTTCTTCTGATTCACCCTCCAGACTTCACCTTCTCCTTCTCCTTCTTCTGCTTCTTCTGATTCACCCTCCAGACTTCACATTCTCCTTCTCCTTCTTCTACTTCTTCTGATTCACCCTCGAGACTTCATCTTCTCCTTCTCCTTCTTCTGCTTCTTCTGATTCACCCTCCAGACTTCACCTTCTCCTTCTCCTTCTTCTGCTTCTTCTGATTCACCCCCCCAGACTTCACCTTCTCCTTCTCCTTCTACTTCTTCTGATTCACCCTCTAGACTTCAACTTCTCCTTCTCCTTCTTCTGCTTCTTCTGCTTCACCCTCCAGACTTCACCTTCTCGTTCTCCTTCTTCTGCTTCTTCTGATTCACCCTCCTAACTTCACCTTCTCCTTCTCCTTCTTCTGCTTCTTCTGATTCACCCTCCTGACTTCACCTTCTCCTTCTCCTTCTTCTGCTTCTTCTGATTCACCCTCCAGACTTCACCTTCTCCTTCTCCTTCTTCTGCTTCTTCTGATTCACCCTCCAGACTTCACCTTCTCCTTTTCCTTCTTCTGCTTCTTCTGTTTCACCCTCCAGACCTCACCTTCTCCTTCTCCTTCTTCTACTTCTTCTGATTCACCCTCCAGACTTCATCTTCTCCTTCTCCTTCTTCTGCTTCTTCTGATTCACCCTCCAGACTTCACCTTCACCTTCTCCTTCTTCTGCTTCTTCTGATTCACCCTCCAGACTTCACCTTCTCCTTCTCCTTCTTCTACTTCTTCTGATTCACCCTCCAGACTTCACCTTCTCCTTCTCCTTCTTCTGCTTCTTCTGATTCAACCTCCAGTCTTCACCTCCTCCTTCTCCTTCTTCTGCTTCTTCTGATTCACCCTCCAGACTTCACCTTCTCCTTCTCCTTCTTCTGATTCTTTTGATTCACCCTCCAGACTTCACCTTCTCCTTCTCCTTCTTCTGCTTCTTCTGATTCACCCTTCTGACTTCACCTTCTCCTTCTCCTTCTTCTGATTCTTTTGATTCACCCTCCAGACTTAACCTTCTCCTTCTCCTTCTTCTGCTTCTTCTGCTTCACCCTCCAGACTTCACCTTCTCCTTCTCCTCCTTCTGCTTCTTCTGATTCACCCTCCTGACTTCACCCTCTCCTTCTCCTTCTTCTGCTTCTTCTGATTCACCCTCCTGAATTCACCCTCTCCTTCTCCTTCTTCTACTTCTTCTGCTTCACCCTCCTGACTTCACCTTCTCCTTCTCCTTCTTCTACTTCTTCTGCTTCACCCTCCAGACTTCACCTTCTCCTTCTCCTTCTTCTGCTTTTTCTGATTCACCCTCCTGACATCACCTTCTCCTTCTCCTTCTTCTACTTCTTCTGATTCACCCTCCAGACTTCACCTTCTCCTTCTCCTTCTTCTACTTCTTCTGACTCACCCACCAGACTTCACCTTCTCCTTCTCCTTCTTCTGCTTCTTCTGATTCACCCTCCAGACTTCACCTTCTTCTTCTCCTTCTTCTGCTTCTTCTGATTCACCCTCCAGACTTCACCTTCTCCTTCTCCTTCTTCTGCTTCTTTTGATTCACCCTTCAGACTTCACCTTCTCCTTCTCCTTCTTCTGCTTCTTCTGATTCACCCTCCAGACCTCCCCTTCTCCTTCTCCTTCTTCAACTTCTTCTGATTCACCCTCCAGACTTCATCTTCTCCTTCTCCTTCTTTTGCTTCTTCTGATTCACCCTCCAGACTTCACCTTCTCCTTCTCCTTCTTCTGCTTCTTTTGATTCACCCTTCAGACTTCACCTTCTCCTTCTCCTTCTTCTGCTTCTTCTGATTCACCCTCCAGACTTCACCTTCTCCTTCTCCTTCTTCTGCTTCTTCTGATTCACCCTCCAGACTTCACCTTCTCCTTCTCCTTCTTCTGCTTCTTTTGATTCACCCTTCAGACTTCACCTTCTCCTTCTCCTTCTTCTGCTTCTTCTGATTCACCCTCCAGACCTCAACTTCTCCTTCTCCTTCTTCAACTTCTTCTGATTCACCCTCCAGACTTCAACTTCTCCTTCTCCTTCTTTTGCTTCTTCTGATTCACCCTCCAGACTTCACCTTCTCCTTCTCCTTCTTCTGCTTCTTCTGATTCACCCTCCAGACCTCGCCTTCTCCTTCTCCTTCTTCTACTTCTTCTGATTCTCCCTCCAGACTTCACCTTCTCCTTCTCCTTCTTCTACTTCTTCTGATTCACCCTCCAGTCTTCACCTTCTCCTTCTCCTTCTTCTGCGTCTTCTGATTCACCCTCCAGACTTCACCTTCTCCTTCTCCTTCTTCTGCTTCTCCTGATTCACCCTCCTGACTTCACCTTCTCCTTCTCCTTCTTCTGCTTCTTCTGATTCACCCTCCAGACTTCACCTTCTCCTTCTCCTTCTTGTACTTCTTCTAATTCACCCTCCAGACTTCACCTTCTCCTTCTCCTTCTTCTGCTTCTTCTGATTCACCCTCCAGACTTCACCTTCTCCTTCTCCTTCGTCTACTTCTTCTGATTCACCCTCCAGAATACACCTTCTCCTTCTCCTTCTTCTACTTCTTCTGATTCACCCTCCAAACTTCACCTTCTCCTTCTCCTTTTTCTGCTTCTTCTGATTCACCCTCCAGACTTCACCTTCTCCTTCTCCTTCTTCTACTTCTTCTGATTCACCCTCCAGACTTCACCTTCTCCTTCTCCTTCTTCTACTTCTTCTGATTCACCCTCCAGACTTCACCTTCTCCTCCTCCTTCTTCTACTTCTTCTGCTTCTCCCTCCAGACTTCACCTTCTCCTTCTCCTTCTTCTGCTTCTTCTGATTCATCCTCCAGACTTCACCTTCTCCTTCTCCTTCTTCTACTTCTTCTGATTCACCCTCCAGACTTCAGCTTCTCCTTCTCCTTCTTCTACTTCTTCTGATTCACCCTCCAGACTTCACCTTCTTCTTCTCCTTCTTCTACTTCTTATGATTCACCCTCCTGACTTCACCTTCTCCTTCTCCTTCTTCTGCTTCTTCTGCTTCACCCTCCAGACTTCACCTTCTCCTTCTCCTTCTTCTGCTTCTTCTGCTTCACCCTCCAAACTTCACCTTCTCCTTCTCCTTCTTCTGCTTCTTCTGCTTCACCCTCCTGACTTCACCTTCGCCTTCTCCTTCTTCTACTTCTTCTGATTCACCCTCCAGACTTCACCTTCTCCTTCTCCTTCTTCTGCT
Source organism: Somniosus microcephalus (assembly GCF_052327205.1). Classification (NCBI taxonomy): domain Eukaryota; kingdom Metazoa; phylum Chordata; class Chondrichthyes; order Squaliformes; family Somniosidae; genus Somniosus; species Somniosus microcephalus. The sequence goes on from NW_028225218.1 coordinate 1,090,393, forward strand.
TCTTCTGCTTCACCCTCCAGACTTCACCTTCTCCTTCTCCTTCTTCTGCTTCTTCTGCTTCGCCCTCCAGACTTCACCTTCTCCTTCTCCTTCTTCTGCTTCTTCTGCTTTACCCTCCAGACATCACCTTCTCCTTCTCCTTCTTCTGCTTCTTCTGCTTCACCCTCCTGACTTCACCTTCTCCTTCTCCTTCTTCTACTTCTTCTGATTCACCCTCCAGACTTCACCTTCTCCTTCTCCTTCTTCTGCTTCTTCTGCTGCGCCCTCCAGACTTCACCTTCTCCTTCTCCTTCTTCTGCTTCTTCTGCTTCACCCTCCTGACTTCACCTTCTCCTTCTCCTTCTTCTACTTCTTCTGCTTCACCCCCCTGACTTCACCTTCTCCTTCTCCTTCTTCTGCTTCTTCTGATTCACCCTCCTAACTTCACCTTCTCCTTCTCCTTCTTCTGCTTCTTCTGATTCACCCTCCAGACTTCACCTTCTCCTTCTCCTTCTTCTGCTTCTTCTGATTCACCCTCCAGACTTCACCTTCTCCTTCTCCTTCTTCTGCTTCTTCTGATTCACCCTCCAGACCTCACCTTCTCCTTCTCCTTCTTCTACTTCTTCTGATTCACCCTCCAGACTTCATCTTCTCCTTCTCCTTCTTCTGCTTCTTCTGATTCACCCTCCAGACTTCACCTTCTCCTTCTCCTTTTCTGCTTCTTCTGATTCAGCCTCCAGACTTCACCTTCTCTTTCTCCTTCTTCTACTTCTTCTGAATCACCCTCCAGACTTCACCTTCTTCTTCTCCTTCTTCTACTTCTTCTGATTCACCCTCCAGTCTTCACCTTCTCCTCCTCCTTCTTCTGCTTCTTCTGATTCACCCTCTAGACTTCACCTTCTCCTTCTCCTTCTTCTGATTCTTTTGATTCACCCTCCAGACTTCACCTTCTCCTTCTCCTTCTTCTGCTTCTTCTGATTCACCCTCCTGACTTCACCCTCTCCTTCTCCTTCTTCTACTTCTTCTGATTCACCCTCCTGACTTCACATTCTCCTTCTCCTTCTTCTACTTCTTCTGCTTCACCCTCCAGACTTCACCTTCTCCTTCTCCTTCTTCTACTTCTTCTGATTCACCCTCCAGACTTCACCTTCTCCTTCTCCTTCTTCTGCTTCTTCTGATTCACCCTCCAGACTTCACCTTCTCCTTCTCCTCATTCTGCTTCTTCTGATTCACCCTCCAGACTTCACCTTCTCCTTCTCCTTCTTCTGCTTCTTCTGATTCACCCTCCAGACTTCACCTTCTCCTTCTCCTTCTTCTGCTTCTTCTGATTCACCCTCCAGACTTCACATTCTCCTTCTCCTTCTTCTACTTCTTCTGATTCACCCTCCAGACTTCATCTTCTCCTTCTCCTTCTTCTGCTTCTTCTGATTCACCCTCCAGGCTTCACCTTCTCCTTCTCCTTCTTCTACTTCTTCTGATTCACCCTCCAGACTTCACCTTCTCCTTCTCCTTCTTCAACTTCTTCTGATTCACCCTCCAGACTTCACCTTCTACTTCTCCTTCTTCTGCTTCTTCTGATTCACCCTCCAGACTTCATCTTCTCCTTCTCCTTCTTCTGCTTCTTCTGATTCACCCTCCAGGCTTCACCTTCTCCTTCTCCTTCTTCTGCTTCTTCTGATTCACCCTCCAGACTTCACCTTCTCCTTCTCCTTCTTCTACTTCTTCTGATTCACCCTCCAGACTTCACCTTCTCCTTCTCCTTCTTCAACTTCTTCTGATTCACCCTCTAGACTTCACCTTCTACTTCTCCTTCTTCAACTTCTTCTGATTCACCCTCCAGACTTCACCCTCTCCTTCTCCTTCTTCTACTTCTTCTGCTTCACCCTCCTGACTTCACCTTCTCCTTCTCCTTCTGCTACTTCTTCTGCTTCACCCTCCAGACTTCACCTTCTCCTTCTCCTTCTTCTGCTTTTTCTGATTCACCCTCCTGACATCACCTTCTCCTTCTCCTTCTTCTACTTCTTCTGATTCACACTCCAGACTTCACCTTCTCCTTCTCCTTCTTCTACTTCTTCTGATTCACCCACCAGACTTCACCTTCTCCTTCTCCTTCTTCTGCTTCTTCTGATTCACCCTCCAGACTTCACCTTCTCCTCCTCCTTCTTCTGCTTCTTCTGATTCACCCTCCAGACTTCACCTTCTCCTTCTCCTTCTTCTGCTTCTTTTGATTCACCCTTCAGACTTCACCTTCTCCTTCTCCTTCTTCTGCTTCTTCTGATTCACCCTCCAGACCTCATCTTCTCCTTCTCCTTCTTCAACTTCTTCTGATTCACCCTCCAGACTTCATCTTCTCCTTCTCCTTCTTTTGCTTCTTCTGATTCACCCTCCAGACTTCACCTTCTCCTTCTTCTGCTTCTTCTGATTCACCCTCCAGACTTCGCCTTCTCCTTCTCCTTCTTCTACTTCTTCTGATTCACCCTCCAGACTTCACCTTCTCCTTCTCCTTCTTCTACTTCTTCTGATTCACCCTCCAGTCTTCACCTTCTCCTTCTCCTTCTTCTGCGTCTTCTGATTCACCCTCCAAACTTCACCTTCTCCTTCTCCTTCTTCTGCTTCTCCTGATTCACCCTCCTGACTTCACCTTCTCCTTCTCCTTCTTCTGCTTCTTCTGATTCACCCTCCAGTCTTCACCTTCTCCTTCTCCTTCTTGTACTTCTTCTAATTCACCCTCCAGACTTCACCTTCTCCTTCTCCTTCTTCTGCTTCTTCTGATTCACCCTCCAGACTTCACCTTCTCCTTCTCCTTCGTCTGCTTCTTCTGATTCACCCTCCAGACTACACCTTCTCCTTCTCCTTCTTCCACTTCTTCTGATTCACCCTCCAAACTTCACCTTCTCCTTCTCCTTCTTCTGCTTCTTCTGATTCACCCTCCAGACTTCACCTTCTCCTTCTCCTTCTTCTACTTCTTCTGATTCACCCTCCAGACTTCACCTTCTGCTTCTCCTTCTTCTACTTCTTCTGATTCACCCTCCAGACATCAGCTTCTCCTTCTCCTTCTTCTACTTCTTCTGATTCACCCTCCAGACTTCACCTTCTCCTTCTCCTTCTTCTACTTCTTCTGATTCACCCTCCAGACTTCACCTTCTCCTTCTCCTTCTTCTACTTCTTATGATTCACCCTCCTGACTTCACCTTCTCCTTCTCCTTCTTCTGCTTCTTCTGCTTCACCCTCCAGACTTCACCTTCTCCTTCTCCTTCTTCTGCTTCTTCTGCTTCACCCTCCAGACTTCACCTTCTCCTTCTCCTTCTTCTGCTTCTTCTGCTTCACCCTCCTGACTTCACCTTCTCCTTCTCCTTCTTCTTCTTCTTCTGATTCACCCTCCAGACTTCACCTTCTCCTTCTCCTTCTTCTGCTTCTTCTGCTTCACCCTCCAGACTTCACCTTCTCCTTCTCCTTCTTCTGCTTCTTCTGCTTCGCCCTCCAGACTTCACCTTCTCCTTCTCCTTCTTCTGCTTCTTCTGCTTCACCCTCCAGACATCACCTTCTCCTTCTATTTCTTCTGCTTCTTCTGCTTCACCCTCCTGACTTCACCTTCTCCTTCTCCTTCTTCTACTTCTTCTGATTCACCCTCCAGACTTCACCTTCTCCTTCTCCTTCTTCTGCTTCTTCTGCTTCACCCTCCAGACTTCACCTTCTCGTTCTCCTTCTTCTGCTTCTTCTGCTGCGCCCTCCAGACTTCACCTTCTCCTTCTCCTTCTTCTACTTCTTCTGCTTCACCCCACTGACTTCACCTTCTCCTTCTCCTTCTTCTGCTTCTTCTGATTCACCCTCCTAACTTCACCTTCTCCTTCTCCTTCTTCTGCTTCTTCTGATTCACCCTCCTGACTTCATCTTCTCCTTCTCCTTCTTCTGCTTCTTCTGATTCACCCTCCAGACTTCACCTTCTCCTTCTCCTTCTTCTGCTTCTTCTGATTCACCCTCCAGACTTCACCTTTTCCTTCTCCTTCCTCTGCTTCTTCTGATTCACCCTCCAGACCTCACCTTCGCCCTCTCCTTCTTCTACTTCTTCTGATTCACCCTCCAGACTTCATCTTCTCCTTCTCCTGCTTCTTCTGATTCACCCTCCAGACTTCACCTTCTCCTTCTCCTTTTCTGCTTCTTCTGATTCACCCTCCAGACTTCACCTTCTCTTTCTCCTTCTTCTACTTCTTCTGAATAACCCTCCAGACTTCACCTTCTTCTTCTCCTTCTTCTCCTTCTTCTGATTCACCCTCCAGTCTTCACCTTCTCCTTCTCCTTCTTCTGCTTCTTCTGATTCACCCTCCAGACTTCACCTTCTCCTTCTCCTTCTTCTGATTCTTTTGATTCACCCTCCAGACTGCACCTTCTCCTTCTCCTTCTTCTGCTTCTTCTGATTCACCCTCCTGACTTCACCCTCTCCTTCTCCTTCTTCTACTTCTTCTGATTCACCCTCCTGACTTCACATTCTCCTTCTCCTTCTTCTACTTCTTCTGCTTCACCCTCCAGACTTCACCTTCTCCTTCTCCTTCTTCTACTTCTTCTGATTCACCCTCCAGACTTCACCTTCTCCTTCTCCTTCTTCTGCTTCTTCTGATTCACCCTCCAGACTTCACCTTCTCCTTCTCCTTATTCTGCTTCTTCTGATTCACCCTCCAGACTTCACCTTCTCCTTCTCCTTCTTCTGCTTCTTCTGATTCACCCTCCAGACTTCACCTTCTCCTTCTCCTTCTTCTGCTTCTTCTGATTCACCCTCCAGACTTCACCTTCTCCTTCTCCTTCTTCTGCTTCTTCTGATTCACCCTCCAGACTTCACATTCTCCTTCTCCTTCTTCTACTTCTTCTGATTCACCCTCCAGACTTCATCTTCTCCTTCTCCTTCTTCTGCTTCTTCTGATTCACCCTCCAGGCTTCACCTTCTCCTTCTCCTTCTTCTGCTTCTTCTGATTCACCCTCCAGCCTTCACCTTCTCCTTCTCCTTCTTCTACTTCTTCTGATTCACCCTCCAGACTTCACCTTCTCCTTCTCCTTCTTCAACTTCTTCTGATTCACCCTCCAGATTTCACCTTCTACTTCTCCTTCTTCTGCTTCTTCTAATTCACCCTCCAGACTTCACCTTCTCCTTCTCCTTCTTCTGCTTCTTCTGATTCACCCTCCGGACTTCACCTTCTCCTTCTCCTTTTTCTGCTTCTTCTGATTCACCCTTCAGACTTCACCTTCTCCTTCTCCTTCTTCTGCTTCTTCTGATTCACCCTCCAGACCTCACCTTCTCCTTCTCCTTCTTCTACTTCTTCTGATTCACCCTCCAGACTTCATCTTCTCCTTCTCCTTCTTCTGCTTCTTCTGATTCACCCTCCAGACTTTACCTTCTCCTTCTCCTTCTTCTGCTTCTTCTGATTCACCCTCCAGACTTCGCCTTCTCCTTCTCCTTCTTCTACTTCTTCTGATTCACCCTCCAGACTTCACCTTCTCCTTCTCCTTCTTCTACTTCTTCTGATTCACCCTCCAGTCTTCACCTTCTCCTTCTCCTTCTTCTGCTTCTTCTGATTCACCCTCCAGACTTCACCTTCTCCTTCTCCTTCTTCTGCTTCTTCTGATTCACCCTCCTGACTTCACCTTCTCCTTCTCCTTCTTCTGCTTCTTCTGATTCACCCTCCAGACTTCACCTTCTCCTTCTCCTTCTTCTACTTCTTCTGATTCACCCTCCAGACCTCACCTTCTCCTTCTACTTCTTCTCCTTCTTCTGATTCACCCTCCAGACTTCACCTTCTCCTTCTCCTTCTTCTGCTTCTTCTGATTCACCCTCCAGACTTCACCTTCTCCCTCTCCTTCTTCTGCTTCTTCTGATGCACCCTCCAGACTTCACCTTCTCCTTCTCCTTCTTCTGCTTCTTCTGATTCACCCTCCAGACTTCACCTTCTCCTTCTCCTTCTTCTACTTCTTCTGATTCACCCTCCAGACTTTACCTTCTCCTTCTACTTCTTCTGCTTCTTCTGATTCACCCTCCAGACTTCACCTTCTCATTCTCCTTCGTCTACTTCTTCTGATTCAGCCTCCAGAATTCACCTTCTACTTCTCCTTCTTCTGCTTCTTCTGATTCACCCTCCAGACTTCACCTTCTCCTTCTCCTTCTTCTGCTTCTTCTGATTCACCCTCCAGACTTCACCTTCTCCTTCTCCTTCTTCTGCTTCTTCTGATTCACCCTTCAGACTTCACCTTCTCCTTCTACTTCTTCTGCTTCTTCTGATGCACCCTCCAGACTTCACCTTCTCATTCTCCTTCGTCTACTTCTTCTGATTCAGCCTCCAGACTTCAACTTCTACTTCTCCTTCTTCTGCTTCTTCTGATTCAACCTCCAGACCTCACCTTCTCCTTCTCCTTCTTCTACTTCTTCTGATTCACCCTCCAGACTTCATCTTCTCCTTCTCCTTCTTCTGCTTCTTCTGATTCACCCTCCAGACTTCACCTTCTCCTTCTCCTTCTTTTGCTTCTTCTGATTCACCCTCCAGACTTCGCCTACTCCTTCTCCTTCTTCTACTCCTTCTGATTCACCCTCCAGACTTCACCTTCTCCTTCTCCTTCTTCTACTTATTCTGATTTACCCTCCAGTCTTCACCTTCTCCTTCTCCTTCTTCTGCTTCTTCTGATTCACCCTCCAGACTTCACCTTCTCCTTCTCCTTCTTCTGCTTCTTCTGATTCACCCTCCTGACTTCACCTTCTCCTTCTCCTTCTTCTGCTTCTTCTGATTCACCCTCCTGACTTCACCTTCTCCTTCTCCTTCTTCTACTTCTTCTGCTTCACCCTCCAGACTTCACCTTCTCCTTCTCCTTCTTCTGCTTCTTCTGATTCACCCTCCAGACTTCACCTTCTCCTTCTCCTTCTTCTGCTTCTTCTGATTCACCCTCCAGACTTCACCTTCTCCTTCTCCTTCTTCTACTTCTTCTGATTCACCCTCCAGACTTCATCTTCTCCTTCTCCTTCTTCTGCTTCTTCTGATTCACCCTCCAGACTTCACCTTCTCCTTCTCCTTCTTCTGCTTCTTCTGATTCACCCTCCAGCCTTCACCTTCTCCTTCTCCTTCTTCTACTTCTTCTGATTCACCCTCCAGACTTCACCTTCTCCTTCTCCTTCTTCAACTTCTTCTGATTCACCCTCCAGACTTCACCTTCTACTTCTCCTTCTTCTGCTTCTCCTGATTCACCCTCCAGACTTCACCTTCTCCTTCTCCTTCTTCTGCTTCTTCTGATTCACCCTCCAGACTTCACCTTCTCCTTCTCCTTCTTCTGCTTCTTCTGATTCACCCTTCAGACTTCACCTTCTCCTTCTCCTTCTTCTGCTTCTTCTGATTCACCCTCCAGACTTCGCCTACTCCTTCTCCTTCTTCTACTTCTTCTGATTCACCCTCCAGACTTCACCTTCTCCTTCTCCTTCTTCTACTTCTTCTGATTTACCCTCCAGTCTTCACCTTCTCCTTCTCCTTCTTCTGCTTCTTCTGATTCACCCTCCAGACTTCACCTTCTCCTTCTCCTTCTTCTGCTTCTTCTGATTCACCCTCCTGACTTCACCTTCTCCTTCTCCTTCTTCTGCTTCTTCTGATTCACCCTCCTGACTTCACCTTCTCCTTCTCCTTCTTCTACTTCTTCTGCTTCACCCTCCAGACTTCACCTTCTCCTTCTCCTTCTTCTACTTCTTCTGATTCACCCTCCAGACTTCACCTTCTCCTTCTCCTTCTTCTGCTTCTTCTGATTCACCCTCCAGACTTCACCTTCTCCTTCTCCTTATTCTGCTTCTTCTGATTCACCCTCCAGACTTCACCTTCTGCTTCTCCTTCTTCTGCTTCTTCTGATTCACCCTCCAGACTTCATCTTCTCCTTCTCCTTCTTCTGCTTCTTCTGATTCACCCTCCAGACTTCACCTTCTCCTTCTCCTTCTTCTACTTCTTCTGATTCACCCTCCAGACTTCATCTTCTCCTTCTCCTTGTTCTGCTTCTTCTGATTCACCCTCCAGACTTCACCTTCTCCTTCTCCTTCTTCTGCTTCTTCTGATTCACCCTCCAGACTTCACCTTCTCCTTCTCCTTCTTCTACTTCTTCTGATTCACCCTCCAGACTTCACCTTCTCCTTCTCCTTCTTCAACTTCTTCTGATTTACCCTCCAGACTTCACCTTATACTTCTCCTTCTTCTGCTTCTCCTGATTCACCCTCCAGACTTCACCTTCTCCTTCTCCTTCTTCTGCTTCTTCTGATTCACCCTCCAGACTTCACCTTCTCCTTCTCCTTCTTCTGCTTCTTCTGATTCACCCTTCAGACTTCACCTTCTCCTTCTCCTTCTTCTGCTTCTTCTGATTCACCCTCCAGACCTCACCTTCTCCTTCTCCTTCTTCTACTTCTTCTGATTCACCCTCCAGACTTCATCTTCTCCTTCTCCTTCTTCTGCTTCTTCTGATTCACCCTCCAGACTTCACCTTCTCCTTCTCCTTCTTCTGCTTCTTCTGATTCACCCTCCAGACTTCACCTTCACCTTCTCCTTATTCTGCTTCTTCTGAATCACCCTCCAGACTTCACCTTCTCCTTCTCCTTCTTCTGCTTCTTCTGATTCACCCTCCAGACTTCACCTTCTCCTTCTCCTTCTTCTGCTTCTTCTGATTCACCCTCCAGACTTCACCTTCTCCTTCTCCTTCGTCTACTTCTTCTGATTCACCCTCCAGACTACACCTTCTCCTTCTCCTTCTTCTACTTCTTCTGATTCACCCTCCAGACTTCACCTTCTCCTTCTCCTTCTTCTGTTTCTTCTGATTCACCCTCCAGACTTCACCTTCTCCTTCTCCTTCTTCTACTACTTCTGATTCACCCTCCAGACTTCACCTTCTCCTTCTCCTTCTTCTACTTCTTCTGATTCACCCTCCAGACTTCATCTTCTCCTTCTCCTTCTTCTGCTTCTTCTGATTCACCCTCCAGACTTCACCTTCTCCTTCTCCTTCTTCTGCTTCTTCTGATTCACCCTCCAGACTTCACCTTCTCCTTCTCCTTCTTCTACTTCTTCTGATTCACCCTCCAGACTTAACCTTCTCCTTCTCCTTCTTCTACTTCTTCTGATTCACCCTCCAGTCTTCACCTTCTCCTTCTCCTTCTTCTGTTTCTTCTGCTTCACCCTCCAGACTTCACCTTCTCCTTCTCCTTCTTCTGATTCTTCTGATTCACCCTCCAGACTTCACCTTCTCCTTCTCCTTCTTCTGCTTCTTCTGATTCACCCTCCTGACTTCACCTTCTCCTTCTCCTTTTTCTACTTCTTCTGATTCACCCACCTGACTTCACCTTCTCCTTCTCCTTCTTCTACTTCTTCTGCTTCACCCTCCAGACTTCACCTTCTCCTTCTCCTTCTTCTACTTCTTCTGATTCACCCTCCAGACTTCACCTTCTCCATCTCCTTCTTCTGCTTCTTCTGATTCACCCTCCAGACTTCACCTTCTCCTTCTCCTTATTCTGCTTCTTCTGATTCACCTCCAGACTTCACCTTCTCCTTCTCCTTATTCTGCTTCTTCTGATTCACCCTCCAGACTTCACCTTCTCCTTCTCCTTCCTCTGCTTCTTCTGATTCACCCTCCAGACTTCACCTTCTCCTTCTCCTTCTTCTGATTCTTCTGATTCACCCTCCAGACTTCACCTTCTCCTTCTCCTTCTTCTGCTTCTTCTGATTCACCCTCCTGACCTCACCTTCTCCTTCTCCTTCTTCTACTTCTTCTGATTCACCCTCCTGACTTCACCTTCTCCTTCTCCATCTTCTAATTCTCCTGCTTCACCCTCCAGACTTCAACTTCTCCTTCTCCTTCTTCTACCTCTTCTGATTCACCCTCCAGACTTCACCTTCTCCTTCTCCTTCTTCTGCTTCTTCTGATTCACCCTCCAGACTTCACCTTCTCCTTCTCCTTATTCTGCTTCTTCTGATTCACCCTCCAGACTTCACCTTCTCCTTCTCCTTCTTCTGCTTCTTCTGATTCACCCTGCAGACTTCACCTTCTCCTTCTCCTTCTTCTGCTTCTTCTGATTCACCCTCCAGACTTCACCTTCTCCTTCTCCTTCTTCTGCTTCTTCTGATTCACCCTCCAGACTTCACCTTCTCCTTCTCCTTCTTCTACTTCTTCTGATTCACCCTCCAGACTTCACCTTCTCCTTCTCTTTCTTCTGCTTCTTCTGATTCACCCTCCAGACTTCACCTTCTCCTTCTCCTTCTTCTGATTCTTCTGATTCACCCTCCAGACTTTACCTTCTCCTTCTCCTTCTTCTGCTTCTTCTGATTCACCCTCCTGACTTCACCTTCTCCTTCTCCTTCTTCTACTTCTTCTGATTCACCATCCTGACTTCACCTTCTCCTTCTCCTTCTTCTACTTCTTCTGCTTCACCCTCCAGAATTCACCTTCTCCTTCTCCTTCTTCTACTTCTTCTGATTCACCCTCCAGACTTGACCTTCTCCTTTTCCTTCTTCTACTTCTTCTGATTCACCCTCCAGACTTCACCTTCTCCTTCTCCTTCTTCTGCTTCTTCTGCTTCACCGTCCTGACTTCACCTTCTCCTTCTCTTTCTTCTGCTTCTTCTGATTCACCCTCCAGACTTCACCTTCTCCTTCTCCTTCTTCTGATTCTTCTGATTCACCCTCCAGACTTTACCTTCTCCTTCTCCTTCTTCTGCTTCTTCTGATTCACCCTCCTGACTTCACCTTCTCCTTCTCCTTCTTTTAATTCTTCTGATTCACCATCCTGACTTCACCTTCTCCTTCTCCTTCTTCTACTTATTCTGCTTCATCCCCCTGACATCACCTGCTCCTTCTCCTTCTTCTGCTTCTTCTGATTCACCCTCCTAACTTCACCTTCTCCTTCTCCTTCTTCTGCTTCTTCTGATTCACCCGCCTGACTTCACCTTCTCCTTCTCCTTCTTCTGCTTCTTCTGATTCACCCTCCAGACTTCACCTTCTCCTTCTCCTTCTTCTGCTTCTTCTGATTCACCCTCCAGACTTCACCTTCTCCTTCTCCTTCTTCTACTTCTTCTGCTTCACCCTCCAGACTTCACCTTCTCCTTCTCCTTCTTCTACTTCTTCTGATTCACCCTCCTGACTTGACCTTCTCCTTTTCCTTCTTCTACTTCTTCTGATTCACCCTCCAGACTTCACCTTCTCCTTCTCCTTCTTCTGCTTCTTCTGCTTCACCGTCCTGACTTCACCTTCTCCTTCTCTTTCTTCTGCTTCTTCTGATTCACCCTCCAGACTTCACCTTCTCCTTCTCCTTCTTCTGATTCTTCTGATTCACCCTCCAGACTTCACCTTCTCCTTCTCCTTCTTCTGCTTCTTCTGATTCACCCTCCTGACTTCACCTTCTCCTTCTCCTTCTTTTCCTTCTTCTGATTCACCATCCTGACTTCACCTTCTCCTTCTCCTTCTTCTACTTATTCTGCTTCATCCCCCTGACATCACCTGCTCCTTCTCCTTCTTCTGCTTCTTCTGATTCACCCTCCTAACTTAACCTTCTCCTTCTCCTTCTTCTGCTTCTTCTGATTCACCCGCCTGACTTCACCTTCTCCTTCTCCTTCTTCTGCTTCTTCTGATTCACCCTCCAGACTTCACCTTCTCCTTCTCCTTCTTCTGCTTCTTCTGATTCACCCTCCAGACTTCACCTTCTCCTTCTCCTTCTTCTGCTTCTTCTGATTCACCCTCCAGACTACACCTTCTCCTTCTCCTTCTTCTACTTCTTCTGATTCACCCTCCAGACTTCACCTTCTCCTTCTCCTTCTTCTTTTTCTTCTGATTCACCCTCCAGACTTCACCTTCTCCTTCTCCTTCTTCTGCTTCTTCTGATTCACCCTCCAGACTTCACCTTCTCCTTCTCCTTCTTCTGCTTCTTCTGATTCACCCTCCAGACCTCACCTTCTCCTTCTCCTTCTTCTACTTCTTCTGATTCACCCTCCAGACTTCATCTTCTCCTTCTCCTTCTTCTGCTTCTTCTGATTCACCCTCCAGACTTCACCTTCTCCTTCTCCTTCTTCTGCTTCTTCTGATTCACCCTCCAGACTTCACCTTCTCCTTCTCCTTCTTCTACTTCTTCTGATTCACTCTCCAGACATCACCTTCTCCTTCTCCTTCTTCTACTTCTTCTGATTCACCCTCCAGTCTTCACCTTCTCCTTCTCCTTCTTCTGTTTCTTCTGCTTCACCCTCCAGACTTCACCTTCTCCTTCTCTTTCTTCTGCTTCTTCTGATTCACCCTCCAGACTTCACCTTCTCCTTCTCCTTCTTCTGATTCTTCTGATTCACCCTACAGACTTCACCTTCTCCTTCTCCTTCTTCTGCTTCTTCTGATTCACCCTCCTGATTTCACCTTCTCCTTCACCTTCTTCTACTTCTTCTGATTCACCCTCCTGACTTCACCTTCTCCTTCTCCTTCTTCTGCTTCACCCTCCAGACTTCACCTTCTCCTTCTCCTTCTTCTACTTCTTCTGATTCACCCTCCAGACTTCACCTTCTCCTTCTCCTTCTTCTGCTTCTTCTGATTCACCCTCCAGACTTCACCTTCTCCTTCTCCTTATTCTGCTTCTTCTCATTCACCCTCCAGACTTCACCTTCTCCTTCTCCTTCTTCTGCTTCTTCTGATTCACCCTCCAGACTTCACCTTCTCCTTCTACTTCTTCTGCTTCTTCTGATTCACCCTCCAGACTTCACCTTCTCCTTCTCCTTCCTCTGCTTCTTCTGATTCACTATCCAGACTTCACCTTCTCCTTCTCCTTCTTCTACTTCTTCTGATTCACCCTCCAGACTTCACCATCTCCTTCTCTTTCTTCTGCTTCTTCTGATTCACCCTCCAGACTTCACCTTCTCCTTCTCCTTCTTCTGATTCTTCTGATTCTCCCTCCAGACTTCACCTTCTCCTTCTCCTTCTTCTGCTTCTTCTGATTCACCCTCCTGACTTCACCTTCTCCTTCTCCTTCTTCTACTTCTTCTGATTCACCCTCCTGACTTCACCTTCTCCTTCTCCTTCTTCTACTTCTTCTGCTTCACCCTCCAGACTTCACCTTCTCCTTCTCCTTCTTCTACTTCTTCTGATTCAACCTCCAGACTTCACCTTCTCCTTCTCCTTCTTCTACTTCTTCTGATTCTCCCTCCAGACTTCACCTTCTCCTTCTCCTTCATCTACTTCTTCTGATTCACCCTCCAGACTTCACCTTCTCCTTCTCCTTCTTCTGCTTCTTCTGATTCACCCTCCAGACATCACCTTCTCCTTCTCCTTCTTCTGCTTCTTCTGATTCACCCTCCAGACTTCACCCTCTCCTTCTCCTTCTTCTACTTCTTCTGATTCACCCTCCAGACTTCACCTTCTCCATCTCCTTCTTCTGCTTCTTCTGATTCACCCTCCAGACTTCACCTTCTCCTTCTCCTTCGTCTACTTCTTCTGATTCACCCTCCAGACTACACCTTCTCCTTCTCCTTCTTCTACTTCTTCTGATTCACCCTCCAGACTTCACCTTCTCCTTCTCCTTCTTCTGTTTCTTCTGATACACCGTCCAGACTTCACCTTCTCCTTCTCCTTCTTCTACTACTTCTGATTCACCCTCCAGACTTCACCTTCTCCTTCTCCTTCTTCTACTTCTTCTGATTCACCCTCCAGACTTCATCTTCTCCTTCTCCTTCTTCTGCTTCTTCTGATTCACCCTCCAGACTTCACCTTCTCCTTCTCCTTCTTCTCCTTCTTCTGATTCACCCTCCAGACTTCACCTTCTCCTTCTCCTTCTTCTACTTCTTCTGATTCACCCTCCAGACTTCAGCTTCTCCTTCTCCTTCTTCCACTTCTTCTGATTCACCCTCCAGTCTTCACCTTCTCCTTCTCCTTCTTCTGTTTCTTCTGCTTCACCCTCCAGACTTCACCTTCTCCTTCTCTTTCTTCTGCTTCTTCTGATTCACCCTCCAGACTTCACCTTCTCCTTCTCCTTCTTCTGATTCTTCTGATTCACCCTCCAGACTTCACCTTCTCCTTCTCCTTCTTCTGCTTCTTCTGATTCACCCTCCTGACTTCACCTTCTCCTTCTCCTTCTTCTACTTCTTCTGATTCACCCTCCTGACTTCACCTTCTCCTTCTCCTTCTTCTACTTCTTCTGCTTCACCCTCCAGACTTCACCTTCTCCTTCTCCTTCTTCTACTTCTTCTGATTCACCCTACAGACTTCATCTTCTCCTTCTCCTTCTTCTGCTTCTTCTGTTTCACCCTCCAGACTTCAACTTCTCCTTCTCCTTATTCTGCTTCTTGTGATTCACCCTCCTGACTTCACCTTCTCCTTCTCCTTCTTCTACTTCTTCTGATTCACCCTCCTGACTTCACCTTCTCCTTCTCCTTCTTCTACTTCTTCTGCTTCACCCTCCAGACTTCACCTTCTCCTTCTCCTTCTTCTACTTCTTCTGATTCACCCTCCAGACTTCACCTTCTCCTTCTCCTTCTTCTGCTTCTTCTGATTCACCCTCCATACTTCACCTTCACTTCTCCTTATTCTGCTTCTTCTGATTCACCCTCCAGACTTCAACTTCTCCTTCTCCTTCTTCTGCTTCTTCTGATTCATCCTCCAGACTTCACCTTCTCCTTCTCCTTCTTCTGCTTCTTCTGATTCACCCTCCAGACTTCACCTTCTCCTTCTCCTTCTTCTGCTTCTTCTGATTCACCCTCCAGACTTCACCTTCTCCTTCTCCTTCTTCTACTTCTTCTGATTCACCCTCCAGACTTCACCTTCTCCTTCTCTTTCTTCTGCTTCTTCTGATTCACCCTCCAGACTTCACCTTCTCCTTCTCCTTCTTCTACTTCTTCTGATTCACCCTCCAGACTTCATCTTCTCCTTCTCCTTCTTCTGCTTCTTCTGATTCACCCTCCAGACTTCACCTTCTCCTTCTCCTTCTTCTACTTCTTCTGATTCACACTCCAGACTTCACCTTCTCCTTATCCTTCTTCCACTTCTTCTGATTCACCCTCCAGTCTTCACCTTCTCCTTCTCCTTCTTCTGTTTCTTCTGCTTCACCCTCCAGACTTCACCTTCTCCTTCTCTTTCTTCTGCTTCTTCTGATTCACCCTCCAGACTTCACCTTCTCCTTTTCCTTCTTCTGATTCTTCTGATTCACCCTCCAGACTTCACCTTCTCCTTCTCCTTCTTCTGCTTCTTCTGATTCACCCTCCTGACTTCACCTTCTCCTTCTCCTTCTTCTACTTCTTCTGATTCACCCTCCTGACTTCACCTTCTCCTTCTCCTTCTTCTACTTCTTCTGCTTCACCCTCCAGACTTCACCTTCTCCTTCTCCTTCTTCTACTTCTTCTGATTCACCCTACAGACTTCATCTTCTCCTTCTCCTTCTTCTGCTTCTTCTGTTTCACCCTCCAGACTTCAACTTCTCCTTCTCCTTATTCTGCTTCTTGTGATTCACCCTCCTGACTTCACCTTCTCCTTCTCCTTCTTCTACTTCTTCTGATTCACCCTCCTGACTTCACCTTCTCCTTCTCCTTCTTCTACTTCTTCTGCTTCACCCTCCAGACTTCACCTTCTCCTTCTCCTTCTTCTACTTCTTCTGATTCACCCTCCAGACTTCACCTTCTCCTTCTCCTTCTTCTGCTTCTTCTGATTCACCCTCCATACTTCACCTTCACTTCTCCTTATTCTGCTTCTTCTGATTCACCCTCCAGACTTCAACTTCTCCTTCTCCTTCTTCTGCTTCTTCTGATTCATCCTCCAGACTTCACCTTCTCCTTCTCCTTCTTCTGCTTCTTCTGATTCACCCTCCAGACTTCACCTTCTCCTTCTCCTTCTTCTGCTTCTTCTGATTCACCCTCCAGACTTCACCTTCTCCTTCTCCTTCTTCTACTTCTTCTGATTCACCCTCCAGACTTCACCTTCTCCTTCTCTTTCTTCTGCTTCTTCTGATTCACCCTCCAGACTTCACCTTCTCCTTCTCCTTCTTCTACTTCTTCTGATTCACCCTCCAGACTTCATCTTCTCCTTCTCCTTCTTCTGCTTCTTCTGATTCACCCTCCAGACTTCACCTTCTCCTTCTCCTTCTTCTACTTCTTCTGATTCACACTCCAGACTTCACCTTCTCCTTATCCTTCTTCCACTTCTTCTGATTCACCCTCCAGTCTTCACCTTCTCCTTCTCCTTCTTCTGTTTCTTCTGCTTCACCCTCCAGACTTCACCTTCTCCTTCTCTTTCTTCTGCTTCTTCTGATTCACCCTCCAGACTTCACCTTCTCCTTTTCCTTCTTCTGATTCTTCTGATTCACCCTCCAGACTTCACCTTCTCCTTCTCCTTCTTCTGCTTCTTCTGATTCACCCTCCTGACTTCACCTTCTCCTTCTCCTTCTTCTACTTCTTCTGATTCACCCTCCTGACTTCACCTTCTCCTTCTCCTTCTTCTACTTCTTCTGCTGCACCCGCCAGACTTCACCTTCTCCTTCTCCTTCTTCTACTTCTTCTGATTCACCCTCCAGACTTCATCTTCTCCTTCTCCTTCTTCTGCTTCTTCTGATTCACCCTCCAGACTTTACCTTCTCCTTCTCCTTGTTCTGCTTCTTCTGATTCACCCTCCAGACTTCACCTTCTCCTTCTCCTTATTCTGCTTCTTCTGATTCACCCTCCAGACTTCACCTTCTCCTTCTCCTTCTTCTACTTCTTCTGATTCACCCTCCTGACTTGACCTTCTCCTTTTCCTTCTTCTACTTCTTCTGATTCACCCTCCAGACTTCACCTTCTCCTTCTCCTTCTTCTGCTTCTTCTGCTTCACCGTCCTGACTTCACCTTCTCCTTCTCTTTCTTCTGCTTCTTCTGATTCACCCTCCAGACTTCACCTTCTCCTTCTCCTTCTTCTGATTCTTCTGATTCACCCTCCAGACTTCACCTTCTCCTTCTCCTTCTTCTGCTTCTTCTGATTCACCCTCCTGACTTCACCTTCTCCTTCTCCTTCTTTTCCTTCTTCTGATTCACCATCCTGACTTCACCTTCTCCTTCTCCTTCTTCTACTTATTCTGCTTCATCCCCCTGACATCACCTGCTCCTTCTCCTTCTTCTGCTTCTTCTGATTCACCCTCCTAACTTAACCTTCTCCTTCTCCTTCTTCTGCTTCTTCTGATTCACCCGCCTGACTTCACCTTCTCCTTCTCCTTCTTCTGCTTCTTCTGATTCACCCTCCAGACTTCACCTTCTCCTTCTCCTTCTTCTGCTTCTTCTGATTCACCCTCCAGACTTCACCTTCTCCTTCTCCTTCTTCTGCTTCTTCTGATTCACCCTCCAGACTACACCTTCTCCTTCTCCTTCTTCTACTTCTTCTGATTCACCCTCCAGACTTCACCTTCTCCTTCTCCTTCTTCTTTTTCTTCTGATTCACCCTCCAGACTTCACCTTCTCCTTCTCCTTCTTCTGCTTCTTCTGATTCACCCTCCCGACTTCACCTTCTCCTTCTCCTTCTTCTGCTTCTTCTGATTCACCCTCCAGACCTCACCTTCTCCTTCTCCTTCTTCTACTTCTTCTGATTCACCCTCCAGACTTCATCTTCTCCTTCTCCTTCTTCTGCTTCTTCTGATTCACCCTCCAGACTTCACCTTCTCCTTCTCCTTCTTCTGCTTCTTCTGATTCACCCTCCAGACTTCACCTTCTCCTTCTCCTTCTTCTACTTCTTCTGATTCACTCTCCAGACTTCACCTTCTCCTTCTCCTTCTTCTACTTCTTCTGATTCACCCTCCAGTCTTCACCTTCTCCTTCTCCTTCTTCTGTTTCTTCTGCTTCACCCTCCAGACTTCACCTTCTCCTTCTCTTTCTTCTGCTTCTTCTGATTCACCCTCCAGACTTCACCTTCTCCTTCTCCTTCTTCTGATTCTTCTGATTCACCCTACAGACTTCACCTTCTCCTTCTCCTTCTTCTGCTTCTTCTGATTCACCCTCCTGATTTCACCTTCTCCTTCTCCTTCTTCTACTTCTTCTGATTCACCCTCCTGACTTCACCTTCTCCTTCTCCTTCTTCTGCTTCACCCTCCAGACTTCACCTTCTCCTTCTCCTTCTTCTACTTCTTCTGATTCACCCTCCAGACTTCACCTTCTCCTTCTCCTTCTTCTGCTTCTTCTGATTCACCCTCCAGACTTCACCTTCTCCTTCTCCTTATTCTGCTTCTTCTCATTCACCCTCCAGACTTCACCTTCTCCTTCTCCTTCTTCTGCTTCTTCTGATTCACCCTCCAGACTTCACCTTCTCCTTCTACTTCTTCTGCTTCTTCTGATTCACCCTCCAGACTTCACCTTCTCCTTCTCCTTCCTCTGCTTCTTCTGATTCACTATCCAGACTTCACCTTCTCCTTCTCCTTCTTCTACTTCTTCTGATTCACCCTCCAGACTTCACCATCTCCTTCTCTTTCTTCTGCTTCTTCTGATTCACCCTCCAGACTTCACCTTCTCCTTCTCCTTCTTCTGATTCTTCTGATTCACCCTCCAGACTTCACCTTCTCCTTCTCCTTCTTCTGCTTCTTCTGATTCACCCTCCTGACTTCACCTTCTCCTTCTCCTTCTTCTACTTCTTCTGATTCACCCTCCTGACTTCACCTTCTCCTTCTCCTTCTTCTACTTCTTCTGCTTCACCCTCCAGACTTCACCTTCTCCTTCTCCTTCTTCTACTTCTTCTGATTCAACCTCCAGACTTCACCTTCTCCTTCTCCTTCTTCTACATCTTCTGATTCTCCCTCCAGACTTCACCTTCTCCTTCTCCTTCTTCTACTTCTTCTGATTCACCCTCCAGACTTCACCTTCTCCTTCTCCTTCTTCTGCTTCTTCTGATTCACCCTCCAGACTTCACCTTCTCCTTCTCCTTCTTCTGCTTCTTCTGATTCACCCTCCAGACTTCACCTTCTCCTTCTCCTTCTTCTACTTCTTCTGATTCACCCTCCAGACTTTACCTTCTCCATCTCCTTCTTCTGCTTCTTCTGATTCACCCTCCAGACTTCACCTTCTCCTTCTCCTTCGTCTACTTCTTCTGATTCACCCTCCAGACTACACCTTCTCCTTCTCCTTCTTCTACTTCTTCTGATTCACCCTCCAGACTTCACCTTCTCCTTCTCCTTCTTCTGTTTCTTCTGATACACCGTCCAGACTTCACCTTCTCCTTCTCCTTCTTCTACTACTTCTGATTCACCCTCCAGACTTCACCTTCTCCTTCTCCTTCTTCTACTTCTTCTGATTCACCCTCCAGACTTCATCTTCTCCTTCTCCTTCTTCTGCTTCTTCTGATTCACCCTCCAGACTTCACCTTCTCCTTCTCCTTCTTCCACTTCTTCTGATTCACCCTCCAGTCTTCACCTTCTCCTTCTCCTTCTTCTGTTTCTTCTGCTTCACCCTCCAGACTTCACCTTCTCCTTCTCTTTCTTCTGCTTCTTCTGATTCACCCTCCAGACTTCACCTTCTCCTTCTCCTTCTTCTGCTTCTTCTGATTCACCCTCCTGACTTCACCTTCTCCTTCTCCTTCTTCTACTTCTTCTGATTCACCCTCCTGACTTCACCTTCTCCTTCTCCTTCTTCTACTTCTTCTGCTTCACCCTCCAGACTTCACCTTCTCCTTCTCCTTCTTCTACTTCTTCTGATTCACCCTCCAGACTTCATCTTCTACTTCTCCTTCTTCTGCTTCTTCTGTTTCACCCTCCAGACTTCAACTTCTCCTTCTCCTTATTCTGCTTCTTCTGATTCACCCTCCAGACTTCACCTTCTCCTTCTCCTTATTCTGCTTCTTCTGATTCACCCTCCAGACTTCACCTTCTCCTTCTCCTTCTTCTGCTTCTTCTGATTCACCCTCCTGACTTCACCTTCTCCTTCTCCTTCTTCTACTTCTTCTGATTCACCCTCCTGACTTCACCTTCTCCTTCTCCTTCTTCTACTTCTTCTGCTTCACCCTCCAGACTTCACCTTCTCCTTCTCCTTCTTCTACTTCTTCTGATTCACCCTCCAGACTTCACCTTCTCCTTCTCCTTCTTCTGCTTCTTCTGATTCACCCTCCATACTTCACCTTCACTTCTCCTTATTCTGCTTCTTCTGATTCACCCTCCAGACTTCAACTTCTCCTTCTCCTTCTTCTGCTTCTTCTGATTCACCCTCCAGACTTCACCTTCTCCTTCTCCTTCTTCTGCTTCTTCTGATTCACCCTCCAGACTTCACCTTCTCCTTCTCCTTCTTCTGCTTCTTCTGATTCACCCTCCAGACTTCACCTTCTCCTTCTCCTTCTTCTACTTCTTCTGATTCACCCTCCAGACTTCACCTTCTCCTTCTCTTTCTTCTGCTTCTTCTGATTCACCCTCCAGACTTCACCTTCTCCTTCTCCTTCTTCTACTTCTTCTGATTCACCCTCCAGACTTCATCTTCTCCTTCTCCTTCTTCTGCTTCTTCTGATTCACCCTCCAGACTTCACCTTCTCCTTCTCCTTCTTCTACTTCTTCTGATTCACACTCTAGAGTTCACCTTCTCCTTATCCTTCTTCCACTTCTTCTGATTCACCCTCCAGTCTTCACCTTCTCCTTCTCCTTCTTCTGTTTCTTCTGCTTCACCCTCCAGACTTCACCTTCTCCTTCTCTTTCTTCTGCTTCTTCTGATTCACCCTCCAGACTTCACCTTCTCCTTTTCCTTCTTCTGATTCTTCTGATTCACCCTCCAGACTTCACCTTCTCCTTCTCCTTCTTCTGCTTCTTCTGATTCACCCTCCTGACTTCACCTTCTCCTTCTCCTTCTTCTACTTCTTCTGATTCACCCTCCTGACTTCACCTTCTCCTTCTCCTTCTTCTACTTCTTCTGCTTCACACGCCAGACTTCACCTTCTCCTTCTCCTTCTTCTGATTCTTCTGATTCACCCTCCAGACTTCACCTTCTCCTTCTCCTTCTTCTGCTTCTTCTGATTCACCCTCCTGACTTCACCTTCTCCTTCTCCTTCTTTTCCTTCTTCTGATTCACCATCCTGACTTCACCTTCTCCTTCTCCTTCTTCTACTTATTCTGCTTCATCCCCCTGACATCACCTGCTCCTTCTCCTTCTTCTGCTTCTTCTGATTCACCCTCCTAACTTAACCTTCTCCTTCTCCTTCTTCTGCTTCTTCTGATTCACCCTCCAGACTTCACCTTCTCCTTCTCCTTCTTCTGCTTCTTCTGATTCACCCTCCAGACTTCACCTTCTCCTTCTCCTTCTTCTGCTTCTTCTGATTCACCCTCCAGACTACACCTTCTCCTTCTCCTTCTTCTACTTCTTCTTATTCACCCTCCAGACTTCACCTTCTCCTTCTCCTTCTTCTTTTTCTTCTGATTCACACTCCAGACTTCACCTTCTCCTTCTCCTTCTTCTGCTTCTTCTGATTCACCCTCCAGACCTCACCTTCTCCTTCTCCTTCTTCTACTTCTTCTGATTCACCCTCCAGACTTCATCTTCTCCTTCTCCTTCTTCTGCTTCTTCTGATTCACCCTCCAGACTTCACCTTCTTCTTCTCCTTCTTCTGCTTCTTCTGATTCACCCTCCAGACTTCACCTTCTCCTTCTCCTTCTTCTACTTCTTCTGATTCACTCTCCAGACTTCACCTTCTCCTTCTCCTTCTTCTACTTCTTCTGATTCACCCTCCAGTCTTCACCTTCTCCTTCTCCTTCTTCTGTTTCTTCTGCTTCACCCTCCAGACTTCACCTTCTCCTTCTCTTTCTTCTGCTTCTTCTGATTCACCCTCCAGACTTCACCTTCTCCTTCTCCTTCTTCTGATTCTTCTGATTCACCCTACAGACTTCACCTTCTCCTTCTCCTTCTTCTGCTTCTTCTGATTCACCCTCCTGATTTCACCTTCTCCTTCTCCTTCTTCTACTTCTTCTGATTCACCCTCCTGACTTCACCTTCTCCTTCTCCTTCTTCTGCTTCACCCTCCAGACTTCACCTTCTCCTTCTCCTTCTTCTACTTCTTCTGGTTCACCCTCCAGACTTCACCTTCTCCTTCTCCTTCTTCTGCTTCTTCTGATTCACCCTCCAGACTTCACCTTCTCCTTCTCCTTATTCTGCTTCTTCTCATTCACCCTCCAGACTTCACCTTCTCCTTCTCCTTCTTCTGCTTCTTCTGATTCACCCTCCAGACTTCACCTTCTCCTTCTACTTCTTCTGCTTCTTCTGATTCACACTCCAGACTTCACCTTCTCCTTCTCCTTCCTCTGCTTCTTCTGATTCACTATCCAGACTTCACCTTCTCCTTCTCCTTCTTCTACTTCTTCTGATTCACCCTCCAGACTTCACCATCTCCTTCTCTTTCTTCTGCTTCTTCTGATTCACCCTCCAGACTTCACCTTCTCCTTCTCCTTCTTCTGATTCTTCTGATTCACCCTCCAGACTTCACCTTCTCCTTCTCCTTCTTCTGCTTCTTCTGATTCACCCTCCTGACTTCACCTTCTCCTTCTCCTTCTTCTACTTCTTCTGATTCACCCTCCTGACTTCACCTTCTCCTTCTCCTTCTTCTACTTCTTCTGCTTCACCCTCCAGACTTCACCTTCTCCTTCTCCTTCTTCTACTTCTTCTGATTCAACCTCCAGACTTCACCTTCTCCTTCTCCTTCTTCTACTTCTTCTGATTCTCCCTCCAGACTTCACCTTCTCCTTCTCCTTCTTCTACTTCTTCTGATTCACCCTCCAGACTTCACCTTCTCCTTCTCCTTCTTCTGCTTCTTCTGATTCACCCTCCAGACTTCACCTTCTCCTTCTCCTTCTTCTGCTTCTTCTGATTCACACCTCCCAGACTTCACCTTCTCCTTCTCCTTCTTCTACTTCTTCTGATTCACCCTCCAGACTTCACCTTCTCCATCTCCTTCTTCTGCTTCTTCTGATTCACCCTCCAGACTTCACCTTCTCCTTCTCCTTCGTCTACTTCTTCTGATTCACCCTCCAGACTACACCTTCTCCTTCTCCTTCTTCTACTTCTTCTGATTCACCCTCCAGACTTCACCTTCTCCTTCTCCTTCTTCTGTTTCTTCTGATACACCGTCCAGACTTCACCTTCTCCTTCTCCTTCTTCTACTACTTCTGATTCACCCTCCAGACTTCACCTTCTCCTTCTCCTTCTTCTACTTCTTCTGATTCACCCTCCAGACTTCATCTTCTCCTTCTCCTTCTTCTGCTTCTTCTGATTCACCCTCCAGACTTCACCTTCTCCTTCTCCTTCTTCTCCTTCTTCTGATTCACCCTCCAGACTTCACCTTCTCCTTCTCCTTCTTCTACTTCTTCTGATTCACCCCAGACTTCACCTTCTCCTTCTCCTTCTTCCACTTCTTCTGATTCACCCTCCAGTCTTCACCTTCTCCTTCTCCTTCTTCTGTTTCTTCTGCTTCACCCTCCAGACTTCACCTTCTCCTTCTCTTTCTTCTGCTTCTTCTGATTCACCCTCCAGACTTCACCTTCTCCTTCTCCTTCTTCTGATTCTTCTGATTCACCCTCCAGACTTCACCTTCTCCTTCTCCTTCTTCTGCTTCTTCTGATTCACCCTCCTGACTTCACCTTCTCCTTCTCCTTCTTCTACTTCTTCTGATCACCCTCCTGACTTCACCTTCTCCTTCTCCTTCTTCTACTTCTTCTGCTTCACCCTCCAGACTTCACCTTCTCCTTCTCCTTCTTCTACTTCTTCTGATTCACCCTCCAGACTTCATCTTCTCCTTCTCCTTCTTCTGCTTCTTCTGTTTCACCCTCCAGACTTCACCTTCTCCTTCTCCTTATTCTGCTTCTTCTGATTCACCCTCCAGACTTCACCTTCTCCTTCTCCTTATTCTGCTTCTTCTGATTCACCCTCCAGACTTCACCTTCTCCTTCTCCTTCTTCTGCTTCTTCTGATTCACCCTCCTGACTTCACCTTCTCCTTCTCCTTCTTCTACTTCTTCTGATTCACCCTCCTGACTTCACCTTCTCCTTCTCCTCTTCTACTTCTTCTGCTTCACCCTCCAGACTTCACCTTCTCCTTCTCCTTCTTCTACTTCTTCTGATTCACCCTCCAGACTTCACCTTCTCCTTCTCCTTCTTCTGCTTCTTCTGATTCACCCTCCATACTTCACCTTCACTTCTCCTTATTCTGCTTCTTCTGATTCACCCTCCAGACTTCAACTTCTCCTTCTCCTTCTTCTGCTTCTTCTGATTCACCCTCCAGACTTCACCTTCTCCTTCTCCTTCTTCTGCTTCTTCTGATTCACCCTCCAGACTTCACCTTCTCCTTCTCCTTCTTCTGCTTCTTCTGATTCACCCTCCAGACTTCACCTTCTCCTTCTCCTTCTTCTACTTCTTCTGATTCACCCTCCAGACTTCACCTTCTCCTTCTCTTTCTTCTGCTACTTCTGATTCACCCTCCAGACTTCACCT
The DNA here is from genome assembly GCF_052327205.1 of Somniosus microcephalus. Classification (NCBI taxonomy): domain Eukaryota; kingdom Metazoa; phylum Chordata; class Chondrichthyes; order Squaliformes; family Somniosidae; genus Somniosus; species Somniosus microcephalus. The sequence continues at coordinate 1,114,774 of NW_028225218.1, forward strand.
TCTCCTTCTCCTTCTTCTACTTCTTCTGATTCACCCTCCAGACTTCATCTTCTCCTTCTCCTTCTTCTGCTTCTTCTGATTCACCCTCCAGACTTCACCTTCTCCTTCTCCTTCTTCTACTTCTTCTGATTCACCCTCCAGACTTCACCTTCTCCTTATCCTTCTTACACTTCTTCTGATTCACCCTCCAGTCTTCACCTTCTCCTTCTCCTTCTTCTGTTTCTTCTGCTTCACCCTCCAGACTTCACCTTCTCCTTCTCTTTCTTCTGCTTCTTCTGATTCACCCTCCAGACTTCACCTTCTCCTTCTCCTTCTTCTGCTTCTTCTGATTCACCCTCCTGACTTCACCTTCTCCTTCTCCTTCTTCTACTTCTTCTGATTCACCCTCCAGACTTCACCTTCTCCTTCTCCTTCTTCTGTTTCTTCTGATTCACCGTCCAGACTTCACCTTCTCCTTCTCCTTCTTCTACTACTTCTGATTCACCCTCCAGACTTCACCTTCTCCTTCTCCTTCTTCTACTTCTTCTGATTCACCCTCCAGACTTCATCTTCTCCTTCTCCTTCTTCTGCTTCTTCTGATTCACCCTCCAGACTTCACCTTCTCCTTCTCCTTCTTCTGCTTCTTCTGATTCACCCTCCAGACTTCACCTTCTCCTTCTCCTTCTTCTACTTCTTCTGATTCACCCTCCAGACTTCACCTTCTCCTTCTCCTTCTTCTACTTCTTCTGATTCACCCTCCAGTCTTCACCTTCTCCTTCTCCTTCTTCTGTTTCTTCTGCTTCACCCTCCAGACTTCACCTTCTCCTTCTCTTTCTTCTGCTTCTTCTGATTCACCCTCCAGACTTCACCTTCTCCTTCTCCTTCTTCTGATTCTTCTGATTCACCCTCCAGACTTCACCTTCTCCTTCTCCTTCTTCTGCTTCTTCTGATTCACCCTCCTGACTTCACCTTCTCCTTCTCCTTCTTCTACTTCTTCTGCTTCACCCTCCAGACTTCACCTTCTCCTTCTCCTTCTTCTACTTCTTCTGATTCACCCTCCAGACTTCATCTTCTCCTTCTCCTTCTTCTGCTTCTTCTGATTCACCCTCCAGACTTCACCTTCTCCTTCTCCTTATTCTGCTTCTTCTGATTCACCCTTCAGACTTCACCTTCTCCTTCTCCTTATTCTGCTTCTTCTGATTCACCCTCCAGACTTCACCTTCTCCTTCTCCTTCCTCTGCTTCTTCTGATTCACCCTCCAGACTTCACCTTCTCCTTCTCCTTCTTCTGATTCTTCTGATTCACCCTCCAGACTTCACCTTCTCCTTCTCCTTCTTCTGCTTCTTCTGATTCACCCTCCTGACTTCACCTTCTCCTTCTCCTTCTTCTACTTTTTCTGATTCACCCTCCTGACTTCACCTTCTCCTTCTCCTTCTTCTACTTCTTCTGCTTCACCCTCCAGACTTCACCTTCTCCTTCTCCTTCTTCTACTTCTTCTGATTCACCCTCCAGACTTCACCTTCTCCTTCTTCTGCTTCTTCTGATTCACCCTCCAGACTTCACCTTCTCCTTCTCCTTATTCTGCTTCTTCTGATTCACCCTCCAGACTTCACCTTCTCCTTCTCCTTCTTCTGCTTCTTCTGATTCACACTCCAGACTTCACCTTCTCCTTCTCCTTCTTCTACTTCTTCTGATTCACCCTCCAGACTTCACCTTCTCCTTCTCTTTCTTCTGCTTCTTCTGATTCACCCTCCTGACTTCACCTTCTCCTTCTCCTTCTTCTACTTCTTCTGCTTCACCCTCCAACTTCACCTTCTCCTTCTCCTTCTTCTACTTCTTCTGATTCACCCTCCAGACTTGACCTTCTCCTTCTCCTTCTTCTGCTTCTTCTGATTCACCCTCCAGACTTCACCTTCTCCTTCTCCTTCTTCTACTTCTTCTGATTCACCCTCCAGACTTCACCTTCTCCTTCTCTTTCTTCTGCTTCTTCTGATTCACCCTCCTGACTTCACCTTCTCCTTCTCCTTCTTCTACTTCTTCTGCTTCACCCTCCAATCTTCACCTTCTCCTTCTCCTTCTTCTACTTCTTCTGATTCACCCTCCAGACTTGACCTTCTCATTCTCCTTCTTCTGCTTCTTCTGATTCACCCTCCAGACTTCACCTTCTCCTTCTCCTTCTTCTATTTCTTCTGCTTCATCCCCCTGACATCACCTGCTCCTTCTCCTTCTTCTGCTTCTTCTGATTCACCCTCCTAACTTCACCTTCTCCTTCTCCTTCTTCTGCTTCTTCTGATTCACCCTCCTGACTTCACCTTCTCCTTCTCCTTCTTCTGCTTCTTCTGATTCACCCTCCAGACTTCACCTTCTCCTTCTCCTTCTTCTGCTTCTTCTGATTCACCCTCCAGACTTCACCTTCTCCTTCTCCTTCTTCTGCTTCTTCTGATTCACCCTCCAGACCTCACCTTCTCCTTCTCCTTCTTCTACTTCTTCTGATTCACCCTCCAGACTTCATCTTCTCCTTCTCCTTCTTCTGCTTCTTCTGATTCACCCTCCAGACTTCACCTACTCCTTCTCCTTCTTCTGCTTCTTCTGATTCACCCTCCAGACATCACCTTCTCCTTCTCCTTCTTCTACTTCTTCTGATTCACCCTCCAGACTTCACCTTCTCCTTCTCCTTCTTCTACTTCTTCTGATTCACCCTCCAGTCTTCACCTTCTCCTTCTCCTTCTTCTGTTTCTTCTGCTTCACCCTCCAGACTTCACCTTCTCCTTCTCTTTCTTCTGCTTCTTCTGATTCACCCTCCAGACTTCACCTTCTCCTTCTCCTTCTTCTGCTTCTTCTGATTCACCCTCCTGACTTCACCTTCTCCTTCTCCTTCTTCTACTTCTTCTGATTCACCCTCCTGACTTCACCTTCTCCTTCTCCTTCTTCTACTTCTTCTGCTTCACCCTCCAGACTTCACCTTCTCCTTCTCCTTCTTCTACTTCTTCTGATTCACCCTTCAGACTTCACCTTCTCCTTCTCCTTTTTCTGCTTCTTCTGATTCACCCTCCAGACTTCACCTTCTCCTTCACCTTATTCTGCTTCTTCTGATTCACCCTCCAGACTTCACCTTCTCCTTCTCCTTCTTCTGCTTCTTCTGATTCACCCTCCAGACTTCACCTTCTCCTTTTCCTTCTTCTGCTTCTTCTGATTCACCCTCCAGACTTCACCTTCTCCTTCTTCTTCGTCTACTTCTTCTGATTCACCCTCCAGACAACACCTTCTCCTTCTCCTTCTTCTACTTCTTCTGATTCACCCTCCAGACTTCACCTTCTCCTTCTCCTTCTTCTGCTTCTTCTGATTCACCCTCCTGACTTCACCTTCTCCTTCTCCTTCTTCTACTTCTTCTGATTCACCCTCCTGACTTCACCTTCTCCTTCTCCTTCTTCTACTTCTTCTGCTTCACCCTCCAGACTTCACCTTCTCCTTCTCCTTCTTCTACTTCTTCTGATTCACCCTCCAGACTTGACCTTCTCCTTCTCCTTCTTCTACTTATTCTGATTCACCATCCAGACTTCACATTCTCCTTCTCCTTCTTCTGCTTCTTCTGCTTCACCGTCCTGACTTCACCTTCTCCTTCTCCTTCTTCTACTTCTTCTGCTTCATCCCGCTGACATCACCTGCTCCTTCTCCTTCTTCTGCTTCTTCTGATTCACCCTCCTAACTTCACCTTCTCCTTCTCCTTCTTCTGCTTCTTCTGATTCACCCTCCTGATTTCACCTTCTCCTTCTCCTTCTTCTGCTTCTTCTGATTCACCCTCCAGACTTCACCTTCTCCTTCTCCTTCTTCGGCTTCTTCTGATTCACCCTCCAGACTTCACCTTCTCCTTCTCCTTCTTCTGATTCTTCTGATTCACCCTCCAGACTTCACCTTCTCCTTCTCCTTCTTCTGCTTCTTCTGATTCACCCTCCTGACTTCACCTTCTCCTTCTCCTTCTTCTGCTTCTTCTGATTCACCCTCCAGACTTCACCTTCTCCTTCTCCTTCTTCTACTTCTTCTGATTCACCCTCCAGACTTCACCTTCTCCTTCTCCTTCTTCTACTTCTTCTAATTCACCCCCAAGTCTTCACCTTCTCCTTCTCCTTCTTCTGTTTCTTCTGCTTCACCCTCCAGACTTCACCTTCTCCTTCTCTTTCTTCTGCTTCTTCTGATTCACCCTCCAGACTTCACCTTCTACTTCTCCTTCTTCTGATTCTTCTGATTCACCCTCCAGACTTCACCTTCTCCTTCTCCTTCTTCTGCTTCTTCTGATTCACCCTCCTGACTTCACCTTCTCCTTCTTCTTCTTCTACTTCTTCTGATTCACCCTCCTGACTTCACCTTCTCCTTCTCCTTCTTCTACTTCTTCTGCTTCACCCTCCAGACTTCACCTTCTCCTTCTCCTTCTTCTACTTCTTCTGATTCACCCTCCAGACTTCATCTTCTCCTTCTCCTTCTTCTGCTTCTTCTGATTCACCCTCCAGACTTCACCTTCTCCTTCTCCTTATTCTGCTTCTTCTGATTCACCCTCCAGACTTCACCTTCTCCTTCTCCTTATTCTGCTTCTTCTGATTCACCCTCCAGACTTCACCTTCTCCTTCTCCTTCCTCTGCTTCTTCTGATTCACCCTCCAGACTTCACCTTCTCCTTCTCCTTCTTCTGATTCTTCTGATTCACCCTCCAGACTTCACCTTCTCCTTCTCCTTCTTCTGCTTCTTCTGATTCACCCTCCAGACTTCACCTTCTCCTTCTCCTTCTTCTACTTCTTCTGCTTCACCCTCCAGACTTCACCTTCTCCTTCTCCTTCTTCTACTTCTTCTGATTCACCCTCCAGACTTCACCTTCTCCTTCTCCTTCTTCTGCTTCTTCTGATTCACCCTCCAGACTTCACCTTCTCCTTCTCCTTATTCTGCTTCTTCTGATTCACCCTCTAGACTTCACCTTCTCCTTCTCCTTCTTCTGCTTCTTCTGATTCACACTCCAGACTTCACCTTCTCCTTCTCCTTCTTCTACTTCTTCTGATTCACCCTCCAGACTTCACCTTCTCCTTCTCTTTCTTCTGCTTCTTCTGATTCACCCTCCAGACTTCACCTTCTCCTTCTCCTTCTTCTGATTCTTCTGATTCACCCTCCAGACTTCTCCTTCTCCTTCTCCTTCTTCTGCTTCTTCTGATTCACCCTCCTGACTTCACCTTCTCCTTCTCCTTCTTCTACTTCTTCTGATTCACCCTCCTGACTTCACCTTCTCCTTCTCCTTCTTCTACTTCTTCTGCTTCACCCTCCAGACTTCACCTTCTCCTTCTCCTTATTCTACTTCTTCTGATTCACCCTCCAGACTTGACCTTCTCCTTCTCCTTCTTCTACTTCTTCTGATTCACCCTCCAGACTTCACCTTCTCCTTCTCCTTCTTCTGCTTCTTCTGCTTCACCGTCCTGACTTCACCTTCTCCTTCTCCTTCTTCTACTTCTTCTGCTTCATCCCCCTGACATCACCTGCTCCTTCTCCTTCTTCTGCTTCTTCTGATTCACCCTCCTAACTTCACCTTTTCCTTCTCCTTCTTCTGCTTCTTCTGATTCACCCTCCTGACTTCACCTTCTCCTTCTCCTTCTTCTGCTTCTTCTGATTCACCCTCCAGACTTCACCTTCTCCTTCTCTTTCTTCTGCTTCTTCTGATTCACCCTCCAGACTTCACCTTCTCCTTCTCCTTCTTCTGATTCTTCTGATTCACCTCCAGACTTCACCTTCTCCTTCTCCTTCTTCTGCTTCTTCTGATTCACCCTCCTGACTTCACCTTCTCCTTCTCCTTCTTCTACTTCTTCTGATTCACCCTCCTGACTTCACCTTCTCCTTCTCCTTCTTCTACTTCTTCTGATTCACCCTCCAGACTTCACCTTCTCCTTCTCCTTCTTCTGCTTCTTCTGATTCACCCTCCTGACTTCACCTTCTCCTTCTCCTTCTTCTACTTCTTCTGATTCACCCTCCTGACTTCACCTTCTCCTTCTCCTTCTTCTGTTTCTTCTGCTTCACCCTCCAGACTTCACTTTCTCCTTCTCTTTCTTCTGCTTCTTCTGATTCACCCTCCAGACTTCACCTTCTCCTTCTCCTTCTTCTGATTCTTCTGATTCACCCTCCAGACTTCACCTTCTCCTTCTCCTTCTTCTGCTTCTTCTGATTCACCCTCCTGACTTCACCTTCTCCTTCTCCTTCTTCTACTTCTTCTGATTCACCCTCCTGACTTCACCTTCTCCTATTCCTTCTTCTACTTCTTCTGCTTCACCCTCCAGACTTCACCTTCTCCCTCTCCTTCTTCTACTTCTTCTGATTCACCCTCCAGACTTCACCTTCTCCTTCTCCTTCTTCTGCTTCTTCTGATTCACCCTCCAGACTTCACCTTCTCCTTCTCCTTATTCTGCTTCTTCTGATTCACCCTCCAGACTTCACCTTCTCCTTCTCCTTCTTCTGCTTCTTCTGATTCACCCTCCAGACTTCACCTTCTCCTTCTCCTTCTTCTGCTTCTTCTGATTCACCCTCCAGACTTCACCTTCTCCTTCTCCTTCTTCTACTTCTTCTGATTCATCCTCCAGACATCACCTTCTCCTTCTCTTTATTCTGCTTCTTCTGATTCACCCTCCAGACTTCACCTTCTCCTTCTCCTTCTTCTGATTCTTCTGATTCACCCTCCAGACTTCACCTTCTCCTTCTCCTTCTTCTGCTTCTTCAGATTCACCCTCCAGACTTCACCTTCTCCTTCTCCTTCTTCTACTTCTTCTGATTCACCCTCCAGACTTCACCTTCTCCATCTCCTTCTTCTGCTTCTTCTGATTCACCCTCCAGACTTCACCTTCTCCTTCTCCTTCGTCTACTTCTTCTGATTCACCCTCCAGACTACACCTTCTCCTTCTCCTTCTTCTCCTTCTTCTGATTCACCCTCCAGACTTCACCTTCTCCTTCTCCTTCTTCTGTTTCTTCTGATTCACCCTCCAGACTTCACCTTCTCCTTCTCCTTCTTCTACTACTTCTGATTCACCCTCCAGACTTCACCTTCTCCTTCTCCTTCTTCTACTTCTTCTGATTCACCCTCCAGACTTCATTTTCTCCTTCTCCTTCTTCTGCTTCTTCTGATTCACCCTCCAGACTTCACCTTCTCCTTCTCCTTCTTCTACTTCTTCTGATTCACCCTCCAGACTTCACCTTCTCCTTCTCCTTCTTCTACTTCTTCTGATTCACCCTCCAGTCTTCACCTTCTCCTTCTCCTTCTTCTGTTTCTTCTGCTTCACCCTCCAGACTTCACCTTCTCCTTCTCTTTCTTCTGCTTCTTCTGATTCACCCTCCAGACTTCACCTTCTCTTTCTCCTTCATCTGATTCTTCTGATTCACCCTCCAGACTTCACCTTCTCCTTCTCCTTCTTCTGCTTCTTCTGATTCACCCTCCTGACTTCACCTTCTCCTTCTCCTTCTTCTACTTCTTCTGATTCACCCTCCTGACTTCACCTTCTCCTATTCCTTCTTCTACTTCTTCTGCTTCACCCTCCAGACTTCACCTTCTCCTTCTCCTTCTTCTACTTCTTCTGATTCACCCTCCAGACTTCACCTTCTCCTTCTCCTTCTTCTGCTTCTTCTGATTCACCCTCCAGACTTCACCTTCTCCTTCTCCTTCTTCTGCTTCTTCTGATTCACCCTCCAGACTTCACCTTCTCCTTCTCCTTCTTCTGCTTCTTCTGATTCATCCTCCAGACTTCACCTTCTCCTTCTCCTTCTTCTGCTTCTTCTGATTCACCCTCCAGACTTCACCTTCTCCTTCTCCTTCTTCTACTTCTTCTGATTCACCCTCCAGACTTCACCTTCTCCTTCTCCTTATTCTGCTTCTTCTGAATCACCCTCCAGACTTCACCTTCTCCTTCTCCTTCTTCTGCTTCTTCTGATTCACCCTCCAGACTTCACCTTCTCCTTCTCCTTCTTCTGCTTCTTCTGATTCACCCTCCAGACTTCACCTTCACCTTCTCCTTCTTCTACTTCTTCTGATTCACCCTCCAGACTTCACCTTCTCCATCTCCTTCTTCTGCTTCTTCTGATTCACCCTCCAGACTTCACCTTCTCCTTCTCCTTCGTCTACTTCTTCTGATTCACCCTCCAGACTTCACCTTCTCCTTCTCCTTCTTCTGCTTCTTCTGATTCACCCTCCAGACTTCACCTTCTCCTTCTCCTTCTTCTACTTCTTCTGATTCACCCTCCAGACTTCACCTTCTCCTTCTCTTTCTTCTGCTTCTTCTGATTCACCCTCCAGACTTCACCTTCTCCTTCTCCTTCTTCTGATTCTTCTGATTCACCCTCCAGACTTCACCTTCTCCTTCTCCTTCTTCTGCTTCTTCTGATTCACCCTCCAGACTTCACCTTCTCCTTCTCCTTCTTCTACTTCTTCTGATTCACCCTCCAGACTTCACCTTCTCCATCTCCTTCTTCTGCTTCTTCTGATTCACCCTCCAGACTTCACCTTCTCCTTCTCCTTCGTCTACTTCTTCTGATTCACCCTCCAGACTACACCTTCTCCTTCTCCTTCTTCTACTTCTTCTGATTCACCCTCCAGACTTCACCTTCTCCTTCTCCTTCTTCTGTTTCTTCTGATTCACCCTCCAGACTTCACCTTCTCCTTCTCCTTCTTCTACTACTTCTGATTCACCCTCCAGACTTCACCTTCTCCTTCTCCTTCTTCTACTTCTTCTGATTCACCCTCCAGACTTCATTTTCTCCTTCTCCTTCTTCTGCTTCTTCTGATTCACCCTCCAGACTTCACCTTCTCCTTCTCCTTCTTCTGCTTCTTCTGATTCACCCTCCAGACTTCACCTTCTCCTTCTCCTTCTTCTACTTCTTCTGATTCACCCTCCAGACTTCACCTTCTCCTTCTCCTTCTTCTACTTCTTCTGATTCACCCTCCAGTCTTCACCTTCTCCTTCTCCTTCTTCTGTTTCTTCTGCTTCACCCTCCAGACTTCACCTTCTCCTTCTCTTTCTTCTGCTTCTTCTGATTCTCCCTCCAGACTTCACCTTCTCCTTCTCCTTCTTCTGATTCTTCTGATTCACCCTCCAGACTTCACCTTCTCCTTCTCCTTCTTCTGCTTCTTCTGATTCACCCTCCTGACTTCACCTTCTCCTTCTCCTTCTTCTACTTCTTCTGATTCACCCTCCTGACTTCACCTTCTCCTTCTCCTTCTTCTACTTCTTCTGCTTCACCCTCCAGACTTCACCTTCTCCTTCTCCTTCTTCTACTTCTTCTGATTCACCCTCCAGACTTCACCTTCTCCTTCTCCTTCTTCTGCTTCTTCTGATTCACCCTCCAGACTTCACCTTCTCCTTCTCCTTATTCTGCTTCTTCTGAGTCACCCTCCAGACTTCACCTTCTCCTTCTCCTTATTCTGCTTCTTCTGATTCACCCTCCAGACTTCACCTTCTCCTTCCTTTGCTTCTTCTGATTCACCCTCCAGACTTCACCTTCTCCTTCTCCTTCTTCTGATTCTTCTGATTCACCCTCCAGACTTCACCTTCTCCTTCTCCATCTTCTGCTTCTTCTGATTCACCCTCCTGACTTCACCTTCTCCTTCTCCTTCTTCTACTTCTTCTGATTCACCCTCCTGACTTCACCTTCTCCTTCTCCATCTTCCACTTATCTGCTTCACCCTGCAGACTTCAACTTCTCCTTCTCCTTCTTCTACTTCTTCTGATTCACCCTCCAGACTTCACCTTCTCCTTCTCCTTCTTCTGTTTCTTCTGATTCACCCTCCAGACTTCATCTTCTCCTTCTCCTTCTTCTGTTTCTTCTGATTCACCCTCCAGACTTCAACTTCTCCTTCTCCTTCTTCTACTTCTTCTGATTCACCCTCCAGACTTCATCTTCTCCTTCTCCTTCTTCTGCTTCTTCTGATTCACCCTCCAGACTTCAACTTCTCCTTCTCCTTCTTCTACTTCTTCTGATTCACCCTCCAGACTTCACCTTCTCCTTCTCCTTCTTCTACTTCTTCCGATTCACCCTCCAGACTTCATCTTCTCCTTCTCCTTCTTCTGCTTCTTCTGATTCACCCTTCAGACTTCACCTTCTCCTTCTCCTTCTTCTGCTTCTTCTGATTCACCCTCCAGACTTCACCTTCTCCTTCTCCTTCTTCTACTTCTTCTGATTCACCCTCCAGACTTCACCTTCTCCTTCTCCTTCTTCTACTTCTTCTGATTCACCCTCCAGTCTTCACCTTCTCCTTCTCCTTCTTCTGTTTCTTCTGCTTCACCCTCCAGACTTCACCTTCTCCTTCTCTTTCTTCTGCTTCTTCTGATTCACCCTCCAGACTTCACCTTCTCCTTCTCCTTCTTCTGATTCTTCTGTTTCACCCTCCAGACTTCACCTTCTCCTTCTCCTTCTTCTGCTTCTTCTGATTCACCCTCCTGACTTCACCTTCTCCTTCTCCTTCTTCTACTTCTTCTGATTCACCCTCCTGACTTCAGCTTCTCCTTCTCCTTCTTCTACTTCTTCTGATTCACCCTCCAGACTTCACCTTCTCCTTCTCCTTCTTCTACTTCTTCTGATTCACCCTCCAGACTTCATCTTCTCCTTCTCCTTCTTCTGTTTCTTCTGATTCACCCTCCAGACTTCAACTTCTCCTTCTCCTTCTTCTACTTCTTCTGATTCACCCTCCAGACTTCATCTTCTCCTTCTCCTTCTTCTGCTTCTTCTGATTCACCCTCCAGACTTCAACTTCTCCTTCTCCTTCTTCTACTTCTTCTGATTCACCCTCCAGACTTCACCTTCTCCTTCTCCTTCTTCTACTTCTTCCGATTCACCCTCCAGACTTCATCTTCTCCTTCTCCTTCTTCTGCTTCTTCTGATTCACCCTCCAGACTTCACCTTCTCCTTCTCCTTCTTCTGCTTCTTCTGATTCACCCTCCAGACTTCACCTTCTCCTTCTCCTTCTTCTACTTCTTCTGATTCACCCTCCAGACTTCACCTTCTCCTTCTCCTTCTTCTACTTCTTCTGATTCACCCTCCAGTCTTCACCTTCTCCTTCTCCTTCTTCTGTTTCTTCTGCTTCACCCTCCAGACTTCACCTTCTCCTTCTCTTTCTTCTGCTTCTTCTGATTCACCCTCCAGACTTCACCTTCTCCTTCTCCTTCTTCTGATTCTTCTGTTTCACCCTCCAGACTTCACCTTCTCCTTCTCCTTCTTCTGCTTCTTCTGATTCACCCTCCTGACTTCACCTTCTCCTTCTCCTTCTTCTACTTCTTCTGATTCACCCTCCTGACTTCAGCTTCTCCTTCTCCTTCTTCTACTTCTTCTGCTTCACCCTCCAGACTTCACCTTCTCCTTCTCCTTCTTCTGTTTCTTCTGCTTCACCCTCCAGACTTCACCTTCTCCTTCTCTTTCTTCTGCTTCTTCTGCTTCACCCTCCAGACTTCATGTTCTCCTTCTCCTTCTTCTGCTTCTTCTGATTCACCCTCCAGACTTCACCTTCTCCTTCTCCTTCTTCTACTTCTTCTGATTCACCCTCCAGACTTCACCTTCTCCTTCTCCTTCTTCTGCTTCTTCTGATTCACCCTCCAGACTTCACCTTCTCCTTCTCCTTCGTCTACTTCTTCTGATTCACCCTCCAGACTACACCTTCTCCTTCTCCTTCTTCTACTTCTTCTGATTCACCCTCCAGACTTCACCTTCTCCTCCTCCTTCTTCTGTTTCTTCTGATTCACCCTCCAGACTTCATCTTCTCCTTCTCATTCTTCTACTTCTTCTGATTCACCCTCCAGACCTCACCTTCTCCTTCTCCTTCTTCTACTTCTTCTGATTCACCCTCCAGACTTCATCTTCTCCTTCTCCTTCTTCTGCTTCTTCTGATTCACCCTCCAGACTTCACCTTCTCCTTCTCCTTCTTCTGCTTCTTCTGATTCACCCTCCAGACTTCAACTTCTCCTTCTCCTTCTTCTACTTCTTCTGATTCACCCTCCAGACTTCACCTTCTCCTTCTCCTTCTTCTACTTCTTCCGATTCACCCTCCAGACTTCATCTTCTCCTTCTCCTTCTTCTGCTTCTTCTGATTCACCCTCCAGACTTCACCTTCTCCTTCTCCTTCTTCTGCTTCTTCTGATTCACCCTCCAGACTTCACCTTCTCCTTCTCCTTCTTCTAATTCACCCTCCAGACTTCACCTTCTCCTTCTCCTTCTTCTAATTCACCCTCCAGACTTCACCTTCTCCTTCTCCTTCTTCTGCTTCTTCTGATTCACCCTCCAGACTTCACCTTCTCCTTCTCCTTCTTCTACTTCTTCTGATTCACCCTCCAGACTTCACCTTCTCCTTCTCCTTCTTCTACTTCTTCTGATTCACCCTCCAGTCTTCACCTTCTCCTTCTCCTTCTTCTGTTTCTTCTGCTTCACCCTCCAGACTTCACCTTCTCCTTCTCTTTCTTCTGCTTCTTCTGATTCACCCTCCAGACTTCACCTTCTCCTTCTCCTTCTTCTGATTCTTCTGTTTCACCCTCCAGACTTCACCTTCTCCTTCTCCTTCTTCTGCTTCTTCTGATTCACCCTCCTGACTTCACCTTCTCCTTCTCCTTCTTCTACTTCTTCTGATTCACCCTCCTGACTTCAGCTTCTCCTTCTCCTTCTTCTACTTCTTCTGCTTCACCCTCCAGACTTCACCTTCTCCTTCTCCTTCTTCTGTTTCTTCTGCTTCACCCTCCAGACTTCACCTTCTCCTTCTCTTTCTTCTGCTTCTTCTGCTTCACCCTCCAGACTTCATGTTCTCCTTCTCCTTCTTCTGCTTCTTCTGATTCACCCTCCAGACTTCACCTTCTCCTTCTCCTTCTTCTACTTCTTCTGATTCACCCTCCAGACTTCACCTTCTCCTTCTCCTTCTTCTGCTTCTTCTGATTCACCCTCCAGACTTCACCTTCTCCTTCTCCTTCGTCTACTTCTTCTGATTCACCCTCCAGACTACACCTTCTCCTTCTCCTTCTTCTACTTCTTCTGATTCACCCTCCAGACTTCACCTTCTCCTCCTCCTTCTTCTGTTTCTTCTGATTCACCCTCCAGACTTCATCTTCTCCTTCTCATTCTTCTACTTCTTCTGATTCACCCTCCAGACCTCACCTTCTCCTTCTCCTTCTTCTACTTCTTCTGATTCACCCTCCAGACTTCATCTTCTCCTTCTCCTTCTTCTGCTTCTTCTGATTCACCCTCCAGACTTCACCTTCTCCTTCTCCTTCTTCTGCTTCTTCTGATTCACCCTCCAGACTTCAACTTCTCCTTCTCCTTCTTCTACTTCTTCTGATTCACCCTCCAGACTTCACCTTCTCCTTCTCCTTCTTCTACTTCTTCCGATTCACCCTCCAGACTTCATCTTCTCCTTCTCCTTCTTCTGCTTCTTCTGATTCACCCTCCAGACTTCACCTTCTCCTTCTCCTTCTTCTGCTTCTTCTGATTCACCCTCCAGAATTCACCTTCTCCTTCTCCTTCTTCTAATTCACCCTCCAGACTTCACCTTCTCCTTCTCCTTCTTCTAATTCACCCTCCAGACTTCACCTTCTCCTTCTCCTTCTTCTGATTCTTCTGATTCACCCTCCAGACTTCACCTTCTCCTTCTCCATCTTCTGCTTCTTCTGATTCACCCTCCTGACTTCACCTTCTCCTTCTCCTTCTTCTACTTCTTCTGTTTCACCCTCCTGACTTCACCTTCTCCTTCTCCATCTTCTACTTCCTCTGCATCACCCTCCAGACTTCAACTTCTCCTTCTCCTTCTTCTACTTCTTCTGATTCACCCTCCAGACTTCACCTTCTCCTTCTCCTTCTTCTGCTTCTTCTGATTCACCCTCCAGACTTCACCTTCTCCTTCTCCTTCTTCTGCTTCTTCTGATTCACCCTCCAGACTTCACCTTCTCCTTCTCCTTCTTCTACTTCATCTGATTCACCCTCCAGACTTCACCTTCTCCTTCTCCTTCTTCTGCTTCTTCTGATTCACCCTCCAGACTTCACCTTCTCCTTCTCCTTCGTCTACTTCTTCTGATTCACCCTCCAGACTTCACCTTCTCCTTCTCCTTCTTCTGCTTCTTCTGATTCACCCTCCAGACTTCACCTTCTCCTTCTCCTTATTCTGCTTCTTCTGATTCACCCTCCAGACTTCAACTTCTCCTTCTCCTTCTTCTACTTCTTCTGATTCACCCTCCAGACTTCACCTTCTCCTTCTCCTTCTTCTGCTTCTTCTGATTCACCCTCCAGACTTCAACTTCTCCTTCTCCTTCTTCTACTTCTTCTGATTCACCCTCCAGACTTCACCTTCTCCTTCTCCTTCTTCTACTTCTTCCGATTCACCCTCCAGACTTCATCTTCTCCTTCTCCTTCTTCTGCTTCTTCTGATTCACCCTCCAGACTTCACCTTCTCCTTCTCCTTCTTCTGCTTCTTCTGATTCACCCTCCAGACTTCACCTTCTCCTTCTCCTTCTTCTAATTCACCCTCCAGACTTCACCTTCTCCTTCTCCTTCTTCTAATTCACCCTCCAGACTTCACCTTCTCCTTCTCCTTCTTCTGATTCTTCTGATTCACCCTCCAGACTTCACCTTCTCCTTCTCCATCTTCTGCTTCTTCTGATTCACCCTCCTGACTTCACCTTCTCCTTCTCCTTCTTCTACTTCTTCTGTTTCACCCTCCTGACTTCACCTTCTCCTTCTCCATCTTCTACTTCCTCTGCATCACCCTCCAGACTTCAACTTCTCCTTCTCCTTCTTCTACTTCTTCTGATTCACCCTCCAGACTTCACCTTCTCCTTCTCCTTCTTCTGCTTCTTCTGATTCACCCTCCAGACTTCACCTTCTCCTTCTCCTTCTTCTGCTTCTTCTGATTCACCCTCCAGACTTCACCTTCTCCTTCTCCTTCTTCTACTTCATCTGATTCACCCTCCAGACTTCACCTTCTCCTTCTCCTTCTTCTGCTTCTTCTGATTCACCCTCCAGACTTCACCTTCTCCTTCTCCTTCGTCTACTTCTTCTGATTCACCCTCCAGACTTCACCTTCTCCTTCTCCTTCTTCTGCTTCTTCTGATTCACCCTCCAGACTTCACCTTCTCCTTCTCCTTATTCTGCTTCTTCTGATTCACCCTCCAGACTTCAACTTCTCCTTCTCCTTCTTCTACTTCTTCTGATTCACCCTCCAGACTTCACCTTCTCCTTCTCCTTCTTCTGCTTCTTCTGATTCACCCTCCTGACTTCACCTTCTCCTTCTCCTTCTTCTACATCTTCTGATTCACCCTCCTGACTTCACCTTCTCCTTCTCCTTCTTCTACTTCTTCTGCTTCACCCTCCAGACTTCACCTTCTCCTTCTCCTTCTTCTACTTCTTCTGATTCACCCTCCAGACTTCACCTTCTCCTTCTCCTTATTCTGTTTCTTCTGATTCACCCTCCAGACTTCATCTTCTCCTTCTCCTTCTTCTGCTTCTTCTGATTCACCCTCCAGACTTCACCTTCTCCTTCTCCTTCTTCTGCTTCTTCTGATTCACCCTCCAGACTTCAACTTCTCCTTCTCCTTCTTCTACTTCTTCTGATTCACCCTCCAGACTTCACCTTCTCCTTCTCCTTCTTCTACTTCTTCTGATTCACCCTCCAGTCTTCACCTTCTCCTTCTCCTTCTTCTGTTCCTTCTGCTTCACCCTCCAGACTTCACCTTCTCCTTCTCTTTCTTCTGCTTCTTCTGATTCACCCTCCAGACTTCACCTTCTCCTTCTCCTTCTTCTGATTCTTCTGATTCACCCTCCAGACTTCACCTTCTCCTTCTCCTTCTTCTGCTTCTTCTGATTCACCCTCCTGACTTCACCTTCTCCTTCTCCTTCTTCTACTTCTTCTGATTCCCCCTCCTGACTTCACCTTCTCCTTCTCCTTCTTCTACTTCTTCTGCTTCACCCTCCAGACTTCACCTTCTCCTTCTCCTTCTTCTACTTCTTCTGATTCATCCTCCAGACTTCACCTTCTCCTTCTCCTTCTTCTGCTTCTTCTGATTCACCCTCCAGACTTCACCTTCTCCTTCTCCTTAATCTGCTTCTTCTGATTCACCCTCCAGACTTCACCTTCTCCTTCTCCTTATTCTGCTTCTTTTGATTCACCCTCCAGACTTCACCTTCTCCTTCTCCTTCCTCTGCTTCTTCTGATTCACCCTCCAGACTTCAACTTCTCCTTCTCCTTCTTCTGATTCTTCTGATTCACCCTCCAGACTTCACCTTCTCCTTCTCCATCTTCTGCTTCTTCTGATTCACCCTCCTGACTTCACCTTCTCCTTCTCCTTCTTCTACTTCTTCTGATTCACCCTCCTGACTTCACCTTCTCCTTCTCCATCTTCTACTTCTTCTGCTTCACCCTCCAGACTTCAACTTCTCCTTCTCCTTCTTCTACTTCTTCTGATTCACCCTCCAGACTTCACCTTCTCCTTCTCCTTCTTCTGCTTCTTCTGATTCACCCTCCAGACTTCACCTTCTCCTTCTCCTTCTTCTGCTTCTTCTGATTCACCCTCCAGACTTCACCTTCTCCTTCTCCTTCTTCTACTTCTTCTGATTCACCCTCCAGACTTCACCTTCTCCTTCTCCTTCTTCTGCTTCTTCTGATTCACCCTCCAGACTTCACCTTCTCCTTCTCCTTCGTCTACTTCTTCTGATTCACCCTCCAGACTACACCTTCTCCTTCTCCTTCTTCTACTTCTTCTGATTCACCCTCCAGACTTCACCTTCTCCTTCTCCTTCTTCTGTTTCTTCTAATTCACCCTCCAGACTTCATCTTCTCCTTCTCCTTCTTCTACTTCTTCTGATTCACACTCCAGACTTCACCTTCTCCTTCTCCTTCTTCTACTTCTTCTGATTCACCCTCCAGACTTCATCTTCTCCTTCTCCTTCTTCTGCTTCTTCTGATTCACCCTCCAGACTTCACCTTCTCCTTCTCCTTCTTCTGCTTCTTCTGATTCACCCTCCAGACTTCAACTTCTCCTTCTCCTTCTTCTACTTCTTCTGATTCACCCTCCAGACTTCACCTTCTCCTTCTCCTTCTTCTACTTCTTCTGATTCACCCTCCAGTCTTCACCTTCTCCTTCTCCTTCTTCTGTTTCTTCTGCTTCACCCTCCAGACTTCACCTTCTCCTTCTCTTTCTTCTGCTTCTTCTGATTCACCCTCCAGACTTCACCTTCTCCTTCTCCTTCTTCTGATTCTTCTGATTCACCCTCCAGACTTCACCTTCTCCTTCTCCTTCTTCTGCTTCTTCTGATTCACCCTCCTGACTTCACCTTCTCCTTCTCCTTCTTCTACTTCTTCTGCTTCACCCTCCAGACTTCACCTTCTCCTTCTCCTTCTTCTACTTCTTCTGATTCACCCTCCAGACTTCACCTTCTCCTTCTCCTTCTTCTGCTTCTTCTGATTCACCCTCCAGACTTCACCTTCTCATTCTCCTTCTTCTGCTTCTTCTGCTGCGCCCTCCAGACTTCACCTTCTCCTTTTCCTTCTTCTGCTTCTTCTGCTTCACACTCCAGACTTCACCTTCTCCTTCTCCTTCTTTTGCTTCTTCTGCTGCGCCCTCCAGGCTTCACCTTCTCCTTCTCCTTCTTCTGCTTCTTCTGCTTCACCGTCCTGACTTCACCTTCTCCTTCTCCTTCTTCTACTTCTTCTGCTACACCCCCCTGACTTCACCTGCTCCTTCTCCTTTTTCTGCTTCTTCTGATTCACCCTCCTAACTTCACCTTCTCCTTCACCTTCTTCTGCTTCTTCTGATTCACCCTCCTGACTTCACCTTCTCCTTCTCCTTCTTCTGCTTCTTCTGATTCACCCTCCAGACTTCACCTTCTCCTTCTCCTTCTTCTGCTTCTTCTGATTCACCCTCCAGACTTCACCTTCTCCTTCTCCTTCTTCTGCTTCTTCTGATTCACCCTCCAGACCTCACCTTCTCCTTCTCCTTCTTCTACTTCTTCTGATTCACCCTCCAGACTTCATCTTCTCCTTCTCCTTCTTCTGCTTCTTCTGATTCACCCTCCAGACTTCACCTTCTCCTTCTGCTTCTTCTGCTTCTTCTGATTCACCCTCCAGACTTCACCTTCTCCTTCTCCTTCTTCTACTTCTTCTGATTCACCCTCCAGACTTCACCTTCTGCTTCTCCTTCTTCTACTTCTTCTGATTCACCCTCCAGTCTTCACCTTCTCCTTCTTCTTCTTCTGTTTCTTCTGCTTCACCCTCCAGACATCACCTTCTCCTTCTCTTTCTTCTGCTTCTTCTGCTTCACCCTCCAGACTTCACCTTCTCCTTCTCCATCTTCTGATTCTTCTGATTCACCCTCCAGACTTCACCTTCTCTATCTCCTTCTTCTGCTTCTTCTGATTCACCCTCCTGACTTCACCTTCTCCTTCTCCTTCTTCTACTTCTTCTGATTCACCCTCCTGACTTCACCTTCTCCTTCTCCTTCTTCTGCTTCACCCTCCAGACTTCACCTTCTCCTTCTCCTTCTTCTACTTCTTCTGATTCACCCTCCAGACTTCACCTTCTCCTTCTCCTTCTTCTGCTTCTTCTGATTCACCCTCCAGACTTCACCTTCTCCTTCTCCTTATTCTGCTTCTTCTGATTCACCCTCCAGACTTCACCTTCTCCTTCTCCTTCTTCTGCTTCTTCTGATTCACCCTCCAGACTTCACCTTCTCCTTCTCCTTCTTCTGCTTCTTCTGATTCACCCTCCAGACTTCACCTTCTCCTTCTCCTTCTTCTACTTCTTCTGATTCACCCTCCAGACATCACCTTCTCCTTCTCCTTCTTCTGCTTCTTCTGATTCACTCTCCTGACTTCACCTTCTCCTTCTCCTTCTTCGACATCTTCTGATTCACCCTCCTGACTTCACCTTCTCCTTCTCCTACTTCTTCTGCTTCACCCTCCAGACTTCACCTTCTCCTTCTCCTTCTTCTACTTCTTCTGATTCACCCTCCAGACTTCACCTTCTCCTTCTCCTTCTTCTACTTCTTCTGATTCACCCTCCAGACTTCACCTTCTCCTTCTCCTTCTTCTACTTCTTCTGATTCACCCTCCAGACTTCACCTTCTCCTTCTCCTTCTTCTGCTTCTTCTGATTCACCCTCCAGACTTCACCTTCTCCTTCTCCTTATTCTGCTTCTTCTGAATCACCCTCCAGACTTCACCTTCTCCTTCTCCTTCTTCTGCTTCTTCTGATTCACCCTCCAGACTTCACCTGTTCCTTCTCCTTCTTCTGCTTCTTCTGATTCACCCTCCAGACTTCACCTTCTCCTTCTCCTTCTTCTGCTTCTTCTGATTCACCCTCCAGACTTCACCTTCTCCTTCTCCTTCGTCTACTTCTTCTGATTCACCCTTCAGACTTCAGCTTCTCCTTCTCCTTCTTCTGCTTCTTCTGATTCACCCTCCAGACTTCACCTTCTCCTTCTCCTTCTTCTACTTCTTCTGATTTACCCTCCAGACTTCACCTTCTCCTTCTCTTTCTTCTGCTTCTTCTGATTCACCCTCCAGACTTCACCTTCTCCTTCTCCTTCTTCTGATTCTTCTGATTCACCCTCCAGACTTCACCTTCTCCTTCTCCTTCTTCTGCTTCTTCTGATTCACCCTCCTGACTTCACCTTCTCCTTCTCCTTCTTCTACATCTTCTGATTCACCCTCCTGACTTCACCTTCTCCTTCTCCTTCTTCTACTTCTTCTGCTTCACCCTCCAGACTTCACCTTCTCCTTCTCCTTCTTCTACGTCTTCTGATTCACCCTCCAGACTTCACCTTCTCCTTCTCCTTCTTCTACTTCTTCTGATTAACCCTCCAGACTTCACCTTCTCCTTCTCCTTCTTCTACTTCTTCTGATTCACCCTCCAGACTTCACCTTCTCCTTCTCCTTCTTCTGCTTCTTCTGATTCACCCTCCAGACTTCACCTTCACCTTCTCCTTATTCTGCTTCTTCTGAATCACCCTCCAGACTTCACCTTCTCCTTCTCCTTCTTCTGCTTCTTCTGATTCACCCTCCAGACTTCACCTTCTCCTTCTCCTTCTTCTGCTTCTTCTGATTCACCCTCCAGACTTCACCTTCTCCTTCTCCTTCGTCTACTTCTTCTGATTCACCCTCCAGACTACACCTTCTCCTTCTCCTTCTTCTACTTCTTCTGATTCACCCTCCAGACTTCACCTTCTCCTTCTCCTTCTTCTGTTTCTTCTGATTCACCCTCCAGACTTCACCTTCTCCTTCTCCTTCTTCTACTACTTCTGATTCACCCTCCAGACTTCACCTTCTCCTTCTCCTTCTTCTACTTCTTCTGATTCACCCTCCAGACTTCATCTTCTCCTTCTCCTTCTTCTGCTTCTTCTGATTCACCCTCCAGACTTCACCTTCTCCTTCTCCTTCTTCTGCTTCTTCTGATTCAGCCTCCAGACTTCACCTTCTCCTTCTCTTTCTTCTGCTTCTTCTGATTCACCCTCCAGACTTCACCTTCTCCTTCTCCTTCTTCTGATTCTTCTGATTCACCCTCCAGACTTCACCTTCTCCTTCTCCTTCTTCTGCTTCTTCTGATTCACCCTCCTGACTTCACCTTCTCCTTCTCCTTCTTCTACTTCTTCTGATTCACCCACCTGACTTCACCTTCTCCTTCTCCTTCTTCTACTTCTTCTGCTTCACCCTCCAGACTTCACCTTCTCCTTCTCCTTCTTCTACTTCTTCTGATTCACCCTCCAGACTTCACCTTCTCCTTCTCCTTCTTCTGCTTCTTCTGATTCACCCTCCAGACTTCACCTTCTCCTTCTCCTTATTCTGCTTCTTCTGATTCACCCTCCAGACTTCACCTTCTCCTTCTCCTTATTCTGCTTCTTCTGATTCACCCTCCAGACTTCACCTTCTCCTTCTCCTTCCTCTGCTTCTTCTGATTCACCCTCCAGACTTCACCTTCTCCTTCTCCTTCTTCTGATTCTTCTGATTCACCCTCCAGACTTCACCTTCTCCTTCTCCATCTTCTGCTTCTTCTGATTCACCCTCCTGACTTCACCTTCTCCTTCTCCTTCTTCTACTTCTTCTGATTCACCCTCCTGACTTCACCTTCTCCTTCTCCATCTTCTAATTCTCCTGCTTCACCCTCCAGACTTCAACTTCTCCTTCTCCTTCTTCTACTTCTTCTGATTCACCCTCCAGACTTCACCTTCTCCTTCTCCTTCTTCTGCTTCTTCTGATTCACCCTCCAGACTTCACCTTCTCCTTCTCCTTATTCTGCTTCTTCTGATTCACCCTCCAGACTTCACCTTCTCCTTCTCCTTCTTCTGCTTCTTCTGATTCACCCTGCAGACTTCACCTTCTCCTTCTCCTTCTTCTGCTTCTTCTGATTCACCCTCCAGACTTCACCTTCTCCTTCTCCTTCTTCTACTTCTTCTGATTCACCCTCCAGACTTGACCTTCTCCTTTTCCTTCTTCTACTTCTTCTGATTCACCCTCCAGACTTCACCTTCTCCTTCTCCTTCTTCTGCTTCTTCTGCTTCACCGTCCTGACTTCACCTTCTCCTTCTCTTTCTTCTGCTTCTTCTGATTCACCTTCCAGACTTCACCTTCTCCTTCTCCTTCTTCTGATTCTTCTGATTCACCCTCCAGACTTCACCTTCTCCTTCTCCTTCTTCTGCTTCTTCTGATTCACCCTCCTGACTTCACCTTCTCCTTCTCCTTCTTCTACTTATTCTGCTTCATCCCCCTGACATCACCTGCTCCTTCTCCTTCTTCTGCTTCGTCTGATTCACCCTCCTAACTTCACCTTCTCCTTCTCCTTCTTCTGCTTCTTCTGATTCACCCTCCTGACTTCACCTTCTCCTTCTCCTTCTTCTGCTTCTTCTGATTCACCCTCCAGACTTCACCTTCTCCTTCTCCTTCTTCTGCTTCTTCTGATTCACCCTCCAGACTTCACCTTCTCCTTCTCCTTCTTCTGCTTCTTCTGATTCACCCTCCAGACTACACCTTCTCCTTCTCCTTCTTCTACTTCTTCTGATTCACCCTCCAGACTTCACCTTCTCCTTCTCCTTCTTCTGTTTCTTCCAATTCACCCTCCAGACTTCACCTTCTCCTTCTCCTTCTTCTGCTTCTTCTGATTCACCCTCCAGACTTCACCTTCTCCTTCTCCTTCTTCTGCTTCTACTGATACACCCTCCAGACCTCACCTTCTCCTTCTCCTTCTTCTACTTCTTCTGATTCACCCTCCAGACTTCATCTTCTCCTTCTCCTTCTTCTGCTTCTTCTGATTCACCCTCCAGACTTCACCTTCTCCTTCTCCTTCTTCTGCTTCTTCTGATTCACCCTCCAGACTTCACCTTCTCCTTCTCCTTCTTCTACTTCTTCTGATTCACCCTCCAGTCTTCACCTTCTCCTTCTCCTTCTTCTGTTTCTTCTGCTTCACCCTCCAGACTTCACCTTCTCCTTCTCTTTCTTCTGCTTCTTCTGATTCACCCTCCAGACTTCACCTTCCCCTTCTCCTTCTTCTGATTCTTCTGATTCACCCTCCAGACTTCACCTTCTCCTTCTCCTTCTTCTGCTTCTTCTGATTCACCCTCCTGACTTCACCTTCTCCTTCTCCTTCTTCTACTTCTTCTGATTCACCATCCTGACTTCACCTTCTCCTTCTCCTTCTTCTACTTCTTCTGCTTCACCCTCCAGACTTCACCTTCTCCTTCTCCTTCTTCTACTTCTTCTGATTCACCCTCCAGACTTGACCTTCTCCTTTTCCTTCTTCTACTTCTTCTGATTCACCCTCCAGACTTCACCTTCTCCTTCTCCTTCTTCTGCTTCTTCTGCTTCACCGTCCTGACTTCACCTTCTCCTTCTCTTTCTTCTGCTTCTTCTGATTCACCCTCCAGACTTCACCTTCTCCTTCTCCTTCTTCTGATTCTTCTGATTCACCCTCCAGACTTCACCTTCTTCTTCTCCTTCTTCTGCTTCTTCTGATTCACCCTCCTGACTTCACCTTCTCCTTCTCCTTCTTCTACTTATTCTGCTTCATCCCCCTGACATCACCTGCTCCTTCTCCTTCTTCTGCTTCGTCTGATTCACCCTCCTAACTTCACCTTCTCCTTCTCCTTCTTCTGCTTCTTCTGATTCACCCTCCTGACTTCACCTTCTCCTTCTCCTTCTTCTGCTTCTTCTGATTCACCCTCCAGACTTCACCTTCTCCTTCTCCTTCTTCTGCTTCTTCTGATTCACCCTCCAGACTTCACCTTCTCCTTCTCCTTCTTCTGCTTCTTCTGATTCACCCTCCAGACTATACCTTCTCCTTCTCCTTCTTCTACTTCTTCTGATTCACCCTCCAGACTTCACCTTCTCCTTCTCCTTCTTCTGTTTCTTCCAATTCACCCTCCAGACTTCACCTTCTCCTTCTCCTTCTTCTGCTTCTTCTGATTCACACTCCAGACTTCACCTTCTCCTTCTCCTTCTTCTGCTTCTACTGATACACCCTCCAGACCTCACCTTCTCCTTCTCCTTCTTCTACTTCTTCTGATTCACCCTCCAGACTTCATCTTCTCCTTCTCCTTCTTCTGCTTCTTCTGATTCACCCTCCAGACTTCACCTTCTCCTTCTCCTTCTTCTGCTTCTTCTGATTCACCCTCCAGACTTCACCTTCTCCTTCTCCTTCTTCTACTTCTTCTGATTCACCCTCCAGTCTTCACCTTCTCCTTCTCCTTCTTCTGTTTCTTCTGCTTCACCCTCCAGACTTCACCTTCTCCTTCTCTTTCTTCTGCTTCTTCTGATTCACCCTCCAGACTTCTCCTTCTCCTTCTCCTTCTTCTGATTCTTCTGATTCACCCTACAGACTTCACCTTCTCCTTCTCCTTCTTCTGCTTCTTCTGATTCACCCTCCTGATTTCACCTTCTCCTTCTCCTTCTTCTACTTCTTCTGATTCACCCTCCTGACTTCACCTTCTTCTTCTCCTTCTTCTGCTTCACCCTCCAGACTTCACCTTCTCCTTCTCCTTCTTCTACTTCTTCTGATTCACCCTCCAGACTTCAACTTCTCCTTCTCCTTCTTCTGCTTCTTCTGATTCACCCTCCAGACTTCACCTTCTCCTTCTCCTTATTCTGCTTCTTCTCATTCACCCTCCAGACTTCACCTTCTCCTTCTCCTTCTTCTGCTTCTTCTGATTCACCCTCCAGACTTCACCTTCTCCTTCTACTTCTTCTGCTTCTTCTGATTCACCCTCCAGACTTCACCTTCTCCTTCTCCTTCCTCTGCTTCTTCTGATTCACCCTCCAGACTTCACCTTCTCCTTCTCCTTCTTCTACTTCTTCTGATTCACCCTCCAGACTTCACCATCTCCTTCTCTTTCTTCTGCTTCTTCTGATTCACCCTCCAGACTTCACCTTCTCCTTCTCCTTCTTCTGATTCTTCTGATTCACCCTCCAGACTTCACCTTCTCCTTCTCCTTCTTCTGCTTCTTCTGATTCACCTTCCTGACTTCACCTTCTCCTTCTCCTTCTTCTACTTCTTCTGATTCACCCTCCTGACTTCACCTTCTCCTTCTCCTTCTTCTACTTCTTCTGCTTCACCCTCCAGACTTCACCTTCTCCTTCTCCTTCTTCTACTTCTTCTGATTCAACCTCCAGACTTCACCTTCTCCTTCTCCTTCTTCTACTTCTTCTGATTCTCCCTCCAGACTTCACCTTCTCCTTCTACTTCTTCTGCTTCTTCTGATTCACCCTCCAGACTTCACCTTCTCCTTCTCCTTCTTCTGCTTCTTCTGATTCACCCTCCAGACTTCACCTTCTCCTTCTCCTTCTTCTACTTCTTCTGATTCACCCTCCAGACTTCACCTTCTCCATCTCCTTCTTCTGCTTCTTCTGATTCACCCTCCAGACTTCACCTTCTCCTTCTCCTTCGTCTACTTCTTCTGATTCACCCTCCAGATTACACCTTCTCCTTCTCCTTCTTCTACTTCTTCTGATTCACCCTCCAGACTTCACCTTCTCCTTCTCCTTCTTCTGTTTCTTCTGATACACCGTCCAGACTTCACCTTCTCCTTCTCCTTCTTCTACTACTTCTGATTCACCCTCCAGACTTCACCTTCTCCTTCTCCTTCTTCTACTTCTTCTGATTCACCCTCCAGACTTCATCTTCTCCTTCTCCTTCTTCTGCTTCTTCTGATTCACCCTCCAGACTTCACCTTCTCATTCTCCTTCTTCTGCTTCTTCTGATTCACCCTCCAGACTTCACCTTCTCCTTCTCCTTCTTCTACTTCTTCTGATTCACCCTCCAGACTTCACCTTCTCCTTCTCCTTCTTCCACTTCTTCTGATTCACCCTCCAGTCTTCACCTTCTCCTTCTCCTTCTTCTGTTTCTTCTGCTTCACCCTCCAGACTTCACCTTCTCCTTCTCTTTCTTCTGCTTCTTCTGATTCACCCTCCAGACTTCACCTTCTCCTTCTCCTTCTTCTGATTCTTCTGATTCACCCTCCAGACTTCACCTTCTCCTTCTCCTTCTTCTGCTTCTTCTGATTCACCATCCTGACTTCACCTTCTCCTTCTCCTTCTTCTACTTCTTCTGATTCACCCTCCTGACTTCACCTTCTCCTTCTCCTTCTTCTACTTCTTCTGCTTCACCCTCCAGACTTCACCTTCTCCTTCTCCTTCTTCTACTTCTTCTGATTCACCCTCCAGACTTCATCTTCTCCTTCTCCTTCTTCTGCTTCTTCTGTTTCACCCTCCAGACTTCACCTTCTCCTTCTCCTTATTCTGCTTCTTCTGATTTACCCTCCAGACTTCACCTTCTCCTTCTCCTTATTCTGCTTCTTCTGATTCACCCTCCAGACTTCACCTTCTCCTTCTCCTTCTTCTGCTTCTTCTGATTCACCCTCCTGACTTCACCTTCTCCTTCTCCTTCTTCTACTTCTTCTGATTCACCCTCCTGACTTCACCTTCTCCTTCTCCTTCTTCTACTTCTTCTGCTTCACCCTCCAGACATCACCTTCTCCTTCTCCGTCTTCTACTTCTTCTGATTCACCCTCCAGACTTCACCTTCTCCTTCTCCTTCTTCTGCTTCTTCTGATTCACCCTCCATACTTCACCTTCACTTCTCCTTATTCTGCTTCTTCTGATTCACCCTCCAGACTTCACCTTCTCCTTCTCCTTCTTCTGCTTCTTCTGATTCACCCTCCAGACTTCACCTTCTCCTTCTCCTTCTTCTGCTTCTTCTGATTCACCCTCCAGACTTCACCTTCTCCTCCTCCTTCTTCTACTTCTTCTGATTCACCCTCCAGACTTCACCTTCTCCTTCTCCTTCTTCCACTTCTTATGATTCACCCTCCAGTCTTCACCTTCTCCTTCTCCTTCTTCTGTTTCTTCTGCTTCACCCTCCAGACTTCACCTTCTCCTTCTCTTTCTTCTGCTTCTTCTGATTCACCCTCCAGACTTCACCTTCTCCTTCTCCTTCTTCTGATTCTTCTGATTCACCCTCCAGACTTCACCTTCTCCTTCTCCTTCTTCTGCTTCTTCTGATTCACCCTCCTGACTTTAACTTCTCCTTCTCCTTCTTCTACTTCTTCTGATTCACCCTCCTGACTTCACCTTCTCCTTCTCCTTCTTCTACTTCTTCTGCTTCACCCGCCAGACTTCACCTTCTCCTTCTCCTTCTTCTACTTCTTCTGATTCACCCTCCAGACTTCATCTTCTCCTTCTCCTTCTTCTGCTTCTTCTGTTTCACCCTCCAGACTTCACCTTCTCCTTCTCCTTATTCTGCTTCTTCTGATTCACCCTCCAGACTTCACCTTCTCCTTCTCCTTATTCTGCTTCTTCTGATTCACCCTCCAGACTTCACCTTCTCCTTCTCCTTCTTCTGCTTCTTCTGATTCACCCTCCTGACTTCACCTTCTCCTTCTCCTTCTTCTGCTTCTTCTGTTTCACCCTCCAGACTTCACCTTCTCCTTCTCCTTCTTCTACTTCTTCTGATTCACCCTCCAGACCTCACCTTCTCCTTCTCCTTCTTCTACTTCTTCTGATTCACCCTCCAGATTTCATCTTCTCCTTCTCCTTCTTCTACTTCTTCTGCTTCATCCCCCTGACATCACCTGCTCCTTCTCCTTCTTCTGCTTCTTCTGATTCACCCTCCTAACTTCACCTTCTCCTTCTCCTTCTTCTGCTTCTTCTGATTCACCCTCCTGACTTCACCTTCTCCTTCTTCTGCTTCTTCTGATTCACCCTCCAGACTTCACCTTCTCCTTCTCTTTCTTCTGCTTCTTCTGATTCACCCACCAGACTTCACCTTCTCCTTCTCCTTCTTCTGATTCTTCTGATTCACCCTCCAGACTTCACCTTCTGCTTCTCCTTCTTCTGCTTCTTCTGATTCACCCTCCTGACTTCACCTTCTCCTTCTCCTTCTTCTACTTCTTCTGATTCACCCTCCAGACTTGAGCTTCTCCTTCTCCTTCTTCTACTTATTCTGATTCACCCTCCAGACTTCACCTTCTCCTTCTCCTTCTTCTGCTTCTTCTGCTTCACCGTCCTGACTTCACCTTCTCCTTCTCCTTCTTCTACTTCTTCTGCTTCATCCCGCTGACATCACCTGCTCCTTCTCCTTCTTCTGCTTCTTCTGATTCACCCTCCTAACTTCACCTTCTCCTTCTCCTTCTTCTGCTTCTTCTGATTCACCCTCCTGACTTCACCTTCTCCTTCTCCTTCTTCTGCTTCTTCTGATTCACCCTCCAGACTTCACCTTCTCCTTCTCCTTCTTCTGCTTCTTCTGATTCACCCTCCAGACTTCACCTTCTCCTTCTCCTTCTTCTGATTCTTCTGATTCACCCTCCAGACTTCACCTTCTCCTTCTCCTTCTTCTGCTTCTTCTGATTCACCCTCCTGACTTCACCTTCTCCTTCTCCTTCTTCTACTTCTTCTGCTTCACCCTCCAGACTTCACCTTCTCCTTCTCCTTCTTCTGCTTCTTCTGATTCACCCTCCAGACTTCTCCTTCTCCTTCTCCTTCGTCTACTTCTTCTGATTCACCCTCCAGACTACACCTTCTCCTTCTCCTTCTTCTACTTCTTCTGATTCACCCTCCAGACTTCACCTTCTCCTTCTCCTTCTTCTGTTTCTTCTGATTCACCGTCCAGACTTCACCTTCTCCTTCTCCTTCTTCTACTACTTCTGATTCACCCTCCAGACTTCACCTTCTCCTTCTCCTTCTTCTACTTCTTCTGATTCACCCTCCAGACTTCATCTTCTCCTTCTCCTTCTTCTGCTTCTTTTGATTCACCCTCCAGACTTCACCTTCTCCTTCTCCTTCTTCTGCTTCTTCTGATTCACCCTCCAGACTTCACCTTCTCCTTCTCCTTCTTCTACTTCTTCTGATTCACCCTCCAGACTTCACCTTCTCCTTCTCCTTCTTCTACTTCTTCTGATTCACCCTCCAGTCTTCACCTTCTCCTTCTCCTTCTTCTGTTTCTTCTGCTTCACCCTCCAGACTTCACCTTCTCCTTCTCTTTCTTCTGCTTCGTCTGAATCACCCTCCAGACTTCACCTTCTCCTTCTCCTTCTTCTGATTCTTCTGATTCACCCTCCAGACTTCACCTTCTCCTTCTCCTTCTTCTGCTTCTTCTGATTCACCCTCCTGACTTCACCTTCTCCTTCTCCTTCTTCTACTTCTTCTGCTTCACCCTCCAGACTTCACCTTCTCCTTCTCCTTCTTCTACTTCTTCTGATTCACCCTCCAGACTTCATCTTCTCCTTCTCCTTCTTCTGCTTCTTCTGATTCACCCTCCAGACTTCACCTTCTCCTTCTCCTTATTCTGCTTCTTCTGATTCACCCTTCAGACTTCACCTTCTCCTTCTCATTATTCTTCTTCTTCTGATTCACCCTCCAGACTTCACCTTCTCCTTCTCCTTCCTCTGCTTCTTCTGATTCACCCTCCAGACTTCACCTTCTCCTTCTCCTTCTTCTGATTCTTCTGATTCCCCCTCCAGACTTCACCTTCTCCTTCTCCTTCTTCTGCTTCTTCTGATTCACCCTCCTGACTTCACCTTCTCCTTCTCCTTCTTCTACTTCTTCTGATTCACCCTCCTGACTTCACCTTCTCCTTCTCCTTCTTCTACTTCTTCTGCTTCACCCTCCAGACTTCACCTTCTCCTTCTCCTACTTCTACTTCTTCTGATTCATCCTCCAGACTTCACCTTCTCCTTCTCCTTCTTCTGCTTCTTCTGATTCACCCTCCAGACTTCACCTTCTCCTTCTCCTTATTCTGCTTCTTCTGATTCACCCTCCAGACTTCACCTTCTCCTTGTCCTTCTTCTGCTTCTTCTGATTCACACTCCAGACTTCACCTTCTCCTTCACCTTCTTCTACTTCTTCTGATTCACCCTCCAGACTTCACCTTCTCCTTCTCTTTCTTCTGCTTCTTCTGATTCACCCTATTAACTTCACCTTCTCCTTCTCCTTCTTCTGCTTCTTCTGATTCACCCTCCTGACTTCACCTTCTCCTTCTCCTTCTTCTGCTTCTTCTGATTCACCCTCCAGACTTCACCTTCTCCTTCTCTTTCTTCTGCTTCTTCTGATTCACTCACCAGACTTCACCTTCTCCTTCTCCTTCTTCTGATTCTTCTGATTCACCCTCCAGACTTCACCTTCTGCTTCTCCTTCTTCTGCTTCTTCTGATTCACCCTCCTGACTTCACCTTCTCCTTCTCCTTCTTCTACTTCTTCTGATTCACCCTCCAGACTTGACCTTCTCCTTCTCCTTCTTCTACTTATTCTGATTCACCCTCCAGACTTCACCTTCTCCTTTTCCTTCTTCTGCTTCTTCTGCTTCACCGTCCTGACTTCACCTTCTCCTTCTCCTTCTTCTACTTCTTCTGCTTCATCCCGCTGACATCACCTGCTCCTTCTCCTTCTTCTGCTTCTTCTGATTCACCCTCCTAACTTCACCTTCTCCTTCTCCTTCTTCTGCTTCTTCTGATTCACCCTCCTGACTTCACCTTCTCCTTCTCCTTCTTCTGCTTCTTCTGATTCACCCTCCAGACTTCACCTTCTCCTTCTCCTTCTTCTGCTTCTTCTGATTCACCCTCCAGACTTCACCTTCTCCTTCTCCTTCTTCTGATTCTTCTGATTCACCCTCCAGACTTCACCTTCTCCTTCTCCTTCTTCTGCTTCTTCTGATTCACCCTCCTGACTTCACCTTCTCCTTCTCCTTCTTCTACTTCTTCTGCTTCACCCTCCAGACTTCACCTTCTCCTTCTCCTTCTTCTGCTTCTTCTGATTCACCCTCCAGACTTCTCCTTCTCCTTCTCCTTCGTCTACTTCTTCTGATTCACCCTCCAGACTACACCTTCTCCTTCTCCTTCTTCTACTTCTTCTGATTCACCCTCCAGACTTCACCTTCTCCTTCTCCTTCTTCTACTTCTTCTGATTCACCCTCCAGTCTTCACCTTCTCCTTCTCCTTCTTCTGTTTCTTCTGCTTCACCCTCCAGACTTCACCTTCTCCTTCTCTTTCTTCTGCTTCGTCTGAATCACCCTCCAGACTTCACCTTCTCCTTCTCCTTCTTCTGATTCTTCTGATTCACCCTCCAGACTTCACCTTCTCCTTCTCCTTCTTCTGCTTCTTCTGATTCACCCTCCTGACTTCACCTTCTCCTTCTCCTTCTTCTACTTCTTCTGCTTCACCCTCCAGACTTCACCTTCTCCTTCTCCTTCTTCTACTTCTTCTGATTCACCCTCCAGACTTCATCTTCTCCTTCTCCTTCTTCTGCTTCTTCTGATTCACCCTCCAGACTTCACCTTCTCCTTCTCCTTATTCTGCTTCTTCTGATTCACCCTTCAGACTTCACCTTCTCCTTCTCCTTATTCTTCTTCTTCTGATTCACCCTCCAGACTTCACCTTCTCCTTCTCCTTCCTCTGCTTCTTCTGATTCACCCTCCAGACTTCACCTTCTCCTTCTCCTTCTTCTGATTCTTCTGATTCCCCCTCCAGACTTCACCTTCTCCTTCTCCTTCTTCTGCTTCTTCTGATTCACCCTCCTGACTTCACCTTCTCCTTCTCCTTCTTCTACTTCTTCTGATTCACCCTCCTGACTTCACCTTCTCCTTCTCCTTCTTCTACTTCTTCTGCTTCACCCTCCAGACTTCACCTTCTCCTTCTCCTTCTTCTACTTCTTCTGATTCACCCTCCAGACTTCACCTTCTCCTTCTCCTTCTTCTGCTTCTTCTGATTCACCCTCCAGACTTCACCTTCTCCTTCTCCTTATTCTGCTTCTTCTGATTCACCCTCCAGACTTCACCTTCTCCTTGTCCTTCTTCTGCTTCTTCTGATTCACACTCCAGACTTCACCTTCTCCTTCACCTTCTTCTACTTCTTCTGATTCACCCTCCAGACTTCACCTTCTCCTTCTCTTTCTTCTGCTTCTTCTGATTCACCCTCCAGACTTCACCTTCTCCTTCTCCTTCTTCTGATTCTTCTGATTCACCCTCCAGACTTCACCTTCTTCTTCTCCTTCTTCTGCTTCTTCTGATTCACCCTCCTGACTTCACCTTCTCCGTCTCCTTCTTCTACTTCTTCTGATTCACCCTCCTGACTTCACCTTCTCCTTCTCCTTCTTCTACTTCTTCTGCTTCACCCTCCAGACTTCACCTTCTCCTTCTCCTTTTTCTACTTCTTCTGATTCACCCTCCAGACTTGACCTTCTCCTTCTCCTTCTTCTGCTTCTTCTGATTCACCCTCCAGACTTCACCTTCTCCTTCTCCTTCTTCTACTTCTTCTGCTTCATCCCCCTGACATCACCTGCTCCTTCTCCTTCTTCTGCTTCTTCTGATTCACCCTCCTAACTTCACCTTCTCCTTCTCCTTCTTCTGCTTCTTCTGATTCACCCTCCTGACTTCACCTTCTCCTTCTCCTTCTTCTGCTTCTTCTGATTCACCCTCCAGACTTCACCTTCTCCTTCTCCTTCTTCTGCTTCTTCTGATTCACCCTCCAGACTTCACCTTCTCCTTCTCCTTCTTCTGCTTCTTCTGATTCACCCTCCAGACATCACCTTCTCCTTCTCCTTCTTCTACTTCTTCTGATTCACCCTCCAGACTTCATCTTCTCCTTCTCCTTCTTCTGCTTCTTCTGATTCACCCTCCAGACTTCACCTTCTCCTTCTCCTTCTTCTGCTTCTTCTGATTCACCCTCCAGACATCACCTTCTCCTTCTCCTTCTTCTACTTCTTCTGATTCACCCTCTAGACTTCACCTTCTCCTTCTCCTTCTTCTACTTCTTCTGATTCACCCTCCAGTCTTCACCTTCTCCTTCTCCTTCTTCTGTTTCTTCTGCTTCACCCTCCAGACTTCACCTTCTCCTTCTCTTTCTTCTGCTTCTTCTGAATCACCCTCCAGACTTCACCTTCTCCTTCTCCTTCTTCTGATTCTTCTGATTCACCCTCCAGACTTCACCTTCTCCTTCTCCTTCTTCTGCTTCTTCTGATTCACCCTCCTGACTTCACCTTCTCCTTCTCCTTCTTCTACTTCTTCTGATTCACCCTCCTGACTTCACCTTCTCCTTCTCCTTCTTCTACTTCTTCTGCTTCACCCTCCAGACTTCACCTTCTCCTTCTCCTTCTTCTACTTCTTCTGATTCACCCTTCAGACTTCACCTTCTTCTTCTCCTTTTTCTGCTTCTTCTGATTCACCCTCCAGACTTCACCTTCTCCTTCTCCTTCTTCTGCTTCTTCTGATTCACCCTCCAGACTTCACCTTCTCCTTCTCCTTCTTCTGCTTCTTCTGATTCACCCTCCAGACTTCACCTTCTCCTTCTCCTTCGTCTACTTCTTCTGATTCACCCTCCAGACAACACCTTCTCCTTCTCCTTCTTCTACTTCTTCTGATTCACCCTCCAGACTTCACCTTCTCCTTCCCCTTCTTCTGCTTCTTCTGATTCACCCTCCTGACTTCACCTTCTCCTTCTCCTTCTTCTACCTCTTCTGATTCACCCTCCTGACTTCACCTTCTCCTTCTCCTTCTTCTACTTCTTCTGCTTCACCCTCCAGACTTCACCTTCTCCTTCTCCTTCTTCTACTTCTTCTGATTCACCCTCCAGACTTGACCTTCTCCTTCTCCTTCTTCTACTTATTCTGATTCACCCTCCAGACTTCACATTCTCCTTCTCCTTCTTCTGCTTCTTCTGCTTCACCGTCCTGACTTCACCTTCTCCTTCTCCTTCTTCTACTTCTTCTGCTTCATCCCGCTGGCATCACCTGCTCCTTCTCCTTCTTCTGCTTCTTCTGATTCACCCTCCTAACTTCACCTTCTCCTTCTCCTTCTTCTGCTTCTTCTGATTCACCCTCCTGACTTCACCTTCTCCTTCTCCTTCTTCTGCTTCTTCTGATTCACCCTCCAGACTTCACCTTCTCCTTCTCCTTCTTCTACTTCTTCTGATTCACCCTCCAGACTTCACCTTCTCCTTCTCTTTCTTCTGCTTCTTCTGATTCACCCTCCAGACTTCACCTTCTCCTTCTCCTTCTTCTACTTCTTCTGATTCACCCTCCAGACTTCATCTTCTCCTTCTCCTTCTTCTGCTTCTTCTGATTCACCCTCCAGACTTCACCTTCTCCTTCTCCTTCTTCTGCTTCTTCTGATTCACCCTCCAGACTTCACCTTCTCCTCCTCCTTCTTCTACTTCTTCTGATTCACCCTCCAGACTTCACCTTCTCCTTCTCCTTCTTCCACTTCTTCTGATTCACCCTCCAGTCTTCACCTTCTCCTTCTCCTTCTTCTGTTTCTTCTGCTTCACCCTCCAGACTTCACCTTCTCCTTCTCTTTCTTCTGCTTCTTCTGATTCACCCTCCAGACTTCACCTTCTCCTTCTCCTTCTTCTGATTCTTCTGATTCACCCTCCAGACTTCACCTTCTCCTTCTCCTTCTTCTGCTTCTTCTGATTCACCCTCCTGACTTCACCTTCTCCTTCTCCTTCTTCTACTTCTTCTGATTCACCCTCCTGACTTCACCTTCTCCTTCTCCTTCTTCTACTTCTTCTGCTTCACCCGCCAGACTTCACCTTCTCCTTCTCCTTCTTCTACTTCTTCTGATTCACCCTCCAGACTTCATCTTCTCCTTCTCCTTCTTCTGCTTCTTCTGATTCACCCTCCAGACTTCACCTTCTCCTTCTCCTTATTCTGCTTCTTCTGATTCACCCTCCAGACTTCACCTTCTCCTTCTCCTTATTCTGCTTCTTCTGATTCACCCTCCAGACTTCACCTTCTCCTTCTCCTTCTTCTGCTTCTTCTGTTTCACCCTCCAGACTTCACCTTCTCCTTCTCCTTCTTCTACTTCTTCTGATTCACCCTCCAGACCTCACCTTCTCCTTCTCCTTCTACTTCTTCTGATTCACCCTCCAGATTTCATCTTCTCCTTCTCCTTCTTCTACTTCTTCTGCTTCATCCCCCTGACATCACCTGCTCCTTCTCCTTCTTCTGCTTCTTCTGATTCACCCTCCTAACTTCACCTTCTCCTTCTCCTTCTTCTGCTTCTTCTGATTCACCCTCCTGACTTCACCTTCTCCTTCTCCTTCTTCTGCTTCTTCTGATTCACCCTCCAGACTTCACCTTCTCCTTCTCTTTCTTCTGCTTCTTCTGATTCACCCACCAGACTTCACCTTCTCCTTCTCCTTCTTCTGATTCTTCTGATTCACCCTCCAGACTTCACCTTCTGCTTCTCCTTCTTCTGCTTCTTCTGATTCACCCTCCTGACTTCTCCTTCTCCTTCTTCTACTTCTTCTGATTCACCCTCCAGACTTGACCTTCTCCTTCTCCTTCTTCTACTTATTCTGATTCACCCTCCAGACTTCGCCTTCTCCTTCTCCTTCTTCTGCTTCTTCTGCTTCACCGTCCTGACTTCACCTTCTCCTTCTCCTTCTTCTACTTCTTCTGCTTCATCCCGCTGACATCACCTGCTCCTTCTCCTTCTTCTGCTTCTTCTGATTCACCCTCCTAACTTCACATTCTCCTTTACCTTCTTCTGCTTCTTCTGATTCACCCTCCTGACTTCACCTTCTCCTTCTCCTTCTTCTGCTTCTTCTGATTCACCCTCCAGACTTCACCTTCTCCTTCTCCTTCTTCTGCTTCTTCTGATTCACCCTCCAGACTACACCTTCTCCTTCTCCTTCTTCTGATTCTTCTGATTCACCCTCCAGACTTCACCTTCTCCTTCTCCTTCTTCTGCTTCTTCTGATTCACCCTCCTGACT
Organism: Somniosus microcephalus; assembly: GCF_052327205.1. Lineage (NCBI taxonomy): Eukaryota > Metazoa > Chordata > Chondrichthyes > Squaliformes > Somniosidae > Somniosus > Somniosus microcephalus. Next base: position 1,149,959 of record NW_028225218.1, read on the forward strand.
TCACCTTCTCCTTCTCCTTCTTCTACTTCTTCTGCTTCACCCTCCAGACTTCACCTTCTCCTTCTCCTTCTTCTGCTTCTTCTGATTCACCCTCCAGACTTCTCCTTCTCCTTCTCCTTCGTCTACTTCTTCTGATTCACCCTCCAGACTACACCTTCTCCTTCTCCTTCTTCTACTTCTTCTGATTCACCCTCCAGACTTCACCTTCTCCTTCTCCTTCTTCTGTTTCTTCTGATTCACCGTCCAGACTTCACCTTCTCCTTCTCCTTCTTCTACTACTTCTGATTCACCCTCCAGAGTTCACCTTCTCCTTCTCCTTCTTCTACTTCTTCTGATTCACCCTCCAGACTTCAACTTCTCCTTCTCCTTCTTCTGCTTCTTCTGATTCACCCTCCAGACTTCACCTTCTCCTTCTCCTTCTTCTGCTTCTTCTGATTCACCCTCCAGACTTCACCTTCTCCTTCTCCTTCTTCTACTTCTTCTGATTCACCCTCCAGACTTCACCTTCTCCTTCTCCTTCTTCTACTTCTTCTGATTCACCCTCCAGTCTTCACCTTCTCCTTCTCCTTCTTCTGTTTCTTCTGCTTCACCCTCCAGACTTCACCTTCTCCTTCTCTTTCTTCTGCTTCGTCTGAATCACCCTCCAGACTTCACCTTCTCCTTCTCCTTCTTCTGATTCTTCTGATTCACCCTCCAGACTTCACCTTCTCCTTCTCCTTCTTCTGCTTCTTCTGATTCACCCTCCTGACTTCACCTTCTCCTTCTCCTTCTTCTACTTCTTCTGCTTCACCCTCCAGACTTCACCTTCTCCTTCTCCTTCTTCTACTTCTTCTGATTCACCCTCCAGACTTCATCTTCTCCTTCTCCTTCTTCTGCTTCTTCTGATTCACCCTCCAGACTTCACCTTCTCCTTCTCCTTATTCTGCTACTTCTGATTCACCCTTCAGACTTCACCTTCTCCTTCTCCTTATTCTTCTTCTTCAGATTCACCCTCCAGACTTCACCTTCTCCTTCTCCTTCCTCTGCTTCTTCTGATTCACCCTCCAGACTTCACCTTCTCCTTCTCCTTCTTCTGATACTTCTGATTCACCCTCCAGACTTCACCTTCTCCTTCTCCTTCTTCTGCTTCTTCTGATTCACCCTCCTGACTTCACCTTCTCCTTCTCCTTCTTCTACTTCTTCTGATTCACCCTCCTGACTTCACCTTTTCCTTCTCCTTCTTCTACTTCTTCTGCTTCACCCTCCAGACTTCACCTTCTCCTTCTCCTTCTTCTACTTCTTCTGATTCACCCTCCAGACTTCACCTTCTCCTTCTCCTTCTTCTGCTTCTTCTGATTCACCCTCCAGACTTCACCTTCTCCTTCTCCTTATTCTGCTTCTTCTGATTCACCCTCCAGACTTCACCTTCTCCTTGTCCTTCTTCTGCTTCTTCTGATTCACACTCCAGACTTCACCTTCTCCTTCACCTTCTTCTACTTCTGCTGATTCACCCTCCAGACTTCACCTTCTCCTTCTCTTTCTTCTGCTTCTTCTGATTCACCCTCCAGACTTCACCTTCTCCTTCTCCTTCTTCTGATTCTTCTGATTCACCCTCCAGACTTCACCTTCTTCTTCTCCTTCTTCTGCTTCTTCTGATTCACCCTCCTGACTTCACCTTCTCCTTCTCCTTCTTCTACTTCTTCTGATTCACCCTCCTGACTTCACCTTCTCCTTCTCCTTCTTCTACTTCTTCTGCTTCACCCTCCAGACTTCACCTTCTCCTTCTCCTTTTTCTACTTCTTCTGATTCACCCTCCAGACTTGACCTTCTCCTTCTCCTTCTTCTGCTTCTTCTGATTCACCCTCCAGACTTCACCTTCTCCTTCTCCTTCTTCTACTTCTTCTGCTTCATCCCCCTGACATCACCTGCTCCTTCTCCTTCTTCTGCTTCTTCTGATTCACCCTCCTAACTTCACCTTCTCCTTCTCCTTCTTCTGCTTCTTCTGATTCACCCTCCTGACTTCACCTTCTCCTTCTCCTTCTTCTGCTTCTTCTGATTCACCCTCCAGACTTCACCTTCTCCTTCTCCTTCTTCTGCTTCTTCTGATTCACCCTCCAGACTTCACCTTCTCCTTCTCCTTCTTCTGCTTCTTCTGATTCACCCTCCAGACCTCACCTTCTCCTTCTCCTTCTTCTACTTCTTCTGATTCACCCTCCAGACTTCATCTTCTCCTTCTCCTTCTTCTGCTTCTTCTGATTCACCCTCCAGACTTCACCTTCTCCTTCTCCTTCTTCTGCTTCTTCTGATTCACCCTCCAGACATCACCTTCTCCTTCTCCTTCTTCTACTTCTTCTGATTCACCCTCCAGACTTCACCTTCTCCTTCTCCTTCTTCTACTTCTTCTGATTCACCCTCCAGTCTTCACCTTCTCCTTCTCCTTCTTCTGTTTCTTCTGCTTCACCCTCCAGACTTCACCTTCTCCTTCTCTTTCTTCTGCTTCTTCTGAATCACCCTCCAGACTTCACCTTCTCCTTCTCCTTCTTCTGATTCTTCTGATTCACCCTCCAGACTTCACCTTCTCCTTCTCCTTCTTCTGCTTCTTCTGATTCACCCTCCTGACTTCACCTTCTCCTTCTCCTTCTTCTACTTCTTCTGATTCACCCTCCTGACTTTACCTTCTCCTTCTCCTTCTTCTACTTCTTCTGCTTCACCCTCCACACTTCACCTTCTCCTTCTCCTTCTTCTACTTCTTCTGCTTCACCCTTCAGACTTCACCTTCTTCTTCTCCTTTTTCTGCTTCTTCTGATTCACCCTCCAGACTTCACCTTCTCCTTCTCCTTCTTCTGCTTCTTCTGATTCACCCTCCAGACTTCACCTTCACCTTCTCCTTCTTCTGCTTCTTCTGATTCACCCTCCAGACTTCACCTTCTCCTTCTCCTTCGTCTACTTCTTCTGATTCACCCTCCAGACAACACCTTCTCCTTCTCCTTCTTCTACTTCTTCTGATTCACCCTCCAGACTTCACCTTCTCCTTCCCCTTCTTCTGCTTCTTCTGATTCACCCTCCTGACTTCACCTTCTCCTTCTCCTTCTTCTACTTCTTCTGATTCACCCTCCTGACTTCACCTTCTCCTTCTCCTTCTTCTACTTCTTCTGCTTCACCCTCCAGACTTCACCTTCTCCTTCTCCTTCTTCTACTTCTTCTGATTCACCCTCCAGACTTGACCTTCTCCTTCTCCTTCTTCTACTTATTCTGATTCACCCTCCAGACTTCACATTCTCCTTCTCCTTCTTCTGCTTCTTCTGCTTCACCGTCCTGACTTCACCTTCTCCTTCTCCTTCTTCTACTTCTTCTGCTTCATCCCGCTGGCATCACCTGCCCCTTCTCCTTCTTCTGCTTCTTCTGATTCACCCTCCTAACTTCACCTTCTCCTTCTCCTTCTTCTGCTTCTTCTGATTCACCCTCCTGACTTCACCTTCTCCTTCTCCTTCTTCTGCTTCTTCTGATTCACCCTCCAGACTTCACCTTCTCCTTCTCCTTCTTCGGCTTCTTCTGATTCACCCTCCAGACTTCACCTTCTCCTTCTCCTTCTTCTGATTCTTCTGATTCACCCTCCAGACTTCACCTACTCCTTCTCCTTCTTCTGCTTCTTCTGATTCACCCTCCTGACTTCACCTTCTCCTTCTCCTTCTTCTACTTCTTCTGATTCACCCTCCTGACTTCACCTTCTCCTTCTCCTTCTTCTACTTCTTCTGCTTCACCCTCCAGACTTCACCTTCTCCTTCTCCTTCTTCTGCTTCTTCTGTTTCACCCTCCAGACTTCTCCTTCTCCTTCTCCTTCTTCTGCTTCTTCTGATTCACCCTCCAGACTTCACCTTCTCCTTCTCCTTCTTCTACTTCTTCTGATTCACCCTCCAGACTTCACCTTCTCCTTCTCCTTCTTCTACTTCTCCTGATTCACCCTCCAGTCTTCACCTTCTCCTTCTCCTTCTTCTGTTTCTTCTGCTTCACCCTCCAGACTTCACCTTCTCCTTCTCTTTCTTCTGCTTCTTCTGATTCACCCTCCAGACTTCAACTTCTACTTCTCCTTCTTCTGATTCTTCTGATTCACCCTCCAGACTTCACCTTCTCCTTCTCCTTCTTCTGCTTCTTCTGATTCACCCTCCTGACTTCACCTTCTCCTTCTTCTTCTTCTACTTCTTCTGATTCACCCTCCTGACTTCACCTTCTCCTTCTCCTTCTTCTACTTCTTCTGCTTCACCCTCCAGACTTCACCTACTCCTTCTCCTTCTTCTACTTCTTCTGATTCACCCTCCAGACTTCATCTTCTCCATCTCCTTCTTCTGCTTCTTCTGATTCACCCTCCAGACTTCACCTTCTCCTTCTCCTTATTCTGCTTCTTCTGATTCACCCTCCAGACTTCACCTTCTCCTTCTCCTTATTCTGCTTCTTCTGATTCACCCTCCAGACTTCACCTTCTCCTTCTCCTTCCTCTGCTTCTTCTGATTCACCCTCCAGACTTCACCTTCTCCTTCTCCTTCTTCTGATTCTTCTGATTCACCCTCCAGACTTCACCTTCTCCTTCTCCTTCTTCTGCTTCTTCTGATTCACCCTCCTGACTTCACCTTCTCCTTCTCCTTCTTCTACTTCTTCTGATTCACCCTCCTGACTTCACCTTCTCCTTCTCCTTCTTCTACTTCTTCTGCTTCACCCTCCAGACTTCACCTTCTCCTTCTCCTTCTTCTACTTCTTCTGATTCACCCTCCAGACTTCACCTTCTCCTTCTCCTTCTTCTGCTTCTTCTGATTCACCCTCCAGACTTCACCTTCTCCTTCTCCTTATTCTGCTTCTTCTGATTCACCCTCTAGACTTCACCTTCTCCTTCTCCTTCTTCTACTTCTTCTGATTCACCCTCCTGACTTCACCTTCTCCTTCTCCTTCTTCTACTTCTTCTGCTTCACCCTCCAGACTTCACCTTCTCCTTCTCCTTCTTCTACTTCTTCTGATTCACCCTCCAGACTTCACCTTCTCCTTCTCCTTCTTCTGCTTCTTCTGATTCACCCTCCAGACTTCACCTTCTCCTTCTCCTTATTCTGCTTCTTCTGATTCACCCTCTAGACTTCACCTTCTCCTTCTCCTTCTTCTGCTTCTTCTGATTCACACTCCAGACTTCACCTTCTCCTTCTCCTTCTTCTACTTCTTCTGATTCACCCTCCAGACTTCACCTTCTCCTTCTCTTTCTTCTGCTTCTTCTGATTCACCCTCCAGACTTCACCTTCTCCTTCTCCTTCTTCTGATTCTTCTGATTCACCCTCCAGACTTCACCTTCTCCTTCTCCTTCTTCTGCTTCTTCTGATTCACCCTCCTGACTTCACCTTCTCCTTCTCCTTCTTCTACTTCTTCTGCTTCACCCTCCAGACTTCACCTTCTCCTTCTCCTTATTCTACTTCTTCTGATTCACCCTCCAGACTTGACCTTCTCCTTCTCCTTCTTCTACTTCTTCTGATTCATCCTCCAGACTTCACCTTCTCCTTCTCCTTCTTCTGCTTCTTCTGCTTCACCGTCCTGACTTCACCTTCTCCTTCTCCTTCTTCGACTTCTTCTGCTTCATCCCCCTGACATCACCTGCTCCTTCTCCTTCTTCTGCTTCTTCTGATTCACCCTCCTAACTTCACCTTCTCCTTCTCCTTCTTCTGCTTCTTCTGATTCACCCTCCTGACTTCTCCTTCTCCTTCTCCTTCTTCTGCTTCTTCTGATTCACCCTCCAGACTTCACCTTCTCCTTCTCCTTCTTCTGCTTCTTCTGATTCACCCTCCAGACTTCACCTTCTCCTTCTCCTTATTCTGCTTCTTCTGATTCACCCTCTAGACTTCACCTTCTCCTTCTCCTTCTTCTGCTTCTTCTGATTCACACTCCAGACTTCACCTTCTCCTTCTCCTTCTTCTACTTCTTCTGATTCACCCTCCAGACTTCACCTTCTCCTTCTCTTTCTTCTGCTTCTTCTGATTCACCCTCCAGACTTCACCTTCTCCTTCTCCTTCTTCTGATTCTTCTGATATACCCTCCAGACTTCACCTTCTCCTTCTCCTTCTTCTGCTTCTTCTGATTCACCCTCCTGACTTCACCTTCTCCTTCTCCTTCTTCTACTTCTTCTGATTCACCCTCCTGACTTCACCTTCTCCTTCTCCTTCTTCTACTTCTTCTGCTTCACCCTCCAGACTTCACCTTCTCCTTCTCCTTATTCTACTTCTTCTGATTCACCCTCCAGACTTGACCTTCTCCTTCTCCTTCTTCTACTTCTTCTGATTCATCCTCCAGACTTCACCTTCTCCTTCTCCTTCTTCTGCTTCTTCTGCTTCACCGTCCTGACTTCACCTTCTCCTTCTCCTTCTTCTACTTCTTCTGCTTCATCACCCTGACATCACCTGCTCCTTCTCCTTCTTCTGCTTCTTCTGATTCACCCTCCTAACTTCACCTTCTCCTTCTCCTTCTTCTGCTTCTTCTGATTCACCCTCCTGACTTCTCCTTCTCCTTCTCCTTCTTCTGCTTCTTCTGATTCACCCTCCAGACTTCACCTTCTCCTTCTCTTTCTTCTGCTTCTTCTGATTCACACTCCAGACTTCACCTTCTCCTTCTCCTTCTTCTGATTCTTCTGATTCACCCTCCAGACTTCACCTTCTCCTTCTCCTTCTTCTGCTTCAACTGATTCACCCTCCTGACTTCACCTTCTCCTTCTCCTTCTTCTACTTCTTCTGATTCACCCTCCTGACTTCACCTTCTTCTTCTCCTTCTTCTACTTCTTCTGCTTCACCCTCCAGACTTCACCTTCTCCTTCTCCTTCTTCTACTTCTTCTGATTCACCCTCCAGACTTCACCTTCTCCTTCTCCTTCTTTTGCTTCTTCTGCTTCACACTCCAGACTTCACCTTCTCCTTCTCCTTCTTCTGCTTCTTCTGATTCACCCTCCTTACTTCACCTTCTCCTTCTCCTTCTTCTGCTTCTTCTGATTCACCCTCCTGACTTCACCTTCTCCTTCTCCTTATTCTGCTTCTTCTGTTTCACCCTCCAGACTTCACCTTCTCCTTCTCCTTCTTCTGCTTCTTCTGATTCACCCTCCAGACTTCACCTTCTCCTTCTCCTTCTTCTGCTTCTTCTGATTCACCCTCCAGACTTCACCTTCTCCTTCTTCTACTTCTTCTGATTCACCCTCCAGACTTCACCTTCTCCTTCTCCTTCTTCTGCTTCTTCTGGTTCACCCTCCAGACTTCACCTTCTCCTTCTCCTTCGTCTACTTCTTCTGATTCACCCTCCAGACTACACCTTCTCCTTCTCCTTCTTCTACTTCTTCTGATTCACCCTCCAGACTTCACCTTCTCCTTCTCCTTCTTCTGTTTCTTCTGATTCACCCTCCAGACTTCACCTTCTCCTTCTCCTTCTTCTACTTCTTCTGATTCACCCTCCAGACTTCACCTTCTCCTTCTCCTTCTTCTATTTCTTCTGATTCACCCTCCAGACTTCACCTTCTCCTTCTCCTTCTTCTACTTCTTCTGCTTCTCCCTCCAGACTTCACCTTCTCCTTCTCCTTCTTCTGCTTCTTCTGATTCACCCTCCAGACTTCACCTTCTCCTTCTCTTTCTTCTGCTTCTTCTGATTCACCCTCCAGACTTCACCTTCTCCTTCTCCTTCTTCTGATTCTTCTGATTCACCCTCCAGACTTCACCTTCTCCTTCTCCTTCTTCTGCTTCTTCTGATTCACCCTCCTGACTTCACCTTCTCCTTCTCCTTCTTCTACTTCTTCTGATTCACCCTCCTGACTTCACCTTCTCCTTCTCCTTCTTCTACTTCTTCTGCTTCACCCTCCAGACTTCACCTTCTCCTTCTCCTTCTTCTACTTCTTCTGATTCACCCTCCAGACTTCACCTTCTCCTTCTCCTTCTTTTGCTTCTTCTGCTTCACACTCCAGACTTCACCTTCTCCTTCTCCTTCTTCTACTGCTTCTGCTTCACACTCCAGACTTCACCTTCTCCTTCTCCTTCTTCTGCTTCTTCTGATTCACCCTCCTTACTTCACCTTCTCCTTCTCCTTCTTCTGCTTCTTCTGCTTCACTCTCCAGACTTCAGCTTCTTCTTCTCCTTCTTCTGCTTCTTCTGCTTCGCCCTCCAGACTTCAGCTTCTCCTTCTCCTTCTTCTGCTTCTTCTGCTTCGCCCTCCAGACTTCACCTTCTCCTTCTCCTTCTTCTGCTTCTTCTGCTTCACTCTCCTGACTTCACCTTCTCCTTCTCCTTCTTCTACTTCTTCTGATTCACCCTCCAGACTTCACCCTCTCCTTCTCCTTCTTCTGCTTCTTCTGCTTCACCCTCCAGACTTCAACTTCTCCTTCTCCTTCTTCTGCTTCTTCTGCTTCACCGTCCTGACTTCACCTTCTCCTTCTCCTTCTTCTACTTCTTCTGCTTCACCCCCCTGACTTCACCTGCTCCTTCTCCTTCTTCTGCTTCTTCTGATTCACCCTCCTAACTTCATCTTCTCCTTCTCCTTCTTCTGCTTCTTCTGATTCACGCTCCTGACTTCACCTTTTCCTTCTCCTTCTTCTGCTTCTTCTGATTCACCCTCCAGACTTCACCTTCTCCTTCTCCTTCTTCTGCTTCTTCTGATTCACCCTCCAGACTTCACCTTCTCCTTCTCCTTCTTCTGCTTCTTCTGATTCACCCTCCAGACCTCACCTTATCCTTCTCCTTCTTCTACTTCTTCTGATTCACCCTCCAGACTTCATCTTCTCCTTCTCCTTCTTCTGCTTCTTCTGATTCACCCTCCAGACTTCCCCTTCTCCTTCACCTTCTTCTACTTCTTCTGATTCACCCTCCAGACTTCACCTTCTCCTTCTCCTTCTTCTACTTCGTCTGATTCACCCTCCAGACTTCACCTTCTCCTTCTCCTTCTTCTACTTCTTCTGATTCACCCTCCAGTCTTCACCTACTCCTTCTCCTTCTTCTGTTTCTTCTGCTTCACCCTCCAGATTTCACCTTCTCCTTCTCTTTCTTCTGCTTCTTCTGATTCACCCTCCAGACTTCATCTTCTCCTTCTCCTTCTTCTGATTCTTCTGATTCACCCTCCAGACTTCACCTTCTCCTTCTCCTTCTTCTGCTTCTTCTGATTCACCCTCCTGACTTCACCTTCTCCTTCTCCTTCTTCTACTTCTTCTGCTTCACCCTCCAGACTTCACCTTCTCCTTCTCCTTCTTCTACTTCTTCTGATTCACCCTCCAGACTTCACCTTCTCCTTCTCCTTCTTCTGCTTCTTCTGATTCACCCTCCAGACTTCACCTTCTCCTTCTCCTTATTCTGCTTCTTCTGATTCACCCTCCAGACTTCACCTTCTCCTTCTCCTTCTTCTGCTTCTTCTGATTCACCCTCCAGACTTCACCTTCTCCTTCTCCTTCTTCTGTTTCTTCTGATTCACCCTCCAGACTTCACCTTTTCCTTCTCCTTCTTCTGCTTCTTCTGATTCACCCTCCAGACTTGACCTTCTCCTTCTCCTTCTTCTGCTTCTTCTGATTCACCCTCCAGACTTCACCTTCTCCTTCTCCTTCTTCTACTTCTTCTGATTCACCCTCCAGACTTCAAATTCTCCTTCTCTTTCTTCTGCTTCTTCTGATTCTCCCTCCAGACTTCACCTTCTCCTTCTCCTTCTTCTGATTCTTCTGATTCACCCTCCAGACTTCACCTTCTCCTTCTCCTTCTTCTGCTTCTTCTGATTCACCCTCCAGACTTCACCTTCTCCTTCTCCTTCTTCTACTTCTTCTGATTCACCCTCCAGACTTCACCTTCTCCTTCTCCTTCTTCTACTTCTTCTGCTTCTCCCTCCAGACTTCACCTTCTCCTTCTCCTTCTTCTGCTTCTTCTGATTCACCCTCCAGACTTCACCTTCTCCTTCTCCTTCTTCTGATTCTTCTGATTCACCCTCCAGACTTCACCTTCTCCTTCTCCTTCTTCTGCTTCTTACGATTCACCCTCCTGACTTCATCTTCTCCTTCTCCTTCTTCTACTTCTTCTGATTCACCCTCCTGACTTCACCTTCTCCTGCTCCTTCTTCTACTTCTTCTGCTTCACCCTCCAGACTTCACCTTCTCCTTCTCCTTCTTCTACTTCTTCTGATTCACCCTTCAGGCTTCACCTTCTCCTTCTCCTTTTTCTGCTTCTTCTGATTCACCCTCCAGACTTCACCTTCTCCTTCTCCTTATTCTGCTTCTTCTGATTCACCCTCCAGACTTCACCTTCTCCTTCTCCTTCTTCTGCTTCTTCTGATTCACCCTCCAGACTTCACCTTCTGCTTCTCCTTCTTCTGCTTCTTCTGATTCACCCTCCAGACTTCACCTTCTCCTTCTCCTTCGTCTACTTCTTCTGATTCACCCTCCAGACTACACCTTCTCCTTCTCCTTCTTCTACTTCTTCTGATTCACCCTCCAGACTTCACCTTCTCCTTCTCCTTCTTCTGTTTCTTCTGATTCACCGTCCAGACTTCACCTTCTCCTTCTCCTTCTTCTACTACTTCTGATTCACCCTCCAGACTTCACCTTCTCCTTCTCCTTCTTCTACTTCTTCTGATTCACCCTCCAGACTTCATCTTCTCCTTCTCCTTCTTCTGCTTCTTCTGTTTCACCCTCCAGACTTCACCTTCTCCTTCTCCTTCTTCTGCTTCTTCTGATTCACCCCCCAGACTTCACCTTCTCCTTCTCCTTCTTCTACTTCTTCTGATTCACCCTCCAGACTTCACCTTCTCCTTCTCCTTCTTCTACTTCTTCTGATTCACCCTCCAGTCTTCACCTTCTCCTTCTTCTGTTTCTTCTGCTTCACCCTCCAGACTTCACCTTCTCCTTCTCTTTCTTCTGCTTCTTCTGATTCACCCTCCAGACTTCACCTTCAACTTCTCCTTCTTCTGATTCTTCTGATTCACCCTCCAGACTTCACCTTCTCCTTCTCCTTCTTCTGCTTCATCTGATTCACCCTCCTGACTTCACCTTCAACTTCTTCTTCTTCTACTTCTTCTGATTCACCCTCCTGACTTCACCTTCTCCTTCTCCTTCTTCTACTTCTTCTGCTTCACCCTCCAGACTTCACCTTCTCCTTCTCCTTCTTCTACTTCTTCTGATTCACCCTCCAGACTTCATCTTCTCCTTCTCCTTATTCTGCTTCTTCTGATTCACCCTCCAGACTTCAGCTTCTCCTTCTCCTTATTCTGCTTCTTCTGATTCACCCTCCAGACTTCACCTTCTCCTTCTCCTTCCTCTGCTTCTTCTGATTCACCCTCCAGACTTCACCTTCTCCTTCTCCTTCTTCTGATTCTTCTGATTCACCCTCCAGACTTCACCTTCTCCTTCTCCTTCTTCTGCTTCTTCTGATTCACCCTCCTGACTTCACCTTCTCCTTCTTCTACTTCTTCTGATTCACCCTCCTGACTTCACCTTCTCCTTCTCCTTCTTCTACTTCTTCTGCTTCGCCCTCCAGAATTCACCTTCTCCTTCTCCTTCTTCTACTTCTTCTGATTCACCCTCCAGACTTCACCTTCTCCTTCTCCTTCTTCTGCTTCTTCTGATTCACCCTCCAGACTTCACCTTCTCCTTCTCCTTATTCTGCTTCTTCTGATTCACCCTCTAGACTTCACCTTCTCCTTCTCCTTCTTCTGCTTCTTCTGATTCACACTCCAGACTTCACCTTCTCCTTCTCCTTCTTCTACTTCTTCTGATTCACCCTCCAGACTTCACCTTCTCCTTCTCTTTCTTCTGCTTCTTCTGATTCACCCTCCAGACTTCACCTTCTACTTCTCCTTCTTCTGATTCTTCTGATTCACCCTCCAGACTTCACCTTCTCCTTCTCCTTCTTCTGCTTCTTCTGATTCACCCTCCTGACTTCACCTTCTCCTTCTCCTTCTTCTACTTCTTCTGATTCACCCTCCTGACTTCACCTTCTCCTTCTCCTTCTTCTACTTCTACTGCTTCACCCTCCAGACTTCACCTTCTCCTTCTCCTTATTCTACTTCTTCTGATTCACCCTCCAGACTTGACCTTCTCCTTCTCCTTCTTCTACTTCTTCTGATTCTCCCTCCAGACTTCACCTTCTCCTTCTCCTTCTTCTGCTTCTTCTGCTTCACCGTCCTGACTTCACCTTCTACTTCTCCTTCTTCTACTTCTTCTGCTTCATCCCTCTGACATCACCTGCTCCTTCTCCTTCTTCTGCTTCTTCTGATTCACCCTCCTAACTTCACCTTCTCCTTCTCCTTCTTCTGCTTCTTCTGATGAACCCTCCTGACTTCACCTTCTCCTTCTCCTTCTTCTGCTTCTTCTGATTCACCCTCCAGACTTCACCTACTCCTTCTCCTTCTTCTGCATCTTCTGATTCACCCTCCAGACTTCACCTTCTCCTTCTCCTTCTTCTGCTTCTTCTGATTCACCCTCCAGACCTCACCTTCTCCTTCTCCTTCTTCTACTTCTTCTGATTCACCCTCCAGACTTCATCTTCTCCTTCTCCTTCTTCTGCTTCTTCTGATTCACCCTCCAGACTTCACCTTCTCCTTCTCCTTCTTCTGCTTCTTCTGATTCACCCTCCAGACTTCACCTTCTCCTTCTCCTTCTTCTACTTCTTCTGATTCACCCTCCAGACTTCACCTTCTCCTTCTCCTTCTTCTACTTCTTCTGATTCACCCTCCAGTCTTCACCTTCTCCTTCTCCTTCTTCTATTTCTTCTGCTTCACCCTCCAGACTTCACCTTGTCCTTCTCTTTCTTCTGCTTCTTCTGATTCACCCTCCAGACTTCACCTTCTCCTTCTCCTTCTTCTGATTCTTCTGATTCACCCTCCAGACATCACCTTCTCCTTCTCCTTCTTCTGCTTCTTCTGATTCACCCTCCTTACTTCACCTTCTCCTTCTCCTTCTTCTACTTCTTCTGATTCACCCTCCTGACTTCACCTTCTCCTTCTCCTTCTTCTACTTCTTCTGCTTCACCCTCCAGACTTCACCTTCTCCTTCTCCTTCTTCTACTTCTTCTGATTCACCCTTCAGACTTCACCTTCTCCTTCTCCTTTTTCTGCTTCTTCTGATTCACCCTCCAGACTTCACCTTCTCCTTCTCCTTATTCTGCTTCTTCTGATTCACCCTCCAGACTTCACCTTCTCCTTCTCCTTCTTCTGCTTCTTCTGATTCACCCTCCAGACTTCACCTTCTCCTTCTCCTTCTTCTGCTTCTTCTGATTCACCCTCCAGACTTCACCTTCTCCTTCTCCTTCTTCTGCTTTTTCTGATTCACCCTCCAGACTTCACCTTCTCCTTCTCCTTCTTCTACTTCTTCTGATTCACCCTCCAGACTTCACCTTCTCCTTCTCTTTCTTCTGCTTCTTCTGATTCACCCTCCAGACTTCACCTTCTCCTTCTGCTTCTTCTGATTCTTCTGATTCACCCTCCAGACTTCACCTTCTCCTTCTCCTTCTTCTGCTTCTTATGATTCACCCTCCAGACTTCACCTTCTCCTTCTCCTTCTTCTGCTTCTTCTGATTCACCCTCCAGACTTCACCTTCTCCTTCTCCTTCTTCTGCTTCTTCTGATTCACCCTCCAGACTTCACCTTCTCCTTCTCCTTCTTCTACTCCTTCTGATTCACCCTCCAGACTTCACCTTCTCCTTCTCCTTCTTCTGCTTCTTCTGATTCACCCTCCAGACTTCACCTTCTCCTTCTCCTTATTCTGCTTCTTCTGATTCACCCTCCAGACTTCACCTTCTCCTTCTCCTTCTTCTGCTTCTTCTGATTCACCCTGCAGACTTCACCTTCTCCTTCTCCTTCTTCTGCTTCTTCTGATTCACCCTCCAGACTTCACCTTCTCCTTCTCCTTCTTCTGCTTCTTCTGATTCACCCTCCAGACTTCACCTTCTCCTTCTCCTTCTTCTACTTCTTCTGATTCACCCTCCAGACTTCACCTTCTCCTTCTCCTTCTTCTGCTTCTTCTGATTCACCCTCCAGACTTCACCTTCTCCTTCTCCTTCTTCTACTTCTTCTGCTTCACCCTCCAGACTACACCTTCTCCTTCTCCTTCTTCTACTTCTTCTGATTCACCCTCCAGACTTCACCTTCTCCTTCTCCTTCTTCTGCTTCTTCTGATTCACCCTCCAGACTTCACCTTCTCCTTCTCCTTATTCTGCTTCTTCTGATTCACCCTCCAGACTTCACCTTCTCCTTCTCCTTCTTCTGCTTCTTCTGATTCACCCTCCAGACTTCACCTTCTCCTTCTCCTTCTTCTGCTTCTTCTGATTCACCCTCCAGACTTCACCTTCTCCTTCTCCTTCTTCTACTTCTTCTGATTCACCCTCCAGACTTCACCTTCTCCTTCTCCTTCTTCTGCTTCTTCTGATTCACCCTCCTGACTTCACCTTCTCCTTCTCCTTCTTCTACATCTTCTGATTCACCCTCCTGACTTCACCTTCTCCTTCTCCTTCTTCTACTTCTTCTGCTTCACCCTCCAGACTTCACCTTCTCCTTCTCCTTATTCTGCTTCTTCTGAATCACCCTCCAGACTTCACCTTCTCCTTCTCCTTCTTCTGCTTCTTCTGATTCACCCTCCAGACTTCACCTTCTCCTTCTCCTTCTTCTACTTCTTCTGATTCACCCTCCAGACTTCACCTTCTCCTTCTCCTTCTTCTGCTTCTTCTGTTTCACCCTCCAGACTTCACCTTCTCCTTCTCCTTATTCTGCTTCTTCTGAATCACCCTCCAGACTTCACCTTCTCCTTCTCCTTCTTCTGCTTCTTCTGATTCACCCTCCAGACTTCACCTTCTCCTTCTCCTTCTTCTGCTTCTTCTGATTCACCCTCCAGACTTCACCTTCTCCTTCTCCTTCTTCTACTTCTTCTGATTCACCCTCCAGACTTCACCTTCTCCATCTCCTTCTTCTGCTTCTTCTGATTCACCCTCCAGACTTCACCTTCTCCTTCTCCTTCGTCTACTTCTTCTGATTCACCCTCCAGACTTCTCCTTCTCCTTCTCCTTCTTCTGCTTCTTCTGATTCACCCTCCAGACTTCACCTTCTCCTTCTCCTTCTTCTGTTTCTTCTGATTCACCCTCCAGACTTCACCTTCTCCTTCTCCTTCTTCTACTTCTTCTGATTCACCCTCCAGACTTCACCTTCTCCTTCTCCTTCTTCTACTTCTTCTGATTCACCCTCCAGACTTCACCTTCTCATTCTCCTTCTTCTACTTCTTCTGCTTCTCCCTCCAGACTTCACCTTCTCCTTCTCCTTCTTCTGCTTCTTCTGATTCACCCTCCAGACTTCACCTTCCCCTTCTCCTTCTTCTACTTCTTCTGATTCACCCTCCAGACTTCACCTTCTCCTTCTCCTTCTTCTACTTCTTCTGATTCACCCTCCAGACTTCACCTTTTCCTTCTCCTTCTTCTACTTCTTCCGATTCACCCTCCTGACTTCAACTTCTCCTTCTCCTTCTTCTGCTTCTTCTGCTTCACCCTCCTGACTTCACCTTCTCCTTCTCCTTCTTCTTCTTCTTCTGATTCCCCCTCCAGACTTCACCTTCTCCTTCTCCTTCTTCTGCTTCTTCTGCTTCACCCTCCAGACTTCACCTTCTCCTTCTCCTTCTTCTGCTTCTTCTGATTCGCCCTCCAGACATCACCTTCTCCTTCTCCTTCTTCTGCTTCTTCTGCTTCACCCTCCAGACTTCACCTTCTCCTTCTCCTTCTTCTGCTTCTTCTGCTTCACTCTCCTGACTTCACCTTCTCCTTCTCCTTCTTCTACTTCTTCTGATTCACCCTCCAGACTTCACCTTCTCCTTCTCCTTCTTCTGCTTCTTCTGCTTCACCCTCCAGACTTCACCTTCTCCTTCTCCTTCTTCTGCTTCTTCTGCTGCGCCCTCCAGACTTCAACTTCTCCTTCTCCTTCTTCTGCTTATTCTGCTTCAACCTCCTGACTTCACCTTCTCCTTCTCCTTCTTCTACTTCTTCTGTTTCACCCCCCTGACTTCACCTGCTCCTTCTCCTTCTTCTGCTTCTTCTGATTCACCCTCCTAACTATACCTTCTCCTTCTCCTTCTTCTGCTTCTTCTGATTCACCCTCCTGACTTCACCTTCTCCTTCTCCTTCTTCTGCTTCTTCTAATTCACCCTCCAGACTTCACCTTCTCCTTCTCCTTCTTCTGCTTCTTCTGATTCACCCTCCAGACTTCACCTTCTCCTTCTCCTTCTTCTGCTTCTTCTGATTGACCCTCCAGACCTCACCTTCTCCTTCTCCTTCTTCTACTTCTTCTGATTCACCCTCCAGACTTCATCTTCTCCTTCTCCTTCTTCTGCTTCTTCTGATTCACCCTCCAGACTTCACCTTCTCCTTCTCCTTCTTCTGCTTCTTCTGATTCACCCTCCAGACTTCACCTTCTCCTTCTCCTTCTTCTACTTCTTCTGATTCACCCTCCTGACTTCACCTTCTCCTTCTCCTTCTTCTGCTTCTTCTGCTTCACCCTCCAGACTTCACCTTCTCCTGCTCCTTCTTCTGCTTCTTCTGCTTCACCCTCCAGACTTCACCTTCTCCTTCTCATTCTTCTGCTTCTTCTGCTTCACCCTCCTGACTTCACCTTCTCCTTCTCCTTCTTCTACTTCTTCTGATTCACCCTCCAGACTTCACCTTCTCCTTCTCCTTCTTCTGCTTCTTCTGCTTCACCCTCCAGACTTCACCTTCTCCTTCTCCTTCTTCTGCTTCTTCTGCTTCGCCCTCCAGACTTCAACTTCTCCTTCTCCATCTTCTGCTTCTCTGCTTCACTCTCCTGACCTCACCTTCTCCTTCTCCTTCTTCTACTTCTTCTGATTCACCCTCCAGACTTCACCTTCTCCTTCTCCTTCTTCTGCTTCTTCTGCTTCACCCTCCAGACTTCAGCTTCTCCTTCTCCTTCTTCTGCTTCTTCTGCTGCGCCCTCCAGACTTCACCTTCCCCTTCTCCTTCTTCTGCTTCTTCTGCTTCACCGTCCTGACTTCACCTTCTCCTTCTCCTTCTTCTACTTCTTCTGCTTCACCCCCCTGACTTCACCTGCCCCTTCTCCTTATTCTACTTCTTCTGATTCACCCTCCAGACTTCACCTTCTCCTTCTCCTTCTTATACTTCTTCAGATTCACCCTCCAGTCTTCACCTTCTCCTTCTCCTTCTTCTGTTTCTTCTGCTTCACCCTCCAGACTTCACCTTCTTCTTCTCTTTCTTCTGCTTCTTCTGATTCACCCTCCAGACTTCACCTTCTCCTTCTCCTTCTTCTGATTCTTCTGATTCACCCTCCTGACTTCACCTTCTCCTTCTCCTTCTTCTACTTCTTCTGATTCACCCTCCTGACTTCACCTTCTCCTTCTCCTTCTTCTACTTCTTCTGATTCACCCTCCAGACTTCACCTTCTCCTTCTCCTTCTTCTGCTTCTTCTGATTCACCCTCCAGACTTCACCTTCTCCTTCTCCTTATTCTGCTTCTTCTGATTCACCCTCCAGACTTCACCTTCTCCTTCTCCTTCTTCTGCTTCTTATGATTCACCCTCCAGACTTCACCTTCTCCTTCTCCTTCTTCTGCTTCTTCTGATTCACCCTCCAGACTTCACCTTCTCCTTCTCCTTCTTCTGCTTCTTCTGATTCACCCTCCAGACTTCACCTTCTCCTTCTTCTACACCTTCTGATTCACCCTCCAGACTTCACCTTCTCCTTCTCCTTCTTCTGCTTCTTCTGATTCACCCTCCAGACTTCACCTTCTCCTTCTCCTTCTTCTGATTCTTCTGATTCACCCTCCAGACTTCACCTTCTCCTTCTCCTTCTTCTGCTTCTTCTGATTCACCCTCCTGACTTCACCTTCTCCTTCTCCTTCTTCTACTTCTTCTGATTCACCCTCCTGACTTCACCTTCTCCTTCTCCTTCTTCTACTTCTACTGCTTCACCCTCCAGACTTCACCTTCTCCTTCTCCTTATTCTACTTCTTCTGATTCACCCTCCAGACTTGACCTTCTCCTTCTCCTTCTTCTACTTCTTCTGATTCACCCTCCAGACTTCACCTTCTCCTTCTCCTTCTTCTGCTTCTTCTGCTTCACCGTCCTGACTTCACCTTCTACTTCTCCTTCTTCTACTTCTTCTGCTTCATCCCCCTGACATCACCTGCTCCTTCTCCTTCTTCTGCTTCTTCTGATTCACCCTCCTAACTTCACCTTCTCCTTCTCCTTCTTCTGCTTCTTCTGATTCACCCTCCTGACTTCACCTTCTCCTTCTCCTTCTTCTGCTTCTTCTGATTCACCCTCCAGACTTCACCTACTCCTTCTCCTTCTTCTGCTTCTTCTGCTTCACCCTCCAGACTTCACCTTCTCCTTCTCCTTCTTCTGCTTCTTCTGATTCACCCTCCAGACCTCACCTTCTCCTTCTCCTTCTTCTACTTCTTCTGATTCACCCTCCAGACTTCATCTTCTCCTTCTCCTTCTTCTGCTTCTTCTGATTCACCCTCCAGACTTCACCTTCTCCTTCTCCTTCTTCTGCTTCTTCTGATTCACCCTCCAGACTTCACCTTCTCCTTCTCCTTCTTCTACTTCTTCTGATTCACCCTCCAGACTTCACCTTCTCCTTCTCCTTCTTCTACTTCTTCTGATTCACCCTCCAGTCTTCACCTTCTCCTTCTTCTATTTCTTCTGCTTCACCCTCCAGACTTCACCTTGTCCTTCTCTTTCTTCTGCTTCTTCTGATTCACCCTCCAGACTTCACCTTCTCCTTCTCCTTCTTCTGATTCTTCTGATTCACCCTCCAGACTTCACCTTCTCCTTCTCCTTCTTCTGCTTCTTCTGATTCACCCTCCTGACTTCACCTTCTCCTTCTCCTTCTTCTACTTCTTCTGATTCACCCTCCTGACTTCACCTTCTCCTTCTCCTTCTTCTACTTCTTCTGCTTCACCCTCCAGACTTCACCTTCTCCTTCTCCTTCTTCTACTTCTTCTGATTCACCCTTCAGACTTCACCTTCTCCTTCTCCTTTTTCTGCTTCTTCTGATTCACCCTCCAGACTTCACCTTCTCCTTCTCCTTATTCTGCTTCTTCTGATTCACCCTCCAGACTTCACCTTCTCCTTCTCCTTCTTCTGCTTCTTCTGATTCACCCTCCAGACTTCACCTTCTCCTTCTCCTTCTTCTGCTTCTTCTGATTCACCCTCCAGACTTCACCTTCTCCTTCTCCTTCTTCTGCTTTTTCTGATTCACCCTCCAGACTTCACCTTCTCCTTCTCCTTCTTCTACTTCTTCTGATTCACCCTCCAGACTTCACCTTCTCCTTCTCTTTCTTCTGCTTCTTCTGATTCACCCTCCAGACTTCACCTTCTCCTTCTCCTTCTTCTGATTCTTCTGATTCACCCTCCAGACTTCACCTTCTCCTTCTCCTTCTTCTGCTTCTTATGATTCACCCTCCAGACTTCACCTTCTCCTTCTCCTTCTTCTGCTTCTTCTGATTCACCCTCCAGACTTCACCTTCTCCTTCTCCTTCTTCTGCTTCTTCTGATTCACCCTCCAGACTTCACCTTCTCCTTCTCCTTCTTCTACTCCTTCTGATTCACCCTCCAGACTTCACCTTCTCCTTCTCCTTCTTCTGCTTCTTCTGATTCACCCTCCAGACTTCAGCTTCTCCTTCTCCTTCTTCTGCTTCTTCTGCTGCGCCCTCCAGACTTCACCTTCTCCTTCTCCTTCTTCTGCTTCTTCTGCTTCACCGTCCTGACTTCACCTTCTCCTTCTCCTTCTTCTACTTCTTCTGCTTCACCCCCCTGACTTCACCTGCTCCTTCTCCTTATTCTACTTCTTCTGATTCACCCTCCAGACTTCACCTTCTCCTTCTCCTTCTTATACTTCTTCAGATTCACCCTCCAGTCTTCACCTTCTCCTTCTCCTTCTTCTGTTTCTTCTGCTTCACCCTCCAGACTTCACCTTCTTCTTCTCTTTCTTCTGCTTCTTCTGATTCACCCTCCAGACTTCACCTTCTCCTTCTCCTTCTTCTGATTCTTCTGATTCACCCTCCTGACTTCACCTTCTCCTTCTCCTTCTTCTACTTCTTCTGATTCACCCTCCTGACTTCACCTTCTCCTTCTCCTTCTTCTACTTCTTCTGATTCACCCTCCAGACTTCACCTTCTCCTTCTCCTTCTTCTGCTTCTTCTGATTCACCCTCCAGACTTCACCTTCTCCTTCTCCTTATTCTGCTTCTTCTGATTCACCCTCCAGACTTCACCTTCTCCTTCTCCTTCTTCTGCTTCTTATGATTCACCCTCCAGACTTCACCTTCACCTTCTCCTTCTTCTGCTTCTTCTGATTCACCCTCCAGACTTCACCTTCTCCTTCTCCTTCTTCTGCTTCTTCTGATTCACCCTCCAGACTTCACCTTCTCCTTCTCCTTCTTCTACTCCTTCTGATTCACCCTCCAGACTTCACCTTCTCCTTCTCCTTCTTCTGCTTCTTCTGATTCACCCTCCAGACTTCACCTTCTCCTTCTCCTTCTTCTGATTCTTCTGATTCACCCTTTAGACTTCACCTTCTCCTTCTCCTTCTTCTGCTTCTTCTGATTCACCCTCCTGACTTCACCTTCTCCTTCTCCTTCTTCTACTTCTTCTGATTCACCCTCCTGACTTCACCTTCTCCTTCTCCTTCTTCTACTTCTACTGCTTCACCCTCCAGACTTCACCTTCTCCTTCTCCTTATTCTACTTCTTCTGATTCACCCTCCAGACTTGACCTTCTCCTTCTCCTTCTTCTACTTCTTCTGATTCACCCTCCAGACTTCACCTTCTCCTTCTCCTTCTTCTGCTTCTTCTGCTTCACCGTCCTGACTTCACCTTCTACTTCTCCTTCTTCTACTTCTTCTGCTTCATCCCCCTGACATCACCTGCTCCTTCTCCTTCTTCTGCTTCTTCTGATTCACCCTCCTAACTTCACCTTCTCCTTCTCCTTCTTCTGCTTCTTCTGATTCACCCTCCTGACTTCACCTTCTCCTTCTCCTTCTTCTGCTTCTTCTGATTCACCCTCCAGACTTCACCTACTCCTTCTCCTTCTTCTGCTTCTTCTGATTCACCCTCCAGACTTCACCTTCTCCTTCTCCTTCTTCTGCTTCTTCTGATTCACCCTCCAGACCTCACCTTCTCCTTCTCCTTCTTCTACTTCTTCTGATTCACCCTCCAGACTTCATCTTCTCCTTCTCCTTCTTCTGCTTCTTCTGATTCACCCTCCAGACTTCACCTTCTCCTTCTCCTTCTTCTGCTTCTTCTGATTCACCCTCCAGACTTCACCTTCTCCTTCTCCTTCTTCTACTTCTTCTGATTCACCCTCCAGACTTCACCTTCTCCTTCTCCTTCTTCTACTTCTTCTGATTCACCCTCCAGTCTTCACCTTCTCCTTCTTCTATTTCTTCTGCTTCACCCTCCAGACTTCACCTTGTCCTTCTCCTTCTTCTACTTCTTCTGATTCACCCTCCTGACTTCACCTTCTCCTTCTCCTTCTTCTACTTCTTCTGATTCACCCTCCTGACTTCACCTTCTCCTTCTCCTTCTTCTACTTCTTCTGCTTCACCCTCCAGACTTCACCTTCTCCTTCTCCTTCTTCTACTTCTTCTGATTCACCCTTCAGACTTCACCTTCTCCTTCTCCTTTTTCTGCTTCTTCTGATTCACCCTCCAGACTTCACCTTCTCCTTCTCCTTATTCTGCTTCTTCTGATTCACCCTCCAGACTTCACCTTCTCCTTCTCCTTCTTCTGCTTCTTCTGATTCACCCTCCAGACTTCACCTTCTCCTTCTCCTTCTTCTGCTTCTTCTGATTCACCCTCCAGACTTCACCTTCTCCTTCTCCTTCTTCTGCTTTTTCTGATTCACCCTCCAGACTTCACCTTCTCCTTCTCCTTCTTCTACTTCTTCTGATTCACCCTCCAGACTTCACCTTCTCCTTCTCTTTCTTCTGCTTCTTCTGATTCACCCTCCAGACTTCACCTTCTCCTTCTCCTTCTTCTGATTCTTCTGATTCACCCTCCAGACTTCACCTTCTCCTTCTCCTTCTTCTGATTCTTATGATTCACCCTCCAGACTTCACCTTCTCCTTCTCCTTCTTCTGCTTCTTCTGATTCACCCTCCAGACTTCACCTTCTCCTTCTCCTTCTTCTGCTTCTTCTGATTCACCCTCCAGACTTCACCTTCTCCTTCTCCTTCTTCTACTCCTTCTGATTCACCCTCCAGACTTCACCTTCTCCTTCTCCTTCTTCTGCCTCTTCTGATTCACCCTCCAGACTTCACCTTCTCCTTCTCCTTATTCTGCTTCTTATGATTCACCCTCCAGACTTCACCTTCTCCTTCTCCTTCTTCTGCTTCTTATGATTCACCCTGCAGACTTCACCTTCTCCTTCTCCTTCTTCTGCTTCTTCTGATTCACCCTCCAGACTTCACCTTCTCCTTCTCCTTCTTCTGCTTCTTCTGATTCACCCTCCAGACTTCACCTTCTCCTTCTCCTTCTTCTACTTCTTATGATTCACCCTCCAGACTTCACCTTCTCCTTCTCCTTCTTCTGCTTCTTCTGATTCACCCTCCAGACTTCACCTTCTCCTTCTCCTTCTTCTACTTCTTCTGCTTCACCCTCCAGACTACACCTTCTCCTTCTCCTTCTTCTACTTCTTCTGATTCACCCTCCAGACTTCACCTTCTCCTTCTCCTTCTTCTGCTTCTTCTGATTCACCCTCCAGACTTCACCTTCTCCTTCTCCTTATTCTGCTTCTTCTGATTCACCCTCCAGACTTCACCTTCTCCTTCTCCTTCTTCTGCTTCTTCTGATTCACCCTCCAGACTTCACCTTCTCCTTCTCCTTCTTCTGCTTCTTCTGATTCACCCTCCAGACTTCACCTTCTCCTTCTCCTTCTTCTACTTCTTCTGATTCACCCTCCAGACTTCACCTTCTCCTTCTCCTTCTTCTGCTTCTTCTGATTCACCCTCCTGACTTCACCTTCTCCTTCTCCTTCTTCTACATCTTCTGATTCACCCTCCTGACTTCACCTTCTCCTTCTCCTTCTTCTACTTCTTCTGCTTCACCCTCCAGACTTCACCTTCTCCTTCTCCTTATTCTGCTTCTTCTGACTCACCCTCCAGACTTCACCTTCTCCTTCTCCTTCTTCTGCTTCTTCTGATTCACCCTCCAGACTTCACCTTCTCCTTCTCCTTCTTCTACTTCTTCTGATTCACCCTCCAGACTTCACCTTCTCCTTCTCCTTCTTCTGCTTCTTCTGTTTCACCCTCCAGACTTCACCTTCTCCTTCTCCTTATTCTGCTTCTTCTGAATCACCCTCCAGACTTCTCCTTCTCCTTCTCCTTCTTCTGCTTCTTCTGATTCACCCTCCAGACTTCACCTTCTCCTTCTCCTTCTTCTGCTTCTTCTGATTCACCCTCCAGACTTCACCTTCTCCTTCTCCTTCTTCTACTTCTTCTGATTCACCCTCCAGACTTCACCTTCTCCATCTCCTTCTTCTGCTTCTTCTGATTCACCCTCCAGACTTCACCTTCTCCTTCTCCTTCGTCTACTTCTTCTGATTCACCCTCCAGACTTCTCCTTCTCCTTCTCCTTCTTCTGCTTCTTCTGATTCACCCTCCAGACTTCACCTTCTCCTTCTCCTTCTTCTGTTTCTTCTGATTCACCCTCCAGACTTCACCTTCTCCTTCTCCTTCTTCTACTTCTTCTGATTCACCCTCCAGACTTCACCTTCTCCTTCTCCTTCTTCTACTTCTTCTGATTCACCCTCCAGACTTCACCTTCTCCTTCTCCTTCTTCTACTTCTTCTGCTTCTCCCTCCAGACTTCACCTTCTCCTTCTCCTTCTTCTGCTTCTTCTGATTCACCCTCCAGACTTCACCTTCCCCTTCTCCTTCTTCTACTTCTTCTGATTCACCCTCCAGACTTCACCTTCTCCTTCTCCTTCTTCTACTTCTTCTGATTCACCCTCCAGACTTCACCTTTTCCTTCTCCTTCTTCTACTTCTTCCGATTCACCCTCCTGACTTCAGCTTCTCCTTCTCCTTCTTCTGCTTCTTCTGCTTCACCCTCCTGACTTCACCTTCTCCTTCTCCTTCTTCTACTTCTTCTGATTCACCCTCCAGACTTCACCTTCTCCTTCTCCTTCTTCTGCTTCTTCTGCTTCACCCTCCAGACTTCACCTTCTCCTTCTCCTTCTTCTGCTTCTTCTGATTCGCCCTCCAGACATCACCTTCTCCTTCTCCTTCTTCTGCTTCTTCTGCTTCACCCTCCAGACTTCACCTTCTCCTTCTCCTTCTTCTGCTTCTTCTGCTTCACTCTCCTGACTTCACCTTCTCCTTCTCCTTCTTCTACTTCTTCTGATTCACCCTCCAGACTTCACCTTCTCCTTCTCCTTCTTCTGCTTCTTCTGCTTCACCCTCCAGACTTCACCTTCTCCTTCTCCTTCTTCTGCTTCTTCTGCTGCGCCCTCCAGACTTCAACTTCTCCTTCTCCTTCTTCTGCTTATTCTGCTTCACCCTCCTGACTTCACCTTCTCCTTCTCCTTCTTCTACTTCTTCTGTTTCACCCCCCTGACTTCACCTGCTCCTTCTCCTCCTTCTGCTTCTTCTGATTCACCCTCCTAACTATACCTTCTCCTTCTCCTTCTTCTGCTTC
Organism: Somniosus microcephalus; assembly: GCF_052327205.1. Taxonomy (NCBI): domain Eukaryota; kingdom Metazoa; phylum Chordata; class Chondrichthyes; order Squaliformes; family Somniosidae; genus Somniosus; species Somniosus microcephalus. The sequence continues at coordinate 1,174,601 of NW_028225218.1, forward strand.
TTCTGATTCACCCTCCTGACTTCACCTTCTCCTTCTCCTTCTTCTGCTTCTTCTAATTCACCCTCCAGACTTCACCTTCTCCTTCTCCTTCTTCTGCTTCTTCTGATTCACCCTCCAGACTTCACCTTCTCCTTCTCCTTCTTCTGCTTCTTCTGATTGACCCTCCAGATCTCACCTTCTCCTTCTCCTTCTTCTACTTCTTCTGATTCACCCTCCAGACTTCATCTTCTCCTTCTCCTTCTTCTGCTTCTTCTGATTCACCCTCCAGACTTCACCTTCTCCTTCTCCTTCTTCTGCTTCTTCTGATTCACCCTCCAGACTTCACCTTCTCCTTCTCCTTCTTCTACTTCTTCTGATTCACCCTCCTGACTTCACCTTCTCCTTCTCCTTCTTCTGCTTCTTCTGCTTCACCCTCCAGACTTCACCTTCTCCTGCTCCTTCTTCTGCTTCTTCTGCTTCACCCTCCAGACTTCACCTTCTCCTTCTCATTCTTCTGCTTCTTCTGCTTCACCCTCCTGACTTCACCTTCTCCTTCTCCTTCTTCTACTTCTTCTGATTCACCCTCCAGACTTCACCTTCTCCTGCTCCTTCTTCTGCTTCTTCTGCTTCACCCTCCAGACTTCACCTTCTCCTTCTCCTTCTTCTGCTTCTTCTGCTTCGCCCTCCAGACTTCACCTTCTCCTTCTCCATCTTCTGCTTCTTCTGCTTCACTCTCCTGACTTCACCTTCTCCTTCTCCTTCTTCTACTTCTTCTGATTCACCCTCCAGACTTCACCTTCTCCTTCTCCTTCTTCTGCTTCTTCTGCTTCACCCTCCAGACTTCAGCTTCTCCTTCTCCTTCTTCTGCTTCTTCTGCTGCGCCCTCCAGACTTCACCTTCTCCTTCTCCTTCTTCTGCTTCTTCTGCTTCACCGTCCTGACTTCACCTTCTCCTTCTCCTTCTTCTACTTCTTCTGCTTCACCCCCCTGACTTCACCTGCTCCTTCTCCTTCTTCTACTTCTTCTGATTCACCCTCCAGACTTCACCTTCTCCTTCTCCTTCTTATACTTCTTCAGATTCACCCTCCAGTCTTCACCTTCTCCTTCTCCTTCTTCTGTTTCTTCTGCTTCACCCTCCAGACTTCACCTTCTTCTTCTCTTTCTTCTGCTTCTTCTGATTCACCCTCCAGACTTCACCTTCTCCTTCTCCTTCTTCTGATTCTTCTGATTCACCCTCCTGACTTCACCTTCTCCTTCTCCTTCTTCTACTTCTTCTGATTCACCCTCCTGACTTCACCTTCTCCTTCTCCTTCTTCTACTTCTTCTGATTCACCCTCCAGACTTCACCTTCTCCTTCTCCTTCTTCTGCTTCTTCTGATTCACCCTCCAGACTTCACCTTCTCCTTCTCCTTATTCTGCTTCTTCTGATTCACGCTCCAGACTTCACCTTCTCCTTCTCCTTCTTCTGCTTCTTATGATTCACCCTCCAGACTTCACCTTCTCCTTCTCCTTCTTCTGCTTCTTCTGATTCACCCTCCAGACTTCACCTTCTCCTTCTCCTTCTTCTGCTTCTTCTGATTCACCCTCCAGGCTTCACCTTCTCCTTCTCCTTCTTCTACTCCTTCTGATTCACCCTCCAGACTTCACCTTCTCCTTCTCCTTCTTCTGCTTCTTCTGATTCACCCTCCAGACTTCACCTTCTCCTTCTCCTTATTCTGCTTCTTCTGATTCACCCTCCAGACTTCACCTTCTCCTTCTCCTTCTTCTGCTTCTTCTGATTCACCCTGCAGACTTCACCTTCTCCTTCTCCTTCTTCTGCTTCTTCTGATTCACCCTCCAGACTTCACCTTCTCCTTCTCCTTCTTCTGCTTCTTCTTATTCACTCTCCAGACTTCACCTTCTCCTTCTCCTTCTTCTACTTCTTCTGATTCACCCTCCAGACTTCACCTTCTCCTTCTCCTTCTTCTGCTTCTTCTGATTCACCCTCCAGACTTCACCTTCTCCTTCTCCTTCTTCTACTTCTTCTGCTTCACCCTCCAGACTACACCTTCTCCTTCTCCTTCTTCTACTTCTTCTGATTCACCCTCCAGACTTCACCTTCTCCTTCTCCTTCTTCTGCTTCTTCTGATTCACCCTCCAGACTTCACCTTCTCCTTCTCCTTATTCTGCTTCTTCTGATTCACCCTCCAGACTTCACCTTCTCCTTCTCCTTCTTCTGCTTCTTCTGATTCACCCTCCAGACTTCACCTTCTCCTTCTCCTTCTTCTGCTTCTTCTGATTCACCCTCCAGACTTCACCTTCTCCTTCTCCTTCTTCTACTTCTTCTGATTCACCCTTCAGACTTCACCTTCTCCTTCTCCTTCTTCTGCTTCTTCTGATTCACCCTCCTGACTTCACCTTCTCCTTCTCCTTCTTCTACATCTTCTGATTCACCCTCCTGACTTCACCTTCTCCTTCTCCTTCTTCTACTTCTTCTGCTTCACCCTCCAGACTTCACCTTCTCCTTCTCCTTATTCTGCTTCTTCTGAATCAACCTCCAGACTTCACCTTCTCCTTCTCCTTCTTCTGCTTCTTCTGATTCACCCTCCAGACTTCACCTTCTCCTTCTCCTTCTTCTACTTCTTCTGATTCACCCTCCAGACTTCACCTTCTCCTTCTCCTTCTTCTGCTTCTTCTGTTTCACCCTCCAGACTTCACCTTCTCCTTCTCCTTATTCTGCTTCTTCTGAATCACCCTCCAGACTTCACCTTCTCCTTCTCCTTCTTCTGCTTCTTCTGATTCACCCTCCAGACTTCACCTTCTCCTTCTCCTTCTTCTGCTTCTTCTGATTCACCCTCCAGACTTCACCTTCTCCTTCTCCTTCTTCTACTTCTTCTGATTCACCCTCCAGACTTCACCTTCTCCATCTCCTTCTTCTGCTTCTTCTGATTCACCCTCCAGACTTCACCTTCTCCTTCTCCTTCGTCTACTTCTTCTGATTCACCCTCCAGACTTCTCCTTCTCCTTCTCCTTCTTCTGCTTCTTCTGATTCACCCTCCAGACTTCACCTTCTCCTTCTCCTTCTTCTGTTTCTTCTGATTCACCCTCCAGACTTCACCTTCTCCTTCTCCTTCTTCTACTTCTTCTGATTCACCCTCCAGACTTCACCTTCTCCTTCTCCTTCTTCTACTTCTTCTGATTCACCCTCCAGACTTCACCTTCTCCTTCTCCTTCTTCTACTTCTTCTGCTTCTCCCTCCAGACTTCACCTTCTCCTTCTCCTTCTTCTGCTTCTTCTGATTCACCCTCCAGACTTCACCTTCCCCTTCTCCTTCTTCTACTTCTTCTGATTCACCCTCCAGACTTCACCTTCTCCTTCTCCTTCTTCTACTTCTTCTGATTCACCCTCCAGACTTCACCTTCTCCTTCTCCTTCTTCTACTTCTTCCGATTCACCCTCCTGACTTCACCTTCTCCTTCTCCTTCTTCTGCTTCTTCTGCTTCACCCTCCTGACTTCACCTTCTCCTTCTCCTTCTTCTACTTCTTCTGATTCACCCTCCAGACTTCACCTTCTCCTTCTCCTTCTTCTGCTTCTTCTGCTTCACCCTCCAGACTTCACCTTCTCCTTCTCCTTCTTCTGCTTCTTCTGATTCGCCCTCCAGACATCACCTTCTCCTTCTCCTTCTTCTGCTTCTTCTGCTTCACCCTCCAGACTTCACCTTCTCCTTCTCCTTCTTCTGCTTCTTCTGCTTCACTCTCCTGACTTCACCTTCTCCTTCTCCTTCTTCTACTTCTTCTGATTCACCCTCCAGACTTCACCTTCTCCTTCTCCTTCTTCTGCTTCTTCTGCTTCACCCTCCAGACTTCACCTTCTCCTTCTCCTTCTTCTGCTTCTTCTGCTGCGCCCTCCAGACTTCAACTTCTCCTTCTCCTTCTTCTGCTTATTCTGCTTCACCCTCCTGACTTCACCTTCTCCTTCTCCTTCTTCTACTTCTTCTGTTTCACCCCCCTGACTTCACCTGCTCCTTCTCCTTCTTCTGCTTCTTCTGATTCACCCTCCTAACTTTACCTTCTCCTTCTCCTTCTTCTGCTTCTTCTGATTCACCCTCCTGACTTCACCTTCTCCTTCTCCTTCTTCTGCTTCTTCTAATTCACCCTCCAGACTTCACCTTCTCCTTCTCCTTCTTCTGCTTCTTCTGATTCACCCTCCAGACTTCACCTTCTCCTTCTCCTTCTTCTGCTTCTTCTGATTGACCCTCCAGACCTCACCTTCTCCTTCTCCTTCTTCTACTTCTTCTGATTCACCCTCCAGACTTCATCTTCTCCTTCTCCTTCTTCTGCTTCTTCTGATTCAACCTCCAGACTTCACCTTCTCCTTCTCCTTCTTCTGCTTCTTCTGATTCACCCTCCAGACTTCACCTTCTCCTTCTCCTTCTTCTACTTCTTCTGATTCACCCTCCTGACTTCACCTTCTCCTTCTCCTTCTTCTGCTTCTTCTGCTTCACCCTCCAGACTTCACCTTCTCCTGCTCCTTCTTCTGCTTCTTCTGCTTCACCCTCCAGACTTCACCTTCTCCTTCTCATTCTTCTGCTTCTTCTGCTTCACCCTCCTGACTTCACCTTCTCCTTCTCCTTCTTCTACTTCTTCTGATTCACCCTCCAGACTTCACCTTCTCCTTCTCCTTCTTCTGCTTCTTCTGCTTCACCCTCCAGACTTCACCTTCTCCTTCTCCTTCTTCTGCTTCTTCTGCTTCGCCCTCCAGACTTCACCTTCTCCTTCTCCATCTTCTGCTTCTTCTGCTTCACTCTCCTGACTTCACCTTCTCCTTCTCCTTCTTCTACTTCTTCTGATTCACCCTCCAGACTTCACCTTCTCCTTCTCCTTCTTCTGCTTCTTCTGCTTCACCCTCCAGACTTCAGCTTCTCCTTCTCCTTCTTCTGCTTCTTCTGCTGCGCCCTCCAGACTTCACCTTCTCCTTCTCCTTCTTCTGCTTCTTCTGCTTCACCGTCCTGACTTCACCTTCTCCTTCTCCTTCTTCTACTTCTTCTGCTTCACCCCCCTGACTTCACCTGCTCCTTCTCCTTCTTCTGCTTCTTCTGATTCACCCTCCGAACTTCACCTTCTCCTTCTCCTTCTGCTTCTTTTGATTCACCCTCCTGACTTCACCTTCTCCTTCTCCTTCTTCTGCTTCTTCTGATTCACCCACCAGACTTCACCTTCTCCTTCTCCTTCTTCTGCTTCTTCTGTTTCACCCTCCAGACTTCACCTTCTCCTTCTCCTTCTTCTGCTTCTTCTGATTCACCCTCCAAACTTCATCTTCTCCTTCTCCTTCTTCTGCTTCTTCTGATTCACCCTCCAGACTTCACCTTCTCCTTCTCCTTCTTCTCCTTCTTCTGATACACACTCCAGACTTCACCTTCTCCTTCTCCTTCTTCTACTTCTTCTGATTCACCCTCCAGACTTCACCTTCTCCTTCTCCTTCTTCTACTTCTTCAGATTCACCCTCCAGTCTTCACCTTCTCCTTCTCCTTCTTCTGTTTCTTCTGCTTCACCCTCCAGACTTCACCTTCTCCTTCTCTTTCTTCTGCTTCTTCTGATTCACCCTCCAGACTTCAACTTCTCCTTCTCCTTCTTCTGATTCTTCTGATTCACCCTCCAAACTTCACCTTCTCCTTCTCCTTCTTCTCCTTCTTCTGATTCACCCTCCAGACTTCACCTTCTCCTTCTCCTTCTTCTGCTTCTTCTGATTCACCCTCCAGACTTCATCTTCTCCTTCTCCTTCTTCTGCTTCTTCTGATTCACCCTCCAGACTTCACCTTCTCCTTCTCCTTCTTCTGCTTCTTCTGATTCACCCTCCAGACTACACCTTCTCCTTCTCCTTCTTCTACTTCTTCTGATTCACCCTCCAGACTTCACCTTCTCCTTCTCCTTCTTCTACTTCTTCAGATTCACCCTCCAGTCTTCACCTTCTTCTTCTCCTTCTTCTGTTTCTTCTGCTTCACCCTCCAGACTTCACCTTCTCCTTCTCTTTCTTCTGCTTCTTCTGATTCACCCTCCAGACTTCACCTTCTCCTTCTCCTTCTTCTGATTCTTCTGATTCACCCTCCAGACTTCACCTTCTCCTTCTCCTTCTTCTGCTTCTTCTGATTCACCCTCCTGACTTCACCTTCTCCTTCTCCTTCTTCTACTTCTTCTGATTCACCCTCCTGACTTCACCTTCTCCTTCTCCTTCTTCTACTTCTTCTGCTTCACCCTCCAGACTTCACTATCTCCTTCTCCTTCTTCTACTTCTTCTGATTCACCCTCCAGACTTCACCTTCTCCTTCTCCTTCTTTTGCTTCTTCTGCTTCACACTCCAGACTTCACCTTCTCCTTCTCCTTCTTCTGCTTCTTCTGATTCACCCTCCTTACTTCACCTTCTCCTTCTCCTTCTTCTGCTTCTTCTGATTCACCCTCCTGACTACACCTTCTCCTTCTCCTTATTCTGCTTCTTCTGTTTCACCCTCCAGACTTCACCTTCTCCTTCTCCTTCTTCTGCTTCTTCTGATTCACCCTCCAGACTTCACCTTCTCCTACTCCTTCTTCTGCTTCTTCTGATTCACCCTCCAGACTTCACCTTCCCCTTCTCCTTCTTCTACTTCTTCTGATTCACCCTCCAGACTTCACCTTCTCCTTCTCCTTCTTCTGCTTCTTCTGATTCACCCTCCAGACTTCACCTTCTCCTTCTCCTTCGTCTACTTCTTCTGATTTACCCTCCAGACTACACCTTCTCCTTCTCCTTCTTCTACTTCTTCTGATTCACCCTCCAGACTTCACCTTCTCCTTCTCCTTCTTCTGTTTCTTCTGATTCACCCTCCAGACTTCACCTTCTCCTTCTCCTTCTTCTACTTCTTCTGATTCACCCTCCAGACTTCACCTTCTCCTTCTCCTTCTTCTACTTCTTCTGATTCACCCTCCAGACTTCACCTTCTCCTTCTCCTTCTTCTACTTCTTCTGCTTCTCCCTCCAGACTTCACCTTCTCCTTCTCCTTCTTCTGCTTCTTCTGATTCACCCTCCAGACTTCACCTTCTCATTCTCCTTCTTCTACTTCTTCTGATTCACCCTCCAGACTTCACCTTCTCCTTCTCCTTCTTCTACTTCTTCTGATTCACCCTCCAGACTTCACCTTCTCCTTCTCCTTCTTCTACTTCTTCCGATTCACCCTCCTGACTTCACCTTCTCCTTCTCCTTCTTCTGCTTCTTATGCTTCACCCTCCTGACTTCACCTTCTCCTTCTCCTTCTTCTACTTCTTCTGATTCACCCTCCAGACTTCACCTTCTCCTTCTCCTTCTTCTGCTTCTTCTGCTTCACCCTCCAGACTTCACCTTCTCCTTCTCCTTCTTCTGCTTCTTCTGCTTCGCCCTCCAGACATCACCTTCTCCTTCTCCTTCTTCTGCTTCTTCTGCTTCACCCTCCAGACTTCACCTTCTCCTTCTCCTTCTTCTGCTTCTTCTGCTTCACTCTCCTGACTTCACCTTCTCCTTCACCTTCTTCTACTTCTTCTGATTCACCCTCCAGACTTCACCTTCTCCTTCTCCTTCTTCTACTTCTTCTGCTTCACCCCCCTGACTTCACCTGCTCCTTCTCCTTCTTCTGCTTCTTCTGATTCACCCTCCTAACTTTACCTTCTCCTTCTCCTTCTTCTGCTTCTTCTGATTCACCCTCCTGACTTCACCTTCTCCTTCTCCTTCTTCTGCTTCTTCTAATTCACCCTCCAGACTTCACCTTCTCCTTGTCCTTCTTCTGCTTCTTCTGATTCACCCTCCAGACTTCACCTTCTCCTTCTCCTTCTTATGCTTCTTCTGATTGACCCTCCAGACCTCACCTTCTCCTTCTCCTTCTTCTACTTCTTCTGATTCACCCTCCAGACTTCATCTTCTCCTTCTCCTTCTTCTGCTTCTTCTGATTCACCCTCCAGACTTCACCTTCTCCTTCTCCATCTTCTGCTTCTTCTGCTTCACCCTCCTGACTTCACCTTCTCCTTCTCCTTCTTCTACTTCTTCTGATTCACCCTCCAGACTTCACCTTCTCCTTCTCCTTCTTCTGCTTCTTCTGCTTCACCCTCCAGACTTCACCTTCTCCTTCTCCTTCTTCTGCTTCTTCTGCTTCGCCCTCCAGACTTCACCTTCTCCTTCTCCATCTTCTGCTTCTTCTGCTTCACTCTCCTGACTTCACCTTCTCCTTCTCCTTCTTCTACTTCTTCTGATTCACCCTCCAGACTTCACCTTCTCCTTCTCCTTCTTCTGCTTCTTCTGCTTCACCCTCCAGACTTCAGCTTCTCCTACTCCTTCTTCTGCTTCTTCTGCTGCGCCCTCCAGACTTCACCTTCTCCTTCTCCTTCTTCTGCTTCTTCTGCTTCGCCGTCCTGACTTCACCTTCTCCTTCTCCTTCTTCTACTTCTTCTGCTTCACCCCCCTGACTTCACCTGCTCCTTCTCCTTCTTCTGCTTCTTCTGATTCACCCTCCTAACTATACCTTCTCCTTCTCCTTCTTCTGCTTCTTCTGATTCACCCTCCTGACTTCACCTTCTCCTTCTCCTTCTTCTGCTTCTTCTGATTCACCATCCAGACTTCACCTTCTCCTTCTCCTTCTTCTGCTTCTTCTGATTCACCCTCCAGACTTCACCTTCTCCTTCTCCTTCTTCTGCTTCTTCTGATTCACCCTCCAGACTTCATCTTCTCCTTCTCCTTCTTCTGCTTCTTCTGATTCACCCTCCAGACTTCACCTTCTCCTTCTCCTTCTTCTGCTTCTTCTGATTCACCCTCCAGACTTCACCTTCTCCTTCTCCTTCTTCTACTTCGTCTGATTCACCCTCCAGACTTCACCTTCTCCTTCTCCTTCTTATACTTCTTCAGATTCACCCTCCAGTCTTCACCTTCTCCTTCTCCTTCTTCTGTTTCTTCTGCTTCACCCTCCAGACTTCACCTTCTTCTTCTCTTTCTTCTGCTTCTTCTGATTCACCCTCCAGACTTCACCTTCTCCTTCTCCTTCTTCTGATTCTTCTGATTCACCCTCCTGACTTCACCTTCTCCTTCTCCTTCTTCTACTTCTTCTGATTCACCCTCCTGACTTCACCTTCTCCTTCTCCTTCTTCTACTTCTTCTGATTCACCCTCCAGACTTCACCTTCTCCTTCTCCTTCTTCTGCTTCTTCTGATTCACCCTCCAGACTTCACCTTCTCCTTCTCCTTATTCTGCTTCTTCTGATTCTCCCTCCAGACTTCACCTTCTCCTTCTCCTTCTTCTGCTTCTTATGATTCACCCTCCAGACTTCACCTTCCCCTTCTCCTTCTTCTGCTTCTTCTGATTCACCCTCCAGACTTCACCTTCTCCTTCTCCTTCTTCTGCTTCTTCTGATTCACCCTCCAGACTTCACCTTCTCCTTCTCCTTCTTCTACTCCTTCTGATTCACCCTCCAGACTTCACCTTCTCCTTCTCCTTCTTCTGCTTCTTCTGATTCACCCTCCAGACTTCACCTTCTCCTTCTCCTTATTCTGCTTCTTCTGATTCACCCTCCAGACTTCACCTTCTCCTTCTCCTTCTTCTGCTTCTTCTGATTCACCCTGCAGACTTCACCTTCTCCTTCTCCTTCTTCTGCTTCTTCTGATTCACCCTCCAGACTTCACCTTCTCCTTCTCCTTCTTCTGCTTCTTCTGATTCACCCTCCAGACTTCACCTTCTCCCTCCTTCTTCTGCTTCTTCTGATTCACCCTGCAGACTTCACCTTCTCCTTCTCCTTCTTCTGCTTCTTCTGATTCACCCTCCAGACTTCACCTTCTCCTTCTCCTTCTTCTGCTTCTTCTGATTCACCCTCCAGACTTCACCTTCTCCTTCTCCTTCTTCTACTTCTTCTGATTCACCCTCCAGACTTCACCTTCTCCTTCTCCTTCTTCTGCTTCTTCTGATTCACCCTCCAGACTTCACCTTCTCCTTCTCCTTCTTCTACTTCTTCTGCTTCACCCTCCAGACTACACCTTCTCCTTCTCCTTCTTCTACTTCTTCTGATTCACCCTCCAGACTTCACCTTCTCCTTCTCCTTCTTCTGCTTCTTCTGATTCACCCTCCAGACTTCACCTTCTCCTTCTCCTTATTCTGCTTCTTCTGATTCACCCTCCAGACTTCACCTTCTCCTTCTCCTTCTTCTGCTTCTTCTGATTCACCCTCCAGACTTCACCTTCTCCTTCTCCTTCTTCTGCTTCTTCTGATTCACCCTCCAGACTTCACCTTCTCCTTCTCCTTCTTCTACTTCTTCTGATTCACCCTCCAGACTTCACCTTCTCCTTCTCCTTCTTCTGCTTCTTCTGATTCACCCTCCTGACTTCACCTTCTCCTTCTCCTTCTTCTACATCTTCTGATTCACCCTCCTGACTTCACCTTCTCCTTCTCCTTCTTCTACTTCTTCTGCTTCACCCTCCAGACTTCACCTTCTCCTTCTCCTTATTCTGCTTCTTCTGAATCACCCTCCAGACTTCACCTTCTCCTTCTCCTTCTTCTGCTTCTTCTGATTCACCCTCCAGACTTCACCTTCTCCTTCTCCTTCTTCTACTTCTTCTGTTTCACCCTCCAGACTTAACCTTCTCCTTCTCCTTATTCTGCTTCTTCTGAATCACCCTCCAGACTTCACCTTCTCCTTCTCCTTCTTCTGCTTCTTCTGATTCACCCTCCAGACTTCACCTTCTCCTTCTCCTTCTTCTGCTTCTTCTGATTCACCCTCCAGACTTCACCTTCTCCTTCTCCTTCTTCTACTTCTTCTGATTCACCCTCCAGACTTCACCTTCTCCATCTCCTTCTTCTGCTTCTTCTGATTCACCCTCCAGACTTCACCTTCAATTCTCCTTCGACTACTTCTTCTGATTCACCCTCCAGACTTCTCCTTCTCCTTCTCCTTCTTCTGCTTCTTCTGATTCACCCTCCAGACTTCACCTTCTCCTTCTCCTTCTTCTACTTCTTCTGATTCACCCTCCAGACTTCACCTTCTCCTTCTCTTTCTTCTGCTTCTTCTGATTCACCCTCCAGTCTTCACCTTCTCCTTCTCCTTCTTCTGATTCTTCTGCTTCACCCTCCAGACTTCACCTTCTCCTTCTCCTTCTTCTGCTTCGTCTGCTTCACTCTCCTGACTTCACCTTCTCCTTCACCTTCTTCTACTTCTTCTGATTCACCCTCCAGACTTCACCTTCTCCTTCTCCTTCTTCTGCTTCTTCTTCTTCACCCTCCAGACTTCAACTTCTCCTTCTCCTTCTTCTGCTTCTTCTGCTGCGCCCTCCAGACTTCACCTTCTCCTTCTCCTTCTTCTGCTTCTTCTGCTTCACCCTCCTGACTTCACCTTCTCCTTCTCCTTCTTCTACTTCTTCTGCTTCACCCCCCTGACTTCACCTGCTCCTTCTCCTTCTTCTGCTTCTTCTGATTCACCCTCCTAACTTTACCTTCTCCTTGTCCTTCTTCTGCTTCTTCTGATTCACCCTCCAGACTTCACCTTCTCCTTCTCCTTCTTCTGCTTCTTCTGATTCACCCTCCAGACTTCAACTTCTCCTTCTCCTTCTTCTGCTTCTTCTGATTCACCCTCCAGACTTCACCTTCTCCTTCTCCTTCTTCTACTTCTTCTGATTCACCCTCCAGACTTCACCTTCTCCTTCTCCTTCTTCGGCTTCTTCTGATTCACCCTCCTGACTTCACCTTCTCCTTCTCCTTCTTCTACATCTTCTGATTCACCCTCCTGACTTCACCTTCTCCTTCTCCTTCTTCTACTTCTTCTGCTTCACCCTCCAGACTTCACCTTCTCCTTCTCCTTATTCTGCTTCTTCTGAATCACCCTCCAGACTTCACCTTCTCCTTCTCCTTCTTCTGCTTCTTCTGATTCACCCTCCAGACTTCACCTTCTCCTTCTCCTTCTTCTACTTCTTCTGTTTCACCCTGCAGACTTCACCTTCTCCTTCTCCTTATTCTGCTTCTTCTGAATCACCCTCCAGACTTCACCTTCTCCTTCTCCTTCTTCTGCTTCTTCTGATTCACCCTCCAGACTTCACCTTCTCCTTCTCCTTCTTCTGCTTCTTCTGATTCACCCTCCAGACTTCACCTTCTCCTTCTCCTTCTTCTACTTCTTCTGATTCACCCTCCAGACTTCACCTTCTCCATCTCCTTCTTCTGCTTCTTCTGATTCACCCTCCAGACTTCACCTTCAATTCTCCTTCGACTACTTCTTCTGATTCACCCTCCAGACTTCACCTTCTCCTTCTCTTTCTTCTGCTTCTTCTGATTCACCCTCCAGTCTTCACCTTCTCCTTCTCCTTCTTCTGATTCTTCTGCTTCACCCTCCAGACTTCACCTTCTCCTTCTCCTTCTTCTGCTTCGTCTGCTTCACTCTCCTGACTTCACCTTCTCCTTCACCTTCTTCTACTTCTTCTGATTCACCCTCCAGACTTCACCTTCTCCTTCTCCTTCTTCTGCTTCTTCTTCTTCACCCTCCAGACTTCAACTTCTCCTTCTCCTTCTTCTGCTTCTTCTGCTGCGCCCTCCAGACTTCACCTTCTCCTTCTCCTTCTTCTGCTTCTTCTGCTTCACCCTCCTGACTTCACCTTCTCCTTCTCCTTCTTCTACTTCTTCTGCTTCACCCCCCTGACTTCACCTGCTCCTTCTCCTTCTTCTGCTTCTTCTGATTCACCCTCCTAACTTTACCTTCTCCTTCTCCTTCTTCTGCTTCTTCTGATTCACCCTCCTGACTTCACCTTCTCCTTCTCCTTCTTCTGCTTCTTCTAATTCACCCTCCAGACTTCACCTTCTCCTTGTCCTTCTTCTGCTTCTTCTGATTCACCCTCCAGACTTCACCTTCTCCTTCTCCTTCTTCTGCTTCTTCTGATTGACCCTCCAGACCTCACCTTCTCCTTCTCCTTCTTCTACTTCTTCTGATTCACCCTCCAGACTTCACCTTCTCCTTCTCCTTCTTCTGCTTCTTCTGATTCACCCTCCAGACTTCACCTTCTCCTTCTCCTTCTTCTGCTTCTTCTGATTCACCCTCCAGACTTCACCTTCTCCTTCTCCTTCTTCTACTTCTTCTGATTCACCCTCCAGATTTCACCTTCTCCTTCTCCTTCTTCTGCTTCTTCTGATTCACCCTCCAGACTTCACCTTCTCCTTCTCCTTCTTCTACTTCTTCTGCTTCACCCTCCAGACTACACCTTCTCCTTCTCCTTCTTCCACTTCTTCTGATTCACCCTCCAGACTTCACCTTCTCCTTCTCCTTCTTCTGCTTCTTCTGATTCACCCTCCAGACTTCACCTTCTCCTTCTCCTTATTCTGCTTCTTCTGATTCACCCTCCAGACTTCACCTTCTCCTTCTCCTTCTTCTGCTTCTTCTGATTCACCCTCCAGACTTCACCTTCTCCTTCTCCTTCTTCTGCTTCTTCTGATTCACCCTCCAGACTTCACCTTCTCCTTCTCCTTCTTCTACTTCTTCTGATTCACCCTCCAGACTTCACCTTCTCCTTCTCCTTCTTCTGCTTCTTCTGATTCACCCTCCTGACTTCACCTTCTCCTTCTCCTTCTTCTACATCTTCTGATTCACCCTCCTGACTTCACCTTCTCCTTCTCCTTCTTCTACTTCTTCTGCTTCACCCTCCAGACTTCACCTTCTCCTTCTCCTTATTCTGCTTCTTCTGAATCACCCTCCAGACTTCACCTTCTCCTTCTCCTTCTTCTGCTTCTTCTGATTCACCCTCCAGACTTCACCTTCTCCTTCTCCTTCTTCTACTTCTTCTGTTTCACCCTGCAGACTTCACCTTCTCCTTCTCCTTATTCTGCTTCTTCTGAATCACCCTCCAGACTTCACCTTCTCCTTCTCCTTCTTCTGCTTCTTCTGATTCACCCTCCAGACTTCACCTTCTCCTTCTCCTTCTTCTGCTTCTTCTGATTCACCCTCCAGACTTCACCTTCTCCTTCTCCTTCTTCTACTTCTTCTGATTCACCCTCCAGACTTCACCTTCTCCATCTCCTTCTTCTGCTTCTTCTGATTCACCCTCCAGACTTCACCTTCAATTCTCCTTCGACTACTTCTTCTGATTCACCCTCCAGACTTCTCCTTCTCCTTCTCCTTCTTCTGCTTCTTCTGATTCACCCTCCAGACTTCACCTTCTCCTTCTCCTTCTTCTACTTCTTCTGATTCACCCTCCAGACTTCACCTTCTCCTTCTCTTTCTTCTGCTTCTTCTGATTCACCCTCCAGTCTTCACCTTCTCCTTCTCCTTCTTCTGATTCTTCTGCTTCACCCTCCAGACTTCACCTTCTCCTTCTCCTTCTTCTGCTTCGTCTGCTTCACTCTCCTGACTTCACCTTCTCCTTCACCTTCTTCTACTTCTTCTGATTCACCCTCCAGACTTCACCTTCTCCTTCTCCTTCTTCTGCTTCTTCTTCTTCACCCTCCAGACTTCAACTTCTCCTTCTCCTTCTTCTGCATCTTCTGCTGCGCCCTCCAGACTTCACCTTCTCCTTCTCCTTCTTCTGCTTCTTCTGCTTCACCCTCCTGACTTCACCTTCTCCTTCTCCTTCTTCTACTTCTTCTGCTTCACCCCCCTGACTTCACCTGCTCCTTCTCCTTCTTCTGCTTCTTCTGATTCACCCTCCTAACTTTACCTTCTCCTTCTCCTTCTTCTGCTTCTTCTGATTCACCCTCCTGACTTCACCTTCTCCTTCTCCTTCTTCTGCTTCTTCTAATTCACCCTCCAGACTTCACCTTCTCCTTGTCCTTCTTCTGCTTCTTCTGATTCACCCTCCAGACTTCACCTTCTCCTTCTCCTTCTTCTGCTTCTTCTGATTGACCCTCCAGACCTCACCTTCTCCTTCTCCTTCTTCTACTTCTTCTGATTCACCCTCCAGACTTCATCTTCTCCTTCTCCTTCTTCTGCTTCTTCTGATTCACCCTCCAGACTTCACCTTCTCCTTCTCCTTCTTCTGCTTCTTCTGATTCACCCTCCAGACTTCACCTTCTCCTTCTCCTTCTTCTAATTCTTCTGATTCACCCTCCTGACTTCACCTTCTCCTTCTCCTTCTTCTGCTTCTTCTGCTTCACCCTCCAGACGTCACCTTCTCCTGCTCCTTCTTCTGCTTCTTCTGCTTCACCCTCCAGACTTCACCTTCTCCTTCTCCTTCTTCTGCTTCTTCTGCTTCACCCTCCTGACTTCACCTTCTCCTTCTCCTTCTTCTACTTCTTCTGATTCACCCTCCAGACTCCACCTTCTCCTTCTCCTTCTTCTGCTTCTTCTGCTTCTCCCTCCAGACTTCACCTTCTCCTTCTCCTTCTTCTACTTCTTCTGATTCACCCTCCAGACTTCACCTTCTCCTTCTCCTTCTTCTACTTCTTCTGATTCACCCTCCAGACTTCACCTTCTCCTTCTCCTTCTTCTACTTTTTCTGATTCACCCTCCTGACTTCACCTTCTCCTTCTCCTTCTTCTGCTTCTTCTGCTTCACCCTCCAGACTTCACCTTCTCCTTCTCCTTCTTCTGCTTCTTCTGCTTCACCCTCCAGACTTCACCTTCTCCTTCTCCTTCTTCTGCTTCTTCTGCTTCACCCTCCTGACTTCACCTTCTCCTTCTCCTTCTTCTACTTCTTCTGATTCACCCTCCAGACTTCACCTTCTCCTTCTCCTTCTTCTACTTCTTCTGATTCACCCTCCAGACATCACCTTCTCCTTCTCCTTCTTCTGCTTCTTCTTCTTCACCCTCCAGACCTCACCTTCTCTTTTTCCTTCTTCTGCTTCTTCTGCTTCGCCCTCCAGACTTCACCTTCTCCTTCTCCTTCTTCTGCTTCTTCTGCTTCACCCTCCAGGCATCACCTTCTCCTTCTCCTTCTTCTGCTTCTTCTGCTTCTCCCTCATGACTTCACCTTCTCCTTCTCCTTCTTCTACTTCTTCTGATTCACCCTCCAGACTTCGCCTTCTCCTTCTTCTACTTCTTCTGATTCACCCTCCAGACTTCACCTTCTCCTTCTCCTTCTTCTACTTCTTCTGATTCACCCTTCAGTCTTCACCTTCTCCTTCTCCTTCTTCTGCTTCTTCTGATTCACCCTCCAGACTTCACCTTCTCCTTCTCCTTCTTCCGCTTCTTCTGATTCACCCTCCTGACTTCACCTTCTCCTTCTCCTTCTTCTGCTTCTTCTGATTCACCCTCCAGACTACACCTTCTCCTTCTCCTTCTTCTACTTCTTCTGATTCACCCTCCAGAATTCACCTTCTCCTTCTCCTTCTTCTACTTTTTCTGATTCACCCTCCAGACTTCACCTTCTCCTTCTCCTTCTTCTACTTCTTCTGATTCACCCTCCAGACTTCACCTTCTCCTTCTCCTTCTTCTACTTCTTCTGATTCACCCTCCAGACTTCACCTTCTCCTTCTCCTTCTTCTCCTTCTTCTGATTCACCCTCCTGACTTCACCTTCTCCTTCTCCTTCTTCTGCTTCTTCTGCTTCACCCTCCAGACTTCACCTTCTCCTTCTCCTTCTTCTGCTTCTTCTGCTTCACCCTCCAGACTTCACCTTCTCCTTCTCCTTCTTCTGCTTCTTCTGCTTCACCCTCCTGACTTCACCTTCTGCTACTCCTTCTTCTACTTCTTCTGATTCACCCTCCAGACTTCACCTTCTCCTTCTCCTTCATCTGCTTTTTCTGCTTCACCCTCCAGAATTCAACTTCTCCTTCTCCTTCTTCTGCTTCTTCTGCTTCGCCCTCCAGACTTCAGCTTCTCCTTCTCCTTCTTCTGCTTCGTCTGCTTCACCCTCCAGACTTCACCTTCTCCTTCTCCTTCTTCTGCTTCTTCTGCTTCACCCTCCTGACTTCACCTTCTCCTTCTCCTTCTTCTACTTCTTCTGATTCACCCTCCAGACTTCACCTTCTCCTTCTCCTTCTTCTGCTTCTACGGCTTCACCCTCCAGACTTCACCTTCTCCTTCTCCTTCTTCTGCTTCTTCTGCTGCGCCCTCCAGACTTGACCTTCTCCTTCTCCTTCTTCTGCTTCTTCTGCTTCACCCTCCTGACTTCACCTTCTCCTTCTCCTTCTTCTACTTCTTCTGCTTCACCCCCCTGACTTCACCTTCTCCTTCTCCTTCTTCTGCTTCTTCTGATTCACCCTCCTAACTTCACCTTCTCCTTCTCCTTCTTCTGCTTCTTCTGATTCACCCTCCTGACCTCACCTTCTCCTTCTCCTTCTTCTGCTTCTTCTGATCCACCCTCCAGACTTCACCTTCTACTTCTCCTTCTTCTGCTTCTTCTGATTCACCCTCCAGACCTCACCTTCTCCTTCTCCTTCTTCTACTTCTTCTGATTCACCCTCCAGACTTCATCTTCTCCTTCTCCTTCTTCTGCTTCTTCTGATTCACCCTCCAGACTTCACCTTCTCCTTCTCCTTCTTCTGCTTCTTCTGATTCACCCTCCAGACATCACCTTCTCCTTCTCCTTCTTCTACTTCTTCTGATTCACCCTCCAGACTTCACCTTCTTCTTCTCCTTCTTCTACTTCTTCTGATTCACCCTCCAGTCTTCACCTTCTCCTTCTCCTTCTTCTGCTTCTTCTGCTTCACCCTCCAGACTTCACCTTCTCCTTCTCTTTCTTCTGCTTCTTCTGATTCACCCTCCAGACTTCACCTTCTCCTTCTCCTTCTTCTGATTCTTCTGGTTCACCCTCCAGACTTCACCTTCTCCTTCTCCTTCTTCTGCTTCTTCTGGTTCACCCTCCTGACTTCACCTTCTCCTTCTCCTTCTTCTACTTCTTCTGATTCACCCTCCTGACTTCACCTTCTCCTTCTCCTTCTTCTACTTCTTCTGCTTCACCCTCCAGACTTCACCTTCTCCTTCTCCTTCTTCTACTTCTTCTGATTCTCCCTCCAGACTTCACCTTCTCCTTCTCCTTCTTCTGCTTCTTCTGATTCACCCTCCAGACTTCACCTTCTCCTTCTCCTTATTCTGCTTCTTCTGATTCACCCTCCAGACTTCACCTTCTCCTTCTCCTTCTTCTGCTTCTTCTGATTCACCCTCCAGACTTCACCTTCTCCTTCTCCTTCTTCTGCTTCTTCTGATTCACCCTCCAGACTTCACCTTCTCCTTCTCCTTCTTCTACTTCTTCTGATTCACCCTCCAGACTTCATCTTCTCCTTCTCCTTCTTCTGCTTCTTTTGATTCACCCTCCAGACTTCACCTTCTCCTTCTCCTTCTTCTGCTTCTTCTGATTCACCCTCCAGACTTCACCTTCTCCTTCTCCTTCTTCTACTTCTTCTGATTCACCCTCCAGACTTCACCTTCTCCTTCTCCCTCTTCTACTTCTTCTGATTCACCCTCCGGACTTCACCTTCTCCTTCTCCTTCTTCTGCTTCTTCTGATTCACCCTCCAGACTTCAGCTTCTACTTCTCCTTCTTCTGCTTCTTCTGATTCACCCTCCAGACTTCACCTTCTCCTTCTCCTTTTTCTGCTTCTTCTGATTCACCCTTCAGACTTCACCTTCTCCTTCTCCTTCTTCTGCTTCTTCTGATTCACCCTCCAGATCTCACCTTCTCCTTCTCCTTCTTCTACTTCTTCTGATTCACCCTCCAGACTTCATCTTCTCCTTCTCCTTCTTCTGCTTCTTCTGATTCACCCTCCAGATTTCACCTTCTCCTTCTCCTTCTTCTGCTTCTTCTGATTCACCCTCCAGACTTCGCCTTCCCCTTCTCCTTCTTCTCCTTCTTCTGATTCACCCTCCAGACTTCACCTTCTCCTTCTCCTTCTTCTACTTCTTCTGATTCACCCTCCAGTCTTCACCTTCTCCTTCTCCTTCTTCTGCTTCTTCTGATTCACCCTCCAGACTTCACCTTCTCCTTCTCCTTCTTCTGCTTCTTCTGATTCACTCTCCTGACTTCACCTTCTCCTTCTCCTTCTTCTGCTTCTTCTGATTCACCCTCCAGACTTCACCTTCTCCTTCTCCTTCTTCTACTTCTTCTGATTCACCCTCCAGACTTCACCTTCTCCTTCTACTTCTTCTGCTTCTTCTGATTCACACTCCAGACTTCACCTTCTCCATCTCCTTCTTCTGCTTCTTCTGATTCACCCTCCATACTTCACCTTCTCCTTCTCCTTCTTCTGCTTCTTCTGATTCACCCTCCAGACTTCACCTTCTCCTTCTCCTTCTTCTGCTTCTTCTGATTCACCCTCCAGACTTCACCTTCTCCTTCTGCTTCTTCTACTTCTTCTGATTCACCCTCCAGACTTCACCTTCTCCTTCTCCTTCTTCTGCTTCTTCTGATTCACCCTCCAGACTTCACCTTCTCCTTCTCCTTCGTCTACTTCTCCTGATTCACCCTCCAAACTACACCTTCTCCTTCTCCTTCTTCTACTTCTTCTAATTCACCCTCCAGACTTCACCTTCTCCTTCTCCTTCTTCTGCTTCTTCTGATTCACCCTCCAGACTTCACCTTCTCCTTTTCCTTCTTCTACTTCTTCTGATTCACCCTCCAGACTTTACCTTCTCCTTCTCCTTCTTCTACTTCTTCTGATTCACCCTCCAGACTTCACCTTCTCCTTCTCCTTCTTCTACTTCTTCTGCTTCTCCCTCCAGACTTCACCTTCTCCTTCTCCTTCTTCTGCTTCTTCTGATTCACCCTCCAGACTTCACCTTCTCCTTCTCCTTCTTCTGCTTCTTCTGATTCACCCTCCAGACTTCACCTTCTCCTTCTCCTTCTTCTACTTCTTCTGATTCACCCTCCAGACTTCATCTTCTCCTTCTCCTTCTTCTGCTTCTTTTGATTCACCCTCCAGACTTCACCTTCTCCTTCTCCTTCTTCTGCTTCTTCTGATTCACCCTCCAGACTTCACCTTCTCCTTCTCCTTTTTCTGCTTCTTCTGATTCACCCTTCAGACTTCACCTTCTCCTTCGCCTTCTTCTGCTTCTTCTGATTCACCCTCCAGATCTCACCTTCTCCTTCTCCTTTTTCTGCTTCTTCTGATTCACCCTTCAGACTTCACCTTCTCCTTCTCCTTCTTCTGCTTCTTCTGATTCACCCTCCAGATCTCACCTTCTCCTTCTCCTTCTTCTACTTCTTCTGATTCACCCTCCAGACTTCATCTTCTCCTTCTCCTTCTTCTGCTTCTTCTGATTCACCCTCCAGATTTCACCTTCTCCTTCTCCTTCTTCTGCTTCTTCTGATTCACCCTCCAGACTTCGCCTTCCCCTTCTCCTTCTTCTACTTCTTCTGATTCACCCTCCAGACTTCACCTTCTCCTTCTCCTTCTTCTACTTCTTCTGATTCACCCTCCAGTCTTCACCTTCTCCTTCTCCTTCTTCTGCTTCTTCTGATTCACCCTCCAGACTTCACCTTCTCCGTCTCCTTCTTCTGCTTCTTCTGATTCACCCTCCTGACTTCACCTTCTCCTTCTCCTTCTTCTGCTTCTTCTGATTCACCCTCCAGACTTCACCTTCTCCTTCTCCTTCTTCTACTTCTTCTGATTCACCCTCCAGACTTCACCTTCTCCTTCTACTTCTTCTGCTTCTTCTGATTCACACTCCAGACTTCACCTTCTCCATCTCCTTCTTCTGCTTCTTCTGATTCACCCTCCATACTTCACCTTCTCCTTCTCCTTCTTCTGCTTCTTCTGATTCACCCTCCAGACTTCACCTTCTCCTTCTCCTTCTTCTGCTTCTTCTGATTCACCCTCCAGACTTCACCTTCTCCTTCTGCTTCTTCTACTTCTTCTGATTCACCCTCCAGACTTCAGCTTCTCCTTCTCCTTCTTCTGCTTCTTCTGATTCACCCTCCAGACTTCACCTTCTCCTTCTCCTTCGTCTACTTCTCCTGATTTACCCTCCAAACTACACCTTCTCCTTCTCCTTCTTCTACTTCTTCTAATTCACCCTCCAGACTTCACCTTCTCCTTCTCCTTCTTCTGCTTCTTCTGATTCAACCTCCAGACTTCACCTTCTCCTTTTCCTTCTTCTACTTCTTCTGATTCACCCTCCAGACTTTACCTTCTCCTTCTCCTTCTTCTACTTCTTCTGATTCACCCTCCAGACTTCACCTTCTCCTTCTCCTTCTTCTACTTCTTCTGCTTCTCCCTCCAGACTTCACCTTCTCCTTCTCCTTCTTCTGCTTCTTCTGATTCACCCTCCAGACTTCACCTTCTCCTTCTCCTTCTTCTACTTCTTCTGATTCACCCTCCAGACTTCACCTTCGACTTCTCCTTCTTCTACTTCTTCTGATTCACCCTCCAGACTTCACCTTCTCCTTCTCCTTCTTCTACTTCTTCTGATTCACCCTCCTGACTTCACCTTCTCCTTCTCCTTCTTCTGCTTCTTCTGCTTCACCCTCCAGACTTCACCTTCTCCTTCTCCTTCTTCTGCTTCTTCTGCTTCACCCTCCAGACTTCACCTTCTCCGTCTCCTTCTTCTGCTTCACCCTCCTGACTTCACCTTCTCCTTCTCCTTCTTCTACTTCTTCTGATTCACCCTCCAGACTTCACCTTCTCCTTCTCCTTCTTCTGCTTCTTCTGCTTCACCCTCCAGACTTCACCTTCACCTTCTCCTTCTTCTGCTTCTTCTGCTTCGCCCTCCAGACTTCACCTTCTCCTTCTCCTTCTTCTGTTTGTTCTGCTTCACCCTCCAGACTTCACCTTCTCCTTCTCCTTCTTCTGCTTCTTCTGCTTCACCCTCCTGACTTCACCATCTCCTTCTCCTTCTTCTACTTCTTCTGCTTCACCCCCCTGACTTCACCTTCTCCTTCTCCTTCTTCTGCTTCTTCTGATTCACCCTCCTAACTTCACCTTCTCCTTCTCCTTCTTCTGCTTCTTCTGATTCACCCTCCTGACTTCACCTACTCCTTCTCCTTCTTCTGCTTCTTCTGATTCACCCTCCAGACTTCACCTTCTCCTTCTCCTTCTTCTGCTTCTCCTGATTCACCCTCCAGACTTCACCTTCTCCTTCTCCTTATTCTGCTTCTTCTGATTCACCCTCCAGACTTCACCTTCTCCTTCTCCTTCTTCTGCTTCTTCTGATTCACCCTCCAGACTTCACCTTCTCCTTCTCCTTCTTCTGCTTCTTCTGATTCACCCTCCAGACTTCACCTTCTCCTTCTCCTTCTTCTACTTCTTCTGATACACCCTCCAGACTTCATCTTCTCATTCTCCTTCTTCTGCTTCTTCTGATTCACCCTCCAGACTTCACCTTCTCCTTCTCCTTCTTCTGCTTCTTCTGATTCACCCTCCAGACTTGTCCTTCTCCTTCTCCTTCTTCTACTTCTTCTGATTCGCCCTCCAGACTTCACCTTCTCCTTCTCCTTCTTCTCCTTCTTCTGATTCACCCTCCAGACTTCACCTTCTCCTTCTCCTTCTTCTGCATCTTCTGATTCACCCTCCAGACTTCACCTTCTCCTTCTCCTTCTTCTGCTTCTTCTGATTCACCCTCCAGACTTCACCTTCTCCTTCTCCATCTTCTGCTTCTTCTGATTCACACTTCAGACTTCACCTTCTCCTTCTCCTTCTTCTGCTTCTTCTGATTCACCCTCCAGACCTCACCTTCTCCTTCTCCTTCTTCTACTTCTTATGATTCACCCTCCAGACTTCACCTTCTCCTTCTCCTTCTTCTGCTTCTTCTGATTCACCCTCCAGACTTAACCTTCTCCTTCTCCTTCTTCTGCTTCTTCTGATTCACCCTCCAGACTTCGCCTTCTCCTTCTGCTTCTTCTCCTTCTTCTGATTCACCCTCCAGACTTCAACATCTCCTTCTCCTTCTTCTACTTATTCTGATTCACCCTCCAGTCTTCACCTTCTCCTTCGCCTTCTTCTGCTTCTTCTGATTCACCCTCCAGACTTCACCTTCTCCTTCTCCTTCTTCTGCTTCTTCTGATTCACCCTCCTGACTTCACCTTCTCCTACTCCTTCTTCTGCTTCTTCTGATTCACCCTCCAGACTTCACCTTCTCCTTCTTCTCCTTCTTCTGATTCACCCTCCAGACTTCACCTTCTCCTTCTACTTCTTCTGCTTCTTCTGATTCACCCTCCAGACTTCACCTTCTCCTTCTCCTTCTTCTGCTTCTTCTGATTCACCCTCCAGACTTCACCTTCTCCTTCTCCTTCTTCTGCTTCTTCTGATTCACCCTCCAGACTTCACCTTCTCCTTCTCCTTCTTCTGCTTCTTCTGATTCACCCTCCAGACTTCATCTTCTCCTTCTCCTTCTTCTACTTCTTCTGATTCACCCTCCAGACTTCACCTTCTCCTTCTCCTGCTTCTGCTTCTTCTGATTCATCCTCCAGACTTCACCTTCTCCTTCTCCTTCGTCTACTTCTTCTGATTCACCCTCCAGACTACACCTTCTCCTTCTCCTTCTTCTACTTCTTCTGATTCACCCTCCAGACGTCACCTTCTCCTTCTCCTTCTTCTACTTCTTCTGATTCACCCTCCAGACTTCACCTTCTCCTTCTCCTTCTTCTACATCTTCTGCTTCTCCCTCCAGACTTCACCTTCTCCTTCTCCTTCTTCTGCTTCTTCTGATTCACCCTCCAGACTTCACCTTCTCCTTCTCCTTCTTCTACTTCTTCTGATTCACCCTCCAGACTTCACCTTCTCCTTCTCCTTCTTCTACTTCTTCTGATTCACCCTCCAGACTTCACCTTCTCCTTCTCCTTCTTCTACTTCTTCTGATTCACCCTCCTGACTTCACCTTCTCCTTCTCCTTCTTCTGCTTCTTCTGCTTCACCCTCCAGACTTCACCTTCTCCTTCTCCTTCTTCTGCTTCTTCTGCTTCACCCTCCAGACTTCACCTTGCCCTTCTCCTTCTTCTGCTTCTTCTGCTTCACCCTCCTGACTTCACCTTCTCCTTCTCCTTCTTCTACTTCTTCTGATTCACCCTCCAGACTTCACCTTCTCCTTCTCCTTCTTCTACTTCTTCTGATTCACCCTCCAGACTTCACCTTCTCCTTCTCCTTCTTCTGCTTCTTCTTCTTCACCCTCCAGACGTCACCTTCTCTTTCTCCTTCTTCTGCTTCTTCTGCTTCGCCCTCCAGACTTCACCTTCTCCTTCTCCTTCTTCTGCTTCTTCTGCTTCACCCTCCAGACATCACCTTCTCCGTCTCCTTCTTCTGCTTCTTCTGCTTCTCCCTCATGACTTCACCTTCTCCTTCTCCTTCTTCTACTTCTTCTGATTCACCCTCCAGACTTCACCTTCTCCTTCTACTTCTTCTGCTTCTTCTGCTTCACCCTCCAGACTTCACCTTCTCCTTCTCCTTCTTCTGCTGCGCCCGCCAGACATCACCTTCTCCTTCTCCTTCTTCTGCTTCTCCTGCTTCACCCTCCTGACTTCACCTTCTCCTTCTCCTTCTTCTACTTCTTCTGCTTCACCCCCCTGACTTCACCTTCTCCTTCTCCTTCTTCTGCTTCTTCTGATTCACCCTCCAGACTTCACCTTCTCCTTCTCCTTCTTCTGCTTCTTCTGATTCACCCTCCAGACCTCACCATCTCCTTCTCCTTCTTCTACTTCTTCTGATTCACCCTCCAGACTTCACCTTCTCCTTCTGCTTCTTCGACTTCTTCTGATTCACCCTCCAGTCTTCACCTTCTCCTTCTCCTGCTTCTGCTTCTTCTGATTCACCCTCCTGACTTTACCTTCTCCTTCTCCTTCTTCTGCTTCTTCTGATTCACCCTCCAGACTTCAGCTTCTCCTTCTCCTTCTTCTACTTCTTCTGATTCACCCTCCAGACTTCACCTTCTCCTTCTACTTCTTCTGCTTCTTCTGATTCAACCTCCAGACTTCACCTTCTCCTTCTCCTTCTTCTGCTTCTTCTGATTCACCCTCCAGACTTCACCTTCTCCTTCTCCTTCTTCTACTTCTTCTGATTCACCCTCCAGACTTCACCTTCTCCTTCTCCTTCTTCTACTTCTTCTGATTCACCCTCCTGACTTCACCTTCTCCTTCTCCTTCTTCTGCTTCTTCTGCTTCACCCTCCAGACTTCACCTTCTCCTTCTCCTTCTTCTGCTTCTTCTGCTTCACCCTCCAGACTTCACCTTGCCCTTCTCCTTCTTCTGCTTCTTCTGCTTCACCCTCCTGACTTCACCTTCTCCTTCTCCTTCTTCTACTTCTTCTGATTCACCCTCCAGACTTCACCTTCTCCTTCTCCTTCTTCTACTTCTTCTGATTCACCCTCCAGACTTCACCTTCTCCTTCTCCTTCTTCTGCTTCTTCTTCTTCACCCTCCAGACGTCACCTTCTCTTTCTCCTTCTTCTGCTTCTTCTGCTTCGCCCTCCAGACTTCACCTTCTCCTTCTCCTTCTTCTGCTTCTTCTGCTTCACCCTCCAGACATCACCTTCTCCGTCTCCTTCTTCTGCTTCTTCTGCTTCTCCCTCATGACTTCACCTTCTCCTTCTCCTTCTTCTACTTCTTCTGATTCACCCTCCAGACTTCACCTTCTCCTTCTACTTCTTCTGCTTCTTCTGCTTCACCCTCCAGACTTCACCTTCTCCTTCTCCTTCTTCTGCTGCGCCCGCCAGACATCACCTTCTCCTTCTCCTTCTTCTGCTTCTCCTGCTTCACCCTCCTGACTTCACCTTCTCCTTCTCCTTCTTCTACTTCTTCTGCTTCACCCCCCTGACTTCACCTTCTCCTTCTCCTTCTTCTGCTTCTTCTGATTCACCCTCCAGACTTCACCTTCTCCTTCTCCTTCTTCTGCTTCTTCTGATTCACCCTCCAGACCTCACCATCTCCTTCTCCTTCTTCTACTTCTTCTGATTCACCCTCCAGACTTCACCTTCTCCTTCTGCTTCTTCGACTTCTTCTGATTCACCCTCCAGTCTTCACCTTCTCCTTCTCCTGCTTCTGCTTCTTCTGATTCACCCTCCTGACTTTACCTTCTCCTTCTCCTTCTTCTGCTTCTTCTGATTCACCCTCCAGACTTCAGCTTCTCCTTCTCCTTCTTCTACTTCTTCTGATTCACCCTCCAGACTTCACCTTCTCCTTCTACTTCTTCTGCTTCTTCTGATTCAACCTCCAGACTTCACCTTCTCCTTCTCCTTCTTCTGCTTCTTCTGATTCACCCTCCAGACTACACCTTCTCCTTCTCCTTCTTCTGCTTCTTCAGATTCACCCTCCAGACTTCACCTTCTCCTTCTCCTTCTTCTGCTTCTTCTGATTCACCCTCCAGACTTCACCTTCTCCTTCTCCTTCTTCTACTTCTTCTGATTCACCCTCCAGACTTCGCCTTCTCCTTCTCCTTCTTCTGCTTTTTCTGATTCACCCTCCAGACTTCACCTTCTCCTTCTCCTTCGTCTACTTCTTCTGATTCACTCTCCAGACTACACCTTCTCCTTCTCCTTCTTCTACTTCTTCTGATTCAGCCTCCAGACTCCACCTTCTCCTTCTCCTTCTTCTGCTTCTTCTGATTCACCCTCCAGACTTCACCTTCTCCTTCTCCTTCTTCTACTTCTTCTGATTCACCCTCCAGACTTCACCTTCTCCTTCTCCTTCTTCTACTTCTTCTGATTCACTCTCCAGATTTCACCTTATCCTTCTTCTTCTACTTCTTCTGCTTCTCCCTCCAGACTTCACCTTCTCCTTCTCCTTCTTCTGCTTCTTCTGATTCACCCTCCAGACTTCCCCTTCTCCTTCTTCTTCTTCTACTTCTTCTGATTCAACCTCCAGACTTCACCTTCTCCTTCTCCTTCTTCTACTTCTTCTGATTCACCCTCCAGACTTCACCTTCTCCTTCTCCTTCTTCTACTTCTTCTGATTCACCCTCCTGACTTCACCTTCTCCTTCTCCTTCTTCTGCTTCTTCTGCTTCACCCTCCAGACTTCACCTTCTCCTTCTCCTTCTTCTGCTTCTTCTGTTTCACCCTCCAGACTTCACCTTCTCCTTCTCCTTCTTCTGCTTCTTCTGCTTCACCCTCCTGACTTCACCTTCTCCTTCTCCTTCTTCTACTTCTTCTGATTCACCCTCCAGACTTCACCTTCTCCTTCTCCTTCTTCTGCTTCTTCTGCTTCACCATCCAGACTTCACCTTCTCATTCTCCTTCTTCTACTTCTTCTGCTTCGCCCTCCAGACTTCACCTTCTCCTTCTCTTTCTTCTGCTTCTTCTGCTTCACCCTCCAGACTTCACCTTCTCCTTCTCCTTCTTCTGCTTCTTCTGCTTCACCCTCCTGACTTCACCTTCTCCTTCTCCTTCTTCTACTTCTTCTGATTCACCCTCCAGTCTTCACCTTCTCCTTCTCCTTCTTCTGCTTCTTCTGCTACACCCTCCAGACTTCACCTTCACCTTCTCCTTCTTCTGCTTCTTCTGCTGCGCCCGCCAGACTTCACCTTCTCCTTCTCCTTCTTCTGCCTCTTCTGCTTCACCTTCCTGACTTCGCCTTCTCCTTCTCCTTCTTCTACTTTTTCTGCTTCACGCCCCTGACTTCACCTTCTCCTTCTCCTTCTTCTGCTTCTTCTGATTCACCCTCCTAGCTTTACCTTCTCCTTCTCCTTCTTCTGCTTCTTCTGATTCACCCTCCTGACTTCACCTTCTCCTTCTCCTTCTTCTACTTCTTCTGATTCACCCTCCAGACTTCACCATCTCCTTCTCCTTCTTCTGCTTCTTCTGCTACACCCTCCAGACTTCACCTTCACCTTCTCCTTCTTCTGCTTCTTCTGCTGCGCCCGCCAGACTTCACCTTCTCCTTCTCCTTCTTCTGCTTCTTCTGCTTCACCTTCCTGACTTTGCCTTCTCCTTCTCCTTCTTCTACTTTTTCTGCTTCACCCCCCTGACTTCACCTTCTCCTTCTCCTTCTTCTGCTTCTTCTGATTCACCCTCCTAACTTTACCTTCTCCTTCTCCTTCTTCTACTTCTTCTGATTCACCTCCAGTCTTCACCTTCTACTTCTCCTTCTTCTGCTTCTTCTGCTTCACCCTCTAGACTTCACCTTCTCCTTCTCTTTCTTCTGCTTCTTCTGATTCACCCTCCAGACTTCACCTTCTCCTTCTCCTTCTTCTGATTCTTCTGATTCACACTCCAGACTTCACCTTCTCCTTCTCCTTCTTCTGCTTCTTCTGATTCACCCTCCTGACTTCACCTTCTCCTTCTCCTTCTTCTACTTCTTCTGATTCACCCTCATGACTTCACCTTCTCCTTTTCCTTCTTCTACTTCTTCTGCTTCACCCTCCAGACTTCACCTTCTCCTTCTCCTTCTTCTACTTCTTCTGATTCACACTCCAGACTTCACCTTCTCCTTCGCCTTATTCTGCTTCTTCTGATTCACACTCCAGACTTCACCTTCTCCTTCTCCTTCTTCTGCTTCTTCTGATTCACTCTTCAGACTTCACCTTCTCCTTCCCCTTCTTCTGCTTCTTCTGATTCACCCTCCAGACTTCACCTTCTCCTTCTCCTTCTTCTACTTATTCTGATTCACCCTCCAGACTTCATCTTCTCCTTCTCCTTCTTCTGCTTCTTCTGATTCACCCTCCAGACTTCACCTTCTCCTTCTCCTTCTTCTGCTTCTTCTGATTCACCCTCCAGACTTCAACTTCTCCTTCTCCTTGTTCTACTTCTTCTGATTCACCCTCCAGACTTCACCTTCTCCTTCTCCTTCTTCTACTTCTTCTGATTCACCCTCCAGACTTCACCTTCTCCTTCTCCTTCTTCTGCTTCTTCTGATTCACCCTCCAGACTTCACCTTCTCCTTCTCCTTCTTCTGCTTCTTCTGATACACCCTCCAGACTTCACCTTCTCCTTCTCCTTCTTCTGCTTCTTCTGGTTCACCCTTCAGACTTCACCTTCTCCTTCTCCTTCTTCTGCTTCTTCTGATTCACCCTCCAGACCTCAACTTCTCCTTCTCCTTCTTCTAATTCTTCTGATTCACCCTCCAGACTTCATCTTCTCCTTCTCCTTCTTCTGCTTCTTCTGATTCACCCTCCAGACTTCACCTTCTCCTTCTCCTTCTTCTGCTTCTTCTGATTCACCCTCCAGACTTCGCCTTCTCCTTCTCCTTCTTCTACTTCTTCTGATTCACCCTCCAGACTTCACCTTCTCCTTCTCCTTCTTCTACTTCTTCTGATTCAACCTCCAGTCTTCACCTTCTCCTTCTACTTCTTCTGCTTCTTCTGATTCACCCTCCAGACTTCACCTTCTCCTTCTCCTTCTTCTGCTTCTTCTGATTCACCCTCCTGACTTCACCTTCTCCTTCTCCTTCTTCTACTTCTTCTGATTCACCCTCATGACTTCACCTTCTCCTTCTCCTTCTTCTATTTCTTCTGCTTCACCCTCCAGACTTCACCTTCTCCTTCTCCTTATTCTACTTCTTCTGATTCACCCTCCAGACTTCACCTTCTCCTTCTCCTTCTTCTGCTTCTTCTGATTCACCCTCCAGACTTCCCTTCTCCTTCTCCTTATTCTGCTTCTTCTGATTCACCCTCCAGACTTCACCTTCTCCTTCTCCTTCTTCTGCTTCTTCTGATTCACTCTTCAGACTTCACCTTCTCCTTCCCCTTCTTCTGCTTCTTCTGATTCACCCTCCAGACTTCACCTTCTCCTTCTCCTTCTTCTGCTTCTTCTGATTCACCCTCCAGACTTCACCTTCTCCTTCTTCTGCTTCTTCTGATTCACCCTCCAGACTTCAACTTCTCCTTTTCCTTGTTCTACTTCTTCTGATTCACCCTCCAGACTTCACCTTCTCCTTCTCCTTCTTCTACTTCTTCTGATTCACCCTCCAGACTTCACCTTCTCCTTCTCCTTCTTCTGCTCCTTCTGATTCACCCTCCAGACTTCACCTTCTCCTTCTCATTCTCTGCTTCTTCTGATACACCCTCCAGACTTCACCTTCTTCTTCTCCTTCTTCTGCTTCTTCTGGTTCACCCTTCAGACTTTACCTTCTCCTTCTCCTTCTTCTGCTTCTTCTGATTCACCCTCCAGACCTCAACTTCCCCTTCTCCTTCTTCTAATTCTTCTGATTCACCCTCCAGACTTCATCTTCTCCTTCTCCTTCTTCTGCTTCTTCTGATTCACCCTCCAGACTTCACCTTCTCCTTCTCCTTCTTCTGCTTCTTCTGATTCACCCTCCAGACTTCGCCTTCTCCTTCTCCTTCTTCTACTTCTTCTGATTCACCCTCCAGACTTCACCTTCTCCTTCTCCTTCTTCTACTTCTTCTGATTCAACCTCCAGTCTTCACCTTCTCCTTCTCCTTCTTCTGCTTCTTCTGATTCACCCTCCAGACTTCACCTTCTCCTTCTCCTTCTTCTGCTTCTTCTGATTCACCCTCCTGACTTCACCTTCTCCTTCTCCTTCTTCTGCTTCTTCAGATTCACCCTCCAGACTTCACCTTCTCCTTCTCCTTCTTCTACTTCTTCTGATTCACCCTCCAGACTTCACCTTCTCCTTCTACTTCTTCTGCTTCTTCTGATTCACCCTCCAGACTTCACCTTCTCCTTCTCCTTTTCTGCTTCTTCTGATTCACCCTCCAGACTTCACCTTCTCCTTCTCCTTCTTCTGCTTCTGCTGATTCACCCTCCAGACTTCACCTTCTCCTTCTCCTTCTTCTGCTTCTTCTGATTCACCCTCCAGACTTCACCTTCTCCTTCTCCTTCTTCTACTTCTTCTGATTCACCCTCCAGACTTCACCTTCTCCTTCTCCTTCTTCTACTTCTTCTGATTCACCCTCCAGACTTCACCTTCTCCTTCTCCTTTTTCTGCTTCTTCTGATTCACCCTCCAGACTTCACCTTCTCCTTCTCCTTCTTCTGCTTCTTCTGATTCACCCTCCATACTTCACCTTCTCCTTCTCCTTCTTCTGCTTCTTCTGATTCACCCTTCAGACTTTACCTTCTCCTTCTCCTTCTTCGGCTTCTTCTGATTCACCCTCCAGACCTCACCTTCTTCTTCTCCTTCTTCTAATTCTTCTGATTCACCCTCCAGACTTCATCTTCTCCTTCTCCTTCTTCTGCTTCTTCTGATTCACCCTCCAGACTTCACCTTCTCCTTCTCCTTCTTCTACTTCTTCTGCTTCTCCCTCCTGAGTTCACCTTCTCCTTCTCCTTCTTCTACTTCTTCTGATTCACCCTCCAGACTTCACCTTCTCCTTCTCCTTCTTCTGCTTCTTATGCTTCACCCTCCAGACTTCACCTTCTCCTTCTCCTTCTTCTGCTTCTTCTGCTTCACCCTCCTGACTTCACCTTCTCCTTCTCCTTCTTCTACTTCTTCTGATTCACCCTCCTAACTTCACCTTCGCCTTCTCCTTCTTCTGCCTCTTCTGATTCACCCTCCTGACTTCACCTTCTCCTTCTCCTTCTTCTGCTTCTTCTGATTCACCCTCCAGACTTCACCTTCTCCTTCTCCTTCTTCTGCTTCTTCTGATTCACCCTCCAGACTTCACCTTCTCCTTCTCCTTCTTCTGCTTCTTCTGATTCACCCTCCAGACCTCACCTTCTCCTTCTCCTTCTTCTACTTCTTCTATTTCACCCTCCATACTTGATCTTCTCCTTCTCCTTCTTCTGCTTCTTCTGATTCACCCTCCAGACTTCACCTTCTCCTTCTCCTTCTTCTGCTTCTTCTGATTCACCCTCCAGACCTCACCATCTCCTTCTCCTTCTTCTACTTCTTCTGATTCACCCTCCAGACTTCACCTTCTCCTTCTGCCTCTTCTACTTCTTCTGATTCACCCTCCAGTCTTCACCTTCTCCTTCTCCTTCTTCTGCTTCTTCTGATTCACCCTCCAGACTTCACCTTCTCCTTCTCCTTCTTCTGCTTCTTCTGATTCACCCTCCTGACTTCACCTTCTCCTTCTCCTTCTTCTGCTTCTTCTGATTCACCCTCCAGACTTCACCTTCTCCTTCTCCTTCTTCTACTTCTTCTGATTCACCCTCCAGACTTCACCTTCTCCTTCTACTTCTTCTGCTTCTTCTGATTCACCCTCCAGACTTCACCTTCTCCTTCTCCTTCTTCTGCTTCTTCTGATTCACCCTCCAGACTTCACCTTCTCCTTCTCCTTCTTCTGCTTCTTCAGATTCACCCTCCAGACTTCACCTTCTCCTTCTCCTTCTTCTGCTTCTTCTGATTCACCCTCCAGACTTCACCTTCTCCTTCTCCTTCTTCTACTTCTTCTGATTTACCCTCCAGACTTCACCTTCTCCTTCTCCTTCTTCTGCTTTTTCTGATTCACCCTCCAGATTTCACCTTCTCCTTCTCCTTCGTCTACTTCTTCTGATTCACTCTCCAGACTACACCTTCACCTTCTCCTTCTTCTACTTCTTCTGATTCACCCTCCAGACTACACCTTCTCCTTCTCCTTCTTCTACTTCTTCTGATTCACCCTACAGACTTCACCTTCTCCTTCTCCTTCTTCTACTTCTTCTGATTCACCCTCCAGACTTCACCTTCTTCTTCTCCTTCTTCTACTTCTTCTGATTCACCCTCCTGACTTCACCTTCTCCTTCTCCTTCTTCTGCTTCTTCTGCTTCACCCTCCAGACTTCACCTTCTACTTCTCCTTCTTCTGCTTCTTCTGCTTCACCCTCCAGACTTCACCTTCTCCTTCTCCTTCTTCTACTTCTTCTGCTTCGCCCTCCAGACTTCACCTTCTCCTTCTCCTTCTTCTGCTTCTTCTGCTTCACCCTCCAGACTTCACCTTCTCCTTCTCCTTCTTCTGCTTCTTCTACTTCACCCTCCTGACTTCACCTTCTCCTTCTCC
This sequence comes from Somniosus microcephalus, assembly GCF_052327205.1. Classification (NCBI taxonomy): domain Eukaryota; kingdom Metazoa; phylum Chordata; class Chondrichthyes; order Squaliformes; family Somniosidae; genus Somniosus; species Somniosus microcephalus. The sequence goes on from NW_028225218.1 coordinate 1,207,229, forward strand.
TTCTTCTACTTCTTCTGATTCACCCTCCAGACTTCACCTTCTCCTTCTCCTTCTTCTGCTTCTTCTGCTTCACCCTCCAGACTTCACCTTCTCCTTCTCCTTCTTCTGCTTCTTCTGCTGCGCCCGCCAGACTTCACCTTCTCCTTCTCCTTCTTCTGCTTCTTCTGCTTCACCTTCCTGACTTCACCTTCTCCTTCTCCTTCTTCTACTTCTTCTGCTTCACCCCCTTGACTTCACCTTCTCCTTCTCCTTCTTCTGCTTCTTCTGATTCACCCTCCTAACTTCACCTTCTCATTCTCCTTCTTCTGCTTCTTCTGATTCACCCTCCTGACTTCACCTTCTCCTTCTCCTTCTTCTGCTTCTTCTGATTCACCCTCCAGACCTCACCTTCTCCTTCTCCTTCTTCGACTTCTTCTGATTCACCCTCCAGACTTCATCTTCTCCTTCTCCTTCTTCTGCTTCTTCTGATTCACCCTCCAGACCTCACCATCTCCTTCTCCTTCTTCTACTTCTTCTGATTCACCCTCCAGACTTCACCTTCTCCTTCTCCTTCTTCTACTTCTTCTGATTCAACCTCCAGTCTTCACCTTCTCCTTCTACTTCTTCTGCTTCTTCTGATTCACCCTCCAGACTTCACCTTCTCCTTCTCCTTCTTCTGCTTCTTCTGATTCACCCTCCTGACTTCACCTTCTCCTTCTCCTTCTTCTACTTCTTCTGATTCACCCTCATGACTTCACCTTCTCCTTCTCCTTCTTCTATTGCTTCTGCTTCACCCTCCAGACTTCACCTTCTCCTTCTCCTTATTCTACTTCTTCTGATTCACCCTCCAGACTTCACCTTCTCCTTCTCCTTCTTCTGCTTCTTCTGATTCACCCTCCAGACTTCCCTTCTCCTTCTCCTTATTCTGCTTCTTCTGATTCACCCTCCAGACTTCACCTTCTCCTTCTCCTTCTTCTGCTTCTTCTGATTCACTCTTCAGACTTCACCTTCTCCTTCCCCTTCTTCTGCTTCTTCTGATTCACCCTCCAGACTTCACCTTCTCCTTCTCCTTCTTCTGCTTCTTCTGATTCACCCTCCAGACTTCACCTTCTCCTTCTTCTGCTTCTTCTGATTCACCCTCCAGACTTCAACTTCTCCTTTTCCTTGTTCTACTTCTTCTGATTCACCCTCCAGACTTCACCTTCTCCTTCTCCTTCTTCTACTTCTTCTGATTCACCCTCCAGACTTCACCTTCTCCTTCTCCTTCTTCTGCTTCTTCTGATTCACCCTCCAGACTTCACCTTCTCCTTCTCATTCTTCTGCTTCTTCTGATACACCCTCCAGACTTCACCTTCTTCTTCTCCTTCTTCTGCTTCTTCTGGTTCACCCTTCAGACTTTACCTTCTCCTTCTCCTTCTTCTGCTTCTTCTGATTCACCCTCCAGACCTCAACTTCCCCTTCTCCTTCTTCTAATTCTTCTGATTCACCCTCCAGACTTCATCTTCTCCTTCTCCTTCTTCTGCTTCTTCTGATTCACCCTCCAGACTTCACCTTCTCCTTCTCCTTCTTCTGCTTCTTCTGATTCACCCTCCAGACTTCGCCTTCTCCTTCTCCTTCTTCTACTTCTTCTGATTCACCCTCCAGACTTCACCTTCTCCTTCTCCTTCTTCTACTTCTTCTGATTCAACCTCCAGTCTTCACCTTCTCCTTCTCCTTCTTCTGCTTCTTCTGATTCACCCTCCAGACTTCACCTTCTCCTTCTCCTTCTTCTGCTTCTTCTGATTCACCCTCCTGACTTCACCTTCTCCTTCTCCTTCTTCTGCTTCTTCAGATTCACCCTCCAGACTTCACCTTCTCCTTCTCCTTCTTCTACTTCTTCTGATTCACCCTCCAGACTTCACCTTCTCCTTCTACTTCTTCTGCTTCTTCTGATTCACCCTCCAGACTTCACCTTCTCCTTCTCCTTTTCTGCTTCTTCTGATTCACCCTCCAGACTTCACCTTCTCCTTCTCCTTCTTCTGCTTCTGCTGATTCACCCTCCAGACTTCACCTTCTCCTTCTCCTTCTTCTGCTTCTTCTGATTCACCCTCCAGACTTCACCTTCTCCTTCTCCTTCTTCTACTTCTTCTGATTCACCCTCCAGACTTCACCTTCTCCTTCTCCTTCTTCTACTTCTTCTGATTCACCCTCCAGACTTCACCTTCTCCTTCTCCTTTTTCTGCTTCTTCTGATTCACCCTCCAGACTTCACCTTCTCCTTCTCCTTCTTCTGCTTCTTCTGATTCACCCTCCATACTTCACCTTCTCCTTCTCCTTCTTCTGCTTCTTCTGATTCACCCTTCAGACTTTACCTTCTCCTTCTCCTTCTTCGGCTTCTTCTGATTCACCCTCCAGACCTCACCTTCTTCTTCTCCTTCTTCTAATTCTTCTGATTCACCCTCCAGACTTCATCTTCTCCTTCTCCTTCTTCTGCTTCTTCTGATTCACCCTCCAGACTTCACCTTCTCCTTCTCCTTCTTCTACTTCTTCTGCTTCTCCCTCCTGAGTTCACCTTCTCCTTCTCCTTCTTCTACTTCTTCTGATTCACCCTCCAGACTTCACCTTCTCCTTCTCCTTCTTCTGCTTCTTATGCTTCACCCTCCAGACTTCACCTTCTCCTTCTCCTTCTTCTGCTTCTTCTGCTTCACCCTCCTGACTTCACCTTCTCCTTCTCCTTCTTCTACTTCTTCTGATTCACCCTCCTAACTTCACCTTCGCCTTCTCCTTCTTCTGCCTCTTCTGATTCACCCTCCTGACTTCACCTTCTCCTTCTCCTTCTTCTGCTTCTTCTGATTCACCCTCCAGACTTCACCTTCTCCTTCTCCTTCTTCTGCTTCTTCTGATTCACCCTCCAGACTTCACCTTCTCCTTCTCCTTCTTCTGCTTCTTCTGATTCACCCTCCAGACCTCACCTTCTCCTTCTCCTTCTTCTACTTCTTCTATTTCACCCTCCATACTTGATCTTCTCCTTCTCCTTCTTCTGCTTCTTCTGATTCACCCTCCAGACTTCACCTTCTCCTTCTCCTTCTTCTGCTTCTTCTGATTCACCCTCCAGACCTCACCATCTCCTTCTCCTTCTTCTACTTCTTCTGATTCACCCTCCAGACTTCACCTTCTCCTTCTGCCTCTTCTACTTCTTCTGATTCACCCTCCAGTCTTCACCTTCTCCTTCTCCTTCTTCTGCTTCTTCTGATTCACCCTCCAGACTTCACCTTCTCCTTCTCCTTCTTCTGCTTCTTGTGATTCACCCTCCTGACTTCACCTTCTCCTTCTCCTTCTTCTGCTTCTTCTGATTCACCCTCCAGACTTCACCTTCTCCTTCTCCTTCTTCTACTTCTTCTGATTCACCCTCCAGACTTCACCTTCTCCTTCTACTTCTTCTGCTTCTTCTGATTCACCCTCCAGACTTCACCTTCTCCTTCTCCTTCTTCTGCTTCTTCTGATTCACCCTCCAGACTTCACCTTCTCCTTCTCCTTCTTCTGCTTCTTCAGATTCACCCTCCAGACTTCACCTTCTCCTTCTCCTTCTTCTGCTTCTTCTGATTCACCCTCCAGACTTCACCTTCTCCTTCTCCTTCTTCTACTTCTTCTGATTTACCCTCCAGACTTCACCTTCTCCTTCTCCTTCTTCTGCTTTTTCTGATTCACCCTCCAGATTTCACCTTCTCCTTCTCCTTCGTCTACTTCTTCTGATTCACTCTCCAGACTACACCTTCACCTTCTCCTTCTTCTACTTCTTCTGATTCACCCTCCAGACTACACCTTCTCCTTCTCCTTCTTCTACTTCTTCTGATTCACCCTACAGACTTCACCTTCTCCTTCTCCTTCTTCTACTTCTTCTGATTCACCCTCCAGACTTCACCTTCTTCTTCTCCTTCTTCTACTTCTTCTGATTCACCCTCCTGACTTCACCTTCTCCTTCTCCTTCTTCTGCTTCTTCTGCTTCACCCTCCAGACTTCACCTTCTACTTCTCCTTCTTCTGCTTCTTCTGCTTCACCCTCCAGACTTCACCTTCTCCTTCTCCTTCTTCTACTTCTTCTGCTTCGCCCTCCAGACTTCACCTTCTCCTTCTCCTTCTTCTGCTTCTTCTGCTTCACCCTCCAGACTTCACCTTCTCCTTCTCCTTCTTCTGCTTCTTCTACTTCACCCTCCTGACTTCACCTTCTCCTTCTCCTTCTTCTACTTCTTCTGATTCACCCTCCAGACTTCACCTTCTCCTTCTCCTTCTTCTGCTTCTTCTGCTTCACCCTCCAGACTTCACCTTCTCCTTCTCCTTCTTCTGCTTCTTCTGCTGCGCCCGCCAGACTTCACCTTCTCCTTCTCCTTCTTCTGCTTCTTCTGCTTCACCTTCCTGACTTCACCTTCTCCTTCTCCTTCTTCTACTTCTTCTGCTTCACCCCCTTGACTTCACCTTCTCCTTCTCCTTCTTCTGCTTCTTCTGATTCACCCTCCTAACTTCACCTTCTCATTCTCCTTCTTCTGCTTCTTCTGATTCACCCTCCTGACTTCACCTTCTCCTTCTCCTTCTTCTGCTTCTTCTGATTCACCCTCCAGACCTCACCTTCTCCTTCTCCTTCTTCGACTTCTTCTGATTCACCCTCCAGACTTCATCTTCTCCTTCTCCTTCTTCTGCTTCTTCTGATTCACCCTCCAGACCTCACCATCTCCTTCTCCTTCTTCTACTTCTTCTGATTCACCCTCCAGACTTCACCTTCTCCTTCTGCTTCTTCTACTTCTTCTGATTCACCCTCCAGTCTTCACCTTCTCCTTCTCCTTCTTCTGCTTCTTCTGATTCACCCTCCTGACTTCACCTTCTCCTTCTCCTTCTTCTGCTTCTTCTGATTCACCCTCCAGACTTCACCTTCTCCTTCTCCTTCTTCTACTTCTTCTGATTCACCCTCCAGACTTCACCTTCTCCTTCTACTTCTTCTGCTTCTTCTGATTCACCATCCAGACTTCACCTTCTTCTTCTCCTTCTTCTGCTTCTTCTGATTCACCCTCCAGACTTCACCTTCTCCTTCTCCTTCTTCTGCTTCTTCAGATTCACCCTCCAGACTTCACCTTCTCCTTCTCCTTCTTCTGCTTCTTCTGATTCACCCTCCAGACTTCCCCTTCTCCTTCTCCTTCTTCTACTTCTGCTGATTCACCCTCCAGACTTCACCTTCTCCTTCTCCTTCTTCTGCTTTTTCTGATTCACCCTCCAGACTTCACCTTCTCCTTCTCCTTCGTCTACTGCTTCTGATTCACCCTCCAGACTACACCTTCTCCTTCTCCTTCTTCTACTTCTTCTGATTCACCCTCCAGACTCCACCTTCTCCTTCTCCTTCTTCTGCTACTTCTGATTCACCATCCAGACTTCACCTTCTGCTTCTCCTTCTTCTACTTCTTCTGATTCACCCTCCAGACTTCACCTTCTCCTTCTCCTTCTTCTACTTCTTTTTATTCACCCTCCAGATTTCACCTTCTCCTTCTCCTTCTTCTACATCTTCTGCTTCTCCCTCCAGACTTCACCTTCTCCTTCTCCTTCTTCTGCTTCTTCTGATTCACCCTCCAGACTTCACCTTCTCCTTCTCCTTCTTCTACTTCTTCTGATTCAACCTCCAGACTTCACCTTCTCCTTCTCCTTCTTCTACTTCTTCTGATTCACCCTCCTGACTTCACCTTCTCCTTCTCCTTCTTCTGCTTCTTCTGCTTCACCCTCCAGACTTCACCTTCTCCTTCTCCTTCTTCTGCTTCTTCTGCTTCACCCTCCAGACTTCACCTTCTCCTTCTCCTTCTTCTGCTTCTTCTGCTTCACCCTCCTGACTTCACCTTCTCCTTCTCCTTCTTCTACTTCTTCTGATTCACCCTCCTGACTTCACCTTCTCCTTCTCCTTATTCTGCTTCTTCTGCTTCACCCTCCAGACTTCACCTTCTCCTTCTCCTTCTTCTGCTTCTTCTGCTTCACCCTCCAGACTTCACCTTCTCCTTCTCCTTCTTCTGCTTCTTCTGATTCACCCTCCTAACTTCACCTTCTCCTTCTCCTTCTTCTGCTTCTTCTGATTGACCCTCCTGACTTCACCTTCTCCTTCTCCTTCTTCTACTACTTCTGATTCATCCTCCAGACTTCACCTTCTCCTTCTCCTTCTTCTACTTCTTCTGATTCACCCTCCAGACTTCACCTTCTCCTTCTCCTTCTTCTACTTCTTCTGATTCACCCTCCAGACTTCACCTTCTCCTTCTCCTTCTTCTACTTCTTCTGATTCACCCTCCAGTCTTCACCTTCTACTTCTCCTTCTTCTGCTTCTTCTGCTTCACCCTCTAGACTTCACCTTCTCCTTCGCTTTCTTCTGCATCTTCTGATTCACCCTCCAGACTTCACCTTCTCCTTCTCCTTCTTCTGATTCTTCTGATTCACACTCCAGACTTCACCTTCTCCTTCTCCTTCTTCTGCTTCTTCTGATTCACCCTCCTGACTTCACCTTCTCCTTCTCCTTCTTCTACTTCTTCTGATTCACCCTCATGACTTCACCTTCTCCTTCTCCTTCTTCTACTTCTTCTGCTTCACCCTCATGACTTCACCTTCTCCTTCTCCTTCTTCTACTTCTTCTGCTTCACCCTCCAGACTTCACCTTCTCCTTCTCCTTCTTCTGCTTCTTCTGATTCACCCTCCAGACTTCACCTTCTCCTTCTCCTTATTCTGCTTCTTCTGATTCACCCTCCAGACTTCACCTTCTCCTTCTCCTTATTCTGCTTCTTCTGATTCACCCTCCAGACTTCACCTTCTCCTTCTCCTTCTTCTGCTTCTTCTGATTCACTCTCCAGACTTCACCTTCTCCTTCTCCTTCTTCTGCTTCTTCTGATTCACCCTCCAGACTTCACCTTCTCCTTCTCCTTCTTCTGCTTCTACTGATTCAACCTCCAGACCTCACCTTCTCCTTCTCCTTCTTCTAATTCTTCTGATTCACCCTCCAGACTTCATCTTCTCCTTCTCCTTCTTCTGCTTCTTCTGATTCACCCTCCAGACTTCACCTTCTCCTTCTCCTTCTTCTGCTTCTTCTGATTCACCCTCCAGACTTCGCCTTCTCCTTCTCCTTCTTCTACTTCTTCTGATTCACCCTCCAGACTTCACCTTCTCCTTCTCCTTCTTCTACTTCTTCTGATTCAACCTCCAGTCTTCACCTTCTCCTTCTCCTTCTTCTGCTTCTTCTGATTCACCCTCCAGATTTCACCTTCTCCTTCTCCTTCTTCTGCTTCTTCTGATTCACCCTCCTGACTTCACCTTCTCCTTCTCCTTCTTCTGTTTCTTCAGATTCACCCTCCAGACTTCACCTTCTCCTTCTCCTTCTTCTACTTCTTCTGATTCACCCTCCAGACTTCATCTTCTCCTTCTACTTCTTCTGCTTCTTCTGATTCACCCTCCAGACTTCACCTTCTCCTTCTCCTTCTTCTGCTTCTTCTGATTCACCCTCCAGACTTCACCTTCTCCTTCTCCTTCTTCAGCTTCTACTGATTCACCCTCCAGACTTCACCTTCTCCTTCTCCTTCTTCTGCTTCTTCTGATTCACCCTCCAGACTTCACCTTCTCCTTCTCCTTCTTCTTCTGATTCACCCTCCAGACTTCTCCTTCTCCTTCTTCTACTTCTTCTGATTCACCCTCCAGACTTCACCTTCTCCTTCTCCTTCTTCTGCTTCTTCTGATTCACCCTCCAGACTTCACCTTCTCCTTCTCCTTCTTCTGCTTCTTCTGATTCACCCTCCATACTTCACCTTCTCCTTCTCCTTCTACTGCTTCTTCTGATTCACCCTTCAGACTTCACCTTCTCCTTCTCCTTCTTCTGCTTCTTCTGATTCACCCTCCAGACCTCACCTTCTCCTTCTCCTTCTTCCAATTCTTCTGATTCACCCTCCAGACTTCATCTTCTCCTTCTCCTTCTTCTGCTTCTTCTGATTCACCCTCCAGACTTCACCTTCTCCTTCTCCTTCTTCTGCTTCTTCTGCTTCTCCCTCCTGACTTCACCTTCTCCTTCTCCTTCTTCTACTTCTTCTGATTCGCCCTCCAGACTTCACCTTCTCCTTCTCCTTCTTCTACTTCTTCTGATTCACCCTCCAGACTTCACCTTCTCCTTCTCCTTCTTCTGCTTCTTCTGCTTCTCCCTCCAGACTTCACCTTCTCCTTCTCCTTCTTCTGCTTCTTCTGATTCACCCTCCAGACTTCACCTTCTCCTTCTCCTTCGTCTACTTCTTCTGATTCACCCTCCAGACTTCACCTTCTCCTTCTCCTTCTTCTACTTCTTCTGATTCACCCTCCTGACTTCACCTTCTCCTTCTCCTTCTTCTGCTTCTTCTGCTTCACCCTCCAGACTTCACCTTCTCCTTCTCCTTCTTCTACTTCTTCTGATTCACCCTCCAGACTTCACCTTCTCCTTCTCCTTCTTCTACTTCTTCTGATTCACCCTCCAGTCTTCACCTTCTACTTCTCCTTCTTCTGCTTCTTCTGCTTCACCCTCTAGACTTCAACTTCTCCTTCTCTTTCTTCTGCTTCTTCTGATTCACCCTCCAGACTTCACCTTCTCCTTCTCCTTCTTCTGATTCTTCTGATTCACACTCCAGACTTCACCTTCTCCTTCTCCTTCTTCTGCTTCTTCTGATTCACCCTCCTGACTTCACCTTCTCCTTCTCCTTCTTCTACTTCTTCTGATTCACCCTCATGACTTCACCTTCTCCTTCTCCTTCTTCTACTTCTTCTGCTTCACCCTCATGACTTCACCTTCTCCTTCTCCTTCTTCTACTTCTTCTGCTTCACCCTCCAGACTTCACCTTCTCCTTCTCCTTCTTCTGCTTCTTCTGATTCACCCTCCAGACTTCACCTTCTCCTTCTCCTTATTCTGCTTCTTCTGATTCACCCTCCAGACTTCACCTTCTCCTTCTCCTTATTCTGCTTCTTCTGATTCACCCTCCAGACTTCACCTTCTCCTTCTCCTTCTTCTGCTTCTTCTGATTCACTCTCCAGACTTCACCTTCTCCTTCTCCTTCTTCTGCTTCTTCTGATTCACCCTCCAGACTTCACCTTCTCCTTCTCCTTCTTCTACTTATTCTGATTCACCCTCAAGACCTCATCTTCTCCTTCTCCTTCTTCTGCTTCTTCTGATTCACCCTCCAGACTTCACCTTCTCCTTCTCCTTCTTCTACTTCTTGTGATTCACCCTCCAGACTTCACCTTCTCCTTCTCCTTCTTCTGCTTCTTCTGATTCACCCTCCAGACTTCACCTTCTCCTTCTCCTTCTTCTGCTTCTTCTGATAAACCCTCCAGACTTCACCTTCTCCTTCTCCTTCTTCTGCTTCTTCTGATTCACCCTTCAGACTTCACCTTCTCCTTCTCCTTCTTCTGCTTCTACTGATTCAACCTCCAGACCTCACCTTCTCCTTCTCCTTCTTCTAATTCTTCTGATTCACCCTCCAGACTTCATCTTCTCCTTCTCCTTCTTCTGCTTCTTCTGATTCACCCTCCAGACTTCACCTTCTCCTTCTCCTTCTTCTGCTTCTTCTGATTCACCCTCCAGACTTCGCCTTCTCCTTCTCCTTCTTCTACTTCTTCTGATTCACCCTCCAGACTTCACCTTCTCCTTCTCCTTCTTCTACTTCTTCTGATTCAACCTCCAGTCTTCACCTTCTCCTTCTCTTCTTCTGCTTCTTCTGATTCACCCTCCAGATTTCACCTTCTCCTTCTCCTTCTTCTGCTTCTTCTGATTCACCCTCCTGACTTCACCTTCTCCTTCTCCTTCTTCTGTTTCTTCAGATTCACCCTCCAGACTTCACCTTCTCCTTCTCCTTCTTCTACTTCTTCTGATTCACCCTCCAGACTTCATCTTCTCCTTCTACTTCTTCTGCTTCTTCTGATTCACCCTCCAGACTTCACCTTCTCCTTCTCCTTCTTCTGCTTCTTCTGATTCACCCTCCAGACTTCACCTTCTCCTTCTCCTTCTTCTGCTTCTACTGATTCACCCTCCAGACTTCATCTTCTCCTTCTCCTTCTTCTGCTTCTTCTGATTCACCCTCCAGACTTCACCTTCTCCTTCTCCTTCTTCTACTTCTTCTGATTCACCCTCCAGCCTTCTCCTTCTCCTTCTTCTACTTCTTCTGATTCACCCTCCAGACTTCACCTTCTCCTTCTCCTTCTTCTGCTTCTTCTGATTCACCCTCCAGACTTCACCTTCTCCTTCTCCTTCTTCTGCTTCTTCTGATTCACCCTCCATACTTCACCTTCTCCTTCTCCTTCTTCTGCTTCTTCTGATTCACCCTTCAGACTTCACCTTCTCCTTCTCCTTCTTCTGCTTCATCTGATTCACCCTCCAGACCTCACCTTCTCCTTCTCCTTCTTCCAATTCTTCTGATTCACCCTCCAGACTTCATCTTCTCCTTCTCCTTCTTCTGCTTCTTCTGATTCACCCTCCAGACTTCACCTTCTCCTTCTCCTTCTTCTGCTTCTTCTGCTTCTCCCTCCTGACTTCACCTTCTCCTTCTCCTTCTTCTACTTCTTCCGATTCGCCCTCCAGACTTCACCTTCTTCTTCTCCTTCTTCTACTTCTTCTGATTCACCCTCCAGACTTCACCTTCTCCTTCTCCTTCTTCTGCTTTTTCTGATTCACCCTCCAGACTTCACCTTCTCCTTCTCCTTCGTCTACTTCTTCTGATTCACCCTCCAGACTACACCTTCTCCTTCTCCTTCTTCTACTTCTTCTGATTCACACTCCAGACTACACCTTCTCCTTCTCCTTCTTCTACTTCTTCTGATTCACCCTACAGACTTCACCTTCTCCTTCTCCTTCTTCTACTTCTTCTGATTCACCCTCCAGACTTCACCTTCTCCTTCTCCTTCTTCTACTTCTTCTGATTCACCCTCCTGACTTCACCTTCTCCTTCTCCTTCTTCTGCTTCTTCTGCTTCACCCTCCAGACTTCACCTTCTCCTTCTCCTTCTTCTGCTTCTTCTGCTTCACCCTCCAGACTTCACCTTCTCCTTCTCCTTCTTCAACTTCTTCTGCTTCGCCCTCCAGACTTCACCTTCTCCTTCTCCTTCTTCTGCTTCTTCTGCTTCACCCTCCAGACTTCACCTTCTCCTTCTCCTTCTTCTGCTTCTTCTGCTTCACCCTCCTGACTTCACCTTCTCCTTCTCCTTCTTCTAATTCTTCTGATTCACCCTCCAGACTTCACCTTCTCCTTCTCCTTCTTCTGCTTCTTCTGCTTCACCCTCCAGACTTCACCTTCTCCTTCTCCTTCTTCTGCTTCTTCTGCTGCGCCCGCCAGACTTCACCTTCTCCTTCTCCTTCTTCTGCTTCTTCTGCTTCACCTTCCTGACTTCACCTTCTCCTTCTCCTTCTTCTACTTCTTCTGCTTCACCCCCTTGACTTCACCTTCTCCTTCTCCTTCTTCTGCTTCTTCTGATTCACCCTCCTAACTTCACCTTCTCCTTCTCCTTCTTCTGCTTCTTCTGATTCACCCTCCTGACTTCACCTTCTCCTTCTCCTTCTTCTGCTTCTTCTGATTCACCCTCCAGACCTCACCTTCTCCTTCTCCTTCTTCGACTTCTTCTGATTCACCCTCCAGACTTCATTTTCTCCTTCTCCTTCTTCTACTTCTTCTGATTCACCCTCCAGTCTACACCTTCTCCTTCTCCTTCTTCTGCTTCTTCTGATTCACCCTCCAGACTTCACCTTCTCCTTCTCCTTCTTCTGCTTCTTCTGATTCACCCTCCAGACCTCACCATCTCCTTCTCCTTCTTCTACTTCTTCTGATTCACCCTCCAGACTTCACCTTCTCCTTCTGCTTCTTCTACTTCTTCTGATTCACCCTCCAGTCTTCACCTTCTCCTTCTCCTTCTTCTGCTTCTTCTGATTCACCCTCCTGACTTCACCTTCTCCTTCTCCTTCTTCTGCTTCTTCTGATTCACCCTCCAGACTTCACCTTCTCCTTCTCCTTCTTCTACTTCTTCTGATTCACCCTCCAGACTTCACCTTCTCCTTCTCCTTCTTCTGCTTCTTCTGATTCACCCTCCAGACTTCACCTTCTCCTTCTCCTTCTTCTGCTTCTTCTGATTCACCCTCCATACTTCACCTTCTCCTTCTCCTTCTTCTGCTTCTTCTGATTCACCCTTCAGACTTCACCTTCTCCTTCTCCTTCTTCTGCTTCATCTGATTCACCCTCCAGACCTCACCTTCTCCTTCTCCTTCTTCCAATTCTTCTGATTCACCCTCCAGACTTCATCTTCTCCTTCTCCTTCTTCTGCTTCTTCTGATTCACCCTCCAGACTTCACCTTCTCCTTCTCCTTCTTCTGCTTCTTCTGCTTCTCCCTCCTGACTTCACCTTCTCCTTCTCCTTCTTCTACTTCTTCCGATTCGCCCTCCAGACTTCACCTTCTTCTTCTCCTTCTTCTACTTCTTCTGATTCACCCTCCAGACTTCACCTTCTCCTTCTCCTTCTTCTGCTTTTTCTGATTCACCCTCCAGACTTCACCTTCTCCTTCTCCTTCGTCTACTTCTTCTGATTCACCCTCCAGACTACACCTTCTCCTTCTCCTTCTTCTACTTCTTCTGATTCACACTCCAGACTACACCTTCTCCTTCTCCTTCTTCTACTTCTTCTGATTCACCCTACAGACTTCACCTTCTCCTTCTCCTTCTTCTACTTCTTCTGATTCACCCTCCAGACTTCACCTTCTCCTTCTCCTTCTTCTGCTTCATCTGATTCACCCTCCAGACCTCACCTTCTCCTTCTCCTTCTTCCAATTCTTCTGATTCACCCTCCAGACTTCATCTTCTCCTTCTCCTTCTTCTGCTTCTTCTGATTCACCCTCCTGACTTCACCTTCTCCTTCTCCTTCTTCTGCTTCTTCTGATTCACCCTCCAGACTTCACCTTCTCCTTCTCCTTCTTCTACTTCTTCTGATTCACCCTCCAGACTTCACCTTCTCCTTCTCCTTCTTCTGCTTCTTCTGATTCACCCTCCAGACTTCACCTTCTCCTTCTCCTTCTTCTGCTTCTTCTGATTCACCCTCCATACTTCACCTTCTCCTTCTCCTTCTTCTGCTTCTTCTGATTCACCCTTCAGACTTCACCTTCTCCTTCTCCTTCTTCTGCTTCATCTGATTCACCCTCCAGACCTCACCTTCTCCTTCTCCTTCTTCCAATTCTTCTGATTCACCCTCCAGACTTCATCTTCTCCTTCTCCTTCTTCTGCTTCTTCTGATTCACCCTCCAGACTTCACCTTCTCCTTCTCCTTCTTCTGCTTCTTCTGCTTCTCCCTCCTGACTTCACCTTCTCCTTCTCCTTCTTCTACTTCTTCCGATTCGCCCTCCAGACTTCACCTTCTTCTTCTCCTTCTTCTACTTCTTCTGATTCACCCTCCAGACTTCACCTTCTCCTTCTCCTTCTTCTGCTTTTTCTGATTCACCCTCCAGACTTCACCTTCTCCTTCTCCTTCGTCTACTTCTTCTGATTCACCCTCCAGACTACACCTTCTCCTTCTCCTTCTTCTACTTCTTCTGATTCACACTCCAGACTACAGCTTCTCCTTCTCCTTCTTCTACTTCTTCTGATTCACCCTACAGACTTCACCTTCTCCTTCTCCTTCTTCTACTTCTTCTGATTCACCCTCCAGACTTCACCTTCTCCTTCTCCTTCTTCTACTTCTTCTGATTCACCCTCCTGACTTCACCTTCTCCTTCTCCTTCTTCTGCTTCTTCTGCTTCACCCTCCAGACTTCACCTTCTCCTTCTCCTTCTTCTGCTTCTTCTGCTTCACCCTCCAGACTTCACCTTCTCCTTCTCCTTCTTCAACTTCTTCTGCTTCGCCCTCCAGACTTCACCTTCTCCTTCTCCTTCTTCTGCTTCTTCTGCTTCACCCTCCAGACTTCACCTTCTCCTTCTCCTTCTTCTACTTCTTCTGATTCACCCTCCAGACTTCACCTTCTCCTTCTCCTTCTTCTACTTCTTCTGATTCACCCTCCTGACTTCACCTTCTCCTTCTCCTTCTTCTGCTTCTTCTGCTTCACCCTCCAGACTTCACCTTCTCCTTCTCCTTCTTCTGCTTCTTCTGCTACGCCCGCAAGACTTCACCTTCTCCTTCTCCTTCTTCTGCTTCTTCTGCTTCACCTTCCTGACTTCACCTTCTCCTTCTCCTTCTTCTACTTCTTCTGCTTCACCCCCTTGACTTCACCTTCTCCTTCTCCTTCTTCTGCTTCTTCTGATTCACCCTCCTAACTTCACCTTCTCCTTCTCCTTCTTCTGCTTCTTCTGATTCACCCTCCTGACTTCACCTTCTCCTTCTCCTTCTTCTGCTTCTTCTGATTCACCCTCCAGACCTCACCTTCTCCTTCTCCTTCTTCGACTTCTTCTGATTCACCCTCCAGACTTCATTTTCTCCTTCTCCTTCTTCTACTTCTTCTGATTCACCCTCCAGTCTTCACCTTCTCCTTCTCCTTCTTCTGCTTCTTCTGATTCACCCTCCAGACTTCACCTTCTCCTTCTCCTTCTTCTGCTTCTTCTGATTCACCCTCCAGACCTCACCATCTCCTTCTCCTTCTTCTACTTCTTCTGATTCACCCTCCAGACTTCACCTTCTCCTTCTGCTTCTTCTACTTCTTCTGATTCACCCTCCAGTCTTCACCTTCTCCTTCTCCTTCTTCTGCTTCTTCTGATTCACCCTCCTGACTTCACCTTCTCCTTCTCCTTCTTCTGCTTCTTCTGATTCACCCTCCAGACTTCACCTTCTCCTTCTCCTTCTTCTACTTCTTCTGATTCACCCTCCAGACTTCACCTTCTCCTTCTACTTCTTCTGCTTCTTCTGATTCGCCCTCCAGACTTCACCTTCTTCTTCTCCTTCTTCTACTTCTTCTGATTCACCCTCCAGACTTCACCTTCTCCTTCTCCTTCTTCTGCTTTTTCTGATTCACCCTCCAGACATCACCTTCTCCTTCTCCGTCGTCTACTTCTTCTGATTCACCCTCCAGACTACACCTTCTCCTTCTCCTTCTTCTACTTCTTCTGATTCACACTCCAGACTACACCTTCTCCTTCTCCTTCTTCTACTTCTTCTGATTCACCCTACAGACTTCACCTTCTCCTTCTCCTTCTTCTACTTCTTCTGATTCACCCTCCAGACTTCACCTTCTCCTTCTCCTTCTTCTACTTCTTCTGATTCACCCTCCTGACTTCACCTTCTCCTTCTCCTTCTTCTGCTTCTTCTGCTTCACCCTCCAGACTTCACCTTCTCCTTCTCCTTCTTCTGCTTCTTCTGCTTCACCCTCCAGACTTCACCTTCTCCTTCTCCTTCTTCAACTTCTTCTGCTTCGCCCTCCAGACTTCACCTTCTCCTTCTCCTTCTTCTGCTTCTTCTGCTTCACCCTCCAGACTTCACCTTCTCCTTCTCCTTCTTCTGCTTCTTCTGCTTCACCCTCCTGACTTCACCTTCTCCTTCTCCTTCTTCTAATTCTTCTGATTCACCCTCCAGACTTCACCTTCTCCTTCTCCTTCTTCTGCTTCTTCTGCTTCACCCTCCAGACTTCACCTTCTCCTTCTCCTTCTTCTGCTTCTTCATCTGCGCCCGCCAGACTTCACCTTCTCCTTCTCCTTCTTCTGCTTCTTCTGCTTCACCTTCCTGACTTCACCTTCTCCTTCTCCTTCTTCTACTTCTTCTGCTTCACCCCCTTGACTTCACCTTCTTCTTCTCCTTCTTCTGCTTCTTCTGATTCACCCTCCTAACTTCACCTTCTCCTTCTCCTTCTTCTGCTTCTTCTGATTCACCCTCCTGACTTCACCTTCTCCTTCTCCTTCTTCTGCTTCTTCTGATTCACCCTCCAGACCTCACCTTCTCCTTCTTCGACTTCTTCTGATTCACCCTCCAGACTTCATTTTCTCCTTCTCCTTCTTCTACTTCTTCTGATTCACCCTCCAGTCTTCACCTTCTCCTTCTCCTTCTTCTGCTTCTTCTGATTCACCCTCCAGACTTCACCTTCTCCTTCTCCTTCTTCTGCTTCTTCTGATTCACCCTCCAGACCTCACCATCTCCTTCTCCTTCTTCTACTTCTTCTGATTCACCCTCCAGACTTCACCTTCTCCTTCTGCTTCTTCTACTTCTTCTGATTCACCCTCCAGTCTTCACCTTCTCCTTCTCCTTCTTCTGCTTCTTCTGATTCACCCTCCTGACTTCACCTTCTCCTTCTCCTTCTTCTGCTTCTTCTGATTCACCCTCCAGACTTCACCTTCTCCTTCTCCTTCTTCTACTTCTTCTGATTCACCCTCCAGACTTCACCTTCTCCTTCTACTTCTTCTGCTTCTTCTGATTCACCCTCCAGACTTCACCTTCTTCTTCTCCTTCTTCTGCTTCTTCTGATTCACCCTCCAGACTTCACCTTCTCCTTCTCCTTCTTCTGCTTCTTCTGATTCACCCTCATGACTTCACCTTCTCCTTCTCCTTCTTCTACTTCTTCTGATTCACCCTCATGACTTCACCTTCTCCTTCTCCTTCTTCTACTTCTTCTGCTTCACCCTCATGACTTCACCTTCTCCTTCTCCTTCTTCTACTTCTTCTGCTTCACCCTCCAGACTTCACCTTCTCCTTCTCCTTCTTCTGCTTCTTCTGATTCACCCTCCAGACTTCACCTTCTCCTTCTCCTTATTCTGCTTCTTCTGATTCACCCTCCAGACTTCACCTTCTCCTTCTCCTTATTCTGCTTCTTCTGATTCATCCTCCAGACTTCACCTTCTCCTTCTCCTTCTTCTACTTCTTGTGATTCACCCTCCAGACTTCACCTTCTCCTTCTCCTTCTTCTGCTTCTTCTGATTCACCCTCCAGACTTCACCTTCTCCTTCTCCTTCTTCTGCTTCTTCTGATACACCCTCCAGACTTCACCTTCTCCTTCTCCTTCTTCTGCTTCTTCTGATTCACCCTTCAGACTTCACCTTCTCCTTCTCCTTCTTCTGCTTCTACTGATTCAACCTCCAGACCTCACCTTCTCCTTCTCCTTCTTCTAATTCTTCTGATTCACCCTCCAGACTTCATCTTCTCCTTCTCCTTCTTCTGCTTCTTCTGATTCACCCTCCAGACTTCACCTTCTCCTTCTCCTTCTTCTGCTTCTTCTGATTCAGCCTCCAGACTTCGCCTTCTCCTTCTCCTTCTTCTACTTCTTCTGATTCACCCTCCAGACTTCACCTTCTCCTTCTCCTTCTTCTACTTCTTCTGATTCAACCTCCAGTCTTCACCTTCTCCTTCTCCTTCTTCTGCTTCTTCTGATTCACCCTCCAGATTTCACCTTCTCCTTCTCCTTCTTCTGCTTCTTCTGATTCACCCTCCTGACTTCACCTTCTCCTTCTCCTTCTTCTGTTTCTTCAGATTCACCCTCCAGACTTCACCTTCTCCTTCTCCTTCTTCTACTTCTTCTGATTCACCCTCCAGACTTCATCTTCTCCTTCTACTTCTTCTGCTTCTTCTGATTCACCCTCCAGACTTCACCTTCTCCTTCTCCTTCTTCTGCTTCTTCTGATTCACCCTCCAGACTTCACCTTCTCCTTCTCCTTCTTCTGCTTCTACTGATTCACCCTCCAGACTTCACCTTCCCCTTCTCCTTCTTCTGCTTCTTCTGATTCACCCTCCAGACTTCACCTTCTCCTTCTCCTTCTTCTACTTCTTCTGATTCACCCTCCAGACTTCTCCTTCTCCTTCTTCTACTTCTTCTGATTCACCCTCCAGACTTCACCTTCTCCTTCTCCTTCTTCTGCTTCTTCTGATTCACCCTCCAGACTTCACCTTTTCCTTCTCCTTCTTCTGCTTCTTCTGATTCACCCTCCATACTTCACCTTCTCCTTCTCCTTCTTCTGCTTCTTCTGATTCACCCTTCAGACTTCACCTTCTCCTTCTCCTTCTTCTGCTTCTTCTGATTCACCCTCCAGACCTCACCTTCTCCTTCTCCTTCTTCCAATTCTTCTGATTCACCCTCCAGACTTCATCTTCTCCTTCTCCTTCTTCTGCTTCTTCTGATTCACCCTCCAGACTTCACCTTCTCCTTCTCCTTCTTCTGCTTCTTCTGCTTCTCCCTCCTGACTTCACCTTCTCCTTCTCCTTCTTCTACTTCTTCTGATTTGCCCTCCAGACTTCACCTTCTCCTTCTCCTTCTTCTGCTTCTTCTGCTTCAACCTCCAGACTTCACCTTCTCCTTCTCCTTCTTCTGCTTCTTCTGCTGCGCCCGCCAGACTTCACCTTCTCCTTCTTCTGCTTCTTCTGCTTCACCCTCCTGACTTCAGCTTCTCCTTCTCCTTCTTCTACTTCTTCTGCTTCACCCCCCTGACTTCACCTTCTCCTTCTCCTTCTTCTGCTTCTTCTGATTCACCCTCCTAACTTCAATCTTCTCCTTCTCCTTCTTCTGCTTCTTCTGATTCACCCTCCTGACTTCACCTTCTCCTTCTCCTTCTTCTGCTTCTTCTGATTCATCCTCCAGACTTCACCTTCTCCTTCTCCTGCTTCTTCTGATTCACCCTCCAGACTTCACCTTCTCCTTCTCCTTCTTCTGCTTCTTCTGATTCACCCTCCAGACCTCACCTTCTCCTTCTCCTTTTTCTACTTCTTCTGATTCACCCTCCAGACTTCATCTTCTCCTTCTCCTTCTTCCGCTTCTTCTGATTCACCCTCCAGACCTCACCATCTCCTTCTCCTTCTTCCACTTCTTCTGATTCACCCTCCAGACTTCACCTTCTCCTTCTGCTTCTTCTACTTCTTCTGATTCACCCTCCAGACTTCACCTTCTCCTTCTCCTTCTTCTGCTTTTTCTGATTCACCCTCCAGACTTCACCTTCTCCTTCTCCTTCTTCTGCTTCTTCTGATTCACCCTCCTGACTTCACCTTCTCCTTCTCCTTCTTCTGCTTCTTCTGATTCACCCTCCAGACTTCACCTTCTCCTTCTCCTTCTTCTACTTCTTCTGATTCACCCTCCAGACTTCACCTTCTCCTTCTACTTCTTCTGCTTCTTCTGATTAACCCTCCAGACTTCACCTTCTCCTTCTCCTTCTTCTGCTTCTTCAGATTCACCCTCCAGACTTCACCTTCTCCTTCTCCTTCTTCTGCTTTTTCTGATTCACCCTCCAGACTTCACCTTCTCCTTCTCATTCGTCTACTTCTTCTGGTTCACGCTCCAGACCACACCTTCTCCTTCTCCTTCTTCTACTTCTTCTGATTCACCCTCCAGACTCCACCTTCTCCTTCTCCTTCTTCTGCTTCTTCTGATTCACCCTCCAGACTTCACGTTCTCCTTCTCCTTCTTCTGCTTCTTCTGATTCACCCTCCAGACTTCACCTTCTCCTTCTCCTTCTTCTGCTTTTTCTGATTCACCCTCCAGACTTCACCTTCTCCTTCTCCTTCGTCTACTTCTTCTGATTCACCCTCCAGACCACACCTTCTCCTTCTCCTTCTTCTACTTCTTCTAATTCACCCTCCAGACTCCACCTTCTCCTTCTCCTTCTTCTGCTTCTTCTGATTCACCCTCCAGACTTCACCTTCTCCTTCTCCTTCTTCTACTTCTTCTGATTCACCCTCCAGACTTCACCTTCTCCTTCTCCTTCTTCTACTTCTTCTGATTCACCCTCCAGATTTCACCTTCTCCTTCTCCTTCTTCTACTTCTTCTGCTTCTCCCTCCAGACTTCACCTTCTCCTTCTCCTTCTTCTGCTTCTTCTAATTCACCCTCCAGACTTCACCTTCTCCTTCTCCTTCTTCTACTTCTTCTGATTCACCCTCCAGACTTCACCTTCTCCTTCTCCTTCTTCTACTTCTTCTGATTCACCCTCCAGACTTCACCTTCTCCTTCTCCTTCTTCTACTTCTTCTGATTCACCCTCCTGACTTCACCTTCTCCTTCTCCTTCTTCTGCTTCTTCTGCTTCACCCTCCAGACTTCACCTTCTCCTTCTCCTTCTTCTGCTTCTTCTGCTTCACCCTCCAGACTTCACCTTCTCCTTCTCCTTCTTCTACTTCTTCTGATTCACCCTCCAGACTTCACCTTCTCCTTCTCCTTCTTCTGCTTCTTCTGATTCACCCTCCAGATTTCACCTTCTCCTTCTCCTTCTTCTACTTCTTCTGCTTCTCCCTCCAGACTTCACCTTCTCCTTCTCCTTCTTCTGCTTCTTCTGATTCACCCTCCAGACTTCACCTTCTCCTTCTCCTTCTTCTACTTCTTCTGATTCACCCTTCAGACTTCACCTTCTCCTTCTCCTTCTTCTACTTCTTCTGATTCACCCTCCAGACTTCACCTTCTCCTTCTCCTTCTTCTACTTCTTCTGATTCACCCTCCTGACTTCACCTTCTCCTTCTCCTTCTTCTGCTTCTTCTGCTTCACCCTCCAGACTTCACCTTCTCCTTCTCCTTCTTCTGCTTCTTCTGCTTCACCCTCCAGACTTCACCTTCTCCTTCTCCTTCTTCTGCTTCTTCTGCTTCACCCTCCTGACTTCACCTTCTCCTTCTCCTTCTTCTACTTCTTCTGCTGCGCCCACCAGACTTCACCTTCTCCTTCTCCTTCTTCTGCTTCTTCTGCTTCACCTTCCTGACTTCACCTTCTCCTTCTCCTTCTTCTACTTCTTCTGCTTCACCCCCCTGACTTCACCGTCTCCTTCTCCTTCTTCTGCTTCTTCTGATTCACCCTCCTAACTTCACCTTCTCCTTCTCCTTCTTCTGCTTCTTCTGATTCACCCTCCTGACTTCACCTTCTCCTTCTCCTTCTTCTGCTTCTTCTGATTCACCCTCCAGACCTCACCTTCTCCTTCTCCTTCTTCTACTTCTTCTGATTCACCCTCCTGACTTCACCTTCTCCTTCTCCTTCTTCTACTTCTTCTGATTCATCTCCAGACTTCACCTTCTCCTTCTCCTTCTTCTACTTCTTCTGATTCACCCTCCAGACTTCACCTTCTCCTTCTCCTTCTTCTACTTCTTCTGATTAACCCTCCAGACTTCACCTTCTCCTTCTCCTTCTTCTACTTCTTCTGATTCACCCTCCAGTCTTCACCTTCTACTTCTCCTTCTTCTGCTTCTTCTGCTTCACCCTCCTGACTTCACCTTCTCCTTCTCTTTCTTCTGCTTCTTCTGATTCACCCTCCAGACTTCACCTTCTCCTTCTCCTTCTTCTGATTCTTCGGATTCACACTCCAGACTTCACCTTCTCCTTCTCCTTCTTCTGCTTCTTCTGATTCACCCTCCTGACTTCACCTTCTCCTCCTTCTTCTACTTCTTCTGCTTCACCCTCCAGACTTCACCTTCTCCTTCTCCTTCTTCTACTTTTTCTGATTCACCCTCCAGACTTTAACTTCTCCTTCTCCTTCTTCTGCTTCTTCTGATTCACCTTCCAGACTTCACCTTCTCCTTCTCCTTATTCTGCTTCTTCTGATTCACCCTCCAGACTTCACCTTCTCCTTCTCCTTCTTCTGCTTCTTCTGATTCACTCTCCTGACTTCACCTTCTCCTTCTCCTTCTTCTGCTTCTTCTGATTCACCCTCCAGACTTCACCATCTCCTTCATCTTCTTCTACTTATTCTGATTCACCCTCCAGACTTCACCTTCTCCTTCTCCTTCTTCTGCTTCTTCTGATTCACCCTCCAGACTTCACCTTCTCCTTCTCCTTCTTCTGCTTCTTCTGATTCTCCCTCCAGACTTCACCTTCTCCTTCTCCTTCTTCTACTTCTTCCGATTCACCCTCCAGACTTCACCTTCTCCTTCTCCTTCTTCTACTTCTTCTGATTCACCCTCCAGACTTCACCTTCTCCTTCTCCTTCTTCTGCTTCTTCTGATTCACCCTCCAGACTTCACCTTCTCCTTCTCCTTCTTTTGCTTCTTCTGATACACCCTCCAGACTTCACCTTCTCCTTCTTCTTCTTCTGCTTCTTCTGATTCACCCTTCAGACTTCACCTTCTCCTTCTCCTTCTTCTGCTTCTACTGATTCACCCTCCAGACCTCACCTTCTCCTTCTCCTTCTTCTAATTCTTCTGATTCACCCTCCAGACTTCATCTTCTCCTTCTCCTTCTTCTGCTTCTTCTGATTCACCCTCCAGACTTCGCCTTCTCCTTCTCCTTCTTCTACTTCTTCTGATTCACACTCCAGACTTCACCTTCTCCTTCTCCTTCTTCTACTTCTTCTGATTCACCCTCCAGACTTCACCTTCCCCTTCTACTTCTTCTGCTTCTTCTGATTCACCCTCCAGACTTCAACTTCTCCTTCTCCTTCTTCTGCTTCTTCTGATTCACCCTCCAGACTTCACCTTCTCCTTCTCCTTCTTCTGCTTCCACTGATTCACCCTCCAGACTGCACCTTCTCCTTCTCCTTCTTCTGATTCACCCTCCAGACTTCACCTTCTCCTTCTCCTTCTTCTACTTCTTCTGACTCACCCTCCAGTCTTCACCTTCTCCTTCTCCTTCTTCTACTTCTTCTGATTCACCCTCCAGACTTCACCTTCTCCTTCTCCTTCTTCTGCTTCTTCTGATTCACCCTCCAGACTTCACCTTCTCCTTCTCCTTCTTCTGCTTCTTCTGATTCACCCTCCAGACTTCACCTTCTCCTTTTCCTTCTTCTGCTTCTTCTGATTCACCCTTCAGACTTCACCTTCTCCTTCTCCTTCTTCTGCTTCTTCTGATTCACCCTCCAGACTGCACCTTCTCCTTCTCCTTCTTCTGATTCACCCTCCAGACATCACCTTCTCCTTCTCCTTCTTCTACTTCTTCTGACTCACCCTCCAGTCTTCACCTTCTCCTTCTCCTTCTTCTACTTCTTCTGATTCACCCTCCAGTCTTCACCTCCTCCTTCTCCTTCTTCTGCTTCTTCTGATTCACCCTCCAGACTTCACCTTCTCCTTCTCCTTCTTCTGCTTCTTCTGATTCACCCTCCTGACTTCACCTTCTCCTTCTCCTTCTTCTGCTTTTTCTGATTCACCCTCCAGACTTCACCTTCTCCTTCTCCTTCTTCTAATTCTTCTGATTCACCCTCCAGACTTCACCTTCTCCTTCTACTTCTTCTGCTTCTTCTGATTCACCCTCCAGACTTCACTTTCTCCTTCTCCTTATTCTGCTTCTTCTGATTCACCCTCCAGACTTCACCTTCTACTTCTCCTTCGTCTACTTCTTCTGATTCGCCCTCCAGACTACACCTTCTCCTTCTCCTTCTTCTAATTCTTCTGATTCACCCTCCAGACTTCACCTTCTCCTTCTCCTTCTTCTGCTTCTTCTGATTCAACCTCCAGACTTCACCTTCTCCTTCTCCTTCTTCTACTTCTTCTGATTCACCCTCCAGACTTCACCTTTTCCTTCTCCTTCTTCTACTTCTTCTGATTCACCCTCCAGACTTCACCTTCTCCTTCTCCTTCTTCTTCTTCTTCTGCTTCTCCCTCCAGACTTCACCTTCTCCTTCTCCTTCTTCTGCTTCTTCTGATTCACCCTTCAGACTTCACCTTCTCCTTCTCCTTCTTCTACTTCTTCTGATTCACCCTCCAACCTTCACCTTCTCCTTCTCCTTCTTCTACTTCTTCTGATTCACCCTCCAGACTTCACCTTCTCCTTCTCCTTCTTCTACTTCTTCTGATTCACCCTCCTGACTTCACTTTCTCCTTCTCCTTCTTCTGCTTCTTCTGCTTCACCCTCCAGACTTCACCTTCTCCTTCTCCTTCTTCTGCTTCTTCTGCTTCACCCTCCAGACTTCACCTTCTCCTTCTCCTTCTTCTGCTTCTTCTGCTTCACCCTCCAGACTTCACCTTCTCCTTCTCCTTCTTCTGCTTCTTCTGATTCACCCTCCAGACTTCACCTTCTCCTTCTCCTTCTTCTGCTTCTTCTGATTCACCCTTCAGACTTCACCTTCTCCTTCTCCTTCTTCTGCTTCTTCTGATTCACACTCCAGACCTCACCTTCTCCTTCTCCTTCTTCTAATTCTTCTGATTCAACCTCCAGACTTCATCTTCTCCTTCTCCTTCTTCTGCTTCTTCTGATTCACCCTCCAGACTTCACCTTCTCCTTCTCCTTCTTCTGCTTCTTCTGATTCACCCTCCAGACTTCGCCTTCTCCTTCTCCTTCTTCTACTTCTTCTGATTCACCCTCCAGACTTCACCTTCTCCTTCTCCTTCTTCTACATCTTCTGATTCACCCTCCAGTCTTCACCTCCTCCTTCTCCTTCTTCTGCTTCTTCTGATTCACCCTCCAGACTTCACCTTCTCCTTCTCCTTCTTCTGCTTCTTCTGATTCACCCTCCTGACTTCACCTTCTCCTTCTCCTTCTTCTGCTTTTTCTGATTCACCCTCCAGACTTCAGCTTCTCCTTCTCCTTCTTCTACTTCTTCTGATTCACCCTCCAGACTTCACCTTCTCCTTCTACTTCTTCTGCTTCTTCTGATTCACCCTCCAGACTTCACCTTCTCCTTCTCCTTCTTCTGCTTCTTCTGATTCACCCTCCATACTTCACCTTCTCCTTCTCCTTCTTCTGCTTCTTCTGATTCACCCTCCAGACTTCACTTTCTCCTTCTCCTTCTTCTGCTTCTTCTGATTCACCCTCCAGACTTCACCTTCTCCTTCTCCTTCTTCTACTTCTTCTCATTCACCCTCCAGACTTTACCTTCTCCTTCTCCTTATTCTGCTTCTTCTGATTCACCCTCCAGACTTCACCTTCTACTTCTCCTTCGTCTACTTCTTCTGATTCGCCCTCCAGACTACACCTTCTCCTTCTCCTTCTTCTACTTCTTCTGATTCACCCTCCAGACTTCACCTTCTACTTCTTCTTCTTCTGCTTCTTCTGATTCACCCTCCTGACTTCACCTTCTCCTTCTCCTTCTTCTACTTCTTCTGATTCACGCTCCAGACTTCACCTTTTCCTTCTCCTTCTTCTACTTCTTCTGATTCACCCTCCAGACTTCACCTTCTCCTTCTCCTTCTTCTTCTTCTTCTGCTTCTCCCTCCAGACTTCACCTTCTCCTTCTCCTTCTTCTGCTTCTTCTGATTCACCCTTCAGACTTCACCTTCTCCTTCTCCTTCTTCTACTTCTTCTGATTCACCCTCCAGCCTTCACCTTCTCCTTCTCCTTCTTCTACTTCTTCTGATTCACCCTCCAGACTTCACCTTCTCCTTCTCCTTCTTCTACTTCTTCTGATTCACCCTCCTGACTTCACTTTCTCCTTCTCCTTCTTCTGCTTCTTCTGCTTCACCCTCCAGACTTCACCTTCTCCTTCTCCTTCTTCTGCTTCTTCTGCTTCACCCTCCAGACTTCACCTTCTCCTTCTCCTTCTTCTGCTTCTTCTGCTTCACCCTCCTGACTTCACCTTCTCCTTCTCCTTCTTCTACTTCTTCTGATTCACCCTCCAGACTTCACCTTCTCCTTCTCCTTCTTCTGCTTCTTCTGCTTCACGCTCCAGACTTCACCTTCTCCTTCTCCTTCTTCTGCTTCTTCTGCTTCACCCTCCAGACTTCACCTTCTCCTTCTCCTTCTTCTGCTTCTTCTGCTTCACCCTCCTGACTTCACCTTCTCCTTCTCCTTCTTCTTCTTCTTCTGATTCACCCTCCAGACTTCACCTTCTCCTTCTCCTTCTTCTGCTTCTTCTGCTTCACCCTCCAAACTTCTCCTTCTCCTTCTCCTTCTTCTGCTTCTTCTGCTGCGCCCTCCAGACCTCACCTTCTCCTTCTCCTTCTTCTGCTTCTTCTGCTTCACCCTCCTGACTTCACCTTCTCCTTCTCCTTCTTCTACTTCTTCTGCTTCACCCCCCTGACTTCACCTTCTCCTTCTCCTTCTTCTGCTTCTTCTGATTCACTCTCCTAACTTCACCTTCTCCTTCTCCTTCTGCTGCTTCTTCTGATTCTCCCTCCTGACTTCGCCTTCTCCTTCTCCTTCTTCTGCTACTTCTGATTCACCCTCCAGACTTCACCTTCTCCTTCTCCTTCTTCTGCTTCTTCTGATTCACCCTCCAGACTTCACCTTCTCCTTCTCCTTCTTCTGCTTCTTCTGATTCACCCTCCAGACTTCACCTTCTCCTTCTCCTTCTTCTGCTTCTTCTGATTCACCCTCCAGACCTCACCTTCTCCTTCTCCTTCTTCTCCTTCTTCTGATTCACCCT
Organism: Somniosus microcephalus; assembly: GCF_052327205.1. NCBI lineage: Eukaryota > Metazoa > Chordata > Chondrichthyes > Squaliformes > Somniosidae > Somniosus > Somniosus microcephalus. The sequence goes on from NW_028225218.1 coordinate 1,233,333, forward strand.
CCAGACTTCATCTTCTCCTTCTCCTTCTTCTGCTTCTTCTGATTCACGCTCCAGACTTCACCTTCTCCTTCTCCTTCTTCTGCTTCTTCTGATTCACGCTCCAGACTTCACCTTCTCCTTCTCCTTCTTCTGCTTCTTCTGATTCACCCTCCAGACTTCACCTTCTCCTTCTCCTTCTTCTGCTTCTTCTGATTCACCCTTCAGACTTCACCTTCTCCTTCTCCTTCTTCTGCTTCTTCTGATTCACCCTCCAGACCTCACCTTCTCCTTCTCCTTCTTCTAATTCTTCTGATTCACCCTTCAGACTTCACCTTCTCCTTCTCCTTCTTCTGCTTCTTCTGATTCACTCTCCAGACTTCACCTTCTCCTTCTCCTTCTTCTGCTTCTTCTGATTCACCCTACAGACTTCGCCTTCTCCTTCTCCTTCTTCTACTTCTTCTGATTCACCCTCCAGACTTCACCTTCTCCTTCTCCTTCATCTACTTCTTCTGATTCACCCTCCAGTCTTCACCTCCTCCTTTTCCTTCTTCTGCTTCTTCTGATTCACCCTCCAGACTTCACCTTCTCCTTCTCCTTCTTCTGCTTCTTCTGATTCACCCTCCTGACTTCACCTTCTCCTTCTCCTTCTTCTGCTTTTTCTGATTCACCCTCCAGACTTCACCTTCTCCTTCTCCTTCTTCTACTTCTTCTGATTCACCCTCCAGACTTCACCTTCTCCTTCTCCTTCTTCTACTTCTTCTGATTCACCCTCCAGACTTCACCTTCTCCTTCTCCTTCTTCTGCTTCTTCTGATTCACCCTCCATACTTCACCTTCTCCTTCTCCTTCTTCTGCTTCTTCTGATTCACCCTCCAGACTTCACTTTCTCCTTCTCCTTCTTCTGCTTCTTCTGATTCACCCTCCAGACTTCACCTTCTCCTTCTCCTTCTTCTGCTTCTTCTGATTCACCCTCCAGACTTCACCTTCTACTTCTCCTTCGTCTACTTCTTCTGATTCACCCTCCAGACTACACCTTCTCCTTCTCCTTCTTCTACTTCTTCCGATTCAGCCTCCAGACTTCAACTTCTCCTTCTCCTTCTTCTGCTTCTTCTGATTCACCCTCCAGACTTCACCTTCTCCTTCTCCTTCTTCTACTTCTTCTGATTCACCCTCCAGACTTCACCTTTTCCTTCTCCTTCTTCTACTTCTCCTGATTCACCCTCCAGACTTCACCTTCTCCTTCTCCTTCTTCTTCTTCTTCTGCTTCTCCCTCCAGATTTCACCTTCTCCTTCTCCTTCTTCTGCTTCTTCTGATTCACCCTCCAGACTTCATCTTCTCCTTCTCCTTCTTCTACTTCTTCTGATTCACCCCCCAGCCTTCACCTTCTCCTTCTCCTTCTTCTGCTTCTTCTGCTTCACCCTCCAGACTTCACCTTCTCCTTCTCCTTCTTCTGCTTCTTCTGCTTCACCCTCCTGACTTCACCTTCTCCTTCTCCTTGTTCTACTTCTTCTGATTCACCCTCCAGACTTCACCTTCTCCTTCTCCTTCTTCTGCTTCTTCTGCTTCACCCTCCAGACTTCACCTTCTCCTTCTCCTTCTTCCACTTCTTCTGCTTCGCCCTCCAGACTTCACCTTCTCCTTCTCCTTCTTCTGCTTCTTCTGCTTCACCCTCCAGACGTCACCTTCTCCTTCTCCTTCTTCTGCTTCTTCTGCTTCACCCTCCTGACTTCACCTTCTCCTTCTCCTTCTTCTACTTCTTCTGATTCACGCTCCAGACTTCACCTTTTCCTTCTCCTTCTTCTACTTCTTCCGATTCACCCTCCAGACTTCACCTTCTCCTTCTCCTTCTTCTTCTTCTTCTGCTTCTCCCTCCAGACTTCACCTTCTCCTTCTCCTTCTTCTGCTTCTTCTTATTCACCCTTCAGACTTCACCTTCTCCTTCTCCTTCTTCTACTTCTTCTGATTCACCCTCCAGCCTTCACCTTCTCCTTCTCCTTCTTCTACTTCTTCTGATTCACCCTCCAGACTTCACCTTCTCCTTCTCCTTCTTCTACTTCTTCTGATTCACCCTCCTGACTTCACTTTCTCCTTCTCCTTCTTCTGCTTCTTCTGCTTCACCCTCCAGACTTCACCTTCTCCTTCTCCTTCTTCTGCTTCTTCTGCTTCACCCTCCAGACTTCACCTTCTCCTTCTCCTTCTTCTGCTTCTTCTGCTTCACCCTCCTGACTTCACCTTCTCCTTCTCCTTCTTCTACTTCTTCTGATTCACCCTCCAGACTTCACCTTCTCCTTCTCCTTCTTCTGCTTCTTCTGCTTCACGCTCCAGACTTCACCTTCTCCTTCTCCTTCTTCTGCTTCTTCTGCTTCACCCTCCAGACTTCACCTTCTCCTTCTCCTTCTTCTGCTTCTTCTGCTTCACCCTCCTGACTTCACCTTCTCCTTCTCCTTCTTCTTCTTCTTCTGATTCACCCTCCAGACTTCACCTTCTCCTTCTCCTTCTTCTGCTTCTTCTGCTTCACCCTCCAAACTTCTCCTTCTCCTTCTCCTTCTTCTGCTTCTTCTGCTGCGCCCTCCAGACCTCACCTTCTCCTTCTCCTTCTTCTGCTTCTTCTGCTTCACCCTCCTGACTTCACCTTCTCCTTCTCCTTCTTCTACTTCTTCTGCTTCACCCCCCTGACTTCACCTTCTCCTTCTCCTTCTTCTGCTTCTTCTGATTCACTCTCCTAACTTCACCTTCTCCTTCTCCTTCTGCTGCTTCTTCTGATTCTCCCACCTGACTTCGCCTTCTCCTTCTCCTTCTTCTGCTACTTCTGATTCACCCTCCAGACTTCACCTTCTCCTTCTCCTTCTTCTGCTTCTTCTGATTCACCCTCCAGACTTCACCTTCTCCTTCTCCTTCTTCTGCTTCTTCTGATTCACCCTCCAGACTTCACCTTCTCCTTCTCCTTCTTCTGCTTCTTCTGATTCACCCTCCAGACCTCACCTTCTCCTTCTCCTTCTTCTCCTTCTTCTGATTCACCCTCCAGACTTCATCTTCTCCTTCTCCTTCTTCTGCTTCTTCTGATTCACGCTCCAGACTTCACCTTCTCCTTCTCCTTCTTCTGCTTCTTCTGATTCACGCTCCAGACTTCACCTTCTCCTTCTCCTTCTTCTGCTTCTTCTGATTCACCCTCCAGACTTCACCTTCTCCTTCTCCTTCTTCTGCTTCTTCTGATTCACCCTTCAGACTTCACCTTCTCCTTCTCCTTCTTCTGCTTCTTCTGATTCACCCTCCAGACCTCACCTTCTCCTTCTCCTTCTTCTAATTCTTCTGATTCACCCTTCAGACTTCACCTTCTCCTTCTCCTTCTTCTGCTTCTTCTGATTCACTCTCCAGACTTCACCTTCTCCTTCTCCTTCTTCTGCTTCTTCTGATTCACCCTACAGACTTCGCCTTCTCCTTCTCCTTCTTCTACTTCTTCTGATTCACCCTCCAGACTTCACCTTCTCCTTCTCCTTCATCTACTTCTTCTGATTCACCCTCCAGTCTTCACCTCCTCCTTTTCCTTCTTCTGCTTCTTCTGATTCACCCTCCAGACTTCACCTTCTCCTTCTCCTTCTTCTGCTTCTTCTGATTCACCCTCCTGACTTCACCTTTTCCTTCTCCTTCTTCTGCTTTTTCTGATTCACCCTCCAGACTTCACCTTCTCCTTCTCCTTCTTCTACTTCTTCTGATTCACCCTCCAGACTTCACCTTCTCCTTCTCCTTCTTCTACTTCTTCTGATTCACCCTCCAGACTTCACCTTCTCCTTCTCCTTCTTCTGCTTCTTCTGATTCACCCTCCATACTTCACCTTCTCCTTCTCCTTCTTCTGCTTCTTCTGATTCACCCTCCAGACTTCACTTTCTCCTTCTCCTTCTTCTGCTTCTTCTGATTCACCCTCCAGACTTCACCTTCTCCTTCTCCTTCTTCTGCTTCTTCTGATTCACCCTCCAGACTTCACCTTCTACTTCTCCTTCGTCTACTTCTTCTGATTCACCCTCCAGACTACACCTTCTCCTTCTCCTTCTTCTACTTCTTCCGATTCAGCCTCCAGACTTCAACTTCTCCTTCTCCTTCTTCTGCTTCTTCTGATTCACCCTCCAGACTTCACCTTCTCCTTCTCCTTCTTCTACTTCTTCTGATTCACCCTCCAGACTTCACCTTTTCCTTCTCCTTCTTCTACTTCTCCTGATTCACCCTCCAGACTTCACCTTCTCCTTCTCCTTCTTCTTCTTCTTCTGCTTCTCCCTCCAGATTTCACCTTCTCCTTCTCCTTCTTCTGCTTCTTCTGATTCACCCTCCAGACTTCATCTTCTCCTTCTCCTTCTTCTACTTCTTCTGATTCACCCCCCAGCCTTCACCTTCTCCTTCTCCTTCTTCTGCTTCTTCTGCTTCACCCTCCAGACTTCACCTTCTCCTTCTCCTTCTTCTGCTTCTTCTGCTTCACCCTCCTGACTTCACCTTCTCCTTCTCCTTGTTCTACTTCTTCTGATTCACCCTCCAGACTTCACCTTCTCCTTCTCCTTCTTCTGCTTCTTCTGCTTCACCCTCCAGACTTCACCTTCTCCTTCTCCTTCTTCCACTTCTTCTGCTTCGCCCTCCAGACTTCACCTTCTCCTTCTCCTTCTTCTGCTTCTTCTGCTTCACCCTCCAGACGTCACCTTCTCCTTCTCCTTCTTCTGCTTCTTCTGCTTCACCCTCCTGACTTCACCTTCTCCTTCTCCTTCTTCTACTTCTTCTGATTCACCCTCCAGACTTCACCTTCTCCTTCTCCTTCTTCTGCTTCTTCTGCTTCACCCTCCAGACTTCACCTTCTCCTTCTCCTTCTTCTGCTTCTTCTGCTGCGCCCGCCAGACTTCACCTTCTCCTTCTCCTTCTTCTGCTTCTTCTGCTTCACCTTCCTGACTTCACCTTCTCCTTCTCCTTCTTCTACTTCTTCTGCTTCACCCCCCTGACTTCACCTTCTCCTTCTCCTTCTTCTGCTTCTTCTGATTCACCCTCCAGACCTCACCTTCTCCTTCTCCTTCTTCTACTTCTTCTGATTCACCCTCCTGACTTCACCTTCTCCTTCTCCTTCTTCTACTTCTTCTGATTCATCTCCAGACTTCACCTTCTCCTTCTCCTTCTTCTACTTCTTCTGATTCACCCTCCAGACTTCACCTTCTCCTTCTCCTTCTTCTACTTCTTCTGATTCACCCTCCAGACTTCACCTTCTCCTTCTCCTTCTTCTACTTCTTCTGATTCACCCTCCAGTCTTCACCTTCTACTTCTCCTTCTTCTGCTTCTTCTGCTTCACCCTCCAGACTTCACCTTCTCCTTCTCTTTCTTCTGCTTCTTCTTATTCACCCTCCAGACTTCACCTTCTCCTTCTCCTTCTTCTGATTCTTCTGATTCACACTCCAGACTTCACCTTCTCCTTCTCCTTCTTCTGCTTCTTCTGATTCACCCTCCTGACTTCACCTTCTCCTCCTTCTTCTACTTCTTCTGCTTCACCCTCCAGACTTCACCTTCTCCTTCTCCTTCTTCTACTTCTTCTGATTGACCCTCCAGACTTTACCTTCTCCTTCTCCTTCTTCTGCTTCTTCTGATTCACCCTCCAGACTTCACCTTCTCCTTCTCCTTATTCTGCTTCTTCTGATTCACCCTCCAGACTTCACCTTCTCCTTCTCCTTCTTCTGCTTCTTCTGATTCACTCTCCTGACTTCACCTTCTCCTTCTCCTTCTTCTGCTTCTTCTGATTCACCCTCCAGACTTCACCTTCTCCTTCATCTTCTTCTACTTATTCTGATTCACCCTCCAGACTTCACCTTCTCCTTCTCCTTCTTCTGCTTCTTCTGATTCACCCTCCAGACTTCACCTTCTCCTTCTCCTTCTTCTGCTTCTTCTGATTCTCCCTCCAGACTTCACCTTCTCCTTCTCCTTCTTCTACTTCTTCCGATTCACCCTCCAGACTTCACCTTCTCCTTCTCCTTCTTCTACTTCTTCTGATTCACCCTCCAGACTTCACCTTCTCCTTCTCCTTCTTCTGCTTCTTCTGATTCACCCTCCAGACTTCACCTTCTCCTTCTCCTTCTTCTGCTTCTTCTGATACACCCTCCAGACTTCACCTTCTCCTTCTTCTTCTTCTGCTTCTTCTGATTCACCCTTCAGACTTCACCTTCTCCTTCTCCTTCTTCTGCTTCTTCTGATTCACCCTCCAGACCTCACCTTCTCCTTCTCCTTCTTCTAATTCTTCTGATTCACCCTCCAGACTTCATCTTCTCCTTCTCCTTCTTCTGCTTCTTCTGATTCACCCTCCAGACTTCACCTTCTCCATCTCCTTCTTCTGCTTCTACTGATTCACCCTCCAGACTTCGCCTTCTCCTTCTCCTTCTTCTACTTCTTCTGATTCACCCTCCAGACTTCACCTTCTCCTTCTCCTTCTTCTACTTCTTCTGATTCACCCTCCAGACTTCACCTTCTCCTTCTACATCTTCTGCTTCTTCTGATTCACCCTCCAGACTTCAACTTCTCCTTCTCCTTCTTCTGCTTCTTCTGATTCACCCTCCAGACTTCTCCTTCTCCTTCTCCTTCTTCTGCTTCTACTGATTCAACCTCCAGACTTCACCTTCTCCTTCTCCTTCTTCTGATTCACCCTCCAGACTTCACCTTCTCCTTCTCCTTCTTCTACTTCTTCTGACTCACCCTCCAGTCTTCACCTTCTCCTTCTCCTTCTTCTACTTCTTCTGATTCACCCTCCAGACTTCACCTTCTCCTTCTCCTTCTTCTGCTTCTTCTGATTCACCCTCCAGACTTCACCTTCTCCTTCTCCTTCTTCTGCTTCTTCTGATTCACCCTCCAGACTTCACCTTCTCCTTCTCCTTCTTCTGCTTCTACTGATTCAACCTCCAGACTTCACCTTCTCCTTCTCCTTCTTCTGATTCACCCTCCAGACTTCACCTTCTCCTTCTCCTTCTTCTACTTCTTCTGACTCACCCTCCAGTCTTCACCTTCTCCTTCTCCTTCTTCTACTTCTTCTGACTCACCCTCCAGTCTTCACCTTCTCCTTCTCCTTCTTCTACTTCTTCTGATTCACCCTCCAGACTTCACCTTCTCCTTCTCCTTCTTCTGCTTCTTCTGATTCACCCTCCAGACTTCGCCTTCTCCTTCTCCTTCTTCTACTTCTTCTGATTCACCCTCCAGACTTCACCTTCTCCTTGTCCTTATTCTACTTCTTCTGATTCACCCTCCAGTCTTCACCTCCTCCTTCTCCTTCTTCTGCTTCTTCTGATTCACCCTCCAGACTTCACCTTCTCCTTCTCCTTCTTCTGCTTCTTCTGATTCACCCTCCTGACTTCACCTTCTCCTTCTCCTTCTTCTGCTTTTTCTGATTCACCCTCCAGACTTCACCTTCTCCTTCTCCATCTTCTACTTCTTCTGATTCACCCTCCAGACTTCACCTTCTCCTTCTACTTCTTCTGCTTCTTCTGATTCACCCTCCAGACTTCACCTTCTCCTTCTCCTTCTTCTGCTTCTTCTGATTCACCCTCCATACTTCACCTTCTCCTTCTCCTTCTTCTGCTTCTTCTGATTCACCCTCCAGACTTCACTTTCTCCTTCTCCTTCTTCTGCTTCTTCTGATTCACCCTCCAGACTTCACCTTCTCCTTCTCCTTCTTCTACTTCTTCTCATTCACCCTCCAGACTTCACCTTCTCCTTCTCCTTATTCTGCTTCTTCTGATTCACCCTCCAGACTTCACCTTCTACTTCTCCTTCGTCTACTTCTTCTGATTCGCCCTCCAGACTACACCTTCTCCTTCTCCTTCTTCTACTTCTTCTGATTGACCCTCCAGACTTCACCTTCTCCTTCTCCTTCTTCTGCTTCTTCTGATTCACCCTCCAGACTTCACCTTCTCCTTCTCCTTCTTCTACTTCTTCTGATTCACCCTCCAGACTTCACCTTTTCCTTCTCCTTCTTCTACTTCTTCTGATTCACCCTCCAGACTTCACCTTCTCCTTCTCCTTCTTCTTCTTCTTCTGCTTCTCCCTCCAGACTTCAACTTCTCCTTCTCCTTCTTCTGCTTCTTCTGATTCACCCTGCAGACTTCACCTTCTCCTTCTCCTTCTTCTGCTTCTTCTGCTTCACCCTCCAGACTTCACCTTCTCCTTCTCCTTCTTCTGCTTCTTCTGCTTCACCCTCCTGACTTCACCTTCTCCTTCTCCTTCTTCTACTTCTTCCGATTCACCCTCCAGACTTCACCTTCTCCTTCTCCTTCTTCTGCTTCTTCTGCTTCACGCTCCAGACTTCACCTTCTCCTTCTCCTTCTTCTGCTTCTTCTGCTTCACCCTCCAGACTTCACCTTCTCCTTCTCCTTCTTCTGCTTCTTCTGCTTCACCCTCCTGACTTCACCTTCTCCTTCTCCTTCTTCTTCTTCTTCTGATTCACCCTCCAGACTTCACCTTCTCCTTCTCCTTCTTCTGCTTCTTCTGCTTCACCCTCCAGACTTCACCTTCTCCTTCTCCTTCTTCTGCTTCTTCTGCTGCGCCCTCCAGACCTCACCTTCTCCTTCTCCTTCTTCTGCTTCTTCTGCTTCACCCTCCTGACTTCACCTTCTCCTTCTCCTTCTTCTACTTCTTCTGCTTCACCCCCCTGACTTCACCTTCTCCTTCTCCTTCTTCTGCTTCTTCTGCTTCACTCTCCTAACTTCACCTTCTCCTTCTCCTTCTGCTGCTTCTTCTGATTCACCCTCCTGACTTCGCCTTCTCCTTCTCCTTCTTCTGCTTCTTCTGATTCACCCTCCAGACTTCACCTTCTCCTTCTCCTTCTTCTGCTTCTTCTGATTCACCCTCCAGACTTCACCTCCTCCTTCTCCTTCTTCTGCTTCTTCTGATTCACCCTCCAGACCTCACCTTCTCCTTCTCCTTCTTCTACTTCTTCTGATTCACCCTCCAGACTACATCTTCTCCTTCTCCTTCTTCTGCTTCTTCTGATTCACCCTCCAGACTTCACCTTCTCCTTCTCCTTCTTCTGCTTCTTCTGATTCACCCTCCAGACTTCACCTTCTCCTTCTCCTTCTTCTACTTCTTCTGATTCACCCCCCAGTCTTCACCTTCTCCTTCTCCTTCTTCTACTTCTTCTGATTCACCCTCCAGACTTCACCTTCTCCTTCTCCTTCTTCTGCTTCTTCTGATTCACCCTCCAGACTTCACCTTCTCCTTCTCCTTCTTCTGCTTCTTCTGATTCACCCTCCAGACTTCACCTTCTACTTCTCCTTCTTCTGCTTCTTCTGATTCACCCTTCAGACTTCACCTTCTCCTTCTCCTTCTTCTGCTTCTTCTGATTCACCCTCCAGACCTCACCTTCTCCTTCTCCTTCTTCTAATTCTTCTGATTCACTCTCCAGACTTCATCTTCTCCTTCTCCTTCTTCTGCTTCTTCTGATTCACCCTCCAGACTTCACCTTCTCCTTCTCCTTCTTCTGCTTCTTCTGATTCACCCTACAGACTTCGCCTTCTCCTTCTCCTTCTTCTACTTCTTCTGATTCACCCTCCAGACTTCACCTTCTCCTTCTCCTTCATCTACTTCTTCTGATTCACCCTCCAGTCTTCACCTCCTCCTTCTCCTTCTTCTGCTTCTTCTGATTCACCCTCCAGACATCACCTTCTCCTTCTCCTTCTTCTGCTTCTTCTGATTCACCCTCCTGACTTCACCTTCTCCTTCTCCTTCTTCTGCTTTTTCTGATTCACCCTCCAGACTTCACCTTCTCCTTCTCCTTCTTCTACTTCTTCTGATTCACCCTCCAGACTTCACCTTCTCCTTCTACTTCTTCTGCTTCTTCTGATTCACCCTCCAGACTTCACCTTCTCCTTCTCCTTCTTCTGCTTCTTCTGATTCACCCTCCATACTTCACCTTCTCCTTCTCCTTCTTCTGCTTCTTCTGATTCACCCTCCAGACTTCACTTTCTCCTTCTCCTTCTTCTGCTTCTTCTGATTCTCCCTCCAGACTTCACCTTCTCCTTCTCCTTCTTCTACTTCTTCTCATTCACCCTCCAGACTTCACCTTCTCCTTCTCCTTCTTCTGCTTCTTCTGATTCACCCTCCAGACTTCACCTTCTACTTCTCCTTCGTCTACTTCTTCTGATTCACCCTCCAGACTACACCTTCTCCTTCTCCTTCTTCTACTTCTTCCGATTCAGCCTCCAGACTTCAACTTCTCCTTCTCCTTCTTCTGCTTCTTCTGATTCACCCTCCAGACTTCACCTTCTCCTTCTCCTTCTTCTACTTCTTCTAATTAACCCTCCAGACTTCACCTTTTCCTTCTCCTTCTTCTACTTCTTCTGATTCACCCTCCAGACTTCACCTTCTCCTTCTCCTTCTTCTTCTTCTTCTGCTTCTCCCTCCAGACTTCACCTTCTCCTTCTCCTTCTTCTGCTTCTTCTGATTCACCCTCCAGACTTCATCTTCTCCTTCTCCTTCTTCTACTTCTTCTGATTCACCCTCCAGCCTTCACCTTCTCCTTCTCCTTCTTCTACTTCTTCTGATTCACCCTCCAGACTTCACCTTCTCCTTCTCCTTCTTCTACTTCTTCTGATTCACCCTCCTGACTTCACTTTCTCCTTCTCCTTCTTCTGCTTCTTCTGCTTCACCCTCCAGACTTCACCTTCTCCTTCTCCTTCTCCTGCTTCTTCTGCTGCGCCCTCCAGACCTCACCTTCTCCTTCTCCTTCTTCTGCTTCTTCTGCTTCACCCTCCTGACTTCACCTTCTCCTTCTCCTTCTTCTACTTCTTCTGCTTCACCCCCCTGACTTCACCTTCTCCTTCTCCTTCTTCTGCTTCTTCTGCTTCACTCTCCTAACTTCACCTTCTCCTTCTCCTTCTGCTGCTTCTTCTGATTCACCCTCCAGACCTCACCTTCTCCTTCTTCTAATTCTTCTGATTTACCCTCCAGACTTCATCTTCTCCTTCTCCTTCTTCTGCTTCTTCTGATTCACCCTCCAGACTTCACCTTCTCCTTCTCCTTCTTCTGCTTCTTCTGATTCACCCTCCAGACTTCGCCTTCTCCTTCTCCTTCTTCTACTTCTTCTGATTCACCCTCCAGACTTCACCTTCTCCTTCTCCTTATTCTACTTCTTCTGATTCACCCTCCAGTCTTCACCTCCTCCTTCTCCTTCTTCTGCTTCTTCTGATTCACCCTCCAGACTTCACCTTCTCCTTCTCCTTCTTCTGCTTCTTCTGATTCACCCTCCTGACTTCACCTTCTCCTTCTCCTTCTTCTGCTTTTTCTGATTCACCCTCCAGACTTCACCTTCTCCTTCTCCATCTTCTACTTCTTCTGATTCACCCTCCAGACTTCACCTTCTCCTTCTACTTCTTCTGCTTCTTCTGATTCACCCTCCAGACTTCACCTTCTCCTTCTCCTTCTTCTGCTTCTTCTGATTCACCCTCCATACTTCACCTTCTCCTTCTCCTTCTTCTGCTTCTTCTGATTCACCCTCCAGACTTCACCTTCTCCTTCTCCTTCTTCTGCTTCTTCTGATTCACCCTCCAGACTTCACCTTCTCCTTCTTCTGCTTCTTCTGATTCACCCTCCAGACCTCACCTTCTGCTTCTCCTTCTTCTAATTCTTCTGATTCACCCTCCAGACTTCATCTTCTCCTTCTCCTTCTTCTGCTTCTTCTGATTCACCCTCCAGACTTCATCTTCTCCTTCTCCTTCTTCTGCTTCTTCTGATTCACCCTACAGACTTCGCCTTCTCCTTCTCCTTCTTCTACTTCTTCTGATTCACCCTCCAGACTTCACCTTCTCCTTCTCCTTCATCTACTTCTTCTGATTCACCCTCCAGTCTTCACCTCCTCCTTCTCCTTCTTCTGCTTCTTCTGATTCACCCTCCAGACTTCACCTTCTCCTTCTCCTTCTTCTGCTTCTTCTGATTCACCCTCCTGACTTCACCTTCTCCTTCTCCTTCTTCTGCTTTTTCTGATTCACCCTCCAGACTTCACCTTCTCCTTCTCCTTCTTCTACTTCTTCTGATTCACCCTCCAGACTTCACCTTCTCCTTCTCCTTATTCTACTTCTTCTGATTCACCCTCCAGTCTTCACCTCCTCCTTCTCCTTCTTCTGCTTCTTCTGATTCACCCTCCAGACTTCACCTTCTCCTTCTCCTTCTTCTGCTTCTTCTGCTTCACTCTCCTAACTTCACCTTCTCCTTCTCCTTCTTCTACTTCTTCTGCTTCACCCCCCTGACTTCACCTTCTCCTTCTCCTTCTTCTGCTTCTTCTGCTTCACTGTCCTAACTTCACCTTCTCCTTCTCCTTCTTCTACTTCTTCTGCTTCACCCTCCTGACTTCGCCTTCTCCTTCTCCTTCTTCTGCTTCTTCTGCTGCGCCCTCCAGACCTCACCTTCTCCTTCTCCTTCTTCTGCTTCTTCTGCTTCACCCTCCTGACTTCACCTTCTCCTTCTCCTTCTTCTACTTCTTCTGCTTCACCCCCCTGACTTCACCTTCTCCTTCTCCTTCTTCTGCTTCTTCTGCTTCACCCTCCTGACTTCACCTTCTCCTTCTCCTTCTTCTACTTCTTCTGCTTCACCCTCCTGACTTCGCCTTCTCCTTCTCCTTCTTCTGCTTCTTCTGATTCACCCTCCAGACTTCACCTTCTCCTTCTCCTTCTTCTGCTTCTTCTGATTCACCCTCCAGACTTCACCTCCTCCTTCTCCTTCTTCTGCTTCTTCTGATTCACCCTCCAGACCTCACCTTCTCCTTCTCCTTCTTCTACTTCTTCTGATTCACCCTCCAGACTACATCTTCTCCTTCTCCTTCTTCTGCTTCTTCTGATTCACCCTCCAGACTTCACCTTCTCCTTCTCCTTCTTCTGCTTCTTCTGATTCACCCTCCAGACTTCACCTTCTCCTTCTCCTTCTTCTACTTCTGCTGATTCACCCCCCAGTCTTCACCTTCTCCTTCTCCTTCTTCTACTTCTTCTGATTCACCCTCCAGACTTCACCTTCTCCTTCTCCTTCTTCTGCTTCTTCTGATTCACCCTCCAGACTTCACCTTCTCCTTCTCCTTCTTCTGCTTCTTCTGATTCACCCTCCAGACTTCACCTTCTCCTTCTCCTTCTTCTGCTTCTTCTGATTCACCCTTCAGACTTCACCTTCTCCTTCTCCTTCTTCTGCTTCTTCTGATTCACCCTCCAGACCTCACCTTCTCCTTCTCCTTCTTCTAATTCTTCTGATTCACCCTCCAGACTTCATCTTCTCCTTCTCCTTCTTCTGCTTCTTCTGATTCACCCTCCAGACTTCACCTTCTCCTTCTCCTTCTTCTGCTTCTTCTGATTCACCCTACAGACTTCGCCTTCTCCTTCTCCTTCTTCTACTTCTTCTGATTCACCCTCCAGACTTCACCTTCTCCTTCTCCTTCATCTACTTCTTCTGATTCACCCTCCAGTCTTCACCTCCTCCTTCTCCTTCTTCTGCTTCTTCTGATTCACCCTCCAGACTTCACCTTCTCCTTCTCCTTCTTCTGCTTCTTCTGATTCACCCTCCTGACTTCACCTTCTCCTTCTCCTTCTTCTGCTTTTTCTGATTCACCCTCCAGACTTCACCTTCTCCTTCTCCTTCTTCTACTTCTTCTGATTCACCCTCCAGACTTCACCTTCTCCTTCTACTTCTTCTGCTTCTTCTGATTCACCCTCCAGACTTCACCTTCTCCTTCTCCTTCTTCTGCTTCTTCTGATTCACCCTCCATACTTCACCTTCTCCTTCTCCTTCTTCTGCTTCTTCTGATTCACCCTCCAGACTTCACTTTCTCCTTCTCCTTCTTCTGCTTCTTCTGATTCTCCCTCCAGACTTCACCTTCTCCTTCTCCTTCTTCCACTTCTTCTCATTCACCCTCCAGACTTCACCTTCTCGTTCTCCTTCTTCTGCTTCTTCTGATTCACCCTCCAGACTTCACCTTCTACTTCTCCTTCGTCTACTTCTTCTGATTCACCCTCCAGACTACACCTTCTCCTTCTCCTTCTTCTACTTCTTCCGATTCAGCCTCCAGACTTCAACTTCTCCTTCTCCTTCTTCTGCTTCTTCTGATTCACCCTCCAGACTTCACCTTCTCCTTCTCCTTCTTCTACTTCTTCTGATTAACCCTCCAGACTTCACCTTTTCCTTCTCCTTCTTCTACTTCTTCTGATTCACCCTCCAGACTTCACCTTCTCCTTCTCCTTCTTCTTCTTCTTCTGCTTCTCCCTCCAGACTTCACCTTCTCCTTCTCCTTCTTCTGCTTCTTCTGATTCACCCTCCAGACTTCATCTTCTCCTTCTCCTTCTTCTACTTCTTCTGATTCACCCTCCAGCCTTCACCTTCTCCTTCTCCTTCTTCTACTTCTTCTGATTCACCCTCCAGACTTCACCTTCTCCTTCTCCTTCTTCTACTTCTTCTGATTCACCCTCCTGACTTCACTTTCTCCTTCTCCTTCTTCTGCTTCTTCTGCTTCACCCTCCAGACTTCACCTTCTCCTTCTCCTTCTCCTGCTTCTTCTGCTGCGCCCTCCAGACCTCACCTTCTCCTTCTCCTTCTTCTGCTTCTTCTGCTTCACCCTCCTGACTTCACCTTCTCCTTCTCCTTCTTCTACTTCTTCTGCTTCACCCCCCTGACTTCACCTTCTCCTTCTCCTTCTTCTGCTTCTTCTGCTTCACTCTCCTAACTTCACCTTCTCCTTCTCCTTCTGCTGCTTCTTCTGATTCACCCTCCTGACTTCGCCTTCTCCTTCTCCTTCTTCTGCTTCTTCTGATTCACCCTCCAGACTTCACCTTCTCCTTCTCCTTCTTCTGCTTCTTCTGATTCACCCTCCAGACTTCACCTCCTCCTTCTCCTTCTTCTGCTTCTTCTGATTCACCCTCCAGACCTCACCTTCTCCTTCTCCTTCTTCTACTTCTTCTGATTCACCCTCCAGACTACATCTTCTCCTTCTCCTTCTTCTGCTTCTTCTGATTCACCCTCCAGACTTCACCGTCTCCTTCTCCTTCTTCTGCTTCTTCTGATTCACCCTCCAGACTTCACCTTCTCCTTCTCCTTCTTCTACTTCTTCTGATTCACCCCCCAGTCTTCACCTTCTCCTTCTCCTTCTTCTACTTCTTCTGATTCACCCTCCAGACTTCACCTTCTCCTTCTCCTTCTTCTGCTTCTTCTGATTCACCCTACAGACTTCACCTTCTCCTTCTCCTTCTTCTGCTTCTTCTGATTCACCCTCCAGACTTCACCTTCTCCTTCTCCTTCTTCTGCTTCTTCTGATTCACCCTTCAGACTTCACCTTCTCCTTCTCCTTCTTCTGCTTCTTCTGATTCACCCTCCAGACCTCACCTTCTCCTTCTCCTTCTTCTAATTCTTCTGATTCACCCTCCAGACTTCATCTTCTCCTTCTCCTTCTTCTGCTTCTTCTGATTCACCCTCCAGACTTCGCCTTCTCCTTCTCCTTCTTCTACTTCTTCTGATTCACCCTCCAGACTTCACCTTCTCCTTCTCCTTCATCTACTTCTTCTGATTCACCCTCCAGTCTTCACCTCCTCCTTCTCCTTCTTCTGCTTCTTCTGATTCACCCTCCAGACTTCACCTTCTCCTTCTCCTTCTTCTGCTTCTTCTGATTCACCCTCCTGACTTCACCTTCTCCTTCTCCTTCTTCTGCTTTTTCTGATTCACCCTCCAGACTTCACCTTCTCCTTCTCCTTCTTCTACTTCTTCTGATTCACCCTCCAGACTTCATCTTCTCCTTCTCCTTCTTCTACTTCTTCTGATTCACCCTCCAGCCTTCACCTTCTCCTTCTCCTTCTTCTACTTCTTCTGATTCACCCTCCAGACTTCACCTTCTCCTTCTCCTTCTTCTACTTCTTCTGATTCACCCTCCTGACTTCACTTTCTCCTTCTCCTTCTTCTGCTTCTTCTGCTTCACCCTCCGGACTTCACCTTCTCCTTCTCCTTCTCCTGCTTCTTCTGCTGCGCCCTCCAGACCTCACCTTCTCCTTCTCCTTCTTCTGCTTCTTCTGCTTCACCCTCCTGACTTCACCTTCTCCTTCTCCTTCTTCTACTTCTTCTGCTTCACCCCCCTGACTTCACCTTCTCCTTCTCCTTCTTCTGCTTCTTCTGCTTCACTCTCCTAACTTCACCTTCTCCTTCTCCTTCTGCTGCTTCTTCTGATTCACCCTCCTGACTTCGCCTTCTCCTTCTCCTTCTTCTGCTTCTTCTGATTCACCCTCCAGACTTCACCTTCTCCTTCTCCTTCTTCTGCTTCTTCTGATTCACCCTCCAAACTTCACCTCCTCCTTCTCCTTCTTCTGCTTCTTCTGATTCACCCTCCAGACCTCACCTTCTCCTTCTCCTTCTTCTACTTCTTCTGATTCACCCTCCAGACTACATCTTCTCCTTCTCCTTCTTCTGCTTCTTCTGATTCACCCTCCAGACTTCACCTTCTCCTTCTCCTTCTTCTGCTTCTTCTGATTCACCCTCCAGATTCACCTTCTCCTTCTCCTTCTTCTACTTCTTCTGATTCACCCCCCAGTCTTCACCTTCTCCTTCTCCTTCTTCTACTTCTTCTGATTCACCCTCCAGACTTCACCTTCTCCTTCTCCTTCTTCTGCTTCTTCTGATTCACCCTCCAGACTTCACCTTCTCCTTCTCCTTCTTCTGCTTCTTCTGATTCACCCTCCAGACTTCACCTTCTCCTTCTCCTTCTTCTGCTTCTTCTGATTCACCCTTCAGACTTCACCTTCTCCTTCTCCTTCTTCTGCTTCTTCTGATTCACCCTCCAGACCTCACCTTCTCCTTCTCCTTCTTCTAATTCTTCTGATTCACCCTTCAGACTTCATCTTCTCCTTCTCCTTCTTCTGCTTCTTCTGATTCACCCTCCAGACTTCACCTTCTCCTTCTCCTTCTTCTGCTTCTTCTGATTCACCCTACAGACTTCGCCTTCTCCTTCTCCTTCTTCTACTTCTTCTGATTCACCCTCCAGACTTCACCTTCTCCTTCTCCTTCATCTACTTCTTCTGATTCACCCTCCAGTCTTCACCTCCTCCTTCTCCTTCTTCTGCTTCTTCTGATTCACCCTCCAGACTTCACCTTCTCCTTCTCCTTCTTCTGCTTCTTCTGATTCACCCTCCTGACTTCACCTTCTCCTTCTCCTTCTTCTGCTTTTTCTGATTCACCCTCCAGACTTCACCTTCTCCTTCTCCTTCTTCTACTTCTTCTGATTCACCCTCCAGACTTCACCTTCTCCTTCTACTTCTTCTGCTTCTTCTGATTCACCCTCCAGACTTCACCTTCTCCTTCTCCTTCTTCTGCTTCTTCTGATTCACCCTCCATACTTCACCTTCTCCTTCTCCTTCTTCTGCTTCTTCTGATTCACCCTCCAGACTTCACTTTCTCCTTCTCCTTCTTCTGCTTCTTCTGATTCACCCTCCAGACTTCACTTTCTCCTTCTCCTTCTTCTGCTTCTTCTGATTCACCCTCCAGACTTCACCTTCTCCTTCTCCTTCTTCTACTTCTTCTCATTCACCCTCCAGACTTCACCTTCTCCTTCTCCTTATTCTGCTTCTTCTGATTCACCCTCCAGACTTCACCTTCTACTTCTCCTTCGTCTACTTCTTCTGATTCGCCCTCCAGACTACACCTTCTCCTTCTCCTTCTTCTACTTCTTCTGATTGACCCTCCAGACTTCACCTTCTCCTTCTCCTTCTTCTGCTTCTTCTGATTCACCCTCCAGACTTCACCTTCTCCTTCTCCTTCTTCTACTTCTTCTGATTCACCCTCCAGACTTCACCTTTTCCTTCTCCTTCTTCTACTTCTTCTGATTCACCCTCCAGACTTCACCTTCTCCTTCTCCTTCTTCTTCTTCTTCTGCTTCTCCCTCCAGACTTCACCTTCTCCTTCTCCTTCTTCTGCTTCTTCTGATTCACCCTCCAGACTTCACCTTCTCCTTCTCCTTCTTCTACTTCTTCTGATTCACCCTCCAGCCTTCACCTTCTCCTTCTCCTTCTTCTACTTCTTCTGATTCACCCTCCAGACTTCACCTTCTCCTTCTCCTTCTTCTACTTCTTCTGATTTACCCTCCTGACTTCACTTTCTCCTTCTCCTTCTTCTGCTTCTTCTGCTTCACCCTCCAGACTTCACCTTCTCCTTCTCCTTCTTCTGCTTCTTCTGCTTCACCCTCCAGACTTCACCTTCTCCTTCTCCTTCTTCTGCTTCTTCTGCTTCACCCTCCTGACTTCACCTTCTCCTTCTCCTTCTTCTACTTCTTCTGATTCACCCTCCAGACTTCACCTTCTCCTTCTCCTTCTTCTGCTTCTTCTGCTTCACGCTCCAGACTTCACCTTCTCCTTCTCCTTCTTCTGCTTCTTCTGCTTCACCCTCCAGACTTCACCTTCTCCTTCTCCTTCTTCTGCTTCTTCTGCTTCACCCTCCTGACTTCACCTTCTCCTTCTCCTTCTTCTTCTTCTTCTGATTCACCCTCCAGACTTCACCTTCTCCTTCTCCTTCTTCTGCTTCTTCTGCTTCACCCTCCTGACTTCACCTTCTCCTTCTCCTTCTTCTACTTCTTCTGATTCACCCTCCAGACTTCACCTTCTCCTTCTCCTTCTTCTGCTTCTTCTGCTTCACGCTCCAGACTTCACCTTCTCCTTCTCCTTCTTCTGCTTCTTCTGCTTCACCCTCCAGACTTCACCTTCTCCTTCTCCTTCTTCTGCTTCTTCTGCTTCACCCTCCTGACTTCACCTTCTCCTTCTCCTTCTTCTACTTCTTCTGATTCACCCTCCAGACTTCACCTTCTCCTTCTCCTTCTTCTGCTTCTTCTGCTTCACGCTCCAGACTTCACCTTCTCCTTCTCCTTCTTCTGCTTCTTCTGCTTCACCCTCCAGACTTCACCTTCTCCTTCTCCTTCTTCTGCTTCTTCTGCTTCACCCTCCTGACTTCACCTTCTCCTTCTCCTTCTTCTTCTTCTGATTCACCCTCCAGACTTCACCTTCTCCTTCTCCTTCTTCTGCTCCTTCTGCTTCACCCTCCAGACTTCACCTTCTCCTTCTCCTTCTTCTGCTTCTTCTGCTGCGCACTCCAGACCTCACCTTCTCCTTCTCCTTCTTCTGCTTCTTCTGCTTCACCCTCCTGACTTCACCTTCTCCTTCTCCTTCTTCTACTTCTTCTGCTTCACCCCCTGACTTCACCTTCTCCTTCTCCTTCTTCTGCTTCTTCTGCTTCACTCTCCTAACTTCACCTTCTCCTTCTCCTTCTGCTGCTTCTTCTGATTCACCCTCCTGACTTCGCCTTCTCCTTCTCCTTCTTCTGCTTCTTCTGATTCACCCTCCAGACTTCACCTTCTCCTTCTCCTTCTTCTGCTTCTTCTGATTCACCCTCCAGACTTCACCTCCTCCTTCTCCTTCTTCTGCTTCTTCTGATTCACCCTCCAGACCTCACCTTCTCCTTCTCCTTCTTCTACTTCTTCTGATTCACCCTCCAGACTACATCTTCTCCTTCTCCTTCTTCTGCTTCTTCTGATTCACCCTCCTGACTTCACCTTCTCCTTCTCCTTCTTCTGCTTCTTCTGATTCACCCTCCAGACTTCACCTTCTCCTTCTCCTTCTTCTACTTCTTCTGATTCACCCCCCAGTCTTCACCTTCTCCTTCTCCTTCTTCTACTTCTTCTGATTCACCCTCCAGACTTCACCTTCTCCTTCTCCTTCTTCTGCTTCTTCTGATTCACCCTCCAGACTTCACCTTCTCCTTCTCCTTCTTCTGCTTCTTCTGATTCACCCTCCAGACTTCACCTTCTCCTTCTCCTTCTTCTGCTTCTTCTGATTCACCCTTCAGACTTCACCTTCTCCTTCTCCTTCTTCTGCTTCTTCTGATTCACCCTCCAGACCTCACCTTCTCCTTCTCCTTCTTCTAATTCTTCTGATTCACCCTCCAGACTTCATCTTCTCCTTCTCCTTCTTCTGCTTCTTCTGATTCACCCTCCAGACTTCACCTTCTCCTTCTCCTTCTTCTGCTTCTTCTGATTCACCCTACAGACTTCGCCTTCTCCTTCTCCTTCTTCTGCTTCTTCTGATTCACCCTCCTGACTTCACCTTCTCCTTCTCCTTCTTCTGCTTTTTCTGATTCACCCTCCAGACTTCACCTTCTCCTTCTCCTTCTTCTGCTTCTTCTGATTCACCCTCCAGACTTCACCTTCTCCTTCTCCTTCTTCTGCTTCTTCTGATTCACCCTCCTGACTTCACCTTCTCCTTCTCCTTCTTCTGCTTTTTCTGATTCACCCTCCAGACTTCACCTTCTCCTTCTCCTTCTTCTACTTCTTCTGATTCACCCTCCAGACTTCACCTTCTCCTTCTACTTCTTCTGCTTCTTCTGATTCACCCTCCAGACTTCACCTTCTCCTTCTCCTTCTTCTGCTTCTTCTGATTCACCCTCCATACTTCACCTTCTCCTTCTCCTTCTTCTGCTTCTTCTGATTCACCCTCCAGACTTCACTTTCTCCTTCTCCTTTTTCTGCTTCTTCTGATTCTCCCTCCAGACTTCACCTTCTCCTTCTCCTTCTTCTACTTCTTCTCATTCACCCTCCAGACTTCACCTTCTCCTTCTGCTTCTTCTGCTTCTTCTGATTCACCCTCCAGACTTCACCTTCTACTTCTCCTTCGTCTACTTCTTCTGATTCACCCTCCAGACTACACCTTCTCCTTCTCCTTCTTCTACTTCTTCCGATTCAGCCTCCAGACTTCAACTTCTCCTTCTCCTTCTTCTGCTTCTTCTGATTCACCCTCCAGACTTCACCTTCTCCTTCTCCTTCTTCTACTTCTTCTGATTAACCCTCCAGACTTCACCTTTTCCTTCTCCTTCTTCTACTTCTTCTGATTCACCCTCCAGACTTCATCTTCTCCTTCTCCTTCTTCTACTTCTTCTGATTCACCCTCCAGCCTTCACCTTCTCCTTCTCCTTCTTCTACTTCTTCTGATTCACCCTCCAGACTTCACCTTCTCCTTCTCCTTCTTCTACTTCTTCTGATTCACCCTCCTGACTTCACTTTCTCCTTCTCCTTCTTCTGCTTCTTCTGCTTCACCCTCCAGACTTCACCTTCTCCTTCTCCTTCTCCTGCTTCTTCTGCTGCGCCCTCCAGACCTCACCTTCTCCTTCTCCTTCTTCTGCTTCTTCTGCTTCACCCTCCTGACTTCACCTTCTCCTTCTCCTTCTTCTACTTCTTCTGCTTCTCCCCCCTGACTTCACCTTCTCCTTCTCCTTCTTCTGCTTCTTCTGCTTCACTCTCCTAACTTCACCTTCTCCTTCTCCTTCTGCTGCTTCTTCTGATTCACCCTCCTGACTTCGCCTTCTCCTTCTCCTTCTTCTGCTTCTTCTGATTCACCCTCCAGACTTCACCTTCTCCTTCTCCTTCTTCTGCTTCTTCTGATTCACCCTCCAGACTTCACCTCCTCCTTCTCCTTCTTCTGCTTCTTCTGATTCACCCTCCAGACCTCACCTTCTCCTTCTCCTTCTTCTACTTCTTCTGATTCACCCTCCAGACTACATCTTCTCCTTCTCCTTCTTCTGCTTCTTCTGATTCACCCTCCAGACTTCACCTTCTCCTTCTCCTTCTTCTGCTTCTTCTGATTCACCCTCCAGACTTCACCTTCTCCTTCTCCTTCTTCTACTTCTTCTGATTCACCCCCCAGTCTTCACCTTCTCCTTCTCCTTCTTCTACTTCTTCTGATTCACCCTCCAGACTTCACCTTCTCCTTCTCCTTCTTCTGCTTCTTCTGATTCACCCTCCAGACTTCACCTTCTCCTTCTCCTTCTTCTGCTTCTTCTGATTCACCCTCTAGACTTCACCTTCTCCTTCTCCTTCTTCTGCTTCTTCTGATTCACCCTTCAGACTTCACCTTCTCCTTCTCCTTCTTCTGCTTCTTCTGATTCACCCTCCAGACCTCACCTTCTCCTTCTCCTTCTTCTAATTCTTCTGATTCACCCTCCAGACTTCATCTTCTCCTTCTCCTTCTTCTGCTTCTTCTGATTCACCCTCCAGACTTCACCTTCTCCTTCTCCTTCTTCTGCTTCTTCTGATTCACCCTACAGACTTCGCCTTCTCCTTCTCCTTCTTCTACTTCTTCTGATTCACCCTCCAGACTTCACCTTCTCCTTCTCCTTCATCTACTTCTTCTGATTCACCCTCCAGTCTTCACCTCCTCCTTCTCCTTCTTCTGCTTCTTCTGATTCACCCTCCAGACTTCACCTTCTCCTTCTCCTTCTTCTGCTTCTTCTGATTCACCCTCCTGACTTCACCTTCTCCTTCTCCTTCTTCTGCTTTTTCTGATTCACCCTCCAGACTTCACCTTCTCCTTCTCCTTCTTCTACTTCTTCTGATTCACCCTCCAGACTTCATCTTCTCCTTCTCCTTCTTCTACTTCTTCTGATTCACCCTCCAGCCTTCACCTTCTCCTTCTCCTTCTTCTACTTCTTCTGATTCACCCTCCAGACTTCACCTTCTCCTTCTCCTTCTTCTACTTCTTCTGATTCACCCTCCTGACTTCACTTTCTCCTTCTCCTTCTTCTGCTTCTTCTGCTTCACCCTCCAGACTTCACCTTCTCCTTCTCCTTCTCCTGCTTCTTCTGCTGCGCCCTCCAGACCTCACCTTCTCCTTCTCCTTCTTCTGCTTCTTCTGCTTCACCCTCCTGACTTCACCTTCTCCTTCTCCTTCTTCTACTTCTTCTGCTTCACCCCCCTGACTTCACCTTCTCCTTCTCCTTCTTCTGCTTCTTCTGCTTCACTCTCCTAACTTCACCTTCTCCTTCTCCTTCTGCTGCTTCTTCTGATTCACCCTCCTGACTTCGCCTTCTCCTTCTCCTTCTTCTGCTTCTTCTGATTCACCCTCCAGACTTCACCTTCTCCTTCTCCTTCTTCTGCTTCTTCTGATTCACCCTCCAAACTTCACCTCCTCCTTCTCCTTCTTCTGCTTCTTCTGATTCACCCTCCAGACCTCACCTTCTCCTTCTCCTTCTTCTACTTCTTCTGATTCACCCTCCAGACTACATCTTCTCCTTCTCCTTCTTCTGCTTCTTCTGATTCACCCTCCAGACTTCACCTTCTCCTTCTCCTTCTTCTGCTTCTTCTGATTCACCCTCCAGACTTCACCTTCTCCTTCTCCTTCTTCTACTTCTTCTGATTCACCCCCCAGTCTTCACCTTCTCCTTCTCCTTCTTCTGCTTCTTCTGATTCACCCTCCAGACTTCACCTTCTCCTTCTCCTTCTTCTGCTTCTTCTGATTCACCCTCCAGACTTCACCTTCTCCTTCTCCTTCTTCTGCTTCTTCTGATTCACCCTCCAGACTTCACCTTCTCCTTCTCCTTCTTCTGCTTCTTCTGATTCACCCTTCAGACTTCACCTTCTCCTTCTCCTTCTTCTGCTTCTTCTGATTCACCCTCCAGACCTCACCTTCTCCTTCTCCTTCTTCTAATTCTTCTGATTCACCCTTCAGACTTCATCTTCTCCTTCTCCTTCTTCTGCTTCTTCTGATTCACCCTCCAGACTTCACCTTCTCCTTCTCCTTCTTCTGCTTCTTCTGATTCACCCTACAGACTTCGCCTTCTCCTTCTCCTTCTTCTACTTCTTCTGATTCACCCTCCAGACTTCACCTTCTCCTTCTCCTTCATCTACTTCTTCTGATTCACCCTCCAGTCTTCACCTCCTCCTTCTCCTTCTTCTGCTTCTTCTGATTCACCCTCCAGACTTCACCTTCTCCTTCTCCTTCTTCTGCTTCTTCTGATTCACCCTCCTGACTTCACCTTCTCCTTCTCCTTCTTCTGCTTTTTCTGATTCACCCTCCAGACTTCACCTTCTCCTTCTCCTTCTTCTACTTCTTCTGATTCACCCTCCAGACTTCACCTTCTCCTTCTACTTCTTCTGCTTCTTCTGATTCACCCTCCAGACTTCACCTTCTCCTTCTCCTTCTTCTGCTTCTTCTGATTCACCCTCCATACTTCACCTTCTCCTTCTCCTTCTTCTGCTTCTTCTGATTCACCCTCCAGACTTCACTTTCTCCTTCTCCTTCTTCTGCTTCTTCTGATTCTCATTCCAGACTTCACCTTCTCCTTCTCCTTCTTCTACTTCTTCTCATTCACCCTCCAGACTTCACCTTCTCCTTCTCCTTCTTCTGCTTCTTCTGATTCACCCTCCAGACTTCACCTTCTACTTCTCCTTCGTCTACTTCTTCTGATTCACCCTCCAGACTACACCTTCTCCTTCTCCTTCTTCTACTTCTTCCGATTCAGCCTCCAGACTTCAACTTCTCCTTCTCCTTCTTCTGCTTCTTCTGATTCACCCTCCAGACTTCACCTTCTCCTTCTCCTTCTTCTACTTCTTCTGATTAACCCTCCAGACTTCACCTTTTCCTTCTCCTTCTTCTACTTCTTCTGATTCACCCTCCAGACTTCACCTTCTCCTTCTCCTTCTCCTTCTTCTTCTGCTTCTCCCTCCAGACTTCACCTTCTCCTTCTCCTTCTTCTGCTTCTTCTGATTCACCCTCCAGACTTCATCTTCTCCTTCTCCTTCTTCTACTTCTTCTGATTCACCCTCCAGCCTTCACCTTCTCCTTCTCCTTCTTCTACTTCTTCTGATTCACCCTCCAGACTTCACCTTCTCCTTCTCCTTCTTCTACTTCTTCTGATTCACCCTCCTGACTTCACTTTCTCCTTCTCCTTCTTCTGCTTCTTCTGCTTCACCCTCCAGACTTCACCTTCTCCTTCTCCTTCTCCTGCTTCTTCTGCTTCACCCTCCAGACTTCACCTTCTCCTTCTCCTTCTTCTGCTTCTTCTGCTTCACCCTCCTGACTTCACCTTCTCCTTCTCCTTCTTCTACTTCTTCTGATTCACCCTCCAGACTTCACCTTCTCCTTCTCCTTCTTCTGCTTCTTCTGCTTCACGCTCCAGACTTCACCTTCTCCTTTTCCTTCTTCTGCTTCTTCTGCTTCACCCTCCAGACTTCACCTTCTCCTTCTCCTTCTTCTGCTTCTTCTGCTTCACCCTCCTGACTTCACCTTCTCCTTCTCCTTCTTCTTCTTCTTCTGATTCACCCTCCAGACTTCACCTTCTCCTTCTCCTTCTTCTGCTTCTTCTGCTTCACCCTCCAGACTTCACCTTCTCCTTCTCCTTCTTCTGCTTCTTCTGCTGCGCCCTCCAGACTTCACCTTCTCCTTCTCCTTCTTCTGCTTCTTCTGCTTCACCCTCCTGACTTCACCTTCTCCTTCTCCTTCTTCTACTTCTTCTGCTTCACCCCCCTGACTTCACCTTCTCCTTCTCCTTCTTCTGCTTCTTCTGATTCACTCTCCTAACTTCACCTTCTCGTTCTCCTTCTGCTGCTTCTTCTGATTCACCCTCCTGACTTGGCCTTCTCCTTCTCCTTCTTCTGCTTCTTCTGATTCACCCTCCAGACTTCATCTTCTCCTTCTCCTTCTTCTGCTTCTTCTGATTCACCCTCCAGACTTCACCTTCTCCTTCTCCTTCTTCTGCTTCTTCTGATTCACCCTCCAGACTTCACCTTCTCCTTCTCCTTCTTCTACTTCTTCTGATTAACCCCCAGACTTCACCTTCTCCTTCTCCTTCTTCTACTTCTTCTGATTCACCCTCCAGCCTTCACCTTCTCATTCTGCTTCTTCTGCTTCTTCTGATTCACCCTCCAGACTTCACCTTCTCCTTCTCCTTCTTCTGCTTCTTCTGCTTCACCCTCCTGACTTCACCTTCTCCTTCTCCTTCTTCTTCTTCTTCTGATTCACCCTCCAGACTTCACCTTCTCCTTCTCCTTCTTCTGCTTCTTCTGCTTCACCCTCCAGACTTCAACTTCTCCTTCTCCTTCTTCTGCTTCTTCTGCTGCGCCCTCCAGACTTCACCTTCTCCTTCTCCTTCTTCTGCTTCTTCTGCTTCACCCTCCTGACTTCACCTTCTCCTTCTCCTTCTTCTACTTCTTCTGCTTCACCCCCCTGACTTCACCTTCTCCTTCTCCTTCTTCTGCTTCTTCTGATTCACTCTCCTAACTTCACCTTCTCGTTCTCCTTCTGCTGCTTCTTCTGATTCACCCTCCTGACTTGGCCTTCTCCTTCTCCTTCTTCTGCTTCTTCTGATTCACCCTCCAGACTTCATCTTCTCCTTCTCCTTCTTCTGCTTCTTCTGAATCACCCTCCAGACTTCACCTTCTCCTTCTCCTTCTTCTGCTTCTTCTGATTCACCCTCCAGACTTCACCTTCTCCTTCTCCTTCTTCTGCTTCTTCTGATTCACCCTTCAGACTTCACCTTCTCCTTCTCCTTCTTCTGCTTCTTCTGATTCACCCTCCAGACCTCACCTTCTCCTTCTCCTTCTTCTAATTCTTCTGATTCACCCTCCAGACTTCATCTTCTCCTTCTCCTTCTTCTGCTTCTTCTGATTCACCCTCCAGACTTCACCTTCTCCTTCTCCTTCTTCTGCTTCTTCTGATTCACCCTACAGACTTCGCCTTCTCCTTCTCCTTCTTCTACTTCTTCTGATTCACCCTCCAGACTTCACCTTCTCCTTCTCCTTCATCTACTTCTTCTGATTCACCCTCCAGTCTTCACCTCCTCCTTCTCCTTCTTCTGCTTCTTCTGATTCACCCTCCAGACTTCACCTTCTCCTTCTCCTTCTTCTGCTTCTTCTGATTCACCCTCCTGACTTCACCTTCTCCTTCTCCTTCTTCTGCTTTTTCTGATTCACCCTCCAGACTTCACCTTCTCCTTCTCCTTCTTCTACTTCTTCTGATTCACCCTCCAGACTTCATCTTCTCCTTCTCCTTCTTCTACTTCTTCTGATTCACCCTCCAGCCTTCACCTTCTCCTTCTCCTTCTTCTACTTCTTCTGATTCACCCTCCAGACTTCACCTTCTCCTTCTCCTTCTTCTACTTCTTCTGATTCACCCTCCTGACTTCACTTTCTCCTTCTCCTTCTTCTGCTTCTTCTGCTTCACCCTCCAGACTTCACCTTCTCCTTCTCCTTCTCCTGCTTCTTCTGCTGCGCCCTCCAGACCTCACCTTCTCCTTCTCCTTCTTCTGCTTCTTCTGCTTCACCCTCCTGACTTCACCTTCTCCTTCTCCTTCTTCTACTTCTTCTGCTTCACCCCCCTGACTTCACCTTCTCCTTCTCCTTCTTCTGCTTCTTCTGCTTCACTCTCCTAACTTCACCTTCTCCTTCTCCTTCTGCTGCTTCTTCTGATTCACCCTCCTGACTTCGCCTTCTCCTTCTCCTTCTTCTGCTTCTTCTGATTCACCCTCCAGACTTCACCTTCTCCTTCTCCTTCTTCTGCTTCTTCTGATTCACCCTCCAAACTTCACCTCCTCCTTCTCCTTCTTCTGCTTCTTCTGATTCACCCTCCAGACCTCACCTTCTCCTTCTCCTTCTTCTACTTCTTCTGATTCACCCTCCAGACTACATCTTCTCCTTCTCCTTCTTCTGCTTCTTCTGATTCACCCTCCAGACTTCACCTTCTCCTTCTCCTTCTTCTGCTTCTTCTGATTCACCCTCCAGACTTCACCTTCTCCTTCTCCTTCTTCTACTTCTTCTGATTCACCCCCCAGTCTTCACCTTCTCCTTCTCCTTCTTCTACTGCTTCTGATTCACCCTCCAGACTTCACCTTCTCCTTCTCCTTCTTCTGCTTCTTCTGATTCACCCTCCAGACTTCACCTTCTCCTTCTCCTTCTTCTGCTTCTTCTGATTCACCCTCCAGACTTCACCTTCTCCTTCTCCTTCTTCTGCTTCTTCTGATTCACCCTTCAGACTTCACCTTCTCCTTCTCCTTCTTCTGCTTCTTCTGATTCACCCTCCAGACCTCACCTTCTCCTTCTCCTTCTTCTAATTCTTCTGATTCACCCTTCAGACTTCATCTTCTCCTTCTCCTTCTTCTGCTTCTTCTGATTCACCCTCCAGACTTCACCTTCTCCTTCTCCTTCTTCTGCTTCTTCTGATTCACCCTACAGACTTCGCCTACTCCTTCTCCTTCTTCTACTTCTTCTGATTTACCCTCCAGACTTCACCTTCTCCTTCTCCTTCATCTACTTCTTCTGATTCACCCTCCAGTCTTCACCTCCTCCTTCTCCTTCTTCTGCTTCTTCTGATTCACCCTCCAGACTTCACCTTCTCCTTCTCCTTCTTCTGCTTCTTATGATTCACCCTCCTGACTTCACCTTCTCCTTCTCCTTCTACTGCTTTTTCTGATTCACCCTCCAGACTTCACCTTCTCCTTCTCCTTCTTCTACTTCTTCTGATTCACCCTCCAGACTTCACCTTCTCCTTCTACTTCTTCTGCTTCTTCTGATTCACCCTCCAGACTTCACCTTCTCCTTCTCCTTCTTCTGCTTCTTCTGATTCACCCTCCATACTTCACCTTCTCCTTCTCCTTCTTCTGCTTCTTCTGATTCACCCTCCAGACTTCACTTTCTCCTTCTCCTTCTTCTGCTTCTTCTGATTCACCCTCCAAACTTCACCTCCTCCTTCTCCTTCTTCTGCTTCTTCTGATTCACCCTCCAGACCTCACCTTCTCCTTCTCCTTCTTCTACTTCTTCTGATTCACCCTCCAGACTACATCTTCTCCTTCTCCTTCTTCTGCTTCTTCTGATTCACCCTCCAGACTTCACCTTCTCCTTCTCCTTCTTCTGCTTCTTCTGATTCACCCTCCAGACTTCACCTTCTCCTTCTCCTTCTCCTTCTTCTACTTCTTCTGATTCACCCCCCAGTCTTCACCTTCTCCTTCTCCTTCTTCTACTTCTTCTGATTCACCCTCCAGACTTCACCTTCTCCTTCTCCTTCTTCTGCTTCTTCTGATTCACCCTCCAGACTTCACCTTCTCCTTCTCCTTCTTCTGCTTCTTCTGATTCACCCTCCAGACTTCACCTTCTCCTTCTCCTTCTTCTGCTTCTTCTGATTCACCCTTCAGACTTCACCTTCTCCTTCTCCTTCTTCTGCTTCTTCTGATTCACCCTCCAGACCTCACCTTCTCCTTCTCCTTCTTCTAATTCTTCTGATTCACCCTTCAGACTTCATCTTCTCCTTCTCCTTCTTCTGCTTCTTCTGATTCACCCTCCAGACTTCACCTTCTCCTTCTCCTTCTTCTGCTTCTTCTGATTCACCCTACAGACTTCGCCTACTCCTTCTCCTTCTTCTACTTCTTCTGATTCACCCTCCAGACTTCACCTTCTCCCTCTCCTTCATCTACTTCTTCTGATTCACCCTCCAGTCTTCACCTCCTCCTTCTCCTTCTTCTGCTTCTTCTGATTCACCCTCCAGACTTCACCTTCTCCTTCTCCTTCTTCTGCTTCTTCTGATTCACCCTCCTGACTTCACCTTCTCCTTCTCCTTCTTCTGCTTTTTCTGATTCACCCTCCAGACTTCACCTTCTCCTTCTCCTTCTTCTACTTCTTCTGATTCACCCTCCAGACTTCACCTTCTCCTTCTACTTCTTCTGCTTCTTCTGATTCACCCTCCAGACTTCACCTTCTCCTTCTCCTTCTTCTGCTTCTTCTGATTCACCCTCCATACTTCACCTTCTCCTTCTCCTTCTTCTGCTTCTTCTGATTCACCCTCCAGACTTCACTTTCTCCTTCTCCTTCTTCTGCTTCTTCTGATTCTCCCTCCAGACTTCACCTTCTCCTTCTCCTTCTTCCAATTCTTCTCATTCACCCTCCAGACTTCACCTTCTCCTTCTCCTTCTTCTGCTTCTTCTGATTCACCCTCCAGACTTCACCTTCTACTTCTCCTTCGTCTACTTCTTCTGATTCACCCTCCAGACTACACCTTCTCCTTCTCCTTCTTCTACTTCTTCCGCTTCAGCCTCCAGACTTCAACTTCTCCTTCTTCTGATTCACCCTCCAGACTTCACCTTCTCCTTCTCCTTCTTCTACTTCTTCTGATTAACCCTCCAGACTTCACCTTTTCCTTCTCCTTCTTCTACTTGTTCTGATTCACCCTCCAGACTTCACCTTCTCCTTCTCCTTCTTCTTCTTCTTCTGCTTCTCCCTCCAGACTTCACCTTCTCCTTCTCCTTCTTCTGCTTCTTCTGATTCACCCTCCAGACTTCATCTTCTCCTTCTCCTTCTTCTACTTCTTCTGATTCACCCTCCAGCCTTCACCTTCTCCTTCTCCTTCTTCTACTTCTTCTGATTCACCCTCCAGACTTCACCTTCTCCTTCTCCTTCTTCTACTTCTTCTGATTCACCCTCCTGACTTCACTTTCTCCTTCTCCTTCTTCTGCTTCTTCTGCTTCACCCTCCAGACTTCACCTTCTCCTTCTCCTTCTCCTGCTTCTTCTGCTTCACACTCCAGACTTCACCTTCTCCTTCTCCTTCTTCTGCTTCTTCTGCTTCACACTCCAGACTTCACCTTCTCCTTCTCCTTCTTCTACTTCTTCTGATTCACCCTCCAGACTTCACCTTCTCCTTCTCCTTCTTCTGCTTCTTCTGCTTCACGCTCCAGACTTCACCTTCTCCTTCTCCTTCTTCTGCTTCTTCTGCTTCACCCTCCAGACTTCACCTTCTCCTTCTCCTTCTTCTGCTTCTTCTGCTTCACCCTCCTGACTTCACCTTCTCCTTCTCCTTCTTCTTCTTCTTCTGATTCACCCTCCAGACTTCACCTTCTCCTTCTCCTTCTTCTGCTTCTTCTGATTCACCCTCCAGACTTCACCTTCTCCTTCTCCTTCTTCTGCTTCTTCTGCTGCGCCCTCCAGACTTCACCTTCTCCTTCTCCTTCTTCTGCTTCTTCTGCTTCACCCTCCTGACTTCACCTTCTCCTTCTCCTTCTTCTACTTCTTCTGCTTCACCCCCCTGACTTCACCTTCTCCTTCTCCTTCTTCTGCTTCTTCTGATTCACTCTCCTAACTTCACCTTCTCGTTCTCATTCTGCTGCTTCTTCTGATTCACCCTCCTGACTTGGCCTTCTCCTTCTCCTTCTTCTGCTTCTTCTGATTCACCCTCCAGACTTCATCTTCTCCTTCTCCTTCTTCTGCTTCTTCTGATTCACCCTCCAGACTTCACCTTCTCCTTCTCCTTCTTCTACTTCTTCTGATTAACCCCCAGACTTCACCTTCTCCTTCTCCTTCTTCTACTTCTTCTGATTCACCCTCCAGCCTTCACCTTCTCATTCTGCTTCTTCTGCTTCTTCTGCTTCACCCTCCAGACTTCACCTTCTCCTTCTCTTTCTTCTGCTTCTTCTGATTCACTCTCCAGACTTCACCTTCTCCTTCTCCTTCTTCTGCTTCTTCTGATTCACCCTCCAGACTTCACCTCCTCCTTCTCCTTCTTCTGATTCACCCTCCTGACTTCACCTTCTCCTTCTCCTTCTTCTACTTCTTCTGATTCACCCTCCTGACTTCACCTTCAACTTCTCCTTCTTCTACTTCTTCTGCTTCACCCTCCAGACTTCACCTTCTCCTTCTCCTTCTTCTACTTCTTCTGATTCACCCTCCAGACTTCACCTTCTGCTTCTCCTTCTCCTTCTTCTGCTTCTTCTGATTCACCCTCCAGACTTCATCTTCTCCTTCTCCTTATTCTGCTTCTTCTGATTCACCCTCCAGACTTCATCTTCTCCTTCTCCTTCTTCTGCTTCTTCTGATTCACCCTCCAGACTTCACCTTCTCCTTCTCCTTATTCTGCTTCTTCTGATTCACCCTCCAGACTTCACCTTCTCCTTCTCCTTCTTCTGCTTCTTCTGATTCACCCTCCAGACTTCACCTTCTCCTTCTCCTTCTTCTACTTCTTCTGATTCACCCTCCAGACTTCATCTTCTCCTTCTCCTTCTTCTGCTTCTTCTGATTCACCCTCCAGACTTCACCTTCTCCTTCTCCTTCTTCTGCTTCTTCTGATTCACCCTCCAGACTTCACCTTCTCCTTCTCCTTCTTCTACTTCTTCTGATTCACCCTCCAGACTTCACCTTCTCCTTCTCCTTCTTCTACTTCTTCTGATTCACCCTCCAGACTTCACCTTCTCCTTCTCCTTCAACTGCTTCTTCTGATTCACCCTCCAGACTTCACCTTCTCCTTCTCCTTCTCCTTCTTCTGCTTCTTCTGATTCACCCTCCAGACTTCACCTTCTCCTTCTCCTTCTTCTGCTTCTTCTGATTCACCCTTCAGCATTCACCTTCTCCTTCTCCTTCTTCTGCTTCTTCTGATTCACCCTCCAGACCTCACCTTCTCCTTCTCCTTCTTCTACTTCTTCTGATTCACCCTCCAGACTTCATCTGCTCCTTCTCCTTCTTCTGCTTCTTCTGATTTACCCTCCAGACTTCACCTTCTCCTTCTCCTTCTTCTGCTTCTTCTGATTCACCCTCCAGACTTCGCCTTCTCCTTCTCCTTCTTCTACTTCTTCTGATGTACCCCTCAGACTTCACCTTCTCCTTCTCCTTCTTCTACTTCTTCTGATTCACCCTCCAGTCTTCACCATCTCCTTCTCCTTAATCTGCTGATTCACCCTCCTGACTTCACCTTCTCCTTCTCCTTCTTCTGCTTCTTCTGATTCACGCTCCAGACTTCACCTTCTCCTTCTCCTTCTTCTACTTCTTCTGATTCACCCTCCAGACTTCACCTTCTCCTTCTACTTCTTCTGCTTCTTCTGATTCACCCTCCAGACTTCATCTTCTCCTTCTCCTTCTTCTGCTTCTTCTGATTCACCCTCCAGACTTCACCTTCTCCTTCTCCTTCTTCTGCTTCTTCTGATTCACCCTCCAGACTTCACCTTCTCCTTCTCCTTCTTCTGCTCCTTCTGATTCACCCTCCAGACTTCACCTTCTCCTTCTCCTTCTTCTACTTCTTCTGATTCACCCTCCAGACTTCACCTTCTCCTTCTCCTTCTTTTGCTTCTTCTGATTCACCCTCCAGACTTCACCTTCTCCTTCTCCTTCGTCTACTTCTTCTGATTCACCCTCCAGACTACACCTTCTCCTTCTCCTTCTTCTACTTCTTCTGATTCACCATCCAGACTTCACCTTCTCCTTCCCCTTCTTCTACTTCTTCTGATTCACGCTCCAGACTTCACCTTCTCCTTCTCCTTCTTCTACTTCTTCTGATTCACCCTCCAGACTTCACCTTCTCCTTCTCCTTCTTCTGCTTCTTCTGATTCACCCTCCAGATTTCACCTTCTCCTTCTCCTTCTTCTACTTCTTCTGATTCACCCTCCAGACTTCACCTTCTCCTTATCCTTCTTCTACTTCTTCTGATTCACCCTCCAGACTTCACCTTCTCCTTCTCCTTCTTCTCCTTCTTCTGATTCACCCTCCTGACTTCACCTTCTCCTTCTCCTTCTTCTGCTTCTTCTGATTCACCCTCCAGACCTCACCTTCTCCTTCTCCTTCTTCTAATTCTTCTGATTCACCCTTCAGACTTCACCTTCTCCTTCTCCTTCTTCTGCTTCTTCTGATTCACCCTCCAGACCTCACCTTCTCCTTCTCCTTCTTCTAATTCTTCTGATTCACCCTTCAGACTTCACCTTCTCCTTCTCCTTCTTCTGCTTCTTCTGATTCACTCTCCAGACTTCACCTTCTCCTTCTCCTTCTTCTGATTCTTCTGATTCACCCTACAGACTTCGCCTTCTCCTTCTCCTTATTCTACTTCTTCTGATTCACCCTCCAGACTTCACCTTCTCCTTCTCCTTCATCTACTTCTTCTGATTCACCCTCCAGTCTTAACCTCCTCCTTTTCCTTCTTCTGCTTCTTCTGATTCACCCTCCAGACTTCACCTTCTCCTTCTCCTTCTTCTGCTTCTTCTGATTCACCCTCCTGACTTCACCTTCTCCTTCTCCTTCTTCTGCTTTTTCTGATTCACCCTCCAGACTTCACCTTCTCCTTCTCCTTCTTCTACTTCTTCTGATTCACCCTCCAGACTTCACCTACTCCTTCTCCTTCTTCTACTTCTTCTGATTCACCCTCCAGACTTCACCTTCTCCTTCTCCTTCTTCTGCTTCTTCTGATTCACCCTCCATACTTCACCTTCTCCTTCTCCTTCTTCTGCTTCTTCTGATTCACCCTCCAGACTTCACTTTCTCCTTCTCCTTCTTCTGCTTCTTCTGATTCACCCTCCAGACTTCACCTTCTCCTTCTCCTTCTTCTACTTCTTCTCATTCACCCTCCAGACTTCACCTTCTCCTTCTCCTTCTTCTGCTTCTTCTGATTCACCCTCCAGACTTCACCTTCTACTTCTCCTTCGTCTACTTCTTCTGATTCACCCTCCAGACTACACCTTCTCCTTCTCCTTCTTCTACTTCTTCCGATTCAGCCTCCAGACTTCAACTTCTCCTTCTCCTTCTTCTGCTTCTTCTGATTCACCCTCCAGTCTTCACCATCTCCTTCTCCTTCTTCTGCTGATTCACCCTCCTGACTTCACCTTCTCCTTCTCCTTCTTCTGCTTCTTCTGATTCACGCTCCAGACTTCACCTTCTCCTTCTCCTTCTTCTACTTCTTCTGATTCACCCTCCAGACTTCACCTTCTCCTTCTACTTCTTCTGCTTCTTCTGATTCACCCTCCAGACTTCATCTTCTCCTTCTCCTTCTTCTGCTTCTTCTGATTCACCCTCCAGACTTCACCTTCTCCTTCTCCTTCTTCTGCTTCTTCTGATTCACCCTCCAGACTTCACCTTCTCCTTCTCCTTCTTCTGCTCCTTCTGATTCACCCTCCAGACTTCACCTTCTCCTTCTCCTTCTTCTACTTCTTCTGATTCACCCTCCAGACTTCACCTTCTCCTTCTCCTTCTTTTGCTTCTTCTGATTCACGCTCCAGACTTCACCTTCTCCTTCTCCTTCGTCTACTTCTTCTGATTCACCCTCCAGACTACACCTTCTCCTTCTCCTTCTTCTACTTCTTCTGATTCACCCTCCAGACTTCACCTTCTCCTTCCCCTTCTTCTACTTCTTCTGATTCACGCTCCAGACTTCACCTTCTCCTTCTCCTTCTTCTACTTCTTCTGATTCACCCTCCAGACTTCACCTTCTCCTTCTCCTTCTTCTGCTTCTTCTGATTCACCCTCCAGATTTCACCTTCTCCTTCTCCTTCTTCTACTTCTTCTGATTCACCCTCCAGACTTCACCTTCTCCTTATCCTTCTTCTACTTCTTCTGATTCACCCTCCAGACTTCACCTTCTCCTTCTCCTTCTTCTCCTTCTTCTGATTCACCCTCCTGACTTCACCTTCTCCTTCTCCTTCTTCTGCTTCTTCTGATTCACCCTCCAGACCTCACCTTCTCCTTCTCCTTCTTCTAATTCTTCTGATTCACCCTTCAGACTTCACCTTCTCCTTCTCCTTCTTCTGCTTCTTCTGATTCACCCTCCAGACCTCACCTTCTCCTTCTCCTTCTTCTAATTCTTCTGATTCACCCTTCAGACTTCACCTTCTCCTTCTCCTTCTTCTGCTTCTTCTGATTCACTCTCCAGACTTCACCTTCTCCTTCTCCTTCTTCTGCTTCTTCTGATTCACCCTCCAGACTTCGCCTTCTCCTTCTCCTTCTTCTACTTCTTCTGATTCACCCTCCAGACTTCACCTTCTCCTTCTCCTTCATCTACTTCTTCTGATTCACCCTCCAGTCTTCACCTCCTCCTTTTCCTTCTTCTGCTTCTTCTGATTCACCCTCCAGACTTCACCTTCTCCTTCTCCTTCTTCTGCTTCTTCTGATTCACCCTCCTGACTTCACCTTCTCCTTCTCCTTCTTCTGCTTTTTCTGATTCACCCTCCAGACTTCACCTTCTCCTTCTCCTTCTTCTACTTCTTCTGATTCACCCTCCAGACTTCACCTTCTCCTTCTCCTTCTTCTACTTCTTTTGATTCACCGTCCAGACTTCACCTTCTCCTTCTCCTTCTTCTGCTTCTTCTGATTCACCCTCCATACTTCACCTTCTCCTTCTCCTTCTTCTGCTTCTTCTGATTCACCCTCCAGACTTCACTTTCTCCTTCTCCTTCTTCTGCTTCTTCTGATTCACCCTCCAGACTTCACCTTCTCCTTCTCCTTCTTCTACTTCTTCTCATTCACCCTCCAGACTTCACCTTCTCCTTCTCCTTCTTCTGCTTCTTCTGATTCACCCTCCAGACTTCACCTTCTACTTCTCCTTCGTCTACTTCTTCTGATTCACCCTCCAGACTACACCTTCTCCTTCTCCTTCTTCTACTTCTTCCGATTCAGCCTCCAGACTTCAACTTCTCCTTCTCCTTCTTCTGCTTCTTCTGATTCACCCTCCAGACTTCACCTTCTCCTTCTCCTTCTTCTACTTCTTCTGATTCACCCTCCAGACTTCACCTTTTCCTTCTCCTTCTTCTACTTCTTCTGATTCACCCTCCAGACTTCACCTTCTCCTTCTCCTTCTTCTTCTTCTTCTGCTTCTCCCTCCAGACTTCACCTTCTCCTTCTCCTTCTTCTGCTTCTTCTGATTCACCCTCCAGACTTCATCTTCTCCTTCTCCTTCTTCTACTTCTTCTGATTCACCCCCCAGCCTTCACCTTCTCCTTCTCCATCTTCTGCTTCTTCTGCTTCACCCTCCAGACTTCACCTTCTCCTTCTCCTTCTTCTGCTTCTTCTGCTTCACCCTCCTGACTTCACCTTCTCCTTCTCCTTCTTCTACTTCTTCTGATTCACCCTCCAGACTTCACCTTCTCCTTCTCCTTCTTCTGCTTCTTCTGCTTCACCCTCCAGACGTCACCTTCTCCTTCTCCTTCTTCTGCTTCTTCTGCTTCACCCTCCTGACTTCACCTTCTCCTTCTCCTTCTTCTACTTCTTCTGATTCACCCTCCAGACTTCACCTTCTCCTTCTCCTTCTTCTGCTTCTTCTGCTTTCCCTCCAGACTTCACCTTCTCCTTCTCCTTCTTCTGCTTCTTCTGCTGCGCCCGCCAGACTTCACCTTCTCCTTCTCCTTCTTCTGCTTCTTCTGCTTCACCTTCCTGACTTCACCTTCTCCTTCTCCTTCTTCTACTTCTTCTGCTTCACCGCCCTGACTTCACCTTCTCCTTCTCCTTCTTCTGCTTCTTCTGATTCACCCTCCAGACCTCACCTTCTCCTTCTCCTTCTTCTACTTCTTCTGATTCACCCTCCTGACTTCACCTTCTCCTTCTCCTTCTTCTACTTCTTCTGATTCACCCTCCAGACTTCACCTTCTCCTTCTCCTTCTTCTACTTCTTCTGATTCACCCTCCAGACTTCACCTTCTCCTTCTCCTTCTTCTACTTCTTCTGATTCACCCTCCAGTCTTCACCTTCTACTTCTCCTTCTTCTGCTTCTTCTGCTTCACCCTCCAGACTTCACCTTCTCCTTCTCTTTCTTCTGCTTCTTCTGATTCACCCTCCAGACTTCACCTTCTCCTTCTCCTTCTTCTGATTCTTCTGATTCACACTCCAGACTTCACCTTCTCCTTCTCCTTCTTCTGCTTCTTCTGATTCACCCTCCTGACTTCACCTTCTCCTCCTTCTTCTACTTCTTCTGCTTCACCCTCCAGACTTCACCTTCTCCTTCTCCTTCTTCTACTTCTTCTGATTGACCCTCCAGACTTTACCTTCTCCTTCTCCTTCTTCTGCTTCTTCTGATTCACCCTCCAGACTTCACCTTCTCCTTCTCCTTATTCTGCTTCTTCTGATTCACCCTCCAGACTTCACCTTCTCCTTCTCCTTCTTCTGCTTCTTCTGATTCACTCTCCTGACTTCACCTTCTCCTTCTCCTTCTTCTGCTTCTTCTGATTCACCATCCAGACTTCACCTTCTCCTTCATCTTCTTCTACTTATTCTGATTCACCCTCCAGACTTCACCTTCTCCTTCTCCTTCTTCTGCTTCTTCTGATTCACCCTCCAGACTTCACCTTCTCCTTCTCCTTCTTCTGCTTCTTCTGATTCTCCCTCCAGACTTCACCTTCTCCTTCTCCTTCTTCTACTTCTTCCGATTCACCCTCCAGACTTCACCTTCTCCTTCTCCTTCTTCTACTTCTTCTGATTCACCCTCCAGACTTCACCTTCTCCTTCTCCTTCTTCTGCTTCTTCTGATTCACCCTCCAGACTTCACCTTCTCCTTCTCCTTCTTCTGCTTCTTCTGATACACCCTCCAGACTTCACCTTCTCCTTCTTCTTCTTCTGCTTCTTCTGATTCACCCTTCAGACTTCACCTTCTCCTTCTCCTTCTTCTGCTTCTTCTGATTCACCCTCCAGACCTCACCTTCTCCTTCTCCTTCTTCTAATTCTTCTGATTCACCCTCCAGACTTCATCTTCTCCTTCTCCTTCTTCTGCTTCTTCTGATTCACCCTCCAGACTTCACCTTCTCCTTCTCCTTCTTCTGCTTCTTCTGATTCACCCTCCAGACTTCGCCTTCTCCTTCTCCTTCTTCTACTTCTTCTGATTCACCCTCCAGACTTCACCTTCTCCTTCTCCTTCTTCTGCTTCTTCTGATTCACCCTCCAGACTTCACTTTCTCCTTCTCCTTCTTCTGCTTCTTCTGATTCACCCTCCAGACTTCACCTTCTCCTTCTCCTTCTTCTACTTCTTCTGATTCACCCTCCAGACTTCACCTTCTCCTTCTCCTTCTTCTACTTCTTCTGATTCACCGTCCAGACTTCACCTTCTCCTTCTCCTTCTTCTGCTTCTTCTGATTCACCCTCCATACTTCACCTTCTCCTTCTCCTTCTTCTGCTTCTTCTGATTCACCCTCCAGACTTCACTTTCTCCTTCTCCTTCTTCTGCTTCTTCTGATTCACCCTCCAGACTTCACCTTCTCCTTCTCCTTCTTCTACTTCTTCTCATTCACCCTCCAGACTTCACCTTCTCCTTCTCCTTCTTCTGCTTCTTCTGATTCACCCTCCAGACTTCACCTTCTACTTCTCCTTCGTCTACTTCTTCTGATTCACCCTCCAGACTACACCTTCTCCTTCTCCTTCTTCTACTTCTTCTGATTCACCCTCCAGACTTCACCTTCTCCTTCCCCTTCTTCTACTTCTTCTGATTCACGCTCCAGACTTCACCTTCTCCTTCTCCTTCTTCTGCTTCTTCTGATTCACCCTCCAGACTTCACCTTCTCCTTCTCCTTCTTCTGCTCCTTCTGATTCACCCTCCAGACTTCACCTTCTCCTTCTCCTTCTTCTACTTCTTCTGATTCACCCTCCAGACTTCACCTTCTCCTTCTCCTTCTTCTACTTCTTCTGATTCACCCTCCAGACTTCACCTTCTCCTTCTCCTTCTTTTGCTTCTTCTGATTCACCCTCCAGACTTCACCTTCTCCTTCTCCTTCGTCTACTTCTTCTGATTCACCCTCCAGACTACACCTTCTCCTTCTCCTTCTTCTACTTCTTCTGATTCACCCTCCAGACTTCACCTTCTCCTTCCCCTTCTTCTACTTCTTCTGATTCACGCTCCAGACTTCACCTTCTCCTTCTCCTTCTTCTACTTCTTCTGATTCACCCTCCAGACTTCACCTTCTCCTTCTCCTTCTTCTGCTTCTTCTGATTCACCCTCCAGATTTCACCTTCTCCTTCTCCTTCTTCTACTTCTTCTGATTCACCCTCCAGACTTCACCTTCTCCTTATCCTTCTTCTACTTCTTCTGATTCACCCTCCAGACTTCACCTTCTCCTTCTCCTTCTTCTCCTTCTTCTGATTCACCCTCCTGACTTCACCTTCTCCTTCTCCTTCTTCTGCTTCTTCTGATTCACCCTCCAGACCTCACCTTCTCCTTCTCCTTCTTCTAATTCTTCTGATTCACCCTTCAGACTTCACCTTCTCCTTCTCCTTCTTCTGCTTCTTCTGATTCACCCTCCAGACCTCACCTTCTCCTTCTCCTTCTTCTAATTCTTCTGATTCACCCTTCAGACTTCACCTTCTCCTTCTCCTTCTTCTGCTTCTTCTGATTCACTCTCCAGACTTCACCTTCTCCTTCTCCTTCTTCTGATTCTTCTGATTCACCCTCCAGACTTCACCTTCTCCTTCTCCTTCATCTACTTCTTCTGATTCACCCTCCAGTCTTAACCTCCTCCTTTTCCTTCTTCTGCTTCTTCTGATTCACCCTCCAGACTTCACCTTCTCCTTCTCCTTCTTCTGCTTCTTCTGATTCACCCTCCTGACTTCACCTTCTCCTTCTCCTTCTTCTGCTTTTTCTGATTCACCCTCCAGACTTCACCTTCTCCTTCTCCTTCTTCTACTTCTTCTGATTCACCCTCCAGACTTCACCTACTCCTTCTCCTTCTTCTACTTCTTCTGATTCACCCTCCAGACTTCACCTTCTCCTTCTCCTTCTTCTGCTTCTTCTGATTCACCCTCCATACTTCACCTTCTCCTTCTCCTTCTTCTGCTTCTTCTGATTCACCCTCCAGACTTCACTTTCTCCTTCTCCTTCTTCTGCTTCTTCTGATTCACCCTCCAGACTTCACCTTCTCCTTCTCCTTCTTCTACTTCTTCTGATTCACCCTCCAGACTTCACCTTCTCCTTCTCCTTCTTCTGCTTCTTCTGATTCACCCTCCAGACTTCACCTTCTACTTCTCCTTCGTCTACTTCTTCTGATTCACCCTCCAGACTACACCTTCTCCTTCTCCTTCTTCTACTTCTTCCGATTCAGCCTCCAGACTTCAACTTCTCCTTCTCCTTCTTCTGCTTCTTCTGATTCACCCTCCAGTCTTCACCATCTCCTTCTCCTTCTTCTGCTGATTCACCCTCCTGACTTCACCTTCTCCTTCTCCTTCTTCTGCTTCTTCTGATTCACGCTCCAGACTTCACCTTCTCCTTCTCCTTCTTCTACTTCTTCTGATTCACCCTCCAGACTTCACCTTCTCCTTCTACTTCTTCTGCTTCTTCTGATTCACCCTCCAGACTTCATCTTCTCCTTCTCCTTCTTCTGCTTCTTCTGATTCACCCTCCAGACTTCACCTTCTCCTTCTCCTTCTTCTGCTTCTTCTGATTCACCCTCCAGACTTCACCTTCTCCTTCTCCTTCTTCTGCTCCTTCTGATTCACCCTCCAGACTTCACCTTCTCCTTCTCCTTCTTCTACTTCTTCTGATTCACCCTCCAGACTTCACCTTCTCCTTCTCCTTCTTTTGCTTCTTCTGATTCACGCTCCAGACTTCACCTTCTCCTTCTCCTTCGTCTACTTCTTCTGATTCACCCTCCAGACTACACCTTCTCCTTCTCCTTCTTCTACTTCTTCTGATTCACCCTCCAGACTTCACCTTCTCCTTCCCCTTCTTCTACTTCTTCTGATTCACGCTCCAGACTTCACCTTCTCCTTCTCCTTCTTCTACTTCTTCTGATTCACCCTCCAGACTTCACCTTCTCCTTCTCCTTCTTCTGCTTCTTCTGATTCACCCTCCAGATTTCACCTTCTCCTTCTCCTTCTTCTACTTCTTCTGATTCACCCTCCAGACTTCACCTTCTCCTTATCCTTCTTCTACTTCTTCTGATTCACCCTCCAGACTTCACCTTCTCCTTCTCCTTCTTCTCCTTCTTCTGATTCACCCTCCTGACTTCACCTTCTCCTTCTCCTTCTTCTGCTTCTTCTGATTCACCCTCCAGACCTCACCTTCTCCTTCTCCTTCTTCTAATTCTTCTGATTCACCCTTCAGACTTCACCTTCTCCTTCTCCTTCTTCTGCTTCTTCTGATTCACCCTCCAGACCTCACCTTCTCCTTCTCCTTCTTCTAATTCTTCTGATTCACCCTTCAGACTTCACCTTCTCCTTCTCCTTCTTCTGCTTCTTCTGATTCACTCTCCAGACTTCACCTTCTCCTTCTCCTTCTTCTGCTTCTTCTGATTCACCCTACAGACTTCGCCTTCTCCTTCTCCTTCTTCTACTTCTTCTGATTCACCCTCCAGACTTCACCTTCTCCTTCTCCTTCATCTACTTCTTCTGATTCACCCTCCAGTCTTCACCTCCTCCTTTTCCTTCTTCTGCTTCTTCTGATTCACCCTCCAGACTTCACCTTCTCCTTCTCCTTCTTCTGCTTCTTCTGATTCACCCTCCTGACTTCACCTTCTCCTTCTCCTTCTTCTGCTTTTTCTGATTCACCCTCCAGACTTCACCTTCTCCTTCTCCTTCTTCTACTTCTTCTGATTCACCCTCCAGACTTCACCTTCTCCTTCTCCTTCTTCTACTTCTTCTGATTCACCGTCCAGACTTCACCTTCTCCTTCTCCTTCTTCTGCTTCTTCTGATTCACCCTCCATACTTCACCTTCTCCTTCTCCTTCTTCTGCTTCTTCTGATTCACCCTCCTGACTTCACCTTCTCCTTCTCCTTCTTCTGCTTCTTCTGATTCACCCTCCAGACCTCACCTTCTCCTTCTCCTTCTTCTAATTCTTCTGATTCACCCTTCAGACTTCACCTTCTCCTTCTCCTTCTTCTGCTTCTTCTGATTCACCCTCCAGACCTCACCTTCTCCTTCTCCTTCTTCTAATTCTTCTGATTCACCCTTCAGACTTCACCTTCTCCTTCTCCTTCTTCTGCTTCTTCTGATTCACTCTCCAGACTTCACCTTCTCCTTCTCCTTCTTCTGCTTCTTCTGATTCACCCTACAGACTTCGCCTTCTCCTTCTCCTTCTTCTACTTCTTCTGATTCACCCTCCAGACTTCACCTTCTCCTTCTCCTTCATCTACTTCTTCTGATTCACCCTCCAGTCTTCACCTCCTCCTTTTCCTTCTTCTGCTTCTTCTGATTCACCCTCCAGACTTCACCTTCTCCTTCTCCTTCTTCTGCTTCTTCTGATTCACCCTCCTGACTTCACCTTCTCCTTCTCCTTCTTCTGCTTTTTCTGATTCACCCTCCAGACTTCACCTTCTCCTTCTCCTTCTTCTACTTCTTCTGATTCACCCTCCAGACTTCACCTTCTCCTTCTCCTTCTTCTACTTCTTCTGATTCACCGTCCAGACTTCACCTTCTCCTTCTCCTTCTTCTGCTTCTTCTGATTCACCCTCCATACTTCACCTTCTCCTTCTCCTTCTTCTGCTTCTTCTGATTCACCCTCCAGACTTCACTTTCTCCTTCTCCTTCTTCTGCTTCTTCTGATTCACCCTCCAGACTTCACCTTCTCCTTCTCCTTCTTCTACTTCTTCTCATTCACCCTCCAGACTTCACCTTCTCCTTCTCCTTCTTCTGCTTCTTCTGATTCACCCTCCAGACTTCACCTTCTACTTCTCCTTCGTCTACTTCTTCTGATTCACCCTCCAGACTACACCTTCTCCTTCTCCTTCTTCTACTTCTTCCGATTCAGCCTCCAGACTTCAACTTCTCCTTCTCCTTCTTCTGCTTCTTCTGATTCACCCTCCAGACGTCACCTTCTCCTTCTCCTTCTTCTACTTCTTCTGATTCACCCTCCAGACTTCACCTTTTCCTTCTCCTTCTTCTACTTCTTCTGATTCACCCTCCAGACTTCACCTTCTCCTTCTCCTTGTTCTTCTTCTTCTGCTTCTCCCTCCAGACTTCACCTTCTCCTTCTCCTTCTTCTGCTTCTTCTGATTCACCCTCCAGACTTCATCTTCTCCTTCTCCTTCTTCTACTTCTTCTGATTCACCCCCCAGCCTTCACCTTCTCCTTCTCCATCTTCTGCTTCTTCTGCTTCACCCTCCAGACTTCACCTTCTCCTTCTCCTTCTTCTGCTTCTTCTGCTTCACCCTCCTGACTTCACCTTCTCCTTCTCCTTCTTCTACTTCTTCTGATTCACCCTCCAGACTTCACCTTCTCCTTCTCCTTCTTCTGCTTCTTCTGCTTCACCCTCCAGACTTCACCTTCTCCTTCTCCTTCTTCCACTTCTTCTGCTTCGCCCTCCAGACTTCACCTTCTCCTTCTCCTTCTTCTGCTTCTTCTGCTTCACCCTCCAGACGTCACCTTCTCCTTCTCCTTCTTCTGCTTCTTCTGCTTCACCCTCCTGACTTCACCTTCTCCTTCTCCTTCTTCTACTTCTTCTGATTCACCCTCCAGACTTCACCTTCTCCTTCTCCTTCTTCTGCTTCTTCTGCTTTCCCTCCAGACTTCACCTTCTCCTTCTCCTTCTTCTGCTTCTTCTGCTGCGCCCGCCAGACTTCACCTTCTCCTTCTCCTTCTTCTGCTTCTTCTGCTTCACCTTCCTGACTTCACCTTCTCCTTCTCCTTCTTCTACTTCTTCTGCTTCACCCCCCTGACTTCACCTTCTCCTTCTCCTTCTTCTGCTTCTTCTGATTCACCCTCCAGACCTCACCTTCTCCTTCTCCTTCTTCTACTTCTTCTGATTCACCCTCCTGACTTCACCTTCTCCTTCTCCTTCTTCTACTTCTTCTGATTCACCCTCCAGACTTCACCTTCTCCTTCTCCTTCTTCTACTTCTTCTGATTCACCCTCCAGACTTCACCTTCTCCTTCTCCTTCTTCTACTTCTTCTGATTCACCCTCCAGTCTTCACCTTCTACTTCTCCTTCTTCTGCTTCTTCTGCTTCACCCTCCAGACTTCACCTTCTCCTTCTCTTTCTTCTGCTTCTTCTGATTCACCCTCCAGACTTCACCTTCTCCTTCTCCTTCTTCTGATTCTTCTGATTCACACTCCAGACTTCACCTTCTCCTTCTCCTTCTTCTGCTTCTTCTGATTCACCCTCCTGACTTCACCTTCTCCTCCTTCTTCTACTTCTTCTGCTTCACCCTCCAGACTTCACCTTCTCCTTCTCCTTCTTCTACTTCTTCTGATTGACCCTCCAGACTTTACCTTCTCCTTCTCCTTCTTCTGCTTCTTCTGATTCACCCTCCAGACTTCACCTTCTCCTTCTCCTTATTCTGCTTCTTCTGATTCACCCTCCAGACTTCACCTTCTCCTTCTCCTTCTTCTGCTTCTTCTGATTCACTCTCCTGACTTCACCTTCTCCTTCTCCTTCTTCTGCTTCTTCTGATTCACCATCCAGACTTCACCTTCTCCTTCATCTTCTTCTACTTATTCTGATTCACCCTCCAGACTTCACCTTCTCCTTCTCCTTCTTCTGCTTCTTCTGATTCACCCTCCAGACTTCACCTTCTCCTTCTCCTTCTTCTGCTTCTT
This sequence comes from Somniosus microcephalus, assembly GCF_052327205.1. Classification (NCBI taxonomy): domain Eukaryota; kingdom Metazoa; phylum Chordata; class Chondrichthyes; order Squaliformes; family Somniosidae; genus Somniosus; species Somniosus microcephalus. The sequence continues at coordinate 1,278,298 of NW_028225218.1, forward strand.
CTGATTCTCCCTCCAGACTTCACCTTCTCCTTCTCCTTCTTCTACTTCTTCCGATTCACCCTCCAGACTTCACCTTCTCCTTCTCCTTCTTCTACTTCTTCTGATTCACCCTCCAGACTTCACCTTCTCCTTCTCCTTCTTCTGCTTCTTCTGATTCACCCTCCAGACTTCACCTTCTCCTTCTCCTTCTTCTGCTTCTTCTGATTCACCCTCCAGACTTCACCTTCTCCTTCTCCTTCTTCTACTTCTTCTGATTCACCCTCCAGACTTCACCTTCTCCTTCTCCTTCTTCTACTTCTTCTGATTCACCCTCCAGCTTTCACCTTCTCCTTCTCCTTCTTCTGCTTCTTCTGCTTCACCCTCCAGACTTCACCTTCTCCTTCTCTTTCTTCTGCTTCTTCTGATTCACCCTCCAGACTTCACCTTCTCCTTCTCCTTCTTCTGATTCTTCTGATTCACCTTCCAGACTTCACCTTCTCCTTCTCCTTCTTCTGCTTCTTCTGATTCACCCTCCTGACTTCACCTTCTCCTTCTCCTTCTTCTACTTCTACTGATTCACCCTCCTGACTTCACCTTCTCCTTCTCCTTCTTCTACTTCTTCTGCTTCACCCTCCAGACTTCACCTTCTCCTTCTCCTTCTTCTACTTCTTCTGATTCACCCTCCAGACTTCACCTTCTCCTTCTCCTTCTTCTGCTTCTTCTGATTCACCCTCTAGACTTCACCTTCTCCTTCTCCTTATTCTGCTTCTTCTGATTCACCCTCCAGACTTCACCTTCTCCTTCTCCTTCTTCTGCTTCTTCTGCTTCACCCTCCAGACTTCACCTTCTCCTTCTCCTTCTTCTGCTTCTTCTGATTCACCCTCCAGACTTCACCTTCTCCTTCTCCTTCTTCTACTTCTTCTGATTCACCCTCCAGACTTCATCTTCTCCTTCTCCTTCTTCTGCTTCTTCTGATTCACCCTCCAGACATCGCCTTCTCCTTCTCCTTCTTCTGCTTCTTCTGATTCACCCTCCAGATATCACCTTCTCCTTCTCCTTCTTCTACTTCTTCTGATTCACCCTCCAGACTTCACCTTCTCCTTCTCCTCCTTCTACTTCTTCTGATTCACCCTCCAGACTTCACCTTCTCCTTCTCCTTCTTCTGCTTCTTCTGATTCACCCTCCAGACTTCACCTTCTCCTTCTCCTTCTTCTGCTTCTTCTGATTCACCCTCCAGACTTCACCTTCTCCTTCTCCTTCTTCTGCATCTTCTGATTCACCCTTCAGACTTCACCTTCTCCTTCTCCTTCTTCTGCTTCTTCTGATTCACCCTCCAGACCTCACCTTCTCCTTCTCCTTCTTCTACTTCTTCTGATTCACCCTCCAGACTTCATCTTCTCCTTCTCCTTCTTCTGCTTCTACTGATTCACCCTCCAGACATCACCTTCTCCTTCTCCTTCTTCAGCTTCTTCTGATTCACCCTCCAGACTTCGCCTTCTCCTTCTCCCTCTTCTACTTCTTCTGATTCACCCTCCAGACTTCACCTTCTCCTTCTCCTTCTTCTACCTCTTCTGATTCACCCTCCAGTCTTCACCTTCTCCATCTCCTTCTTCTGCTTCTTCTGATTCACCCTCCAGACTTCACCTTCTCCTTCTCCTTCTTCTGCTTCTTCTGATTCACCCTCCTGACTTCACCTTCTCCTTCTCCTTCTTCTGCTTCTTCTGATTCACCCTCCAGATTTCACCTTCTCCTTCTCCTTCTTCTACTTCTTCTGATTCACCCTCCAGACATAACCTTCTCCTCCTACTTCTTCTGCTTCTTCTGATTCACCCTCCAGACTTCACCTTCTCCTTCTCCTTCTTCTGCTTCTTCTGATTCACCCTCCAGGCTTCACCTTCTCCTTCTCCTTCTTCTGCTTCTTCTGATTCACCCTCCAGACTTCACCTTCTCCTTCTCCTTCTTCTGCTTCTTCTGATTCACCCTCCAGACTTCACCTTCTCCTTCTTCTACTTCTTCTGATTCACCGTCCAAACTTCACCTTCTCCTTCTCCTTCTTCTGCTTCTTCTGATTCACCCTCCAGACTTCACCTTCTCCTTCTCCTTCTTCTACTTCTTCTGATTCACCCTCCAGACTTCACCTTCTCCTTCTCCTTCTTCCACTTCTTCTGATTCACCCTCCAGACTTCACCTTCTCCTTCTCCTTCTTCTGCTTCTTCTGATTCACCCTCCAGACTTCACATTCACCTTCTCCTTCTTCTGCTTCTTCTGATTCACTCTCCAGACTTCAACTTCTCCTTCTCCTTCTTCTGCTTCTTCTGATTCACCCTTCAGACGTCACCTTCGACTTCTCCTTCTTCTGCTTCTTCTGATTCACCCTCCAGACCTCACCTTCTCCTTCTTCTAATTCTTCTGATTCACCCTCCAGACTTCATCTTCTCCTTCTCCTTCTTCTGCTTCTTCTGATTCACCCTCCAGACTTCACCTTCTCCTTCTCCTTCTTCTGCTTCTTCTGATTCACCCTCCAGACTTTGCCTTCTCCTTCTCCTTCTTCTACTTCTTCTGATTCACACTCCAGACTTCACCTTCTCCTTCTCCTTCTTCTACTTCTTCTGATTCACCCTCCAGTCTTCACCTCCTCCTTCTCCTTCTTCTGCTTCTTCTGATACACCCTCCAGACTTCACCTTCTCCTCCTCCTTCTTCTGCTTCTTCTGATTCACCCTCCTGACTTCACCTTCTCCTTGTCCTTCTTCTACTTCTTCTGATTCACCCTCCAGACTACACCTTCTCCTTCTCCTACTTCTACTTCTTCTGATTCACCCTCCAGACTTCACCTTCTCCTTCTCCTTCTTCTGCTTCTTCTGATTCACCCTCCAGACTTCACCTTCTCCTTCTCCTTCTTCTACTTCTTCTGATTCACCCTCCAGACTTCACCTTTTCCTTCTCCTTCTTCTACTTCTTCTGATTCACCCTCCAGACTTCACCTTCTCCTTCTCCTTCTTCTTCTTCTTCTGCTTCTCCCTCCAGACTTCACCTTCTCCTTCTCCTTCTTCTGCTTCTTCTGATTCACCCTCCAGACTTCACCTTCTCCTTCTCCTTCTTCTACTTCTTCTGATTCACCCTCCAGCCTTCACCTTCTCCTTCTCCTTCTTCTACTTCTTCTGATTCACCCTCCGGACTTCACCTTCTCCTTCTCCTTCTTATACTTATTCTGATTCACCCTCCTGACTTCACTTTCTCCTTCTCCTTCTTCTGCTTCTTCTGCTTCACCCTCCAGACTTCACCTTCTCCTTCTCCTTCTTCTGCTTCTTCTGCTTCACCCTCCAGACTTCACCTTCTCCTTCTCCTTCTTCTGCTTCTTCTGCTTCACCCTCCTGACTTCACCTTCTCCTTCTCCTTCTTCTACTTCTTCTGATTCACCCTCCAGACTTCACCTTCTCCTTCTCCTTCTTCTGCTTCTTCTGCTTCACGCTCCAGACTTCACCTTCTCCTTCTCCTTCTTCTGCTTCTTCTGCTTCACCCTCCAGACTTCACCTTCTCCTTCTCCTTCTTCTACTTCTTCTGATTCACCCTCCAGCCTTCACCTTCTCCTTCTCCTTCTTCTACTTCTTCTGATTCACCCTCCAGACTTCACCTTCTCCTTCTCCTTCTTCTACTTCTTCTGATTCACCCTCCTGACTTCACTTTCTCCTTCTCCTTCTTCTGCTTCTTCTGCTTCACCCTCCAGACTTCACCTTCTCCTTCTCCTTGTTCTGCTTCTTCTGCTTCACCCTCCAGACTTCACCTTCTCCTTCTCCTTCTTCTGCTTCTTCTGCTTCACCCTCCAGACTTCACCTTCTCCTTCTCCTTCTACTGCTTCTTCTGCTTCACCCTCCTGACATCAACTTCTCCTTCTCCTTCTTCTACTTCTTCTGATTCACCCTCCAGACTTCACCTTCTCCTTCTCCTTCTTCTGCTTCTTCTGCTTCACCCTCCAGACTTCACCTTCTCCTTCTCCTTCTTCTGCTTCTTCTGCTGCGCCCTCCAGACTTCACCTTCTCCTTCTCCTTCTTCTGCTTCTTCAGCTTCACCCTCCTGACTTCACCTTCTCCTTCTCCTTCTTCTACTTCTTCTGCTTCACCCCCCTGACTTCACCTTCTCCTTCTCCTTCTTCTGCTTCTTCTGATTCACCCTCCTAACTTCACCTTCTCCTTCTCCTTCTTCTGCTTCTTCTGATTCTCCCTCCTGACTTCACCTTCTCCTTCTCCTTCTTCTGCTTCTTCTGATTCACCCTCCAGACTTCACCTTCTCCTTCTCCTTCTTCTGCTTCTTCTGATTCACCCTCCAGACTTCCCCTTCTCCTTCTCCTTCTTCTGCTTCTTCTGATTCACCCTCCAGACCTCACCTTCTCCTTCTCCTTCTTCTGCTTCTTCTGCTTCACCCTCCAGACTTCACCTTCTCCTTCTCCTTCTTCTGCTTCTTCTGCTGCGCCCTCCAGACTTCACCTTCTCCTTCTCCATCTTCTGCTTCTTCAGCTTCACCCTCCTGACTTCACCTTCTCCTTCTCCTTCTTCTACTTCTTCTGCTTCACCCCCCTGACTTCACCTTCTCCTTCTCCTTCTTCTGCTTCTTCTGATTCACCCTCCTAACTTCACCTTCTCCTTCTCCTTCTTCTGCTTCTTCTGATTCTCCCTCCTGACTTCACCTTCTCCTTCTCCTTCTTCTGCTTCTTCTGATTCACCCTCCAGACTTCACCTTCTCCTTCTCCTTCTTCTGCTTCTTCTGATTCACCCTCCAGACTTCACCTTCTCCTTCCCCTTCTTCTGCTTCTTCTGATTCACCCTCCAGACCTCACCTTCTCCTTCTCCTTCTTCTACTTCTTCTGATTCACCCTCCAGACTTCATCGTCTCCTTCTCCTTCTTCTGCTTCTTCTGATTCACCCTCCAGACTTCACCTTCTCCTTCTCCTTCTTCTGCTTCTTCTGATTCACCCTCCAGACTTCACCTTCTCCTTCTCCTTCTTCTACTTCTTCTGATTCACCCTCCAGACTTCACCTTCTCCTTCTCCTTCTTCTACTTCTTCTGATTCACCCTCCAGCTTTCACCTTCTCCTTCTCCTTCTTCTGCTTCTTCTGCTTCACCCTCCAGACTTCACCTTCTCCTTCTCTATCTTCTGCTTCTTCTGATTCACCCTCCAGACTTCACCTTCTCCTTCTCCTTCTTCTGATTCTTCTGATTCACCTTCCAGACTTCACCTTCTCCTTCTCCTTCTTCTACTTCTTCTGATTCACCCTCCTGACTTCACCTTCTCCTTCTCCTTCTTCTACTTCTACTGATTCACCCTCCTGACTTCACCTTCTCCTTCTCCTTCTTCTACTTCTTCTGCTTCACCCTCCAGACTTCACCTTCTCCTTCTCCTTCTTCTACTTCTTCTGATTCACCCTCCAGACTTCACCTTCTCCTTCTCCTTCTTCTGCTTCTTCTGATTCACCCTCCAGACATCACCTTCTCCTTCTCCTTCTTCTGCTTCTTCTGATTCACCCTCCAGATATCACCTTCTCCTTCTCCTTCTTCTACTTCTTCTGATTCACCCTCCAGACTTCACCTTCTCCTTCTCCTCCTACTACTTCTACTGATTCACCCTCCAGACTTCACCTTCTCCTTCTCCTTCTTCTGCTTCTTCTGATTCACCCTCCAGACTTCACCTTCTCCTTCTCCTTCTTCTGCTTCTTCTGATTCACCCTCCAGACTTCACCTTCTCCTTCTCCTTCTTCTGCATCTTCTGATTCACCCTTCAGACTTCACCTTCTCCTTCTCCTTCTTCTGCTTCTTCTGATTCACCCTCCAGACCTCACCTTCTCCTTCTCCTTCTTCTACTTCTTCTGATTCACCCTCCAAACTTCATCTTCTCCTTCTCCTTCTTCTGCTTCTTCTGATTCACCCTCCAGACTTCAGCTTCTCCTTCTCCTTCTTCAGCTTCTTCTGATTCACCCTCCAGACTTCGCCTTCTCCTTCTCCCTCTTCTGCTTCTTCTGATTCACCCTCCAGACTTCACCTTCTCCTTCTCCTTCTTCTGCATCTTCTGATTCACCCTTCAGACTTCACCTTCTCCTTCTCCTTCTTCTGCTTCTTCTGATTCACCCTCCAGACCTCACCTTCTCCTTCTCCTTCTTCTACTTCTTCTGATTCACCCTCCAGACTTCATCTTCTCCTTCTCCTTCTTCTGCTTCTACTGATTCACCCTCCAGACATCACCTTCTCCTTCTCCTTCTTCAGCTTCTTCTGATTCACCCTCCAGACTTCGCCTTCCCCTTCTCCCTCTTCTACTTCTTCTGATTCACCCTCCAGACTTCACCTTCTCCTTCTCCTTCTACTACCTCTTCTGATTCACCCTCCAGTCTTCACCTTCTCCATCTCCTTCTTCTGCTTCTTCTGATTCACCCTCCAGACTTCACCTTCTCCTTCTCCTTCTTCTGCTTCTTCTGATTCACCCTCCTGACTTCACCTTCTCCTTCTCCTTCTTCTGCTTCTTCTGATTCATCCTCCAGATTTCACCTTCTCCTTCTCCTTCTTCTACTTCTTCTGATTCACCCTCCAGACATAACCTTCTCCTCCTACTTCTTCTGCTTCTTCTGATTCACCCTCCAGACTTCACCTTCTCCTTCTCCTTCTTCTGCTTCTTCTGATTCACCCTCCAGGCTTCACCTTCTCCTTCTCCTTCTTCTGCTTCTTCTGATTCACCCTCCAGACTTCACCTTCTCCTTCTCCTTCTTCTGCTTCTTCTGATTCACCCTCCAGACTTCACCTTCTCCTTCTTCTACTTCTTCTGATTCACCGTCCAAACTTCACCTTCTCCTTCTCCTTCTTCTGCTTCTTCTGATTCACCCTCCAGACTTCACCTTCTCCTTCTCCTTCTTCTACTTCTTCTGATTCACCCTCCAGACTTCACCTTCTCCTTCTCCTTCTTCCACTTCTTCTGATTCACCCTCCAGACTTCACCTTCTCCTTCTCCTTCTTCTGCTTCTTCTGATTCACCCTCCAGACTTCACATTCACCTTCTCCTTCTTCTGCTTCTTCTGATTCACCCTCCAGACTTCAACTTCTCCTTCTCCTTCTTCTGCTTCTTCTGATTCACCCTTCAGACGTCACCTTCGACTTCTCCTTCTTCTGCTTCTTCTGATTCACCCTCCAGACCTCACCTTCTCCTTCTTCTAATTCTTCTGATTCACCCTCCAGACTTCATCTTCTCCTTCTCCTTCTTCTGCTTCTTCTGATTCACCCTCCAGACTTCACCTTCTCCTTCTCCTTCTTCTGCTTCTTCTGATTCACCCTCCAGACTTCGCCTTCTCCTTCTCCTTCTTCTACTTCTTCTGATTCACACTCCAGACTTCACCTTCTCCTTCTCCTTCTTCTACTTCTTCTGATTCACCCTCCAGTCTTCACCTCCTCCTTCTCCTTCTTCTGCTTGTTCTGATACACCCTCCAGACTTCACCTTCTCCTCCTCCTTCTTCTGCTTCTTCTGATTCACCCTCCTGACTTCACCTTCTCCTTCTCCTTCTTCTACTTCTTCTGATTCACCCTCCAGACTTCACCTTCTACTTCTCCTTCGTCTACTTCTTCTGATTCACCCTCCAGACTACACCTTCTCCTTCTCCTACTTCTACTTCTTCTGATTCACCCTCCAGACTTCACCTTCTCCTTCTCCTTCTTCTGCTTCTTCTGATTCACCCTCCAGACTTCACCTTCTCCTTCTCCTTCTTCTACTTCTTCTGATTCACCCTCCAGACTTCACCTTTTCCTTCTCCTTCTTCTACTTCTTCTGATTCACCCTCCAGACTTCACCTTCTCCTTCTCCTTCTTCTTCTTCTTCTGCTTCTCCCTCCAGACTTCACCTTCTCCTTCTCCTTCTTCTGCTTCTTCTGATTCACCCTCCAGACTTCACCTTCTCCTTCTCCTTCTTCTAATTCTTCTGATTCACCCTCCAGCCTTCACCTTCTCCTTCTCCTTCTTCTACTTCTTCTGATTCACCCTCCGGACTTCACCTTCTCCTTCTCCTTCTTATACTTATTCTGATTCACCCTCCTGACTTCACTTTCTCCTTCTCCTTCTTCTGCTTCTTCTGCTTCACCCTCCAGACTTCACCTTCTCCTTCTCCTTCTTCTGCTTCTTCTGCTTCACCCTCCAGACTTCACCTTCTCCTTCTCCTTCTTCTGCTTCTTCTGCTTCACCCTCCTGACTTCACCTTCTCCTTCTCCTTCTTCTACTTCTTCTGATTCACCCTCCAGACTTCACCTTCTCCTTCTCCTTCTTCTGCTTCTTCTGCTTCACGCTCCAGACTTCACCTTCTCCTTCTCCTTCTTCTGCTTCTTCTGCTTCACCCTCCAGACTTCACCTTCTCCTTCTCCTTCTTCTACTTCTTCTGATTCACCCTCCAGCCTTCACCTTCTCCTTCTCCTTCTTCTACTTCTTCTGATTCACCCTCCAGACTTCACCTTCTCCTTCTCCTTCTTCTACTTCTTCTGATTCACCCTCCTGACTTCACTTTCTCCTTCTCCTTCTTCTGCTTCTTCTGCTTCACCCTCCAGACTTCACCTTCTCCTTCTCCTTGTTCTGCTTCTTCTGCTTCACCCTCCAGACTTCACCTTCTCCTTCTCCTTCTTCTGCTTCTTCTGCTTCACCCTCCAGACTTCACCTTCTCCTTCTCCTTCTACTGCTTCTTCTGCTTCACCCTCCTGACATCAACTTCTCCTTCTCCTTCTTCTACTTCTTCTGATTCACCCTCCAGACTTCACCTTCTCCTTCTCCTTCTTCTGCTTCTTCTGCTTCACCCTCCAGACTTCACCTTCTCCTTCTCCTTCTTCTGCTTCTTCTGCTGCGCCCTCCAGACTTCACCTTCTCCTTCTCCTTCTTCTGCTTCTTCAGCTTCACCCTCCTGACTTCACCTTCTCCTTCTCCTTCTTCTACTTCTTCTGCTTCACCCCCCTGACTTCACCTTCTCCTTCTCCTTCTTCTGCTTCTTCTGATTCACCCTCCTAACTTCACCTTCTCCTTCTCCTTCTTCTGCTTCTTCTGATTCTCCCTCCTGACTTCACCTTCTCCTTCTCCTTCTTCTGCTTCTTCTGATTCACCCTCCAGACTTCACCTTCTCCTTCTCCTTCTTCTGCTTCTTCTGATTCACCCTCCAGACTTCACCTTCTCCTTCTCCTTCTTCTGCTTCTTCTGATTCACCCTCCAGACCTCACCTTCTCCTTCTCCTTCTTCTGCTTCTTCTGCTTCACCCTCCAGACTTCACCTTCTCCTTCTCCTTCTTCTGCTTCTTCTGCTGCGCCCTCCAGACTTCACCTTCTCCTTCTCCATCTTCTGCTTCTTCAGCTTCACCCTCCTGACTTCACCTTCTCCTTCTCCTTCTTCTACTTCTTCTGCTTCACCCCCCTGACTTCACCTTCTCCTTCTCCTTCTTCTGCTTCTTCTGATTCACCCTCCTAACTTCACCTTCTCCTTCTCCTTCTTCTGCTTCTTCTGATTCTCCCTCCTGACTTCACCTTCTCCTTCTCCTTCTTCTGCTTCTTCTGATTCACCCTCCAGACTTCACCTTCTCCTTCTCCTTCTTCTGCTTCTTCTGATTCACCCTCCAGACTTCACCTTCTCCTTCCCCTTCTTCTGCTTCTTCTGATTCACCCTCCAGACCTCACCTTCTCCTTCTCCTTCTTCTACTTCTTCTGATTCACCCTCCAGACTTCATCGTCTCCTTCTCCTTCTTCTGCTTCTTCTGATTCACCCTCCAGACTTCACCTTCTCCTTCTCCTTCTTCTGCTTCTTCTGATTCACCCTCCAGACTTCACCTTCTCCTTCTCCTTCTTCTACTTCTTCTGATTCACCCTCCAGACTTCACCTTCTCCTTCTCCTTCTTCTACTTCTTCTGTTTCACCCTCCAGCTTTCACCTTCTCCTTCTCCTTCTTCTGCTTCTTCTGCTTCACCCTCCAGACTTCACCTTCTCCTTCTCTTGCTTCTGCTTCTTCTGATTCACCCTCCAGACTTCACCTTCTCCTTCTCCTTCTTCTGATTCTTCTGATTCACCTTCCAGACTTCACCTTCTCCTTCTCCTTCTTCTACTTCTTCTGATTCACCCTCCTGACTTCACCTTCTCCTTCTCCTTCTTCTACTTCTACTGATTCACCCTCCTGACTTCACCTTCTCCTTCTCCTTCTTCTACTTCTTCTGCTTCACCCTCCAGACTTCACCTTCTCCTTCTCCTTCTTCTACTTCTTCTGATTCACCCTCCAGACTTCACCTTCTCCTTCTCCTTCTTCTGCTTCTTCTGATTCACCCTCCAGACATCACCTTCTCCTTCTCCTTCTTCTGCTTCTTCTGATTCACCCTCCAGATATCACCTTCTCCTTCTCCTTCTTCTACTTCTTCTGATTCACCCTCCAGACTTCACCTTCTCCTTCTCCTCCTACTACTTCTTCTGATTCACCCTCCAGACTTCACCTTCTCCTTCTCCTTCTTCTGCTTCTTCTGATTCACCCTCCAGACTTCACCTTCTCCTTCTCCTTCTTCTGCTTCTTCTGATTCACCCTCCAGACTTCACCTTCTCCTTCTCCTTCTACTGCATCTTCTGATTCACCCTTCAGACTTCACCTTCTCCTTCTCCTTCTTCTGCTTCTTCTGATTCACCCTCCAGACCTCACCTTCTCCTTCTCCTTCTTCTACTTCTTCTGATTCACCCTCCAAACTTCATCTTCTCCTTCTCCTTCTTCTGCTTCTTCTGATTCACCCTCCAGACTTCAGCTTCTCCTTCTCCTTCTTCAGCTTCTTCTGATTCACCCTCCAGACTTCGCCTTCTCCTTCTCCCTCTTCTACTTCTTCTGATTCACCCTCCAGACTTCACCTTCTCCTTCTCCTTCTTCTACTTCTTCTGATTCACCCTCCAGTCTTCACCTTCTCCATCTCCTTCTTCTGCTTCTTCTGATTCACCCTCCAGACTTCACCTTCTCCTTCTCCTTATTCTGCTTCTTCTGATTCACCCTCCTGACTTCACCTTCTCCTTCTCCTTCTTCTGCTTCTTCTGATTCACCCTCCAGATTTCACCTTCTCCTTCTCCTTCTTGTACTTCTTCTGATTCACCCTCCAGACATAACCTTCTCCTTCTACTTCTTCTGCTTCTTCTGATTCACCCTCCAGACTTCACCTTCTCCTTCTCCTTCTTCTGCTTCTTCTGATTCACCCTCCAGACTTCACCTTCTCCTTCTCCTTCTTCTGCTTCTTCTGATTCACCCTCCAGACTTCACCTTCTCCTTCTTCTACTTCTTCTGATTCACCCTCCAGACTTCACCTTCTCCTTCTCCTTCTTCTGCTTCTTCTGATTCACCCTCCAGACTTCACCTTCTCCTTCTCCTTATTCTAATTCTTCTGATTCACCCTCCAGACTTCACCTTCTCCTTCTCCTTCTTCTACTTCTTCTGATTCACCCTCCAGACTTCACCTTCTCCTTCTCCTTCTTCTGCTTCTTCTGATTCACCCTCCAGACTTCACCTTCTCCTTCTCCTTCTTCTGCTTCTTCTGATTCACCCTCCAGACTTCACCTTCTCCTTCTCCTTCTTCTGCTTCTTCTGATTCACCCTTCAGACTTCACCTTCTCCTTCTCCTTCTTCTGCTTCTTCTGATTCACCCTCCAGACCTCACCTTCTCCTTCTCCTTCTTCTAATTCTTCTGATTCACCCTCCAGACTTCATCTTCTCCTTCTCCTTCTTCTGCTTCTTCTGATTCACCCTCCAGACTTCACCTTCTCCTTCTCCTTCTTCTGCTTCTTCTGATTCACCCTCCAGACTTCGCCTTCTCCTTCTCCTTCTTCTACTTCTTCTGATTCACCCTCCAGACTTCACCTTCTCCTTCTCCTTCTTCTACTTCTTCTGATTCACCATCCTGACTTCACCTTCTCCTTCTCCTTCTTCTGCTTTTTCTGATTCACCCTCCAGACTTCACCAGTCCATCTCCTTCTTCTACTTCTTCTGATTCACCCTCCAGACTTCACCTTCTCCTTCTACTTCTTCTGCTTCTTCTGATTCACCCTCCAGACTTCACCTTCTCCTTCTCCTTCTTCTGCTTCTTCTGATTCACCCTCCATACTTCACCTTCTCCTTCTCCTTCTTCTGCTTCTTCTGATTCACCCTCCAGACTTCACTTTCTCCTTCTCCTTCTTCTGCTTCTTCTGATTCACCCTCCAGACTTCACCTTCTCCTTCTCCTTCTTCTACTTCTTCTCATTCACCATCCAGACTTCACCTTCTCCTTCTCCTTCTTCTGCTTCTTCTGATTCACCCTCCAGACTTCACCTTCTACTTCTCCTTCGTCTACTTCTTCTGATTCACCCTCCAGACTACACCTTCTCCTTCTCCTTCTTCTACTTCTTCTGATTCACCCTCCAGACTTCACCTTCTCCTTCTCCTTCTTCTGCTTCTTCTGATTCACCCTCCAGACTTCACCTTCGCCTTCTCCTTCTTCTACTTCTTCTGATTCACCCTCCAGACTTCACCTTTTCCTTCTCCTTCTTCTACTTCTTCTGATTCACCCTCCAGACTTCACCTTCTCCTTCTCCTTCTTCTTCTTCTTCTGCTTCTCCCTCCAGACTTCATCTTCTCCTTCTCCTTCTTCTGCTTCTTCTGATTCACCCTCCAGACTTCACCTTCTCCTTCTCCTTCTTCTACTTCTTCTGATTCACCCTCCAGCCTTCACCTTCTCCTTCTCCTTCTTCTACTTCTTCCGATTCACCCTCCAGACTTCACCTTCTCCTTCTCCTTCTTATTCGTATTCTGATTCACCCTCCTGACTTCACTTTCTCCTTCTCCTTCTCCTTCTTCTTCTTCTTCTGCTTCTCCCTCCAGACTTCACCTTCTCCTTCTCCTTCTTCTGCTTCTTCTGCTTCACCCTCCAGACTTCACCTTCTCCTTCTCCTTCTTCTGCTTCTTCTGCTTCACCCTCCTGACTTCACCTTCTCCTTCTCCTTCTTCTACTTCTTCTGATTCACCCTCCAGACTTCACCTTCTCCTTCTCCTTCTTCTGCTTCCTCTGCTTCACGCTCCAGACTTCACCTTCTCCTTCTCCTTCTTCTGCTTCTTCTGCTTCACCCTCCAGACTTCACCTTCTCCTTCTACTTCTTCTGCTTCTTCTGCTTCACCCTAGTAACTTCACCTTCTCCTTCTCCTTCTTCTTCTTCTTCTGATTCACCCTCCAGACTTCACCTTCTCCTTCTCCTTCTTCTGCTTCTTCTGCTTCACCCTCCAGACTTCACCTTCTCCTTCTCCTTCTTCTGCTTCTTCTGCTGCGCCCTCCAGACTTCACCTTCTCCTTCTCCTTCTTCTGCTTCTTCTGATTCACCCTCCAGACTTCGCCTTCTCCTTCTCCTTCTTCTACTTCTTCTGATTCACCCTCCAGACTTCACCTTCTCCTTCTCCTTCTTCTACTTCTTCTGATTCACCCTCCAGTCTTCACCTCCTCCTTCTCCTTCTTCTGCTTCTTCTGATTCACCCTCCAGACTTCACCTTCTCCTTCTCCTTCTTCTGCTTCTTCTGTTTCACCCTCCTGACTTCACCTTCTCCTTCTCCTTCTTCTGCTTTTTCTGATTCACCCTCCAGACTTCACCTTCTCCTTCTCCTTCTTCTACTTCTTCTGATTCACCCTCCAGACTTCACCTTCTCCTTCTACTTCTTCTGCTTCTTCTGATTCACCCTCCAGACTTCACCTTCTCCTTCTCCTTCTTCTGCTTCTTCTGATTCACCCTCCATACTTCACCTTCTCCTTCTCCTTCTTCTGCTTCTTCTGATTCACCCTCCAGACTTCACTTTCTCCTTCTCCTTCTTCTGCTTCTTCTGATTCACCCTCCAGACTTCACCTTCTCCTTCTCCTTCTTCTACTTCTTCTCATTCACCCTCCAGACTTCACCTTCTCCTTCTCCTTCTTCTGCTTCTTCTAATTCACCCTCCAGACTTCACCTTCTACTTCTCCTTCGTCTACTTCTTCTGATTCACCCTCCAGACTTCACCTTTTCCTTCTCCTTCTTCTACTTCTTCTGATTCACCCTCCTGACTTCACTTTCTCCTTCTCCTTCTTCTGCTTCTTCTGCTTCACCCTCCAGACTTCACCTTATCCTTCTCCTTCTTCTGCTTCTTCTGCTTCACCCTCCAGACTTCACCTTCTCCTTCTCCTTCTTCTGCTTCTTCTGCTTCACCCTCCTGACTTCACCTTCTCCTTCTCCTTCTTCTACTTCTGCTGATTCACCCTCCAGACTTCACCTTCTCCTTCTCCTTCTTCTGCTGCTTCTGCTTCACGCTCCAGACTTCACCTTCTCCTTCTCCTTCTTCTGCTTCTTCTGCTTCACCCTCCAGACTTCACCTTCTCCTTCTCCTTCTTCTGCTTCTTCTGCTTCACCCTCCTGACTTCACCTTCTCCTTCTCCTTCTTCTTCTTCTTCTGATTCACCCTCCAGACTTCACCTTCTCCTTCTCCTTCTTCTGCTTCTTCTGCTTCACCCTCCAGACTTCACCTTCTCCTTCTCCTTCTTCTGCTTCTTCTGCTGCGCCTTCCAGACTTCACCTTCTCCTTCTCCTTCTTCTGCTTCTTCTGCTTCACCCTCCTGACTTCACCTTCTCCTTCTCCTTCTTCTACTTCTTCTGCTTCACCCCCCTGACTTCACCTTCTCCTTCTCCTTCTTCTGCTTCTTCTGATTCACTCTCCTAACTTCACCTTCTCCTTCTCCTTCTGCTGCTTCTTCTGATTCACCCTCCTGACTTCGCCTTCTCCTTCTCCTTCTTCTGCTTCTTCTGATTCACCCTCCAGACTTCACCTTCTCCTTCTCCTTCTTCTGCTTCTTCTGATTCACCCTCCAGACTTCACCTTCTCCTTCTCCTTCTTCTGCTTCTTCTGATTCACCCTCCAGACCTCACCTTCTCCTTCTCCTTCTTCTACTTCTTCTGATTCACCCTCCAGACTTCATCTTCTCCTTCTCCTTCTTCTGCTTCTTCTGATTCACCCTCCAGACTTCACCTTCTCCTTCTCCTTCTTCTGCTTCTTCTGATTCACCCTCCAGACTTCACCTTCTCCTTCTCCTTCTTCTACTTCTTCTGATTGGCCCCCAGACTTCACCTTCTCCTTCTCCTGCTTCTACTTCTTCTGATTCACCCTCCAGTCTTCACCTCCTCCTTCTGCTTCTTCTGCTTCTTCTGCTTCACCCTCCAGACTTCACCTTCTCCTTCTCTTTCTTCTGCTTCTTCTGATTCACCCTCCAGACTTCACCTTCTCCTTCTCCTTCTTCTGATTCTTCTGATTCACCCTCCAGACTTCACCTTCTCCTTCTCCTTCTTCTGATTCACCCTCCTGACTTCACCTTCTCCTTCTCCTTCTTCTACTTCTTCTGATTCACCCTCCTGACTTCACCTTCTACTTCTCCTTCTTCTACTTCTTCTGCTTCACCCTCCAGACTTCACCTTCTCCTTCTTCTACTTCTTCTGATTCACCCTCCAGACTTCACCTTCCGCTTCTCCTTCTCCTTCTTCTGCTTCTTCTGATTCACCCTCCAGACTTCACCTTCTCCTTCTCCTTATTCTGCTTCTTCTGATTCACCCTCCAGACTTCATCTTCTCCTTCTCCTTCTTCTGCTACTTCTGATTCACCCTCCAGACTTCACCTTCTCCTTTTCCTTCTTCTGCTTCTTCTGCTTCACCCTCCTGACTTCACCTTCTCCTTCTCCTTCTTCTACTTCTTCTGATTCACCCTCCAGACTTCACCTTCTCCTTCTCCTTCTTCTGCTTCCTCTGCTTCACGCTCCAGACTTCACCTTCTCCTTCTCCTTCTTCTGCTTCTTCTGCTTCACCCTCCAGACTTCACCTTCTCCTTCTACTTCTTCTGCTTCTTCTGCTTCACCCTCGTGACTTCACCTTCTCCTTCTCCTTCTTCTTCTTCTTCTGATTCACCCTCCATACTTCACCTTCTCCTTCTCCTTCTTCTGCTTCTTCTGCTTCACCCTCCAGACTTCACCTTCTCCTTCTCCTTCTTCTGCTTCTTCTGCTGCGCCCTCCAGACTTCACCTTCTCCTTCTCCTTCTTCTGCTTCTTCTGATTCACCCTCCAGACTTTGCCTTCTCCTTCTCCTTCTTCTAATTCTTCTGATTCACCCTCCAGACTTCACCTTCTCCTTCTCCTTCTTCTACTTCTTCTGATTCGCCCTCCAGTCTTCACCTCCTCCTTCTCCTTCTTCTGCTTCTTCTGATTCACCCTCCAGACTTCACCTTCTCCTTCTCCTTCTTCTGCTTCTTCTGATTCACCCTCCTGACTTCACCTTTTCTTCTCCTTCTTCTGCTTTTTCTGATTCACCTCCAGACTTCACCTTCTCCTTCTCCTTTTTCTACTTCTTCTGATTCACCCTCCAGACTTCACCTTCTCCTTCTACTTCTTCTGCTTCTTCTGATTCACCCTCCAGACATCACCTTCTCCTTCTCCTTCTTCTACTTCTTCTGATTCACCCTCCTGACTTCACTTTCTCCTTCTCCTTCTTCTGCTTCTTCTGCTTCACCCTCCAGACTTCACCTTATCCTTCTCCTTCTTCTGCTTCTTCTGCTTCACCCTCCAGACTTCACCTTCTCCTTCTCCTTCTTCTGCTTCTTCTGCTTCACCCTCCTGACTTCACCTTCTCCTTCTCCTTCTTCTACTTCTGCTGATTCACCCTCCAGACTTCACCTTCTCCTTCTCCTTCTTCTGCTGCTTCTGCTTCACGCTCCAGACTTCACCTTCTCCTTCTCCTTCTTCTGCTTCTTCTGCTTCACCCTCCAGACTTCACCTTCTCCTTCTCCTTCTTCTGCTTCTTCTGCTTCACCCTCCTGACTTCACCTTCTCCTTCTCCTTCTTCTTCTTCTTCTGATTCACCCTCCAGACTTCACCTTCTCCTTCTCCTTCTTCTGCTTCTTCTGCTTCACCCTCCAGACTTCACCTTCTCCTTCTCCTTCTTCTGCTTCTTCTGCTGCGCCTTCCAGACTTCACCTTCTCCTTCTCCTTCTTCTGCTTCTTCTGCTTCACCCTCCTGACTTCACCTTCTCCTTCTCCTTCTTCTACTTCTTCTGCTTCACCCCCCTGACTTCACCTTCTCCTTCTCCTTCTTCTGCTTCTTCTGATTCACTCTCCTAACTTCACCTTCTCCTTCTCCTTCTGCTGCTTCTTCTGATTCACCCTCCTGACTTCGCCTTCTCCTTCTCCTTCTTCTGCTTCTTCTGATTCACCCTCCAGACTTCACCTTCTCCTTCTCCTTCTTCTGCTTCTTCTGATTCACCCTCCAGACTTCACCTTCTCCTTCTCCTTCTTCTGCTTCTTCTGATTCACCCTCCAGACCTCACCTTCTCCTTCTCCTTCTTATACTTCTTCTGATTCACCCTCCAGACTTCATCTTCTCCTTCTCCTTCTTCTGCTTCTTCTGATTCACCCTCCAGACTTCACCTTCTCCTTCTCCTTCTTCTGCTTCTTCTGATTCACCCTCCAGACTTCACCTTCTCCTTCTCCTTCTTCTACTTCTTCTGATTGGCCCCCAGACTTCACCTTCTCCTTCTCCTGCTTCTACTTCTTCTGATTCACCCTCCAGTCTTCACCTCCTCCTTCTGCTTCTTCTGCTTCTTCTGCTTCACCCTCCAGACTTCACCTTCTCCTTCTCTTTCTTCTGCTTCTTCTGATTCACCCTCCAGACTTCACCTTCTCCTTCTCCTTCTTCTGATTCTTCTGATTCACCCTCCAGACTTCACCTTCTCCTTCTCCTTCTTCTGATTCACCCTCCTGACTTCACCTTCTCCTTCTCCTTCTTCTACTTCTTCTGATTCTCCCTCCTGACTTCACCTTCTACTTCTCCTTCTTCTACTTCTTCTGCTTCACCCTCCAGACTTCACCTTCTCCTTCTTCTACTTCTTCTGATTCACCCTCCAGACTTCACCTTCCGCTTCTCCTTCTCCTTCTTCTGCTTCTTCTGATTCACCCTCCAGACTTCACCTTCTCCTTCTCCTTATTCTGCTTCTTCTGATTCACCCTCCAGACTTCATCTTCTCCTTCTCCTTCTTCTGCTACTTCTGATTCACCCTCCAGACTTCACCTTCTCCTTTTCCTTCTTCTGCTTCTTCTGCTTCACCCTCCTGACTTCACCTTCTCCTTCTCCTTCTTCTACTTCTTCTGATTCACCCTCCAGACTTCACCTTCTCCTTCTCCTTCTTCTGCTTCCTCTGCTTCACGCTCCAGACTTCACCTTCTCCTTCTCCTTCTTCTGCTTCTTCTGCTTCACCCTCCAGACTTCACCTTCTCCTTCTACTTCTTCTGCTTCTTCTGCTTCACCCTCGTGACTTCACCTTCTCCTTCTCCTTCTTCTTCTTCTTCTGATTCACCCTCCATACTTCACCTTCTCCTTCTCCTTCTTCTGCTTCTTCTGCTTCACCCTCCAGACTTCACCTTCTCCTTCTCCTTCTTCTGCTTCTTCTGCTGCGCCCTCCAGACTTCACCTTCTCCTTCTCCTTCTTCTGCTTCTTCTGATTCACCCTCCAGACTTTGCCTTCTCCTTCTCCTTCTTCTAATTCTTCTGATTCACCCTCCAGACTTCACCTTCTCCTTCTCCTTCTTCTACTTCTTCTGATTCGCCCTCCAGTCTTCACCTCCTCCTTCTCCTTCTTCTGCTTCTTCTGATTCACCCTCCAGACTTCACCTTCTCCTTCTCCTTCTTCTGCTTCTTCTGATTCACCCTCCTGACTTCACCTTTTCTTCTCCTTCTTCTGCTTTTTCTGATTCACCTCCAGACTTCACCTTCTCCTTCTCCTTTTTCTACTTCTTCTGATTCACCCTCCAGACTTCACCTTCTCCTTCTACTTCTTCTGCTTCTTCTGATTCACCCTCCAGACATCAGCTTCTCCTTCTCCTTCTTCTGCTTCTTCTGATTCACCCTCCATACTTCACCTTCTCCTTCTCCTTCTTCTGCTTCTTCTGATTCACCCTCCAGACTTCACTTTCTCCTTCTCCTTCTTCTGCTTCTTCTGATTCACCCTCCAGACTTCACCTTCTCCTTCTCCTTCTTCTACTTCTTCTCATTCACCCTCCAGACTTCACCTTCTCCTTCTCCTTCTTCTGCTTCTTCTAATTCACCCTCCAGACTTCACCTTCTACTTCTCCTTCGTCTACTTCTTCTGATTCACCCTCCAGACTTCATCTTTTCCTTCTCCTTCTTCTACTTCTTCTGATTCACCCTCCTGACTTCGCCTTCTCCTTCTCCTTCTTCTTCTGATTCACCCTCCAGACTTCACCTTCTCCTTCTCCTTCTTCTGCTTCTTCTGATTCACCCTCCAGACTTCACCTTCTCCTTCTCCTTCTTCTGCTTCTTCTGATTCACCCTCCAGACTTCACCTTCTCCCTCTCCTTCTTCTGCTTCTTCTGCTTCACCCTCCTGACTTCACCTTCTCCTTCTCCTTCTTCTTCTTCTTCTGATTCACCCTCCAGACTTCACCTTCTCCTTCTCCTTCTTCTGCTTCTTCTGCTTCCCCCTCCAGACTTCACCTTCTCCTTCTCCTTCTTCTGCTTCTTCTGCTGCGCCTTCCAGACTTCACCTTCTCCTTCTCCTTCTTCTGCTTCTTCTGCTTCACCCTCCTGACTTCACCTTCTCCTTCTCCTTCTTCTACTTCTTCTGCTTCACCCCCCTGACTTCACCTTCTCCTTCTCCTTCTTCTGCTTCTTCTGATTCACTCTCCTAACTTCACCTTCTCCTTCTCCTTCTGCTGCTTCTTCTGATTCACCCTCCTGACTTCGCCTTCTCCTTCTCCTTCTTCTTCTGATTCACCCTCCAGACTTCACCTTCTCCTTCTCCTTCTTCTGCTTCTTCTGATTCACCCTCCAGACTTCACCTTCTCCTTCTCCTTCTTCTGCTTCTTCTGATTCACCCTCCAGACCTCACCTTCTCCTTCTCCTTCTTCTACTTCTTCTGATTCACCCTCCAGACTTCATCTTCTCCTTCTCCTTCTTCTGCTTCTTCTGATTCACCCTCCAGACTTCACCTTCTCCTTCTCCTTCTTCTGCTTCTTCTGATTCACCCTCCAGACTTCACCTTCTCCTTCTCCTTCTTCTACTTCTTCTGATTAGCCCCCAGACTTCACCTTCTCCTTCTCCTGCTTCTACTTCTTCTGATTCACCCTCCAGTCTTCACCTTCTCCTTCTGCTTCTTCTGCTTCTTCTGCTTCACCCTCCAGACTTCACCTTCTCCTTCTCTTTCTTCTGCTTCTTCTGATTCACCCTCCAGACTTCACCTTCTCCTTCTCCTTCTTCTGATTCTTCTGATTCACCCTCCAGACTTCAACTTCTCCTTCTCCTTCTTCTGATTCACCCTCCTGACTTCACCTTCTACTTCTCCTTCTTCTACTTCTTCTGCTTCACCCTCCAGACTTCACCTTCTCCTTCTCCTTCTTCTACTTCTTCTGATTCACCCTCCAGACTTCACCTTCCACTTCTCCTTCTCCTTCTTCTGCTTCTTCTGATTCACCCTCCAGACTTCACCTTCTCCTTCTCCTTATTCTGCTTCTTCTGATTCACCCTCCAGACTTCATCTTCTCCTTCTCCTTCTTCTGCTTCTTCTGATTCAACCTCCAGACTTCACCTTCTCCTTCTCCTTATTCTGCTTCTTCTGATTCACCCTCCAGACTTCACCTTCTCCTTCTCCTTCTTCTGCTTCTTCTGATTCACCCTCCAGACTTCACCTTCTCCTTCTCCTTCTTCTACTTCTTCTGATTCACCCTCCAGACTTCATCTTCTCCTTCTCCTTCTTCTGCTTCTTCTGATTCACCCTCCAGACTTCACCTTCTCCTTCTCCTTCTTCTGCTTCTTCTGATTCACCCTCCAGACTTCACCTTCTCCTTCTCCTTCTTCTAGTTCTTCTGATTCACCCTCCAGACTTCACCTTCTCCTTCTCCTTCTTCTACTTCTTCTGATTCACCCTCCAGACTTCACCTTCTCCTTCTCCTTCTTCTGCTTCTTCTGATTCACCCTCCAGACTTCACCTTCCCCTTCTCCTTCTTCTGCTTCTTCTGATTCACCCTCCGGACTTCACCTTCTCCTTCTCCTTCTTCTGCTTCTTCTGATTCACCCTTCAGTATTCATCTTCTCCTTCTCCTTCTTCTGCTTCTTCTGATTCACCCTCCAGACTTCACCTTCTCCTTCTTCTACTTCTTCTGATTCACCCTCCAGACTTCATCTGCTCCTTCTCCTTCTTCTGCTTCTTCTGATTCACCCTCCAGACTTCACCTTCTCCTTCTCCTTCTTCTGCTTCTTCTGATTCATCCTCCAGACTTCGCCTTCTCCTTCTCCTTCTGCTGCTTCTTCTGATTCACCCTCCAGACCTCACCTTCTCCTTCTCCTTCTTCTACTTCTTCTGATTCACCCTCCAGACTTCATCTTCTCCTTCTCTTTCTTCTGCTTCTTCTGATTCATCCTCCAGACTTCGCCTTCTCCTTCTCCTTCTGCTGCTTCTTCTGATTCACCCTCCAGACCTCACCTTCTCCTTCTCCTTCTTCTACTTCTTCTGATTCACCCTCCAGACTTCACCTTCTCCTTCTCCTTCTTCTGCTTCTTCTGATTCACTCTCCTAACTTCACCTTCTCCTTCTCCTTCTGCTGCTTCTTCTGATTCACCCTCCTGACTTCGCCTTCTCCTTCTCCTTCTTCTGCTTCTTCTGATTCACCCTCCAGACTTCACCTTCTCCTTCTCCTTCTTCTGCTTCTTCTGATTCACCCTCCAGACTTCACCTTCTCCTTCTCCTTCTTCTGCTTCTTCTGATTCACCCTCCAGACCTCACCTTCTCCTTCTCCTTCTTCTACTTCTTCTGATTCACCCTCCAGACTTCATCTTCTCCTTCTCCTTCTTCTGCTTCTTCTGATTCACCCTCCAGACTTCACCTTCTCCTTCTCCTTCTTCTGCTTCTTCTGATTCACCCTCCAGACTTCACCTTCTCCTTCTCCTTCTTCTACTTCTTCTGATTGGCCCCCAGACTTCACCTTCTCCTTCTCCTGCTTCTACTTCTTCTGATTCACCCTCCAGTCTTCACCTCCTCCTTCTGCTTCTTCTGCTTCTTCTGCTTCACCCTCCAGACTTCACCTTCTCCTTCTCTTTCTTCTGCTTCTTCTGATTCACCCTCCAGACTTCACCTTCTCCTTCTCCTTCTTCTGATTCTTCTGATTCACCCTCCAGACTTCACCTTCTCCTTCTCCTTCTTCTGATTCACCCTCCTGACTTCACCTTCTCCTTCTCCTTCTTCTACTTCTTCTGATTCACCCTCCTGACTTCACCTTCTACTTCTCCTTCTTCTACTTCTTCTGCTTCACCCTCCAGACTTCACCTTCTCCTTCTTCTACTTCTTCTGATTCACCCTCCAGACTTCACCTTCCGCTTCTCCTTCTCCTTCTTCTGCTTCTTCTGATTCACCCTCCAGACTTCACCTTCTCCTTCTCCTTATTCTGCTTCTTCTGATTCACCCTCCAGACTTCATCTTCTCCTTCTCCTTCTTCTGCTTCTTCTGATTCACCCTCCAGACTTCACCTTCTCCTTTTCCTTCTTCTGCTTCTTCTGCTTCACCCTCCTGACTTCACCTTCTCCTTCTCCTTCTTCTACTTCTTCTGATTCACCCTCCAGACTTCACCTTCTCCTTCTCCTTCTTCTGCTTCCTCTGCTTCACGCTCCAGACTTCACCTTCTCCTTCTCCTTCTTCTGCTTCTTCTGCTTCACCCTCCAGACTTCACCTTCTCCTTCTACTTCTTCTGCTTCTTCTGCTTCACCCTCGTGACTTCACCTTCTCCTTCTCCTTCTTCTTCTTCTTCTGATTCACCCTCCATACTTCACCTTCTCCTTCTCCTTCTTCTGCTTCTTCTGCTTCACCCTCCAGACTTCACCTTCTCCTTCTCCTTCTTCTGCTTCTTCTGCTGCGCCCTCCAGACTTCACCTTCTCCTTCTCCTTCTTCTACTTCTTCTGATTCGCCCTCCAGTCTTCACCTCCTCCTTCTCCTTCTTCTGCTTCTTCTGATTCACCCTCCAGACTTCACCTTCTCCTTCTCCTTCTTCTGCTTCTTCTGATTCACCCTCCTGACTTCACCTTTTCTTCTCCTTCTTCTGCTTTTTCTGATTCACCTCCAGACTTCACCTTCTCCTTCTCCTTTTTCTACTTCTTCTGATTCACCCTCCAGACTTCACCTTCTCCTTCTACTTCTTCTGCTTCTTCTGATTCACCCTCCAGACATCACCTTCTCCTTCTCCTTCTTCTGCTTCTTCTGATTCACCCTCCATACTTCACCTTCTCCTTCTCCTTCTTCTGCTTCTTCTGATTCACCCTCCAGACTTCACTTTCTCCTTCTCCTTCTTCTGCTTCTTCTGATTCACCCTCCAGACTTCACCTTCTCCTTCTCCTTCTTCTACTTCTTCTCATTCACCCTCCAGACTTCACCTTCTCCTTCTCCTTCTTCTGCTTCTTCTAATTCACCCTCCAGACTTCACCTTCTACTTCTCCTTCGTCTACTTCTTCTGATTCACCCTCCAGACTTCACCTTTTCCTTCTCCTTCTTCTACTTCTTCTGATTCACCCTCCTGACTTCGCCTTCTCCTTCTCCATCTTCTTCTGATTCACCCTCCAGACTTCACCTTCTCCTTCTCCTTCTTCTGCTTCTTCTGATTCACCCTCCAGACTTCACCTTCTCCTTCTCCTTCTTCTGCTTCTTCTGATTCACCCTCCAGACTTCACCTTCTCCCTCTCCTTCTTCTGCTTCTTCTGCTTCACCCTCCTGACTTCACCTTCTCCTTCTCCTTCTTCTTCTTCTTCTGATTCACCCTCCAGACTTCACCTTCTCCTTCTCCTTCTTCTGCTTCTTCTGCTTCCCCCTCGAGACTTCACCTTCTCCTTCTCCTTCTTCTGCTTCTTCTGCTGCGCCTTCCAGACTTCACCTTCTCCTTCTCCTTCTTCTGCTTCTTCTGCTTCACCCTCCTGACTTCACCTTCTCCTTCTCCTTCTTCTACTTCTTCTGCTTCACCCCCCTGACTTCACCTTCTCCTTCTCCTTCTTCTGCTTCTTCTGATTCACTCTCCTAACTTCACCTTCTCCTTCTCCTTCTGCTGCTTCTTCTGATTCACCCTCCTGACTTCGCCTTCTCCTTCTCCTTCTTCTTCTGATTCACCCTCCAGACTTCACCTTCTCCTTCTCCTTCTTCTGCTTCTTCTGATTCACCCTCCAGACTTCACCTTCTCCTTCTCCTTCTTCTGCTTCTTCTGATTCACCCTCCAGACCTCACCTTCTCCTTCTCCTTCTTCTACTTCTTCTGATTCACCCTCCAGACTTCATCTTCTCCTTCTCCTTCTTCTGCTTCTTCTGATTCACCCTCCAGACTTCACCTTCTCCTTCTCCTTCTTCTGCTTCTTCTGATTCACCCTCCAGACTTCACCTTCTCCTTCTCCTTCTTCTACTTCTTCTGATTAGCCCCCAGACTTCACCTTCTCCTTCTCCTGCTTCTACTTCTTCTGATTCACCCTCCAGTCTTCACCTTCTCCTTCTGCTTCTTCTGCTTCTTCTGCTTCACCCTCCAGACTTCACCTTCTCCTTCTCTTTCTTCTGCTTCTTCTGATTCACCCTCCAGACTTCACCTTCTCCTTCTCCTTCTTCTGATTCTTCTGATTCACCCTCCAGACTTCAACTTCTCCTTCTCCTTCTTCTGATTCACCCTCCTGACTTCACCTTCTCCTTCTCCTTCTTCTACTTCTTCTGATTCACCCTCCTGACTTCACCTTCTACTTCTCCTTCTTCTACTTCTTCTGCTTCACCCTCCAGACTTCACCTTCTCCTTCTCCTTCTTCTACTTCTTCTGATTCACCCTCCAGACTTCACCTTCCGCTTCTCCTTCTCCTTCTTCTGCTTCTTCTGATTCACCCTCCAGACTTCACCTTCTCCTTCTCCTTATTCTGCTTCTTCTGATTCACCCTCCAGACTTCATCTTCTCCTTCTCCTTCTTCTGCTTCTTCTGATTCAACCTCCAGACTTCACCTTCTCCTTCTCCTTATTCTGCTTCTTCTGATTCACCCTCCAGACTTCACCTTCTCCTTCTCCTTCTTCTGCTTCTTCTGATTCACCCTCCAGACTTCACCTTCTCCTTCTCCTTCTTCTACTTCTTCTGATTCACCCTCCAGACTTCATCTTCTCCTTCTCCTTCTTCTGCTTCTTCTGATTCACCCTCCAGACTTCACCTTCTCCTTCTCCTTCTTCTGCTTCATCTGATTCACCCTCCAGACTTCACCTTCTCCTTCTCCTTCTTCTAGTTCTTCTGATTCACCCTCCAGACTTCACCTTCTCCTTCTCCTTCTTCTACTTCTTCTGATTCACCCTCCAGACTTCACCTTCTCCTTCTCCTTCTTCTGCTTCTTCTGATTCACCCTCCAGACTTCACCTTCCCCTTCTCCTTCTTCTGCTTCTTCTGATTCACCCTCCAGACTTCACCTTCTCCTTCTCCTTCTTCTGCTTCTTCTGATTCACCCTTCAGTATTCATCTTCTCCTTCTCCTTCTTCTGCTTCTTCTGATTCACCCTCCAGACTTCACCTTCTCCTTCTTCTACTTCTTCTGATTCACCCTCCAGACTTCATCTGCTCCTTCTCCTTCTTCTGCTTCTTCTGATTCACCCTCCAGACTTCACCTTCTCCTTCTCCTTCTTCTGCTTCTTCTGATTCATCCTCCAGACTTCGCCTTCTCCTTCTCCTTCTTCTACTTCTTCTGATTCACCCTCCAGACATCACCTTCTCCTTCTCCTTCTTCTACTTCTTCTGATTCACCCTCCAGTCTTCACCATCTCCTTCTCCTTCTTCTGCTTCTTCTGATTCACCCTCCAGACTTCACCTTCTCCTTCTCCTTCTTCTGCTTCTTCTGATTCACCCTCCTGACTTCACCTTCTCCTTCTCCTTCTTCTGCTTCTTCTGATTCACCCTCCAGACTTCACCTTCTCCTTCTCCTTCTTCTACTTCTTCTGATTCACCCTCCAGACTTCACCTTCTCCTTCTACTTCTTCTGCTTCTTCTGATTCACCCTCCAGACTTCACCTTCTCCTTCTCCTTCTTCTGCTTCTTCTGATTCACCCTCCAGACATCATCTTCTCCTTCTCCTTCTTCTGCTTCTTCTGATTCACCCTCCAGACTTCAACTTCTCCTTCTCCTTCTTCTGCTTCTTCTGATTCACCCTCCAGACTTCACCTTCTCCTTCTCCTTCTTCTACTTCTTCTGATTCACCCTCCAGACTTCACCTTCTCCTTCTCCTTCTTTTGCTTCTTCTGATTCACCCTCCAGACTTCACCTTTTCCTTCTCCTTCGTCTACTTCTTCTGATTCACCCTCCAGACTACACCTTCTCCTTCTCCTTCTTCTACTTCTTCTGATTCACCCTCCAGACTTCACCTTCTCCTTCTCCTTCTTCTACTTCTTCTGATTCACCCTCCAGACTTCACCTTCTGCTTCTCCTTCTTCTACTTCTTCTGCTTCTCCCTCCGGACATCACCTTCTCCTTCTCCTTCTTCTGCTTCTTCTGATTCACCCTCCAGATTTCACCTTCTCCTTCTCCTTCTTCTACTTCTTCAGATTCACCCTCCAGACTTCACCTTCTCCTTATCCTTCTTCTACTTCTTCTGATTCACCCTCCAGACTTCACCTTCTCCTTCTCCTTCTTCTACTTCTTCTGATTCACCCTCCTGACTTCACCTTCTCCTTCTCCTTCTTCTGCTTCTTCTGCTTAACCCTCCAGACTTCACCTTCTCCTTCTCCTTCTTCTGCTTCTTCTGCTTCACCCTCCAGACTTCACCTTCTCCTTCTCCTTATTCTGCTTCTTCTGCTTCACCCTCCAGACTTCCCCTTCTCCTTCTCTTTCTTCTGCTTCTTCTGCTTCACCCTCCTGACTTCACCTTCTCCTTCTCCTTCTTCTACTTCTTCTGCTTCACCTCCCTGACTTCACCTTCTCCTTCTCCTTCTTCTGCTTCTTCTGCTTCACCCTCCAGACTTCACCTTCTCCTTCTCCTTCTTCTGCTTCTTCTGCTTCGCCCTCCAGACTTCACCTTCTCCTTCTCCTTATTCTGCTTCTTCTGCTTCACCCTCCAGACTTCACCTTCTCCTTCTCCTTCTTCTGCTTCTTCTGCTTCACCCTCCTGACTTCACCTTCTCATTCTCCTTCTTCTACTTCTTCTGATTCACCCTCCAGACTTAACCTTCTCCTTCTCCTTCTTCTGCTTCTACTGCTTCACCCTCCAGACTTCACCTTCTCCTTCTCCTTCTTCTGCTTCTTCTGCTGCGCCCTCCAGACTTCACCTTCTCCTTCTCCTTCTTCTGCTTCTTCTGCTTCACCCTCCTGACTTCACCTTCTCCTTGTCCTTCTTCTACTTCTTCTGCTTCACCCCCCTGACTTCACCTTCTCCTTCTCCTTCTTCTTCTTCTTCTGATTCACCCTTCTAACTTCATCTTCTCCTTCTCCTTCTTCTGCTTCTTCTGATTCACCCTCCTGACTTCACCTTCTCCTTCTCCTTCTTCTGCTTCTTCTGATTCACCCTCCAGACTTCACCTTCTCCTTCTCCTTCTTCTGCTTCTTCTGATTCACCCGCCAGACTTCAACTTCTCCTTCTCCTTCTTCTGCTTCTTCTGATTCACACTCCAGACCTCACCTTCTCCTTCTCCTTCTTTTGCTTCTTCTGATTCACCCTCCAGACTTCACCTTTTCCTTCTCCTTCGTCTACTTCTTCTGATTCACCCTCCAGACTACACCTTCTCCTTCTCCTTCTTCTACTTCTTCTGATTCACCCTCCAGACTTCACCTTCTCCTTCTCCTTCTTCTACTTCTTCTGATTCACCCTCCAGACTTCACCTTCTGCTTCTCCTTCTTCTACTTCTTCTGCTTCTCCCTCCGGACATCACCTTCTCCTTCTCCTTCTTCTGCTTCTTCTGATTCACCCTCCAGATTTCACCTTCTCCTTCTCCTTCTTCTACTTCTTCAGATTCACCCTCCAGACTTCACCTTCTCCTTATCCTTCTTCTACTTCTTCTGATTCACCCTCCAGACTTCACCTTCTCCTTCTCCTTCTTCTACTTCTTCTGATTCACCCTCCTGACTTCACCTTCTCCTTCTCCTTCTTCTGCTTCTTCTGCTTAACCCTCCAGACTTCACCTTCTCCTTCTCCTTCTTCTGCTTCTTCTGCTTCACCCTCCAGACTTCACCTTCTCCTTCTCCTTATTCTGCTTCTTCTGCTTCACCCTCCAGACTTCCCCTTCTCCTTCTCTTTCTTCTGCTTCTTCTGCTTCACCCTCCTGACTTCACCTTCTCCTTCTCCTTCTTCTACTTCTTCTGCTTCACCTCCCTGACTTCACCTTCTCCTTCTCCTTCTTCTGCTTCTTCTGCTTCACCCTCCAGACTTCACCTTCTCCTTCTCCTTCTTCTGCTTCTTCTGCTTCGCCCTCCAGACTTCACCTTCTCCTTCTCCTTCTTCTGCTTCTTCTGCTTCACCCTCCAGACTTCACCTTCTCCTTCTCCTTCTTCTGCTTCTTCTGCTTCACCCTCCTGACTTCACCTTCTCATTCTCCTTCTTCTACTTCTTCTGATTCACCCTCCAGACTTAACCTTCTCCTTCTCCTTCTTCTGCTTCTACTGCTTCACCCTCCAGACTTCACCTTCTCCTTCTCCTTCTTCTGCTTCTTCTGCTGCGCCCTCCAGACTTCACCTTCTCCTTCTCCTTCTTCTGCTTCTTCTGCTTCACCCTCCTGACTTCACCTTCTCCTTGTCCTTCTTCTACTTCTTCTGCTTCACCCCCCTGACTTCACCTTCTCCTTCTCCTTCTTCTTCTTCTTCTGATTCACCCTTCTAACTTCATCTTCTCCTTCTCCTTCTTCTGCTTCTTCTGATTCACCCTCCTGACTTCACCTTCTCCTTCTCCTTCTTCTGCTTCTTCTGATTCACCCTCCAGACTTCACCTTCTCCTTCTCCTTCTTCTGCTTCTTCTGATTCACCCGCCAGACTTCAACTTCTCCTTCTCCTTCTTCTGCTTCTTCTGATTCACCCTCCAGACCTCACCTTCTCCTTCTCCTTCTTCTACTTCTTCTGATTCACCCTCCAGACTTCATCTTCTCCTTCTCCTTCTTCTACTTCTTCAGATTCACCCTCCAGACTTCACCTTCTCCTTCTCCTTCTTCTGCTTCTTCTGATGCACCCTCCAGACTTCACCTTCTCCTTCTCCTTCTTCTACTTCTTCTGATTCACCCTCCAGACTTCACCTTCTCCTTCTCCTTCTTCTACTTCTTCTGTTTCACCCTCCAGTCTTCACCTTCTCCTTCTCCTTCTTCTGCTTCTTCTGCTTCACCCTCCAGGCTTCAACTTCTCCTTCTCTTTCTTCTCCTTCTTCTGATTCACCCTCCAGACTTCACCTTCTCCTTCTCCTTCTTCTGATTCTTCTGATTCACCCTCCAGACTTCACCTTCTCTTTCTCCTTCTTCTGCTTCTTCTGATTCACCGTCCTGACTTCACCTTCTCCTTCTCCTTCTTCTACCTCTTCTGATTCACCCTCCTGACGTCAACTTTTCCTTCTCCTTCTTCTACTTCTTCTGCTTCACCCTCCAGACTTCACCTTCTCCTTCTCCTTCTTCTGCTTCTTCTGATTCACCCGCCAGACTTCAACTTCTCCTTCTCCTTCTTCTGCTTCTTCTGATTCACCCTCCAGACCTCACCTTCTCCTTCTCCTTCTTCTACTTCTTCTGATTCACCCTCCAGACTTCATCTTCTCCTTCTCCTTCTTCTGCTTCTTCAGATTCACCCTCCAGACTTCACCTTCTCCTTCTCCTTCTTCTGCTTCTTCTGATTTATACTCCAGACTTCACCTTCTCCTTCTCCTACTTCTGCTTCTTCTGCTTCACTCTCCAGACTTCACCTTCTCCTTCTCCTTCTTCTGCTTCTTCTGCTTCACCCTCCTGACTTCACCTTCTCCTTCTCCTTCTTCTACTTCTTCTGATTCACCCTCCAGACTTCACCTTCTCCTTCTCCTTCTTCTGCTTCTTCTGCTTCACCCTCCAGACTTCACCTTCTCCTTCTCCTTCTTCTGCTTCTTCTGCTTCGCCCTCCAGACTTCACCTTCTCCTTCTCCTTCTTCTGCTTCTTCTGCTTCACCCTCCAGACTTCACCTTCTCCTTCTCCTTCTTCTGCTTCTTCTGCTTCACCCTCCTGACTTCACCTTCTCCTTCTCCTTCTTCTACTTCTTCTGATTCACCCTCCAGACTTCACCTTCAGCTTCTCCTTCTTCTGCTTCTTCTGCTTCACCCTCCAGACTTCACCTTCTCCTTTTCCTTCTTCTGCTTCTTCTGCTGCGCCCTCCAGAGTTCACCTTCTCCTTCTCCTTCTTCTGCTTCTTCTGCTTCACCCTCCTGACTTTACCTTCTCCTTCTCCTTCTTCTACTTCTTCTGCTTCACCCCCCTGACTTCACCTTCTCCGTCTCCTTCTTCTGCTTCTCCTGATTCACCCTCCTAACTTCACCTTCTCCTTCTCCTTCTTCTGCTTCTTCTGATTCACCCTCCTGACTTCACCTTCTCCTTCTCCTTCTTCTGCTTCTTCTGATTCACCCTCCAGACTTCACCTTCTCCTTCTTCTTCTTCTGCTTCTTCTGATTCACCCTCCAGACTTCACCATCTCCTTCTCCTTCTTCTGCTTCTTCTGATTCACTCTCCAGACCTCACCTTCTCCTTCTCCTTCTTCTACTTCTTCTGATTCACCTCCAGATTTCATCTTCTCCTTCTCCTTCTTCTGCTTCTTCTGATTCACCCTCCAGACTTCACCTTCTCCTTCTCCTTCTTCTACTTCTTCTGATTCACCCTCCAGACTTCACCTTCTCCTTCTTCTACATCTTCTGATTTACCCTCCAGTCTTCACCTTCGCCTTCTCCTTCTTTGGCTTCTTCTGCTTCTCTCTCCAGACTTCACCTTCTCCTTCTCTTTCTTCTGCTTCTTCTGCTTCACCCTCCAGACTTCACCTTCTCCTTCTCCTTCTTCTGATTCTTCTGATTCACCCTCCAGACTTCACCTTCTCCTTTCTCCTTCTTCTGCTTCTTCTGATTCACCCTCCTGACTTCACCTTCTCCTTCTCCTTCTTCTACTTCTTCTGCTTCACCCTCCAGACTTCAACTTCTCCTTCTCCTTCTTCTACTTCTTCTGATTCACCCTCCAGACTTCACCTTCTCCTTCTCCTTCTTCTGCTTCTTCTGATTCACAATCCAGACTTCACCTTCTCCTTCTCCTTCTTCTGCTTCTTCTGATTCACCCTCCTGACTTCACCTTCTCCTTCTCCTTCTTCTGCTTCTTCTGATTCACCCTCCAGACTTCACCTTCTCCTTCTCCTTCTTCTGCTTCTTCTGATTCACCCTCCAAACTTCACCTTCTCCTTCTCCTTCTTCTGCTTCTTCTGATTCACCCTCCAGACTTCACCTTCTCCGTCTCCTTCTTCTGCTTCTTCTGATTCACCCTCCAGACTTCACCTTCTCCTTCTCCTTCTTCTGCTTCTTCTGATTCACCCTCCAGACTTCACCTTCTCCTTCTCCTTCTTCTGCTTCTTCTGATTCACCCTCCAGACTTCACCTTCTCCTTCTCCTTCTTCTACTTCTTCTGATTCACGCGCCAGACTTCACCTTCTCCTTCTCCTTCTTCTGCATCTTCTGATTCACCCTCCAGACTTCACCTTCTCCTTCTCCTTCGTCCACTTCTTCTGATTCACCCTCGAGACTATAACTTCTCCTTCTCCTTCTTCTACTTCTTCTGATTCACACTAACGACTTCACCTTCTCCTTCTCCTTCTTCTGCTTCTTCTGATTCACCCTCCAGACTTCACCTTCTCCTTCTCCTTCTTCTACTTCTTCCGATTCACCCTCCAGACTTCACCTTCTCCTTCTCCTTCTTCTACGTCTTCTGATTCACCCTCCAGACTTCACCTTCTCCTTCTCCTTCTTCTTCTTTTTCTGCTTCTCCCTCCAGACTTCACCTTCTCCTTCTCCTTCTTCTGCTTCTTCTGCTTCACCCTCCAGACTTCACCTTCTCCTTCTCTTTCTTCTGCTTCTTCTGATTCACCCTCCAGACTTCACCTTCTCCTTCTCCTTCTTCTGATTCTTCTGATTCACCCTCCAGACTTCACCTTCTCCTTCTCCTTCTTCTGCTTCTTCTGATTCACCCTCCTGACTTCACCTTCTCCTTCTCCTTCTTCTACTTCTTCTGATTCACCCTCCTGACTTCACCTTCTCCTTCTCCTTCTTCTACTTCTTCTGCTTCACCCTCCAGACTTCACCTTCTCCTTCTCCTTCTTCTAATTCTTCTGATTCACCCTCCAGACTTCACCTTCTCCTTCTCCTTCTTCTGCTTCTTCTGATTCACCCTCCAGACTTCACCTTCTCCTTCTCCTTCTTCTGCTTCTTCTGATTAACCCTCCTGACTTCACCTTTTCCTTCTCCTTCTTTTGCTTCTTCTGATTCACCCTCCAGACTTCACCTTCTCCTTCTCCTTCTTCTACTTCTTCTGATTCACCCTCCAGACTTCACCTTCTCCTTCTACTTCTTCTGCTTCTTCTGATTCACCCTCCAGACTTCACCTTCTCCTTCTCCTTCTTCTGCTTCTTCTGATTCACCCTCCAGACTTCACCTTCTCCTTCTCCTTCTTCTGCTTCTTCTGATTCACCCTCCAGACTTCACCTTCTCCTTCTCCTTCTTCTGCTTCTTCTGATTCACCCTCCAGACTTCACCTTCTCCTTCTCCTTCTTCTACTTCTTCTGATTCACCCGCCAGACTTCACCTTCTCCTTCTCCTTCTTCTGCTTCTTCTGATTCACCCTCCAGACTTCACCTTCTCCTTCTCCTTCGTCTACTTCTTCTGATTCACCCTCCAGACTACAACTTCTCCTTCTCCTTCTTCTACTTCTTCTGATTCACCCTAACGACTTCACCTTCTCCTTCTCCTTCTTCTGCTTCTTCTGTTTCACCCTCCAGACTTCACCTTCTCCTTCTCCTTCTTCTACTTCTTCTGATTCACCCTCCAGACTTCACCTTCTCCTTCTCCTTCTTCTACTTCTTCTGATTCACCCTCCAGACTTCACCTTCTCCTTCTCCTTCTTCTACTTCTTCTGCTTCTCCCTCAATACTTCACCTTCTCCTCCTCCTTCTTCTGCTTCTTCTGATTCACCCTCCAGACTTCACCTTCTCCTTCTCCTTCTTCTGCTTCTTCTGATTCACCCTCCTGACTTCACCTTCTCCTTCTGCTTCTTCTGCTTCTTCTGATTCACCCTCCAGACATCACCTTCTCCTTCTCCTTCTTCTACTTCTTCTGATTCACCCTCCAGACTTTACCTTCTCCTTCTACTTCTTCTGCTTCTTCTGATTCACCCTCCAGACTTCACCTTCTCCTTCTCCTTCTTCTACTTCTTCTGATTCACCCTCCAGACTTCACCTTCTCCTTCTCCTTCTTCTACTTCTTCTGATTCACCCTCCAGACTTCACCTTCTCCTTCTCCTTCTTCTACTTCTTCTGATTCACCCTCCTGACTTCACTTCCTCCTTCTCCTTCTTCTGCTTCTTCTGCTTCACCCTCCAGACTTCACCTTCTCCTTCTCCTTCTTCTGCTTCTTCTGCTTCACTCTCCAGACTTCACCTTCTCCTTCTCCTTCTTCTGCTTCACCCTCCTGACTTCACCTTCTCCTTCTCCTTCTTCTACTTCTTCTGATTCACCCTCCAGACTTCACCTTCTCCTTCTCCTTCTTCTGCTTCTTCTGCTTCACCCTCCAGACTTCACCTTCTCCTTTTCCTTCTTCTGCTTCTTCTGCTTCGCCCTCCAGACTTCACCTTCTCTTTCTCCTTCTTCTGCTTCTTCTGCTTCACCCTCCAGACTTCACCTTCAGCTTCTCCTTCTTCTGCTTCTTCTGCTTCACCCTCCAGACTTCACCTTCTCCTTCTCCTTCTTCTGCTTCTTCTGCTGCGCCCTCCAGACTTCACCTTCTCCTTCTCCTTCTTCTGCTTCTTCTGCTTCACCCTCCTGACTTCACCTTCTCCTTCTCCTTCTTCTACTTCTTCTGCTTCACCCCCCTGACTTCACCTTCTCCGTCTCCTTCTTCTGCTTCTCCTGATTCACCCTCCTAACTTCACCTTCTCCTTCTCCTTCTTCTGCTTCTTCTGATTCACCCTCCTGACTTCACCTTCTCCTTCTCCTTCTTCTGCTTCTTCTGATACACCCTCCAGACTTCACCTTCTCCTTCTTCTTCTTCTGCTTCTTCTGATTCACCCTCCAGACTTCACCATCTCCTTCTCCTTCTTCTGCTTCTTCTGATTCACCCTCCAGACTTCACCTTCTCCTTCTCCTTCTTCTGCTTCTTCTGATTCACCCTCCAGACTTCACCTTCTCCTTCTCCTTCTTCTACTTCTTCTGATTCACCCGCCAGACTTCACCTTCTCCTTCTCCTTCTTCTGCTTCTTCTGATTCACCCTCCAGACTTCACCTTCTCCTTCTCCTTCGTCTACTTCTTCTGATTCACCCTCCAGACTACAACTTCTCCTTCTCCTTCTTCTACTTCTTCTGATTCACCCTAACGACTTCACCTTCTCCTTCTCCTTCTTCTGCTTCTTCTGTTTCACCCTCCAGACTTCACCTTCTCCTTCTCCTTCTTCTACTTCTTCTGATTCACCCTCCAGACTTCACCTTCTCCTTCTCCTTCTTCTACTTCTTCTGATTCACCCTCCAGACTTCACCTTCTCCTTCTCCTTCTTCTACTTCTTCTGCTTCTCCCTCAATACTTCACCTTCTCCTCCTCCTTCTTCTGCTTCTTCTGATTCACCCTCCAGACTTCACCTTCTCCTTCTCCTTCTTCTGCTTCTTCTGATTCACCCTCCTGACTTCACCTTCTCCTTCTGCTTCTTCTGCTTCTTCTGATTCACCCTCCAGACATCACCTTCTCCTTCTCCTTCTTCTACTTCTTCTGATTCACCCTCCAGACTTTACCTTCTCCTTCTACTTCTTCTGCTTCTTCTGATTCACCCTCCAGACTTCACCTTCTCCTTCTCCTTCTTCTACTTCTTCTGATTCACCCTCCAGACTTCACCTTCTCCTTCTCCTTCTTCTACTTCTTCTGATTCACCCTCCAGACTTCACCTTCTCCTTCTCCTTCTTCTACTTCTTCTGATTCACCCTCCTGACTTCACTTCCTCCTTCTCCTTCTTCTGCTTCTTCTGCTTCACCCTCCAGACTTCACCTTCTCCTTCTCCTTCTTCTGCTTCTTCTGCTTCACTCTCCAGACTTCACCTTCTCCTTCTCCTTCTTCTGCTTCACCCTCCTGACTTCACCTTCTCCTTCTCCTTCTTCTACTTCTTCTGATTCACCCTCCAGACTTCACCTTCTCCTTCTCCTTCTTCTGCTTCTTCTGCTTCACCCTCCAGACTTCACCTTCTCCTTTTCCTTCTTCTGCTTCTTCTGCTTCGCCCTCCAGACTTCACCTTCTCTTTCTCCTTCTTCTGCTTCTTCTGCTTCACCCTCCAGACTTCACCTTCAGCTTCTCCTTCTTCTGCTTCTTCTGCTTCACCCTCCAGACTTCACCTTCTCCTTCTCCTTCTTCTGCTTCTTCTGCTGCGCCCTCCAGACTTCACCTTCTCCTTCTCCTTCTTCTGCTTCTTCTGCTTCACCCTCCTGACTTCACCTTCTCCTTCTCCTTCTTCTACTTCTTCTGCTTCACCCCCCTGACTTTAGCTTCTCCGTCTCCTTCTTCTGCTTCTCCTGATTCACCCTCCTAACTTCACCTTCTCCTTCTCCTTCTTCTGCTTCTTCTGATTCACCCTCCTGACTTCACCTTCTCCTTCTCCTTCTTCTGCTTCTTCTGATACACCCTCCAGACTTCACCTTCTCCTTCTTCTTCTTCTGCTTCTTCTGATTCACCCTCCAGACTTCACCATCTCCTTCTCCTTCTTCTGCTTCTTCTGATTCACCCTCCAGACCTCACCTTCTCCTTCTCCTTCTTCTACTTCTTCTGATTCACCCTCCAGATTTCATCTTCTCCTTCTCCTTCTTCTGCTTCTTCTGATTCACCCTCCAGACTTCACCTTCTCCTTCTCCTTCTTCTACTTCTTCTGATTCACCCTCCAGACTTCATCTTCTCCTTCTCCTTCTTCTGCTTCTTCTGATTCACCCTCCAGACTTCACCTTCTCCTTCTCCTTCTTCTGCTTCTTCTAATTCACCCTCCAGACTTCACCTTCTCCTTCTCCTTCTTCTACTTCTTCTGATTCACCCTCCAGACTTCACCTTCTCCTTCTCCTTCTTCTACTTCTTCTGATTCACCCTCCAGACTTCACCTTCTCCTTCTCCTTCTTCTGCTTCTTCTGATTCACCCTCCAGACTTCACCTTCTCCTTCTCCTTCTTCTGCTTCTTCTGATTCACCCTCCAGACTTCACCTTCTCCTTCTCCTTCTTCTGCTTCTTCTGATTCACCCTTCAGTATTCACCTTCTCCTTCTCCTTCTTCTGCTTCTTCTGATTCACCCTCCAGACTTCACCTTCTCCTTCTTCTACTTCTTCTGATTCACCCTCCAGACTTCATCTGCTCCTTCTCCTTCTTCTGCTTCTTCTGATTCACCCTCCAGACTTCACCTTCTCCTTCTCCTTCTTCTGCTTCTTCTGATTCATCCTCCAGACTTCGCCTTCTCCTTCTCCTTCTTCTACTTCTTCTGATTCACCCTCCAGACATCACCTTCTCCTTCTCCTTCTTCTACTTCTTCTGATTCACCCTCCAGACTTCACCTTCTCCTTCTCCTTCTTCTGCTTCTTCTGATTCACCCTCCTGACTTCACCTTCTCCTTCTCCTTCTTCTGCTTCTTCTGATTCACCCTCCAGACTTCACCTTCTCCTTCTCCTTCTTCTACTTCTTCTGATTCACCCTCCAGACTTCACCTTCTCCTTCTACTTCTTCTGCTTCTTCTGATTCACCCTCCAGACTTCACCTTCTCCTTCTCCTTCTTCTGCTTCTTCTGATTCACCCTCCAGACATCACCTTCTCCTTCTCCTTCTTCTGCTTCTTCTGATTCACCCTCCAGACTTCAACTTCTCCTTCTCCTTCTTCTGATTCACCCTCCAGACTTCACCTTCTCCTTCTCCTTCTTCTGCTTCTTCTGCTTCGCCCTCCAGACTTCACCTTCTCCTTCTCCTTCTTCTGCTTCTTCTGCTTCACCCTCCAGACTTCACCTTCTCCTTCTCCTTCTTCTGCTTCTTCTGCTTCACCCTCCTGACTTCACCTTCTCCTTCTCCTTCTTCTACTTCTTTTGATTCACCCTCCAGACTTCACCTTCAGCTTCTCCTTCTTCTGCTTCTTCTGCTTCACCCTCCAGACTTCACCTTCTCCTTCTCCTTCTTCTGCTTCTTCTGCTGCGCCCTCCAGACTTCACCTTCTCCTTCTCCTTCTTCTGCTTCTTCTGCTTCACCCTCCTGACTTCACCTTCTCCTTCTCCTTCTTCTACTTCTTCTGCTTCACCCCCCTGACTTCACCTTCTCCGTCTCCTTCTTCTGCTTCTCCTGATTCACCCTCCTAACTTCACCTTCTCCTTCTCCTTCTTCTGCTTCTTCTGATTCACCCTCCTGACTTCACCTTCTCCTTCTCCTTCTTCTGCTTCTTCTGATTCACCCTCCAGACTTCACCTTCTCCTTCTCCTTCTTCTACTTCTTCTGATTCACCCTCCAGACTTCACCTTCTCCTTCTCCTTCTTCTACTTCTTCTGATTCACCCTCCAGACTTCACCTTCTCCTTCTCCTTCTTCTACTTCTTCTGATTCACCCTCCTGACTTCACTTCCTCCTTCTCCTTCTTCTGCTTCTTCTGCTTCACCCTCCAGACTTCACCTTCTCCTTCTCCTTCTTCTGCTTCTTCTGCTTCACTCTCCAGACTTCACCTTCTCCTTCTCCTTCTTCTGCTTCACCCTCCTGACTTCACCTTCTCCTTCTCCTTCTTCTACTTCTTCTGATTCACCCTCCAGACTTCACCTACTCCTTCTCCTTCTTCTGCTTCTTCTGCTTCACCCTCCAGACTTCACCTTCTCCTTTTCCTTCTTCTGCTTCTTCTGCTTCGCCCTCCAGACTTCACCTTCTCTTTCTCCTTCTTCTGCTTCTTCTGCTTCACCCTCCAGACTTCACCTTCAGCTTCTCCTTCTTCTGCTTCTTCTGCTTCACCCTCCAGACTTCACCTTCTCCTTCTCCTTCTTCTGCTTCTTCTGCTGCGCCCTCCAGACTTCACCTTCTCCTTCTCCTTCTTCTGCTTCTTCTGCTTCACCCTCCTGACTTCACCTTCTCCTTCTCCTTCTTCTACTTCTTCTGCTTCACCCCCCTGACTTCACCTTCTCCGTCTCCTTCTTCTGCTTCTCCTGATTCACCCTCCTAACTTCACCTTCTCCTTCTCCTTCTTCTGCTTCTTCTGATTCACCCTCCTGACTTCACCTTCTCCTTCTCCTTCTTCTGCTTCTTCTGATACACCCTCCAGACTTCACCTTCTCCTTCTTCTTCTTCTGCTTCTTCTGATTCACCCTCCAGACTTCACCATCTCCTTCTCCTTCTTCTGCTTCTTCTGATTCACCCTCCAGACTTCACCTTCTCCTTCTCCTTCTTCTGCTTCTTCTGATTCACCCTCCAGACTTCACCTTCTCCTTCTCCTTCTTCTACTTCTTCTGATTCACCCGCCAGACTTCACCTTCTCCTTCTCCTTCTTCTGCTTCTTCTGATTCACCCTCCAGACTTCACCTTCTCCTTCTCCTTCGTCTACTTCTTCTGATTCACCCTCCAGACTACAACTTCTCCTTCTCCTTCTTCTACTTCTTCTGATTCACCCTAACGACTTCACCTTCTCCTTCTCCTTCTTCTGCTTCTTCTGTTTCACCCTCCAGACTTCACCTTCTCCTTCTCCTTCTTCTACTTCTTCTGATTCACCCTCCAGACTTCACCTTCTCCTTCTCCTTCTTCTACTTCTTCTGATTCACCCTCCAGACTTCACCTTCTCCTTCTCCTTCTTCTACTTCTTCTGCTTCTCCCTCAATACTTCACCTTCTCCTCCTCCTTCTTCTGCTTCTTCTGATTCACCCTCCAGACTTCACCTTCTCCTTCTCCTTCTTCTGCTTCTTCTGATTCACCCTCCTGACTTCACCTTCTCCTTCTGCTTCTTCTGCTTCTTCTGATTCACCCTCCAGACATCACCTTCTCCTTCTCCTTCTTCTACTTCTTCTGATTCACCCTCCAGACTTTACCTTCTCCTTCTACTTCTTCTGCTTCTTCTGATTCACCCTCCAGACTTCACCTTCTCCTTCTCCTTCTTCTACTTCTTCTGATTCACCCTCCAGACTTCACCTTCTCCTTCTCCTTCTTCTACTTCTTCTGATTCACCCTCCAGACTTCACCTTCTCCTTCTCCTTCTTCTACTTCTTCTGATTCACCCTCCTGACTTCACTTCCTCCTTCTCCTTCTTCTGCTTCTTCTGCTTCACCCTCCAGACTTCACCTTCTCCTTCTCCTTCTTCTGCTTCTTCTGCTTCACTCTCCAGACTTCACCTTCTCCTTCTCCTTCTTCTGCTTCACCCTCCTGACTTCACCTTCTCCTTCTCCTTCTTCTACTTCTTCTGATTCACCCTCCAGACTTCACCTTCTCCTTCTCCTTCTTCTGCTTCTTCTGCTTCACCCTCCAGACTTCACCTTCTCCTTTTCCTTCTTCTGCTTCTTCTGCTTCGCCCTCCAGACTTCACCTTCTCTTTCTCCTTCTTCTGCTTCTTCTGCTTCACCCTCCAGACTTCACCTTCAGCTTCTCCTTCTTCTGCTTCTTCTGCTTCACCCTCCAGACTTCACCTTCTCCTTCTCCTTCTTCTGCTTCTTCTGCTGCGCCCTCCAGACTTCACCTTCTCCTTCTCCTTCTTCTGCTTCTTCTGCTTCACCCTCCTGACTTCACCTTCTCCTTCTCCTTCTTCTACTTCTTCTGCTTCACCCCCCTGACTTCACCTTCTCCGTCTCCTTCTTCTGCTTCTCCTGATTCACCCTCCTAACTTCACCTTCTCCTTCTCCTTCTTCTGCTTCTTCTGATTCACCCTCCTGACTTCACCTTCTCCTTCTCCTTCTTCTGCTTCTTCTGATACACCCTCCAGACTTCACCTTCTCCTTCTTCTTCTTCTGCTTCTTCTGATTCACCCTCCAGACTTCACCATCTCCTTCTCCTTCTTCTGCTTCTTCTGATTCACCCTCCAGACCTCACCTTCTCCTTCTCCTTCTTCTACTTCTTCTGATTCACCCTCCAGATTTCATCTTCTCCTTCTCCTTCTTCTGCTTCTTCTGATTCACCCTCCAGACTTCACCTTCTCCTTCTCCTTCTTCTACTTCTTCTGATTCACCCTCCAGACTTCATCTTCTCCTTCTCCTTCTTCTGCTTCTTCTGATTCACCCTCCAGACTTCACCTTCTCCTTCTCCTTCTTCTGCTTCTTCTAATTCACCCTCCAGACTTCACCTTCTCCTTCTCCTTCTTCTACTTCTTCTGATTCACCCTCCAGACTTCACCTTCTCCTTCTCCTTCTTCTACTTCTTCTGATTCACCCTCCAGACTTCACCTTCTCCTTCTCCTTCTTCTGCTTCTTCTGATTCACCCTCCAGACTTCACCTTCTCCTTCTCCTTCTTCTGCTTCTTCTGATTCACCCTCCAGACTTCACCTTCTCCTTCTCCTTCTTCTGCTTCTTCTGATTCACCCTTCAGTATTCACCTTCTCCTTCTCCTTCTTCTGCTTCTTCTGATTCACCCTCCAGACTTCACCTTCTCCTTCTTCTACTTCTTCTGATTCACCCTCCAGACTTCATCTGCTCCTTCTCCTTCTTCTGCTTCTTCTGATTCACCCTCCAGACTTCACCTTCTCCTTCTCCTTCTTCTGCTTCTTCTGATTCATCCTCCAGACTTCGCCTTCTCCTTCTCCTTCTTCTACTTCTTCTGATTCACCCTCCAGACATCACCTTCTCCTTCTCCTTCTTCTACTTCTTCTGATTCACCCTCCAGTCTTCACCATCTCCTTCTCCTTCTTCTGCTTCTTCTGATTCACCCTCCAGACTTCACCTTCTCCTTCTCCTTCTTCTGCTTCTTCTGATTCACCCTCCTGACTTCACCTTCTCCTTCTCCTTCTTCTGCTTCTTCTGATTCACCCTCCAGACTTCACCTTCTCCTTCTCCTTCTTCTACTTCTTCTGATTCACCCTCCAGACTTCACCTTCTCCTTCTACTTCTTCTGCTTCTTCTGATTCACCCTCCAGACTTCACCTTCTCCTTCTCCTTCTTCTGCTTCTTCTGATTCACCCTCCAGACATCACCTTCTCCTTCTCCTTCTTCTGCTTCTTCTGATTCACCCTCCAGACTTCAACTTCTCCTTCTCCTTCTTCTGATTCACCCTCCAGACTTCACCTTCTCCTTCTCCTTCTTCTGCTTCTTCTGCTTCGCCCTCCAGACTTCACCTTCTCCTTCTCCTTCTTCTGCTTCTTCTGCTTCACCCTCCAGACTTCACCTTCTCCTTCTCCTTCTTCTGCTTCTTCTGCTTCACCCTCCTGACTTCACCTTCTCCTTCTCCTTCTTCTACTTCTTTTGATTCACCCTCCAGACTTCACCTTCAGCTTCTCCTTCTTCTGCTTCTTCTGCTTCACCCTCCAGACTTCACCTTCTCCTTCTCCTTCTTCTGCTTCTTCTGCTGCGCCCTCCAGACTTCACCTTCTCCTTCTCCTTCTTCTGCTTCTTCTGCTTCACTCTCCAGACTTCACCTTCTCCTTCTCCTTCTTCTGCTTCACCCTCCTGACTTCACCTTCTCCTTCTCCTTCTTCTACTTCTTCTGATTCACCCTCCAGACTTCACCTTCTCCTTCTCCTTCTTCTGCTTCTTCTGCTTCACCCTCCAGACTTCACCTTCTCCTTTTCCTTCTTCTGCTTCTTCTGCTTCGCCCTCCAGACTTCACCTTCTCTTTCTCCTTCTTCTGCTTCTTCTGCTTCACCCTCCAGACTGCACCTTCAGCTTCTCCTTCTTCTGCTTCTTCTGCTTCACCCTCCAGACTTCACCTTCTCCTTCTCCTTCTTCTGCTTCTTCTGCTGCGCCCTCCAGACTTCACCTTCTCCTTCTCCTTCTTCTGCTTCTTCTGCTTCACCCTCCTGACTTCACCTTCTCCTTCTCCTTCTTCTACTTCTTCTGCTTCACCCCCCTGACTTCACCTTCTCCGTCTCCTTCTTCTGCTTCTCCTGATTCACCCTCCTAACTTCACCTTCTCCTTCTCCTTCTTCTGCTTCTTCTGATTCACCCTCCTGACTTCACCTTCTCCTTCTCCTTCTTCTGCTTCTTCTGATACACCCTCCAGACTTCAACCTTTTCCTTCTTCTTCTTCTGCTTCTTCTGATTCACCCTCCAGACTTCACCATCTCCTTCTCCTTCTTCTGCTTCTTCTGATTCACCCTCCAGACCTCACCTTCTCCTTCTCCTTCTTCTACTTCTTCTGATTCACCCTCCAGATTTCATCTTCTCCTTCTCCTTCTTCTGCTTCTTCTGATTCACCCTCCAGACTTCACCTTCTCCTTCTCCTTCTTCTACTTCTTCTGATTCACCCTCCAGACTTCATCTTCTCCTTCTCCTTCTTCTGCTTCTTCTGATTCACCCTCCAGACTTCACCTTCTCCTTCTCCTTCTTCTGCTTCTTCTAATTCACCCTCCAGACTTCACCTTCTCCTTCTCCTTCTTCTACTTCTTCTGATTCACCCTCCA
Source organism: Somniosus microcephalus (assembly GCF_052327205.1). NCBI lineage: Eukaryota > Metazoa > Chordata > Chondrichthyes > Squaliformes > Somniosidae > Somniosus > Somniosus microcephalus. The sequence continues at coordinate 1,321,078 of NW_028225218.1, forward strand.
GACTTCACCTTCTCCTTCTCCTTCTTCTACTTCTTCTGATTCACCCTCCAGACTTCACCTTCTCCTTCTCCTTCTTCTGCTTCTTCTGATTCACCCTCCAGACTTCACCTTCTCCTTCTCCTTCTTCTGCTTCTTCTGATTCACCCTCCAGACTTCACCTTCTCCTTCTCCTTCTTCTGCTTCTTCTGATTCACCCTTCAGTATTCACCTTCTCCTTCTCCTTCTTCTGCTTCTTCTGATTCACCCTCCAGACTTCACCTTCTCCTTCTTCTACTTCTTCTGATTCACCCTCCAGACTTCATCTGCTCCTTCTCCTTCTTCTGCTTCTTCTGATTCACCCTCCAGACTTCACCTTCTCCTTCTCCTTCTTCTGCTTCTTCTGATTCATCCTCCAGACTTCGCCTTCTCCTTCTCCTTCTTCTACTTCTTCTGATTCACCCTCCAGACATCACCTTCTCCTTCTCCTTCTTCTACTTCTTCTGATTCACCCTCCAGTCTTCACCATCTCCTTCTCCTTCTTCTGCTTCTTCTGATTCACCCTCCAGACTTCACCTTCTCCTTCTCCTTCTTCTGCTTCTTCTGATTCACCCTCCTGACTTCACCTTCTCCTTCTCCTTCTTCTGCTTCTTCTGATTCACCCTCCAGACTTCACCTTCTCCTTCTCCTTCTTCTACTTCTTCTGATTCACCCTCCAGACTTCACCTTCTCCTTCTACTTCTTCTGCTTCTTCTGATTCACCCTCCAGACTTCACCTTCTCCTTCTCCTTCTTCTGCTTCTTCTGATTCACCCTCCAGACATCACCTTCTCCTTCTCCTTCTTCTGCTTCTTCTGATTCACCCTCCAGACTTCAACTTCTCCTTCTCCTTCTTCTGATTCACCCTCCAGACTTCACCTTCTCCTTCTCCTTCTTCTGCTTCTTCTGCTTCGCCCTCCAGACTTCACCTTCTCCTTCTCCTTCTTCTGCTTCTTCTGCTTCACCCTCCAGACTTCACCTTCTCCTTCTCCTTCTTCTGCTTCTTCTGCTTCACCCTCCTGACTTCACCTTCTCCTTCTCCTTCTTCTACTTCTTTTGATTCACCCTCCAGACTTCACCTTCAGCTTCTCCTTCTTCTGCTTCTTCTGCTTCACCCTCCAGACTTCACCTTCTCCTTCTCCTTCTTCTGCTTCTTCTGCTGCGCCCTCCAGACTTCACCTTCTCCTTCTCCTTCTTCTGCTTCTTCTGCTTCACCCTCCTGACTTCACCTTCTCCTTCTCCTTCTTCTACTTCTTCTGCTTCACCCCCCTGACTTCACCTTCTCCGTCTCCTTCTTCTGCTTCTCCTGATTCACCCTCCTAACTTCACCTTCTCCTTCTCCTTCTTCTGCTTCTTCTGATTCACCCTCCTGACTTCACCTTCTCCTTCTCCTTCTTCTGCTTCTTCTGATTCACCCTCCAGACTTCACCTTCTCCTTCTTCTTCTTCTGCTTCTTCTGATTCACCCTCCAGACTTCACCATCTCCTTCTCCTTCTTCTACTTCTTCTGATTCACCCTCCAGATTTCATCTTCTCCTTCTCCTTCTTCTGCTTCTTCTGATTCACCCTCCAGACTTCACCTTCTCCTTCTCCTTCTTCTACTTCTTCTGATTCACCCTCCAGACTTCACCTTCTCCTTCTTCTACTTCTTCTGATTCACCCTCCAGACTTCATCTGCTCCTTCTCCTTCTTCTGCTTCTTCTGATTCACCCTCCAGACTTCACCTTCTCCTTCTCCTTCTTCTGCTTCTTCTGATTCATCCTCCAGACTTCGCCTTCTCCTTCTCCTTCTTCTACTTCTTCTGATTCACCCGCCAGACATCACCTTCTCCTTCTCCTTCTTCTACTTCTTCTGATTCACCCTCCAGTCTTCACCATCTCCTTCTCCTTCTTCTGCTTCTTCTGATTCACCCTCCAGACTTCACCTTCTCCTTCTCCTTCTTCTGCTTCTTCTGATTCACCCTCCTGACTTCACCTTCTCCTTCTCCTTCTTCTGCTTCTTCTGATTCACCCTCCAGACTTCACCTTCTCCTTCTCCTTCTTCTACTTCTTCTGATTCACCCTCCAGACTTCACCTTCTCCTTCTACTTCTTCTGCTTCTTCTGATTCACCCTCCAGACTTCACCTTCTCCTTCTCCTTCTTCTGCTTCTTCTGATTCACCCTCCAGACATCACCTTCTCCTTCTCCTTCTTCTGCTTCTTCTGATTCACCCTCCAGACTTCAACTTCTCCTTCTCCTTCTTCTGATTCACCCTCCAGACTTCACCTTCTCCTTCTCCTTCTTCTGCTTCTTCTGCTTCGCCCTCCAGACTTCACCTTCTCCTTCTCCTTCTTCTGCTTCTTCTGCTTCACCCTCCAGACTTCACCTTCTCCTTCTCCTTCTTCTGCTTCTTCTGCTTCACCCTCCTGACTTCACCTTCTCCTTCTCCTTCTTCTACTTCTTTTGATTCACCCTCCAGACTTCACCTTCAGCTTCTCCTTCTTCTGCTTCTTCTGCTTCACCCTCCAGACTTCACCTTCTCCTTCTCCTTCTTCTGCTTCTTCTGCTGCGCCCTCCAGACTTCACCTTCTCCTTCTCCTTCTTCTGCTTCTTCTGCTTCACCCTCCTGACTTCACCTTCTCCTTCTCCTTCTTCTACTTCTTCTGCTTCACCCCCCTGACTTCACCTTCTCCGTCTCCTTCTTCTGCTTCTCCTGATTCACCCTCCTAACTTCACCTTCTCCTTCTCCTTCTTCTGCTTCTTCTGATTCACCCTCCTGACTTCACCTTCTCCTTCTCCTTCTTCTGCTTCTTCTGATTCACCCTCCAGACTTCACCTTCTCCTTCTTCTTCTTCTGCTTCTTCTGATTCACCCTCCAGACTTCACCATCTCCTTCTCCTTCTTCTGCTTCTTCTGATTCACCCTCCAGACCTCACCTTCTCCTTCTCCTTCTTCTACTTCTTCTGATTCACCCTCCAGATTTCATCTTCTCCTTCTCCTTCTTCTGCTTCTTCTGATTCACCCTCCAGACTTCACCTTCTCCTTCTCCTTCTTCTACTTCTTCTGATTCACCCTCCAGACTTCACCTTCTCCTTCTCCTTCTTCTACAGCTTCTGATTTACCCTCCAGTCTTCACCTTCCCCTTCTCCTTCTTCTGCTTCTTCTGCTTCACTCTCCAGACTTCACCTTCTCCTTCTCTTTCTTCTGCTTCTTCTGATTCACCCTCCAGACTTCACCTTCTCCTTCTCCTTCTTCTGATTCTTCTGATTCACCCTCCAGACTTCACCTTCTCCTTTCTCCTTCTTCTGCTTCTTCTGATTCACCCTCCTGACTTCACCTTCTCCTTCTCCTTCTTCTACTTCTTCTGCTTCACCCTCCAGACTTCAACTTCTCCTTCTCCTTCTTCTACTTCTTCTGATTCACCCTCCAGACTTCACCTTCTCCTTCTCCTTCTTCTGATTCACCCTCCTGACTTCACCTTCTCCTTCTCCTTCTTCTACTTCTTCTGATTCACCCTCCTGACTACACCTTCTACTTCTCCTTCTTCTACTTCTTCTGCTTCACCCTCCATACTTCACCTTCTCCTTCTCCTTCTTCTACTTCTTCTGATTCACCCTCCAGACTTCACCTTCCGCTTCTCCTTCTCCTTCTTCTGCTTCTTCTGATTCACCCTCCAGACTTCACCTTCTCCTTCTCCTTATTCTGCTTCTTCTGATTCACCCTCCAGACTTCATCTTCTCCTTCTCCTTCTTCTGCTTCTTCTGATTCAACCTCCAGACTTCACCTTCTCCTTCTCCTTATTCTGCTTCTTCTGATTCACCCTCCAGACTTCACCTTCTCCTTCTCCTTCTTCTGCTTCTTCTGATTCACCCTCCAGACTTCACCTTCTCCTTCTCCTTCTTCTACTTCTTCTGATTCACCCTCCAGACTTCACCTTCTCCTTCTCCTTCTTCTACAGCTTCTGATTTACCCTCCAGTCTTCACCTTGCCCTTCTCCTTCTTCTGCTTCTTCTGCTTCACTCTCCAGACTTCACCTTCTCCTTCTCTTTCTTCTGCTTCTTCTGATTCACCCTCCAGACTTCACCTTCTCCTTCTCCTTCTTCTGATTCTTCTGATTCACCCTCCAGACTTCACCTTCTCCTTTCTCCTTCTTCTGCTTCTTCTGATTCACCCTCCTGACTTCACCTTCTCCTTCTCCTTCTTCTACTTCTTCTGCTTCACCCTCCAGACTTCAACTTCTCCTTCTCCTTCTTCTACTTCTTCTGATTCACCCTCCAGACTTCACCTTCTCCTTCTCCTTCTTCTGATACACCCTCCTGACTTCACCTTCTCCTTCTCCTTCTTCTACTTCTTCTGATTCACCCTCCTGACTTCACCTTCTACTTCTCCTTCTTCTACTTCTTCTGCTTCACCCTCCAGACTTCACCTTCTCCTTCTCCTTCTTCTACTTCTTCTGATTCACCCTCCAGACTTCACCTTCCGCTTCTCCTTCTCCTTCTTCTGCTTCTTCTGATTCACCCTCCAGACTTCACCTTCTCCTTCTCCTTATTTTGCTTCTTCTGATTCACCCTCCAGACTTCACCTTCTCCTTCTCCTTTTTCTGCTTCTTCTGATTCACCCTCCAGACTTCACCTTCTCCTTCTCCTTCTTCTACTTCTTCTGATTCACCCTCCAGACTTCATCTTCTCCTTCTCCTTCTTCTGCTTCTTCTGATTCAACCTCCAGACTTCACCTTCTCCTTCTCCTTATTCTGCTTCTTCTGATTCACCCTCCAGACTTCACCTTCTCCTTCTCCTTTTTCTGCTTCTTCTGATTCACCCTCCAGACTTCACCTTCTCCTTCTCCTTCTTCTACTTCTTCTGATTCACCCTCCAGACTTCATCTTCTCCTTCTCCTTCTTCTGCTTCTTCTGATTCACCCTCCAGACTTCACCTCCTCCTTCTCCTTCTTCTGCTTCTTCTGATTCACCCTCCAGACTTCACCTTCTCCTTCTCCTTCTTCTACTTCTTCTGATTCACCCTCCAGACTTCACCTTCTCCTTCTCCTTCTTCTACTTCTTCTGATTCACCCTCCAGACTTCACCTTCTCCTTCTCCTTCTTCTGCTTCTTCTGATTCACCCTCCAGACTTCACCTTCTCCTTCTCCTTCTTCTGCTTCTTCTGATTCACCCTCCAGACTTCACCTTCTCCTTCTCCTTCTTCTGCTTCTTCTGATTCACCCTTCAGTATTCACCTTCTCCTTCTCCTTCTTCTACTTCTTCTGATTCACCCTCCAGACTTCACCTTCTCCTTCTTCTACTTCTTCTGATTCACCCTCCAGACTTCATCTGCTCCTTCTCCTTCTTCTGCTTCTTCTGATTCACCCTCCAGACTTCACCATCTCCTTCTCCTTCTTCTGCTTCTTCTGATTCATCCTCCAGACTTCGCCTTCTCCTTCTCCTTCTTCTACTTCTTCTGATTCACCCTCCAGACATCACCTTCTCCTTCTCCTTCTTCTACTTCTTCTGATTCACCCTCCAGTCTTCACCATCTCCTTCTCCTTCTTCTGCTTCTTCTGATTCACCCTCCAGACTTCACCTTCTCCTTCTCCTTCTTCTGCTTCTTCTGATTCACCCTCCTGACTTCACCTTCTCCTTCTCCTTCTTCTGCTTCTTCTGATTCACCCTCCAGACTTCACCTTCTCCTTCTCCTTCTTCTACTTCTTCTGATTCACCCTCCAGACTTCACCTTCTCCTTCTACTTCTTCTGCTTCTTCTGATTCACCCTCCAGACTTCACCTTCTCCTTCTCCTTCTTCTGCTTCTTCTGATTCACCCTCCAGACATCACCTTCTCCTTCTCCTTCTTCTGCTTCTTCTGATTCACCCTCCAGACTTCAACTTCTCCTTCTCCTTCTTCTGCTTCTTCTGATTCACCCTCCAGACTTCACCTTCTCCTTCTCCTTCTTCTACTTCTTCTGATTCACCCTCCAGACTTCACCTTCTCCTTCTGCTTCTTTTGCTTCTTCTGATACACCCTCCAGACTTCACCTTTTCCTTCTCCTTCGTCTACTTCTTCTGATTCACCCTCCAGACTACACCTTCTCCTTCTCCTTCTTCTACTTCTTCTTATTCACCCTCCAGACTTCACCTTCTCCTTCTCCTTCTTCTACTTCTTCTGATTCACCCTCCAGACTTCACCTTCTGCTTCTCCTTCTTCTACTTCTTCTGCTTCTCCCTCCGGACTTCACCTTCTCCTTCTCCTTCTTCTGCTTCTTCTGATTCACCCTCCAGATTTCACCTTCTCCTTCTCCTTCTTCTACTTCTTCAGATTCACCCTCCAGACTTCACCTTCTCCTTATCCTTCTTCTACTTCTTCTGATTCACCCTCCAGACTTCACCTTCTCCTTCTCCTTCTTCTACTTCTTCTGATTCACCCTCCTGACTTCACCTTCTCCTTCTCCCTCTTCTGCTTCTTCTGCTTAACCCTCCAGACTACACCTTCTCCTTCTCCTTCTTCTGCTTCTTCTGCTTCACCCTCCAGACTTCACCTTCTCCATCTCCTTATTCTGCTTCTTCTGCTTCACCCTCCAGACTTCCCCTTCTCCTTCTCCTTCTTCTGCTTCTTCTGCTTCACCCTCCTGACTTCACCTTCTTCTTCTCCTTCTTCTACTTCTTCTGCTTCACCCCCCTGACTTCACCTTCTCCTTCTCCTTTTTCTGCTTCTTCTGCTTCACCCTCTAGACTTCACCTTCTCCTTCTCCTTCTTCTGCTTCTTCTGCTTCGCCCTCCAGACTTCACCTTCTCCTTCTCCTTCTTCTGCTTCTTCTGCTTCACCCTCCAGACTTCACCTTCTCCTTCTCCTTCTTCTGCTTCTTCTGCTTCACCCTCCTGACTTCACCTTCTCCTTCTCCTTCTTCTACTTCTTCTGATTCACCCTCCAGACTTCACCTTCTCCTTCTCCTTCTTCTGCTTCTACTGCTTCACCCTCCAGACTTCACCTTCTCCTTCTCCTTCTTCTACTTCTTCTGATTCACCCTCCTGACTTCACCTTCTCCTTCTCCTTCTTCTGCTTCTTCTGCTTAACCCTCCAGACTTCACCTTCTCCTTCTCCTTCTTCTGCTTCTTCTGCTTCACCCTCCAGACTTCACCTTCTCCATCTCCTTATTCTGCTTCTTCTGCTTCACCCTCCAGACTTCCCCTTCTCCTTCTCCTTCTTCTGCTTCTTCTGCTTCACCCTCCTGACTTCACCTTCTTCTTCTCCTTCTTCTACTTCTTCTGCTTCACCCCCCTGACATCACCTTCTCCTTCTCCTTTTTCTGCTTCTTCTGCTTCACCCTCCAGACTTCACCTTCTCCTTCTCCTTCTTCTGCTTCTTCTGCTTCGCCCTCCAGACTTCACCTTCTCCTTCTCCTTCTTCTGCTTCTTCTGCTTCACCCTCCAGACTTCACCTTCTCCTTCTCCTTCTTCTGCTTCTTCTGCTTCACCCTCCTGACTTCACCTTCTCCTTCTCCTTCTTCTACTTCTTCTGATTCACCCTCCAGACTTCACCTTCTCCTTCTCCTTCTTCTGCTTCTATTGCTTCACCCTCCAGACTTCACCTTCTCCTTCTCCTTCTTCTGCTTCTTCTGCTGCGCCCTCCAGACTTCACCTTCTCCTTCTCCTTCTTCTGCTTCTTCTGCTTCACCCTCCTGACTTCACCTTCTCCTTGTCCTTCTTCTACTTCTTCTGCTTCACCCCCCTGACTTCACCTTCTCCTTCTCCTTCTTCTGCTTCTTCTGATTCACCCTTCTAACTTCACCTTCTCCTTCTCCTTCTTCTGCTTCTTCTGATTCACCCTCCTGATTTCACCTTCTCCTTCTCCTTCTTCTGCTTCTTCTGATTCACCCTCCAGACTTCACCTTCTCCTTCTCCTTCTTCTGCTTCTTCTGATTCACCCGCCAGACTTCAACTTCTCCTTCTCCTTCTTCTGCTTCTTCTGATTCACCCTCCAGACCTCACCTTCTCCTTCTCCTTCTTCTACTTCTTCTGATTCACCCTCCAGACTTCATCTTCTCCTTCTCCTTCTTCTGCTTCTTCAGATTCACCCTCCAGACTTCAACTTCTCCTTCTCCTTCTTCTGCTTCTTCTGATTCACCCTCCAGACTTCACCTTCTCCTTCTCCTTCTTCTACTTCTTCTGATTCACCCTCCAGACTTCACCTTCTCCTTCTCCTTCTTCTACTTCTTCTGTTTCACCCTCCAGTCTTCACCTTCTCCTTCTCCTTCTTCTGCTTCTTCTGCTTCACCCTCCAGACTTCAACTTCTCCTTCTCTTTCTTCTCCTTCTTCTGATTCACCCTCCAGACTTCACCTTCTCCTTCTCCTTCTTCTGATTCTTCTGATTCACCCTCCAGACTTCACCTTCTCCTTCTCCTTCTTCTACTTCTTCTGATTCACCCTCCTGACTTCACCTTCTCCTTCTCCTTCTTCTGCTTCTTCTGCTTAACCCTCCAGACTTCACCTTCTCCTTCTCCTTCTTCTGCTTCTTCTGCTTCACCCTCCAGACTTCACCTTCTCCTTCTCCTTATTCTGCTTCTTCTGCTTCACCCTCCAGACTTCCCCTTCTCCTTCTCCTTCTTCTGCTTCTTCTGCTTCACCGTCCTGACTTCACCTTCTTCTTCTCCTTCTTCTACTTCTTCTGCTTCACCCCCCTGACTGCACCTTCTCCTTCTCCTTCTTCTGCTTCTTCTGCTTCACCCTCCAGACTTCACCTTCTCCTTCTCCTTCTTCTGCTTCTTCTGCTTCGCCCTCCAGACTTCACCTTCTCCTTCTCCTTCTTCTGCTTCTTCTGCTTCACCCTCCAGACTTCACCTTCTCCTTCTCCTTCTTCTGCTTCTTCTGCTTCACCCTCCTGACTTCACCTTCTCCTTCTCCTTCTTCTACTTCTTCTGATTCACCCTCCAGACTTCACCTTCTCCTTCTCCTTCTTCTGCTTCTACTGCTTCACCCTCCAGACTTCACCTTCTCCTTCTCCTTCTTCTGCTTCTTCTGCTGCGCCCTCCAGACTTCACCTTCTCCTTCTCCTTCTTCTGCTTCTTCTGCTTCACCCTCCTGACTTCACCTTCTCCTTGTCCTTCTTCTACTTCTTCTGCTTCACCCCCCTGACTTCACCTTCTCCTTCTCCTTCTTCTGCTTCTTCTGATTCACCCTTCTAACTTCACCTTCTCCTTCTCCTTCTTCTGCTTCTTCTGATTCACCCTCCTGACTTCACCTTCTCCTTCTCCTTCTTCTGCTTCTTCTGATTCACCCTCCAGACTTCACCTTCTCCTTCTCCTTCTTCTGCTTCTTCTGATTCACCCGCCAGACTTCAACTTCTCCTTCTCCTTCTTCTGCTTCTTCTGATTCACCCTCCAGACTTCACCTTCTCCTTCTCCTTCTTCTACTTCTTCTGATTCACCCTCCAGACTTCATCTTCTCCTTCTCCTTCTTCTGCTTCTTCAGATTCACCCTCCAGACTTCACCTTCTCCTTCTCCTTCTTCTGCTTCTTCTGATTCACCCTCCAGACTTCACCTTCTCCTTCTCCTTCTTCTACTTCTTCTGATTCACCCTCCAGACTTCACCTTCTCCTTCTCCTTCTTCTACTTCTTCTGTTTCACCCTCCAGTCTTCACCTTCTCCTTCTCCTTCTTCTGCTTCTTCTGATTCACCCTCCAGACTTCACCTTCTCCTTCTCCTTCTTCTGATTCTTCTGATTCACCCTCCAGACTTCACCTTCTCCTTCTCCTTCTTCTGCTTCTTCTGATTCACCGTCCTGACTTCACCTTCTCCTTCTCCTTCTTCTACCTCTTCTGATTCACCCTCCTGACGTCAACTTTTCCTTCTCCTTCTTCTACTTCTTCTGCTTCACCCTCCAGACTTCACCTTCTCCTTCTCCTTCTTCTGCTTCTTCTGATTCACCCGCCAGACTTCAACTTCTCCTTCTCCTTCTTCTGCTTCTTCTGATTCACCCTCCAGACCTCACCTTCTCCTTCTCCTTCTACTACTTCTTCTGATTCACCCTCCAGACTTCATCTTCTCCTTCTCCTTCTTCTGCTTCTTCAGATTCACCCTCCAGACTTCACCTTCTCCTTCTCCTTCTTCTGCTTCTTCTGATTTACCCTCCAGACTTCACCTTCTCCTTCTCCTTCTGCTTCTTCTGCTTCACTGTCCAGACTTCACCTTCTCCTTCTCCTTCTTCTGCTTCTTCTGCTTCACCCTCCTGACTTCACCTTCTCCTTCTCCTTCTTCTACTTCTTCTGATTCACCCTCCAGACTTCACCTTCTCCTTCTCCTTCTTCTGCTTCTTCTGCTTCACCCTCCAGACTTCACCTTCTCCTTGTCCTTCTTCTGCTTCTTCTGCTTCGCCCTCCAGACTTCACCTTCTCCTTCTCCTTCTTCTGCTTCTTCTGCTTCACCCTCCAGACTTCACCTTCTCCTTCTCCTTCTTCTGCTTCTTCTGCTTCACCCTCCTGACTTCACCTTCTCCTTCTCCTTCTTCTACTTCTTCTGATTCACCCTCCAGACTTCACCTTCAGCTTCTCCTTCTTCTGCTTCTTCTGCTTCACCCTCCAGACTTCACCTTCTCCTTTTCCTTCTTCTGCTTCTTCTGCTGCGCCCTCCAGACTTCACCTTCTTCTTCTCCTTCTTCTGCTTCTTCTGCTTCACCCTCCTGACTTCACCTTCTCCTTCTCCTTCTTCTACTTCTTCTGCTTCACCCCCCTGACTTCACCTTCTCCGTCTCCTTCTTCTGCTTCTCCTGATTCACCCTTCTAACTTCAGCTTCTCCTTCTCCTTCTTCTGCTTCTTCTGATTCACCCTCCTGACTTCACCTTCTCCTTCTCCTTCTTCTGCTTCTTCTGTTTCACCCTCCAGACTTCACCTTCTCCTTCTTCTTCTTCTGCTTCTTCTGATTCACCCTCCAGACTTCACCATCTCCTTCTCCTTCTTCTGCTTCTTCTGATTCACCCTCCAGACCTCACCTTCTCCTTCTCCTTCTTCTACTTCTTCTGATTCACCTCCAGATTTCATCTTCTCCTTCTCCTTCTTCTGCTTCTTCTGATTCACCCTCCAGACTTCACCTTCTCCTTCTCCTCCTTCTACTTCTTCTGATTCACCCTCCAGACTTCACCTTCTCCTTCTCCTTCTTCTACATCTTCTGATTTACCCTCCAGTCTTCACCTTCGCCTTCTCCTTCTTCGGCTTCTTCTGCTTCACTCTCCAGACTTCACCTTCTCCTTCTCTTTCTTCTGCTTCTTCTGATTCACCCTCCAGACTTCACCTTCTCCTTCTCCTTCTTCTGATTCTTCTGATTCACCCTCCAGACTTCACCTTCTCCTTTCTCCTTCTTCTGCTTCTTCTGAATCACCCTCCTGACTTCACCTTCTCCTTCTCCTTCTTCTACTTCTTCTGCTTCACCCTCCAGACTTCAACTTCTCCTTCTCCTTCTTCTACTTCTTCTGATTCACCCTCCAGACTTCACCTTCTCCTTCTCCTTCTTCTGCTTCATCTGATTCACAATCCAGACTTCACCTTCTCCTTCTCCTTCCTCTGCTTCTTCTGATTCACCCTCCTGACTTCACCTTCTCATTCTCCTTCTTCTGCTTCTTCTGATTCACCCTCCAGACTTCACCTTCTACTTCTCCTTCTTCTACTTCTTCTGATTCACCCTCCAAACTTCACCTTCTCCTTCTCCTTCTTCTGCTTCTTCTGATTCACCCTCCAGACTTCACCTTCTCCGTCTCCTTCTTCTGCTTCTTCTGATTCACCCTCCAGACTTCACCTTCTCCTTCTCCTTCTTCTGCTTCTTCTGATTCACCCTCCAGACTTCACCTTCTCCTTCTCCTTCTTCTGCTTCTTCTGATTCACCCTCCAGACTTCACCTTCTCCTTCTCCTTCTTCTACTTCTTCTGATTCACGCGCCAGACTTCACCTTCTCCTTCTCCTTCTTCTGCATCTTCTGATTCACCCTCCAGACTTCACCTTCTCCTTCTCCTTCGTCCACTTCTTCTGATTCACCCTCGAGACTATAACTTCTCCTTCTCCTTCTTCTACTTCTTCTGATTCACACTAACGACTTCACCTTCTCCTTCTCCTTCTTCTGCTTCTTCTGATTCACCCTCCAGACTTCACCTTCTCCTTCTCCTTCTTCTACTTCTTCCGATTCACCCTCCAGACTTCACCTTCTCCTTCTCCTTCTTCTACTTCTTCTGATTCACCCTCCAGACTTCACCTTCTCCTTCTCCTTCTTCTACTTTTTCTGCTTCTCCCTCCAGACTTCACCTTCTCCTTCTCCTTCTTCTGCTTCTTCTGCTTCACCCTCCAGACTTCACCTTCTCCTTCTCTTTCTTCTGCTTCTTCTGATTCACCCTCCAGACTTCACCTTCTCCTTCTCCTTCTTCTGATTCTTCTGATTCACCCTCCAGACTTCACCTTCTCCTTCTCCTTCTTCTGCTTCTTCTGATTCACCCTCCTGACTTCACCTTCTCCTTCTCCTTCTTCTACTTCTTCTGATTCACCCTCCTGACTTCACCTTCTCCTTCTCCTTCTTCTACTTCTTCTGCTTCACCCTCCAGACTTCACCTTCTCCTTCTCCTTCTTCTACTTCTTCTGATTCACCCTCCAGACTTCACCTTCTCCTTCTCCTTCTTCTGCTTCTTCTGATTCACCCTCCAGACTTCACCTAATCCTTCTCCTTCTTCTGCTTCTTCTGATTAACCATCCTGACTTCACCTTTTCCTTCTCCTTCTTTTGCTTCTTCTGATTCACCCTCCAGACTTCACCTTCTCCTTCTCCTTCTTCTACTTCTTCTGATTCACCCTCCAGACTTCACCTTCTCCTTCTACTTCTTCTGCTTCTTCTGATTCACCCTCCAGACTTCACCTTCTCCTTCTCCTTCTTCTGCTTCTTCTGATTCACCCTCCAGACTTCACCTTCTCCTTCTCCTTCTTCTGCTTCTTCTGATTCACCCTCCAGACTTCACCTTCTCCTTCTCCTTCTTCTGCTTCTTCTGATTCACCCTCCAGACTTCACCTTCTCCTTCTTCTTCTTCTACTTCTTCTGATTCACTCGCCAGACTTCACCTTCTCCTTCTCCTTCTTCTGCTTCTTCTGATTCACCCTCCAGACTTCACCTTCTCCTTCTCCTTTGTCTACTTCTTCTGATTCACCCTCCAGACTACACCTTCTCCTTCTCCTTCTTCTACTTCTTCTGATTCACCCTAACGACTTCACCTTCTCCTTCTCCTTCTTCTGCTTCTTCTGTTTCACCCTCCAGACTTCACCTTCTCCTTCTCCTTCTTCTACTTCTTCTGATTCACCCTCCAGACTTCACCTTCTCCTTCTCCTTCTTCTACTTCTTCTGATTCACCCTCCAGACTTCACCTTCTCCTTCTCCTTCTTCTACTTCTTCTGCTTCTCCCTCAATACTTCACCTTCTCCTCCTCCTTCTTCTGCTTCTTCTGATTCACCCTCCAGACTTCACCTTCTCCTTCTCCTTCTTCTGCTTCTTCTGATTCACCCTCCTGACTTCACCTTCTCCTTCTGCTTCTTCTGCTTCTTCTGATTCACCCTCCAGACATCACCTTCTCCTTCTCCTTCTTCTACTTCTTCTGATTCACCCTCCAGACTTTACCTTCTCCTTCTACTTCTTCTGCTTCTTCTGATTCACCCTCCAGACTTCACCGTCTCCTTCTCCTTCTTCTACTTCTTCTGATTCACCCTCCAGACTTCACCTTCTCCTTCTCCTTCTTCTACTTCTTCTGATTCACCCTCCAGACTTCACCTTCTCCTTCTCCTTCTTCTACATCTTCTGATTCACCCTCCTGACTTCACTTCCTCCTTCTCCTTCTTCTGCTTCTTCTGCTTCACCCTCCAGACTTCACCTTCTCCTTCTCCTTCTTCTGCTTCTTCTGCTTCACTCTCCAGACTTCACCTTCTCCTTCTCCTTCTTCTGCTTCTTCTGCTTCACCCTCCTGACTTTAGCTTCTCCTTCTCCTTCTTCTACTTCTTCTGATTCACCCTCCAGACTTCACCTTCTCCTTCTCCTTCTTCTGCTTCTTCTGCTTCACCCTCCAGACTTCACCTTCTCCTTCTCCTTCTTCTGCTTCTTCTGATTCACCCTCCAGACCTCACCTTCTCCTTCTCCTTCTTCTACTTCTTCTGATTCACCCTCCAGACTTCATCTTCTCCTTCTCCTTCTTCTGCTTCTTCAGATTCACCCTCCAGACTTCACCTTCTCCTTCTCCTTCTTCTGCTTCTTCTGCTTCACCCTCCAGACTTCACCTTCTCCTTCTCCTTCTGCTTCTTCTGCTTCACTCTCCAGACTTCACCTTCTCCTTCTCCTTCTTCTGCTTCTTCTGCTTCACCCTCCTGACTTCACCTTCTCCTTCTCCTTCTTCTACTTCTTCTGATTCACCCTCCAGACTTCACCTTCTCCTTCTCCTTCTTCTGCTTCTTCTGCTTCACCCTCCAGACTTCACCTTCTCCTTGTCCTTCTTCTGCTTCTTCTGCTTCGCCCTCCAGACTTCACCTTCTCCTTGTCCTTCTTCTGCTTCTTCTGCTTCGCCCTCCAGACTTCACCTTCTCCTTCTCCTTCTTCTGCTTCTTCTGCTTCACCCTCCAGACTTCACCTTCTCCTTCTCCTTCTTCTGCTTCTTCTGCTTCACCCTCCTGACTTCACCTTCTCCTTCTCCTTCTACTACTTCTTCTGATTCACCCTCCAGACTTCACCTTCAGCTTCTCCTTCTTCTGCTTCTTCTGCTTCACCCTCCAGACTTCACCTTCTCCTTTTCCTTCTTCTGCTTCTTCTGCTGCGCCCTCCAGACTTCACCTTCTCCTTCTCCTTCTTCTGCTTCTTCTGCTTCACCCTCCTGACTTCACCTTCTCCTTCTCCTTCTTCTACTTCTTCTGCTTCACCCCCTGACTTCACCTTCTCCGTCTCCTTCTTCTGCTTCTCCTGATTCACCCTTCTAACTTCACCTTCTCCTTCTCCTTCTTCTGCTTCTTCTGATTCACCCTCCTGACTTCACCTTCTCCTTCTCCTTCTTCTGCTTCTTCTGATTCACCCTCCAGACTTCACCTTCTCCTTCTTCTTCTTCTGCTTCTTCTGATTCACCCTCCAGACTTCACCATCTCCTTCTCCTTCTTCTGCTTCTTCTGATTCACCCTCCAGACCTCACCTTCTCCTTCTCCTTCTTCTACTTCTTCTGATTCACCTCCAGATTTCATCTTCTCCTTCTCCTTCTTCTGCTTCTTCTGATTCACCCTCCAGACTTCACCTTCTCCTTCTCCTTCTTCTACTTCTTCTGATTCACCCTCCAGACTTCACCTTCTCCTTCTCCTTCTTCTACATCTTCTGATTTACCCTCCAGTCTTCACCTTCGCCTTCTCCTTCTTCGGCTTCTTCTGCTTCACTCTCCAGACTTCACCTTCTCCTTCTCTTTCTTCTGCTTCTTCTGATTCACCCTCCAGACTTCACCTTCTCCTTCTCCTTCTTCTGATTCTTCTGATTCACCCTCCAGACTTCACCTTCTCCTTTCTCCTTCTTCTGATTCTTCTGATTCACCCTCCTGACTTCACCTTCTCCTTCTCCTTCTTCTACTTCTTCTGCTTCACCCTCCAGACTTCAACTTCTCCTTCTCCTTCTTCTACTTCTTCTGATTCACCCTCCAGACTTCACCTTCTCCTTCTCCTTCTTCTGCTTCTTCTGATTCACAATCCAGACTTCACCTTCTCCTTCTCCTTCCTCTGCTTCTTCTGATTCACCCTCCTGACTTCACCTTCTCCTTCTCCTTCTTCTGCTTCTTCTGATTCACCCTCCAGACTTCACCTTCTCCTTCTCCTTCTTCTACTTCTTCTGATTCACCCTCCAAACTTCACCTTCTCCTTCTCCTTCTTCTGCTTCTTCTGATTCACCCTCCAGACTTCACCTTCTCCGTCTCCTTCTTCTGCTTCTTCTGATTCACCCTCCAGACTTCACCTTCTCCTTCTCCTTCTTCTGCTTCTTCTGATTCACCCTCCAGACTTCACCTTCTCCTTCTCCTTCTTCTGCTTCTTCTGATTCACCCTCCAGACTTCACCTTCTCCTTCTCCTTCTTCTACTTCTTCTGATTCACGCGCCAGACTTCACCTTCTCCTTCTCCTTCTTCTGCATCTTCTGATTCACCCTCCAGACTTCACCTTCTCCTTCTCCTTCGTCCACTTCTTCTGATTCACCCTCGAGACTATAACTTCTCCTTCTCCTTCTTCTACTTCTTCTGATTCACACTAACGACTTCACCTTCTCCTTCTCCTTCTTCTGCTTCTTCTGATTCACCCTCCAGACTTCACCTTCTCCTTCTCCTTCTTCTACTTCTTCCGATTCACCCTCCAGACTTCACCTTCTCCTTCTCCTTCTTCTACTTCTTCTGATTCACCCTCCAGACTTCACCTTCTCCTTCTCCTTCTTCTACTTTTTCTGCTTCTCCCTCCAGACTTCACCTTCTCCTTCTCCTTCTTCTGCTTCTTCTGCTTCACCCTCCAGACTTCACCTTCTCCTTCTCTTTCTTCTGCTTCTTCTGATTCACCCTCCAGACTTCACCTTCTCCTTCTCCTTCTTCTGATTCTTCTGATTCACCCTCCAGACTTCACCTTCTCCTTCTCCTTCTTCTGCTTCTTCTGATTCACCCTCCTGACTTCACCTTCTCCTTCTCCTTCTTCTACTTCTTCTGATTCACCCTCCTGACTTCACCTTCTCCTTCTCCTTCTTCTACTTCTTCTGCTTCACCCTCCAGACTTCACCTTCTCCTTCTCCTTCTTCTACTTCTTCTGATTCACCCTCCAGACTTCACCTTCTCCTTCTCCTTCTTCTGCTTCTTCTGATTCACCCTCCAGACTTCACCTAATCCTTCTCCTTCTTCTGCTTCTTCTGATTAACCATGCTGACTTCACCTTTTCCTTCTCCTTCTTTTGCTTCTTCTGATTCACCCTCCAGACTTCACCTTCTCCTTCTCCTTCTTCTACTTCTTCTGATTCACCCTCCAGACTTCACCTTCTCCTTCTACTTCTTCTGCTTCTTCTGATTCACCCTCCAGACTGCACCTTCTCCTTCTCCTTCTTCTGCTTCTTCTGATTCACCCTCCAGACTTCACCTTCTCCTTCTCCTTCTTCTGCTTCTTCTGATTCACCCTCCAGACTTCACCTTCTCCTTCTCCTTCTTCTGCTTCTTCTGATTCACCCTCCAGACTTCACCTTCTCCTTCTCCTTCTTCTGCTTCTTCTGATTCACCCTCCAGACTTCACCTTCTCCTTCTCCTTCTTCTGCTTCTTCTGATTCACCCTCCAGACTTCACCTTCTCCTTCTTCTTCTTCTACTTCTTCTGATTCACCCTAACGACTTCACCTTCTCCTTCTCCTTCTTCTGCTTCTTCTGTTTCACCCTCCAGACTTCACCTTCTCCTTCTCCTTCTTCTACTTCTTCTGATTCACCCTCCAGACTTCACCTTCTCCTTCTCCTTCTTCTACTTCTTCTGATTCACCCTCCAGACTTTACCTTCTCCTTCTACTTCTTCTGCTTCTTCTGATTCACCCTCCAGACTTCACCTTCTCCTTCTCCTTCTTCTACTTCTTCTGATTCACCCTCCAGACTTCACCTTCTCCTTCTCCTTCTTCTGCTTCTTCTGATTCACCCTCCAGACTTCACCTAATCCTTCTCCTTCTTCTGCTTCTTCTGATTAACCATGCTGACTTCACCTTTTCCTTCTCCTTCTTTTGCTTCTTCTGATTCACCCTCCAGACTTCACCTTCTCCTTCTCCTTCTTCTACTTCTTCTGATTCACCCTCCAGACTTCACCTTCTCCTTCTACTTCTTCTGCTTCTTCTGATTCACCCTCCAGACTGCACCTTCTCCTTCTCCTTCTTCTGCTTCTTCTGATTCACCCTCCAGACTTCACCTTCTCCTTCTCCTTCTTCTGCTTCTTCTGATTCACCCTCCAGACTTCACCTTCTCCTTCTCCTTCTTCTGCTTCTTCTGATTCACCCTCCAGACTTCACCTTCTCCTTCTTCTTCTTCTACTTCTTCTGATTCACCCGCCAGACTTCACCTTCTCCTTCTCCTTCTTCTGCTTCTTCTGATTCACCCTCCAGACTTCACCTTCTCCTTCTCCTTTGTCTACTTCTTCTGATTCACCCTCCAGACTACACCTTCTCCTTCTCCTTCTTCTACTTCTTCTGATTCACCCTAACGACTTCACCTTCTCCTTCTCCTTCTTCTGCTTCTTCTGTTTCACCCTCCAGACTTCACCTTCTCCTTCTCCTTCTTCTACTTCTTCTGATTCACCCTCCAGACTTCACCTTCTCCTTCTCCTTCTTCTACTTCTTCTGATTCACCCTCCAGACTTCACCTTCTCCTTCTCCTTCTTCTACTTCTTCTGCTTCTCCCTCAATACTTCACCTTCTCCTCCTCCTTCTTCTGCTTCTTCTGATTCACCCTCCAGACTTCACCTTCTCCTTCTCCTTCTTCTGCTTCTTCTGATTCACCCTCCTGACTTCACCCTCTCCTTCTGCTTCTTCTGCTTCTTCTGATTCACCCTCCAGACATCACCTTCTCCTTCTCCTTCTTCTACTTCTTCTGATTCATCCTCCAGACTTTACCTTCTCCTTCTACTTCTTCTGCTTCTTCTGATTCACCCTCCAGACTTCACCTTCTCCTTCTCCTTCTTCTACTTCTTCTGATTCACCCTCCAGACTTCACCTTCTCCTTCTCCTTCTTCTACTTCTTCTGATTCACCCTCCAGACTTCACCTTCTCCTTCTCCTTCTTCTACTTCTTCTGATTCACCCTCCTGACTTCACTTCCTCCTTCTCCTTCTTCTGCTTCTTCTGCTTCACCCTCCAGACTTCACCTTCTCCTTCTCCTTCTTCTGCTTCTTCTGCTTCACTCTCCAGACTTCACCTTCTCCTTCTCCTTCTTCTGCTTCTTCTGCTTCACCCTCCTGACTTCACCTTCTCCTTCTCCTTCTTCTACTTCTTCTGATTCACCCTCCAGACTTCACCTTCTCCTTCTCCTTCTTCTGCTTCTTCTGCTTCACCCTCCAGACTTCACCTTCTCCTTTTCCTTCTTCTGCTTCTTCTGCTTCGCCCTCCAGACTTCACCTTCTCCTTCTCCTTCTTCTGCTTCTTCTGCTTCACCCTCCAGACTTCACCTTCTACTTCTCCTTCTTCTGCTTCTTCTGCTTCACCCTCCTGACTTCACCTTCTCCTTCTCCTTCTTCTACTTCTTTTGATTCACCCTCCAGACTTCACCTTCAGCTTCTCCTTCTTCTGCTTCTTCTGCTTCACCCTCCAGACTTCACCTTCTCCTTCTCCTTCTTCTGCTTCTTCTGCTGCGCCCTCCAGACTTCACCTTCTCCTTCTCCTTCTTCTGCTTCTTCTGCTTCACCCTCCTGACTTCACCTTCTCCTTCTCCTTCTTCTACTTCTTCTGCTTCACCCCCCTGACTTCACCTTCTCCGTCTCCTTCTTCTGCTTCTCCTGATTCACCCTCCTAACTTCACCTTCTCCTTCTCCTTCTTCTGCTTCTTCTGATTCACCCTCCTGACTTCACCTTCTCCTTCTCCTTCTTCTGCTTCTTCTGATTCACCCTCCAGACTTCACCTTCTCCTTCTTCTTCTTCTGCTTCTTCTGATTCACCCTCCAGACTTCACCATCTCCTTCTCCTTCTTCTGCTTCTTCTGATTCACCCTCCAGACCTCACCTTCTCCTTCTCCTTCTTCTACTTCTTCTGATTCACCCTCCAGATTTCATCTTCTCCTTCTCCTTCTTCTGCTTCTTCTGATTCACCCTCCAGACTTCACCTTCTCCTTCTCCTTCTTCTACTTCTTCTGATTCACCCTCCAGACTTCACCTTCTCCTTCTCCTTCTTCTAAAGCTTCTGATTTACCCTCCAGTCTTCACCTTCCCCTTCTCCTTCTTCTGCTTCTTCTGCTTCACTCTCCAGACTTCACCTTCTCCTTCTCTTTCTTCTGCTTCTTCTGATTCACCCTCCAGACTTCACCTTCTCCTTCTCCTTCTTCTGATTCTTCTGATTCACCCTCCAGACTTCACCTTCTCCTTTCTCCTTCTTCTGCTTCTTCTGATTCACCCTCCTGACTTCACCTTCTCCTTCTCCGTCTTCTACTTCTTCTGCTTCACCCTCCAGACTTCAACTTCTCCTTCTCCTTCTTCTACTTCTTCTGATTCACCCTCCAGACTTCACCTTCTCCTTCTCCTTCTTCTGCTTCTTCTGATTCACCCTCCAGACTTCACCTTCTCCTTCTCCTTCTTCTGCTTCTTCTGATTCACCCTCCTGACTTCACCTTCTCCTTCTCCTTCTTCTGCTTCTTCTGAGTCACCCTCCAGACTTCACCTTCTCCTTCTCCTTCTTCTACTTCTTCTGATTCACCCTCCAGACTTCACCTTCTCCTTCTCCTTCTTCTGCTTCTTCTGATTCACCCTCCAGACTTCACCTTCTCCGTCTCCTTCTTCTGCTTCTTCTGATTCACCCTCCAGACTTCACCTTCTCCTTCTCCTTCTTCTGCTTCTTCTGAGTCACCCTCCAGACTTCACCTTCTCCTTCTCCTTCTTCTGCTTCTTCTGATTCACCCTCCAGACTTCACTTTCTCCTTCTCCTTCTTCTACTTCTTCTGATTCACCCGCCAGACTTCACCTTCTCCTTCTCCTTCTTCTGCATCTTCTGATTCACCCTCCAGACTTCACCTTCTCCTTCTCCTTCGTCCACTTCTTCTGATTCACCCTCGAGACTATACCTTCTCCTTCTCCTTCTTCTACTTCTTCTGATTCACACTAACGACTTCACCTTCTCCTTCTCCTTCTTCTGCTTCTTCTGATTCACCCTCCAGACTTCACCTTCTCCTTCTCCTTCTTCTACTTCTTCCGATTCACCCTCCAGACTTCACCTTCTCCTTCTCCTTCTTCTACTTCTTCTGATTCACCCTCCAGACTTCACCTTCTCCTTCTCCTTCTTCTACTTTTTCTGCTTCTCCCTCCAGACTTCACCTTCTCCTTCTCCTTCTTCTGCTTCTTCTGATTCACCCTCCAGACTTCACCTTCTCCTTCTTCTGCTTCTTCTGATTCACCCTTCTGACTTCACCTTCTCCTTCTCCTTCTTCTGCTTCCTCTGATTCACCCTCCAGACTTCACCTTCTCCTTCTCCTTCTTCTGCTTCTTCTGATTCACCCTCCAGACTTCACCTTCTCCTTCTCCTTCTTCTACTTCTTCTGATTCACCCTCCAGACTTCACCTTCTCCTTCTCCTTCTTCTGCTTCTTCTGATTCACCCTCCAGACTTCACCTTCTCCTTCTCCTTCGTCTACTTCTTCTGATTCACCCTCCAGTCTACACCTTCTCCTTCTCCTTCTTCTACTTCTTCTGATTCACCCTCCAGACTTCATCATCTCCTTCTCCTTCTTCTGCTTCTTCTGATTCACCCTCCAGACTTCACCTTCTCCTTCTCCTTCTTCTACTTCTTCTGATTCACCCTCCAGACTTCACCTTCTCCTTCTCCTTCTTCTACTTCTTCCGATTCACCCTCCAGA
Organism: Somniosus microcephalus; assembly: GCF_052327205.1. Lineage (NCBI taxonomy): Eukaryota > Metazoa > Chordata > Chondrichthyes > Squaliformes > Somniosidae > Somniosus > Somniosus microcephalus. Next base: position 1,342,628 of record NW_028225218.1, read on the forward strand.
TTTCACCTTCTCCTTCTCCTTCTTCTACTTCTTCTGCTTCTCCCTCCAGACTTCACCTTCTCCTTCTCCTTCTTCTGCTTCTTCTGATTCACCCTCCAGACTTCACCTTCTCCTTCTTCTACTTCTTCTGATTCACCCTCCAGACTTCACCTTCTCCTTCTCCTTCTTCTACTTCTTCTGATTCACCCTCCAGACTTCACCTTCTCCTTCTCCTTCTTCTACTTCTTCTGATTCACCCTCCTGACTTCACCATCTCCTTCACCTTCTTCTGCTTCTTCTGCTTCACCCTCCAGACTTCACCTTCTCCTTCTCCTTATTCTGCTTCTTCTGCTTCTCCCTCCAGACTTCCCCTTCTCCTTCTCCTTCTTCTGCTTCTTCTGCTTCACCCTCCTGACTTCACCTTCTCCTTCTCCTTCTTCTACTTCTTCTGCTTCACCCCGCTGACTTCACCTTCTCCTTCTCCTTCTTCTGCTTCTTCTGCTTCACCCTCCAGACTTCACCTTCTCCTTCTCCTTCTTCTGCTTCTTCTGCTTCGCCCTCCAGACTTCACCTTCTCCTTCTCCTTCTTCTGCTTCTTCTGCTTCACCCTCCAGCCTTCACCTTCTCCTTCTCCTTCTTCTGCTTCTTCTGCTTCACCCTCCTGACTTCACCTTCTCCTTCTCCTTCTTCTACTTCTTCTGATTCACCCTCCAGACTTCACCTTCTCCTTCTCCTTCTTCTGCTTCTTCTGCTTCACCCTCCAGACTTCACCTTCTCCTTCTCCTTCTTCTGCTTCTTCTGCTGCGCCCTCCAGACTTCACCTTCTCCTTCTCCTTCTTCTGCTTCTTCTGCTTCACCCTCCTGACTTCACCTTCTCCTTGTCCTTCTTCTACTTCTTCTGCTTCACCCCCCTGACTTCACCTTCTCCTTCTCCTTCTTCTGCTTCTTCTGATTCACCCTTCTAACTTCACCTTCTCCTTCTCCTTCTTCTGCTTCTTCTGATTCACCCTCCTGACTTCACCTTCTCCTTCTCCTTCTTCTGCTTCTTCTGATTCACCCTCCAGACTTCACCTTCTCCTTCTCCTTCTTCTGCTTCTTCTGATTCACCCGCCAGACTTAAACTTCTCCTTCTCCTTCTTCTGCTTCTTCAAATTCACCCTCCAGACCTCACCTTCTCCTTCTCCTTCTTCTACTTCTTCTGATTCACCCTCCAGACTTCATCTTCTCCTTCTCCTTCTTCTGCTTCTTCAGATTCACCCTCCAGACTTCACCTTCTCATTCTCCTTCTTCTGCTTCTTCTGATTCACCCTCCAGACTTCACCTTCTCCTTCTCCTTCTTCTACTTCTTCTGATTCACCCTCCAGACTTCACCTTCTCCTTCTCCTTCTTCTACTTCTTCTGTTTCACCCTCCAGTCTTCACCTTCTCCTTCTCCTTCTTCTGCTTCTTCTGCTTTACCCTCCAGACTTCAACTTCTCCTTCTCTTTCTTCTCCTTCTTCTGATTCACCCTCCAGACTTCACCTTCTCCTTCTCCTTCTTCTGATTCTTCTGATTCACCCTCCAGACTTCACCTTCTCCTTCTCCTTCTTCTGCTTCTTCTGATTCACCGTCCTGACTTCACCTTCTCCTTCTCCTTCTTCTACCTCTTCTGATTCACCCTCCTGACGTCACCTTTTCCTTCTCCTTCTTCTACTTCTTCTGCTTCACCCTCCAGACTTCACCTTCTCCTTCTCCTTCTTCTGCTTCTTCTGCTTCACCCTCCTGACTTCACCTTCTCCTTCTCCTTCTTCTACTTCTTTTGATTCACCCTCCAGACTTCACCTTCAGCTTCTCCTTCTTCTGCTTCTTCTGCTTCACCCTCCAGACTTCACCTTCTCCTTCTCCTTCTTCTGCTTCTTCTGCTGCGCCCTCCAGACTTCACCTTCTCCTTCTCCTTCTTCTGCTTCTTCTGCTTCACCCTCCTGACTTCACCTTCTCCTTCTCCTTCTTCTACTTCTTCTGCTTCACCCCCCTGACTTCACCTTCTCCGTCTCCTTCTTCTGCTTCTCCTGATTCACCCTCCTAACTTCACCTTCTCCTTCTCCTTCTTCTGCTTCTTCTGATTCACCCTCCTGACTTCACCTTCTCCTTCTCCTTCTTCTGCTTCTTCTGATTCACCCTCCAGACTTCACCTTCTCCTTCTTCTTCTTCTGCTTCTTCTGATTCACCCTCCAGACTTCACCATCTCCTTCTCCTTCTTCTGCTTCTTCTGACTCACCCTCCAGACCTCACGTTCTCCTTCTCCTTCTTCTACTTCTTCTGATTCACCCTCCAGATTTCATCTTCTCCTTCTCCTTCTTCTGCTTCTTCTGATTCACCCTCCAGACTTCACCTTCTCCTTCTCCTTCTTCTACTTCTTCTGATTCACCCTCCAGACTTCACCTTCTCCTTCTCCTTCTTCTACAGCTTCTGATTTACCCTCCAGTCTTCACCTTCCCCTTCTCCTTCTTCTGCTTCTTCTGCTTCACTCTCCAGACTTCACCTTCTCCTTCTCTTTCTTCTGCTTCTTCTGATTCACCCTCCAGACTTCACCTTCTCCTTCTCCTTCTTCTGATTCTTCTGATTCACCCTCCAGACTTCACCTTCTCCTTTCTCCTTCTTCTGCTTCTTCTGATTCACCCTCCTGACTTCACCTTCTCCTTCTCCTTCTTCTACTTCTTCTGCTTCACCCTCCAGACTTCAACTTCTCCTTCTCCTTCTTCTACTTCTTCTGATTCACCCTCCAGACTTCACCTTCTCCTTCTCCTTCTTCTGCTTCTTCTGATTCACCCTCCAGACTTCACCTTCTCCTTCTCCTTCTTCTGCTTCTTCTGATTCACCCTCCTGACTTCACCTTCTCCTTCTCCTTCTTCTGCTTCTTCTGAGTCACCCTCCAGACTTCACCTTCTCCTTCTCCTTCTTCTACTTCTTCTGATTCACCCTCCAGACTTCACCTTCTCCTTCTCCTTCTTCTGCTTCTTCTGATTCACCCTCCAGACTTCACCTTCTCCGTCTCCTTCTTCTGCTTCTTCCGATTCACCCTCCAGACTTCACCTTCTCCTTCTCCTTCTTCTGCTTTTTTGATTCACCCTCCAGACTTCACCTTCTCCTTCTCCTTCTTCTGCTTCTTCTGATTCACCCTCCAGACTTCACCTTCTCCTTCTCCTTCTTCTACTTCTTCTGATTCACCCGCCAGACTTCACCTTCTCCTTCTCCTTCTTCTGCATCTTCTGATTCACCCTCCAGACTTCACCTTCTCCTTCTCCTTCGTCCACTTCTTCTGATTCACCCTCGAGACTATACCTTCTCCTTCTCCTTCTTCTACTTCTTCTGATTCACACTAACGACTTCACCTTCTCCTTCTCCTTCTTCTGCTTCTTCTGATTCACCCTCCAGACTTCACCTTCTCCTTCTCCTTCTTCTACTTCTTCCGATTCACCCTCCAGACTTCACCTTCTCCTTCTCCTTCTTCTACTTCTTCTGATTCACCCTCCAGACTTCACCTTCTCCTTCTCCTTCTTCTACTTTTTCTGCTTCTCCCTCCAGACTTCACCTTCTCCTTCTCCTTCTTCTGCTTCTTCTGATTCACCCTCCAGACTTCACCTTCTCCTTCTTCTGCTTCTTCTGATTCACCCTTCTGACTTCACCTTCTCCTTCTCCTTCTTCTGCTTCCTCTGATTCACCCTCCAGACTTCACCTTCTCCTTCTCCTTCTTCTGCTTCTTCTGATTCACCCTCCAGACTTCACCTTCTCCTTCTCCTTCTTCTACTTCTTCTGATTCACCCTCCAGACTTCACCTTCTCCTTCTCCTTCTTCTGCTTCTTCTGATTCACCCTCCAGACTTCACCTTCTCCTTCTCCTTCGTCTACTTCTTCTGATTCACCCTCCAGTCTACACCTTCTCCTTCTCCTTCTTCTACTTCTTCTGATTCACCCTCCAGACTTCACCATCTCCTTCTCCTTCTTCTGCTTCTTCTGATTCACCCTCCAGACTTCACCTTCTCCTTCTCCTTCTTCTACTTCTTCTGATTCACCCTCCAGACTTCACCTTCTCCTTCTCCTTCTTCTACTTCTTCCGATTCACCCTCCAGACTTCACCTTCTCCTTCTCCTTCTTCTACTTCTTCTGCTTCTCCCTCGAGACTTCACCTTCTCCTTCTCCTTCTTCTGCTTCTTCTGATTCACCCTCCAGACTTCACCTTCTCCTTCTTCTTCTTCTGCTTCTTCTGATTCACCCTCCAGACTTCACCATCTCCTTCTCCTTCTTCTGCTTCTTCTGACTCACCCTCCAGACCTCACCTTCTCCTTCTCCTTCTTCTACTTCTTCTGATTCACCCTCCAGATTTCATCTTCTCCTTCTCCTTCTTCTGCTTCTTCTGATTCACCCTCCAGACTTCACCTTCTCCTTCTCCTTCTTCTACTTCTTCTGATTCACCCTCCAGACTTCACCTTCTCCTTCTCCTTCTTCTACAGCTTCTGATTTACCCTCCAGTCTTCACCTTCCCCTTCTCCTTCTTCTGCTTCTTCTGCTTCACTCTCCAGACTTCACCTTCTCCTTCTCTTTCTTCTGCTTCTTCTGATTCACCCTCCAGACTTCACCTTCTCCTTCTCCTTCTTCTGATTCTTCTGATTCACCCTCCAGACTTCACCTTCTCCTTTCTCCTTCTTCTGCTTCTTCTGATTCACCCTCCTGACTTCACCTTCTCCTTCTCCTTCTTCTACTTCTTCTGCTTCACCCTCCAGACTTCAACTTCTCCTTCTCCTTCTTCTACTTCTTCTGATTCACCCTCCAGACTTCACCTTCTCCTTCTCCTTCTTCTGCTTCTTCTGATTCACCCTCCAGACTTCACCTTCTCCTTCTCCTTCTTCTGCTTCTTCTGATTCACCCTCCTGACTTCACCTTCTCCTTCTCCTTCTTCTGCTTCTTCTGAGTCACCCTCCAGACTTCACCTTCTCCTTCTCCTTCTTCTACTTCTTCTGATTCACCCTCCAGACTTCACCTTCTCCTTCTCCTTCTTCTGCTTCTTCTGATTCACCCTCCAGACTTCACCTTCTCCGTCTCCTTCTTCTGCTTCTTCTGATTCACCCTCCAGACTTCACCTTCTCCTTCTCCTTCTTCTGCTTTTTTGATTCACCCTCCAGACTTCACCTTCTCCTTCTCCTTCTTCTGCTTCTTCTGATTCACCCTCCAGACTTCACCTTCTCCTTCTCCTTCTTCTACTTCTTCTGATTCACCCGCCAGACTTCACCTTCTCCTTCTCCTTCTTCTGCATCTTCTGATTCACCCTCCAGACTTCACCTTCTCCTTCTCCTTCGTCCACTTCTTCTGATTCACCCTCGAGACTATACCTTCTCCTTCTCCTTCTTCTACTTCTTCTGATTCACACTAACGACTTCACCTTCTCCTTCTCCTTCTTCTGCTTCTTCTGATTCACCCTCCAGACTTCACCTTCTCCTTCTCCTTCTTCTACTTCTTCCGATTCACCCTCCAGACTTCACCTTCTCCTTCTCCTTCTTCTACTTCTTCTGATTCACCCTCCAGACTTCACCTTCTCCTTCTCCTTCTTCTACTTTTTCTGCTTCTCCCTCCAGACTTCACCTTCTCCTTCTCCTTCTTCTGCTTCTTCTGATTCACCCTCCAGACTTCACCTTCTCCTTCTTCTGCTTCTTCTGATTCACCCTTCTGACTTCACCTTCTCCTTCTCCTTCTTCTGCTTCCTCTGATTCACCCTCCAGACTTCACCTTCTCCTTCTCCTTCTTCTGCTTCTTCTGATTCACCCTCCAGACTTCACCTTCTCCTTCTCCTTCTTCTACTTCTTCTGATTCACCCTCCAGACTTCACCTTCTCCTTCTCCTTCTTCTGCTTCTTCTGATTCACCCTCCAGACTTCACCTTCTCCTTCTCCTTCGTCTACTTCTTCTGATTCACCCTCCAGTCTACACCTTCTCCTTCTCCTTCTTCTACTTCTTCTGATTCACCCTCCAGACTTCACCATCTCCTTCTCCTTCTTCTGCTTCTTCTGATTCACCCTCCAGACTTCACCTTCTCCTTCTCCTTCTTCTACTTCTTCTGATTCACCCTCCAGACTTCACCTTCTCCTTCTCCTTCTTCTACTTCTTCCGATTCACCCTCCAGACTTCACCTTCTCCTTCTCCTTCTTCTACTTCTTCTGCTTCTCCCTCCAGACTTCACCTTCTCCTTCTCCTTCTTCTGCTTCTTCTGATTCACCCTCCAGACTTCACCTTCTCCTTCTTCTACTTCTTCTGATTCACCCTCCAGACTTCACCTTCTCCTTCTCCTTCTTCTACTTCTTCTGATTCACCCTCCAGACTTCACCTTCTCCTTCTCCTTCTTCTACTTCTTCTGATTCACCCTCCTGACTTCACCATCTCCTTCACCTTCTTCTGCTTCTTCTGCTTCACCCTCCAGACTTCACCTTCTCCTTCTCCTTATTCTGCTTCTTCTGCTTCTCCCTCCAGACTTCCCCTTCTCCTTCTCCTTCTTCTGCTTCTTCTGCTTCACCCTCCTGACTTCACCTTCTCCTTCTCCTTCTTCTACTTCTTCTGCTTCACCCCGCTGACTTCACCTTCTCCTTCTCCTTCTTCTGCTTCTTCTGCTTCACCCTCCAGACTTCACCTTCTCCTTCTCCTTCTTCTGCTTCTTCTGCTTCGCCCTCCAGACTTCACCTTCTCCTTCTCCTTCTTCTGCTTCTTCTGCTTCACCCTCCAGCCTTCACCTTCTCCTTCTCCTTCTTCTGCTTCTTCTGCTTCACCCTCCTGACTTCACCTTCTCCTTCTCCTTCTTCTACTTCTTCTGATTCACCCTCCAGACTTCACCTTCTCCTTCTCCTTCTTCTGCTTCTTCTGCTTCACCCTCCAGACTTCACCTTCTCCTTCTCCTTCTTCTGCTTCTTCTGCTGCGCCCTCCAGACTTCACCTTCTCCTTCTCCTTCTTCTGCTTCTTCTGCTTCACCCTCCTGACTTCACCTTCTCCTTGTCCTTCTTCTACTTCTTCTGCTTCACCCCCCTGACTTCACCTTCTCCTTCTCCTTCTTCTGCTTCTTCTGATTCACCCTTCTAACTTCACCTTCTCCTTCTCCTTCTTCTGCTTCTTCTGATTCACCCTCCTGACTTCACCTTCTCCTTCTCCTTCTTCTGCTTCTTCTGATTCACCCTCCAGACTTCACCTTCTCCTTCTCCTTCTTCTGCTTCTTCTGATTCACCCGCCAGACTTAAACTTCTCCTTCTCCTTCTTCTGCTTCTTCTGATTCACCCTCCAGACCTCACCTTCTCCTTCTTCTTCTTCTACTTCTTCTGATTCACCCTCCAGACTTCATCTTCTCCTTCTCCTTCTTCTGCTTCTTCAGATTCACCCTCCAGACTTCACCTTCTCATTCTCCTTCTTCTGCTTCTTCTGATTCACCCTCCAGACTTCACCTTCTCCTTCTCCTTCTTCTACTTCTTCTGATTCACCCTCCAGACTTCACCTTCTCCTTCTCCTTCTTCTACTTCTTCTGTTTCACCCTACAGTCTTCACCTTCTCCTTCTCCTTCTTCTGCTTCTTCTGCTTTACCCTCCAGACTTCAACTTCTCCTTCTCTTTCTTCTCCTTCTTCTGATTCACCCTCCAGACTTCACCTTCTCCTTCTCCTTCTTCTGATTCTTCTGATTCACCCTCCAGAGTTCACCTTCTCCTTCTCCTTCTTCTGCTTCTTCTGATTCACCGTCCTGACTTCACCTTCTCCTTCTCCTTCTTCTACCTCTTCTGATTCACCCTCCTGACGTCACCTTTTCCTTCTCCTTCTTCTACTTCTTCTGCTTCACCCTCCAGACTTCACCTTCTCCTTCTCCTTCTTCTGCTTCTTCTGCTTCACCCTCCTGACTTCACCTTCTCCTTCTCCTTCTTCTACTTCTTCTGATTCACCCTCCAGACTTCACCTTCTCCTTCTCCTTCTTCTGCTTCTTCTGCTTCACCCTCCAGACTTCACCTTCTCCTTTTCCTTCTTCTGCTTCTTCTGCTGCGCCCTCCAGACTTCACCTTCTCCTTCTCCTTATTCTGCTTCTTCTGCTTCTCCCTCCTGACTTCACCTTCTCCTTCTCCTTCTTCTACTTCTTCTGCTTCACCCCCCTGACTTCACCTTCTGCTTCTCCTTCTTCTGCTTCTCCTGATTCACCCTCCTAACTTCACCTTCTCCTTCTCCTTCTTCTGCTTCTTCTGATTCACCCTCCTGACTTCACCTTCTCCTTCTCCTTCTTCTGCTTCTTCTGATTCACCCTCCAGACTTCACCTTCTCCTTCTTCTTCTTCTGCTTCTTCTGATTCACCCTCCAGACTTCACCATCTCCTTCTCCTTCTTCTGCTTCTTCTGATTCACCCTCCAGACCTCACCTTCTCCTTCTCCTTCTTCTACTTCTTCTGATTCACCCTCCAGATTTCATCTCCTCCTTCTCCTTCTTCTGCTTCTTCTGATTCACCCTCCAGACTTCACCTTCTCCTTCTCCTTCTTCTACTTCTTCTGATTCACCCTCCAGACTTCTCCTTCTCCTTCTCCTTCTTCTACATCTTCTGATTTACCCTCCAGTCTTCACCTTCTCCTACTCCTTCTTCTGCTTCTTCTGCTTCACTCTCCAGACTTCACCTTCTCCTTCTCTTTCTTCTGCTTCTTCTGATTCACCCTCCAGACTTCACCTTCTCCTTCTCCTTCTTCTGATTCTTCTGATTCACCCTCCAGACTTCACCTTCTCCTTTCTCCTTCTTCTGCTTCTTCTGATTCACCCTCCTGACTTCACCTTCTCCTTCTCCTTCTTCTACTTCTTCTGCTTCACCCTCCAGACTTCAACTTCTCCTTCTCCTTCTTCTACTTCTTCTGATTCACCCTCCAGACTTCACCTTCTCCTTCTCCTTCTTCTGCTTCTTCTGATTCACCCTCCAGACTTCACCTTCTCCTTCTTCTTCGTCTGCTTCTTCTGATTCACCCTCCTGACTTCACCTTCTACTTCTCCTTCTTCTGCTTCTTCTGATTCACCCTCCAGACTTCACCTTCTCCTTCTCCTTCTTCTACTTCTTCTGATTCTCCCTCCAGACTTCACCTTCTCCTTCTCCTTCTTCTACTTCTTCTGATTCACCCTCCAGTCTTCACCTTCTCCTTCTCCTTCTTCTGCTTCTTCTGATTCACACTCCAGACTTCACCTTCTCCTTCTCCTTCTTCTGCTTCTTCTGATTAACCCTCCTGACTTCACCTTCTCCTTCTCCTTCTTCTGCTTCTTCTGGTTCACCCTCCAGACTTCACCTTCTCCTTCTCCTTCTTCTCCTTCTTCTGATTCACCCTCCTGACTTCACCTTCTCCTTCTCCTTCTTCTACTTCTTCTGCTTCACCCTCCAGACTTCAACTTCTCCTTCTCCTTCTTCTACTTCTTCTGATTCACCCTCCAGACTTCACCTTCTCCGTCTCCTTCTTCTGCTTCTCCTGATTCACCCTCCTAACTTCACCTTCTCCTTCTCCTTCTTCTGCTTCTTCTGATTCACCCTCCTGACTTCACCTTCTCCTTCTCCTTCTTCTGCTTCTTCTGATTCACCCTCCAGACTTCACCTTCTCCTTCTTCTTCTTCTGCTTCTTCTGATTCACCCTCCAGACTTCACCATCTCCTTCTCCTTCTTCTGCTTCTTCTGATTCACCCTCCAGACCTCACCTTCTCCTTTTCCTTCTTCTACTTCTTCTGATTCACCCTCCAGATTTCATCTTCTCCTTCTCCTTCTTCTGCTTCTTCTGATTCACCCTCCTGACTTCACCTTCTCCTTCTCCTTCTTCTGCTTCTTCTGATTCACCCTCCAGACTTCACCTTCTCCTTCTCCTTCTACTTCTTCTGATTCACCCTCCAGACTTCACCTTCTCCTTCTCCTTCTTCTGCTTCTTCTGATTCACCCTCCAGACTTCACCTTCTCCGTCTCCTTCTTCTGCTTCTTCTGATTCACCCTCCAGACTTCACCTTCTCCTTCTCCTTCTTCTGCTTCTTCTGATTCACCCTCCAGACTTCACCTTCTCCTTCTCCTTCTTCTGCTTCTTCTGATTCACCCTCCAGACTTCACCTTCTCCTTCTCCTTCTTCTACTTCTTCTGATTCACCCGCCAGACTTCACCTTCTCCTTCTCCTTCTTCTGCATCTTCTGATTCACCCTCCAGACTTCACCTTCTCCTTCTCCTTCGTCCACTTCTTCTGATTCACCCTCGAGACTATACCTTCTCCTTCTCCTTCTTCTACTTCTTCTGATTCACACTAACGACTTCACCTTCTCCTTCTCCTTCTTCTGCTTCTTCTGATTCACCCTCCAGACTTCACCTTCTCCTTCTCCTTCTTCTACTTCTTCCGATTCACCCTCCAGACTTCACCTTCTCCTTCTCCTTCTTCTACTTCTTCTGATTCACCCTCCAGACTTCACCTTCTCCTTCTCCTTCTTCTACTTTTTCTGCTTCTCCCTCCAGACTTCACCTTCTCCTTCTCCTTCTTCTGCTTCTTCTGATTCACCCTCCAGACTTCACCTTCTCCTTCTTCTGCTTCTTCTGATTCACCCTTCTGACTTCACCTTCTCCTTCTCCTTCTTCTGCTTCCTCTGATTCACCCTCCAGACATCACCTTCTCCTTCTCCTTCTTCTACTTCTTCTGATTCACCCTCCAGACTTCACCTTCTCCTTCTACTTCTTCTGCTTCTTCTGATTCACCCTCCAGACTTCACCTTCTCCTTCTCCTTCTTCTACTTCTTCTGATTCACCCTCCAGACTTCACCTTCTCCTTCTCCTTCTTCTGCTTCTTCTGATTCACCCTCCAGACTTCACCTTCTCCTTCTCCTTCGTCTACTTCTTCTGATTCACCCTCCAGTCTACACCTTCTCCTTCTCCTTCTTCTACTTCTTCTGATTCACCCTCCAGACTTCACCATCTCCTTCTCCTTCTTCTGCTTCTTCTGATTCACCCTCCAGACTTCACCTTCTCCTTCTCCTTCTTCTACTTCTTCTGATTCACCCTCCAGACTTCACCTTCTCCTTCTCCTTCTTCTACTTCTTCCGATTCACCCTCCAGACTTCACCTTCTCCTTCTCCTTCTTCTACTTTTTCTGCTTCTCCCTCCAGACTTCACCTTCTCCTTCTCCTTCTTCTGCTTCTTCTGATTCACCCTCCAGACTTCACCTTCTCCTTCTTCTGCTTCTTCTGATTCACCCTTCTGACTTCACCTTCTCCTTCTCCTTCTTCTGCTTCCTCTGATTCACCCTCCAGACATCACCTTCTCCTTCTCCTTCTTCTACTTCTTCTGATTCACCCTCCAGACTTCACCTTCTCCTTCTACTTCTTCTGCTTCTTCTGATTCACCCTCCAGACTTCACCTTCTCCTTCTCCTTCTTCTACTTCTTCTGATTCACCCTCCAGACTTCACCTTCTCCTTCTCCTTCTTCTGCTTCTTCTGATTCACCCTCCAGACTTCACCTTCTCCTTCTCCTTCGTCTACTTCTTCTGATTCACCCTCCAGTCTACACCTTCTCCTTCTCCTTCTTCTACTTCTTCTGATTCACCCTCCAGACTTCACTATCTCCTTCTCCTTCTTCTGCTTCTTCTGATTCACCCTCCAGACTTCACCTTCTCCTTCTCCTTCTTCTACTTCTTCTGATTCACCCTCCAGACTTCACCTTCTCCTTCTCCTTCTTCTACTTCTTCCGATTCACCCTCCAGACTTCACCTTCTCCTTCTCCTTCTTCTACTTCTTCTGCTTCTCCCTCCAGACTTCACCTTCTCCTTCTCCTTCTTCTGCTTCTTCTGATTCACCCTCCAGACTTCACCTTCTCCTTCTTCTACTTCTTCTGATTCACCCTCCAGACTTCACCTTCTCCTTCTCCTTCTTCTACTTCTTCTGATTCACCCTCCAGACTTCACCTTCTCCTTCTCCTTCTTCTACTTCTTCTGATTCACCCTCCTGACTTCACCATCTCCTTCACCTTCTTCTGCTTCTTCTGCTTCACCCTCCAGACTTCACCTTCTCCTTCTCCTTATTCTGCTTCTTCTGCTTCACCCTCCAGACTTCCCCTTCTCCTTCTCCTTCTTCTGCTTCTTCTGCTTCACCCTCCTGACTTCACCTTCTCCTTCTCCTTCTTCTACTTCTTCTGCTTCACCCCCCTGACTACACCTTCTCCTTCTCCTTCTTCTGCTTCTTCTGCTTCACCCTCCAGACTTCACCTTCTCCTTCTCCTTCTTCTGCTCCTTCTGCTTCGCCCTCCAGACTTCACCTTCTCCTTCTCCTTCTTCTGCTTCTTCTGCTTCACCCTCCAGACTTCACCTTCTCCTTCTCCTTCTTCTGCTTCTTCTGCTTCACCCTCCTGACATCACCTTCTCCTTCTCCTTCTTCTACTTCTTCTGATTCACCCTCCAGACTTCACCTTCTCCTTCTCCTTCTTCTGCTTCTTCTGCTTCACCCTCCAGACTTCACCTTCTCCTTCTCCTTCTTCTGCTTCTTCTGCTGCGCCCTCCAGACTTCACCTTCTCCTTCTCCTTCTTCTGCTTCTTCTGCTTCACCCTCCTGACTTCACCTTCTCCTTGTCCTTCTTCTACTTCTTCTGCTTCACCCCCCTGACTTCACCTTCTCCTTCTCCTTCTTCTGCTTCTTCTGATTCACCCTTCTAACTTCACCTTCTCCTTCTCCTTCTTCTGCTTCTTCTGATTCACCCTCCTGACTTCACCTTCTCCTTCTCCTTCTTCTGCTTCTTCTGATTCACCCTCCAGACTTCACCTTCTCCTTCTCCTTCTTCTGCTTCTTCTGATTCACCCGCCAGACTTAAACTTCTCCTTCTCCTTCTTCTGCTTCTTCTGATTCACCCTCCAGACCTCACCTTCTCCTTCTCCTTCTTCTACTTCTTCTGATTCACCCTCCAGACTTCATCTTCTCCTTCTCCTTCTTCTGCTTCTTCAGATTCACCCTCCAGACTTCACCTTCTCCTTCTCCTTCTTCTGCTTCATCTGATTCACCCTCCAGACTTCACCTTCTCCTTCTCCTTCTTCTACTTCTTCTGATTCACCCTCCAGACTTCACCTTCTCCTTCTCCTTCTTCTACTTCTTCTGTTTCACCCTCCAGTCTTCACCTTCTCCTTTTCCTTCTTCTGCTTCTTCTGCTTTACCCTCCAGACTTCAACTTCTCCTTCTCTTTCTTCTCCTTCTTCTGATTCACCCTCCAGACTTCACCTTCTCCTTCTCCTTCTTCTGATTCTTCTGATTCACCCTCCAGACGTCACCTTCTCCTTCTCCTTCTTCTGCTTCTTCTGATTCACCGTCCTGACTTCACCTTCTCCTTCTCCTTCTTCTACCTCTTCTGATTCACCCTCCTGACGTCACCTTTTCCTTCTCCTTCTTCTACTTCTTCTGCTTCACCCTCCAGACTTCACCTTCTCCTTCTCCTTCTTCTGCTTCTTCTGCTTCATCCTCCTGACTTCACCTTCTCCTTCTCCTTCTTCTACTTCTTCTGATTCACCCTCCAGACTTCACCTTCTCTTCTCCTTCTTCTGCTTCTTCTGCTTCACCCTCCAGACTTCACCTTCTCCTTTTCCTTCTTCTGCTTCTTCTGCTGCGCCCTCCAGACTTCACCTTCTCCTTCTCCTTATTCTGCTTCTTCTGCTTCTCCCTCCTGACTTCACCTTCTCCTTCTCCTTCTTCTACTTCTTCTGCTTCACCCCCCTGACATCACCTTCTCCTTCTCCTTCTTCTGCTTCTCCTGATTCACCCTCCTAACTTCACCTTCTCCTTCTCCTTCTTCTGCTTCTTCTGATTCACCCTCCTGACTTCACCTTCTCCTTCTCCTTCTTCTGCTTCTTCTGATTCACCCTCCAGACTTCACCTTCTCCTTCTTCTTCTTCTGCTTCTTCTGATTCATCCTCCAGACTTCACCATCTCCTTCTCCTTCTTCTGCTTCTTCTGATTCACCCTCCAGACCTCACCTTCTCCTTCTCCTTCTTCTACTTCTTCTGATTCACCCTCCAGATTTCATCTCCTCCTTCTCCTTCTTCTGCTTCTTCTGATTCACCCTCCAGACTTCACCTTCTCCTTCTCCTTCTTCTACTTCTTCTGATTCACCCTCCAGACTTCACCTTCTCCTTCTCCTTCTTCTACATCTTCTGATTTACCCTCCAGTCTTCACCTTCTCCTTCTCCTTCTTCTGCTTCTTCTGCTTCACTCTCCAGACTTCACCTTCTCCTTCTCTTTCTTCTGCTTCTTCTGATTCACCCTCCAGACTTCACCTTCTCCTTCTCCTTCTTCTGATTCATCTGATTCACCCTCCAGACTTCACCTTCTCCTTTCTCCTTCTTCTGCTTCTTCTGATTCACCTTCCTGACTTCACCTTCTCCTTCTCCTTCTTCTACTTCTTCTGCTTCACCCTCCAGACTTCAACTTCTCCTTCTCCTTCTTCTACTTCTTCTGATTCACCCTCCAGACTTCACCTTCTCCTTCTCCTTCTTCTGCTTCTTCTGATTCACCCTCCAGACTTCACCTTCTCCTTCTTCTTCTTCTGCTGCTTCTGATTCACCCTCCTGACTTCACCTTCTACTTCTCCTTCTTCTGCTTCTTCTGATTCACCCTCCAGACTTCACCTTCTCCTTCTCCTTCTTCTACTTCTTCTGATTCACCCTCCAGACTTCACCTTCTCCTTCTCCATTTCTGCTTCTTCTGATTCACCCTCCAGACTTCACCTTCTCCTTCTTCTGCTTCTTCTGATTCACCCTCCAGACTTCACCTTCTACTTCTCCTTCTTCTGCTTCTTCTGATTCACCCTCCAGAGTTCACCTTCTCCTTCTCCTTCTTCTGCTTCATCTGATTCACCCTCCAGACTTCACCTTCTCCTTCTCCTTCTTCTACTTCTTCTGATTCACCCGCCAGACTTCACCTTCTCCTTCTCCTTCTTCTGCATCTTCTGATTCACCCTCCAGACTTCACCTTCTCCTTCTCCTTCGTCCACTTCTTCTGATTCACCCTCGAGACTACACCTTCTCCTTCTCCTTCTTCTACTTCTTCTGATTCACCCTCCAGACTTGACCTTCTCCTTCTCCTTCTTCTACTTCTTCTGATTCACCCTCCAGACTTCACCTCCTCCTTCTCCTTCTTCTACTTCTTCTGATTCACAATCCAGACTTCACCTTCTCCTTCTCCTTCTTCTACTTCTTCTGCTTCTCCCTCCAGACTTCAACTTCTCCTTCTCCTTCTTCTGCTTCTTCTGATTCACCCTCCAGAGTTCACCTTCTCCTTCTCCTTCTTCCACTTCTTCTGATTCTCCCTCCAGACTTCACCTTCTCCTTCTCCTTCTTCTACTTCTTCTGATTCACCCTCCAGACTTCACCTTCTCCTTTTCCTTCTTCTACTTCTTCTGATTCACCCTCCTGACTTCACCTTCTCCTTCTCCTTCTTCTGCTTCTTCTGCTTCACCCTCCAGACTTCACCTTCTCCTTCTCCTTCTTCTGCTTCTTCTGCTTCACCCTCCAGACTTCACCTTCTCCTTCTCCTTCTTCTGCTTCTTCTGCTTCACCCTCCTTACTTCACCTTCTCCTTCTCCTTCTTCTACTTCTTGTGATTCACCCTCCAGACTTCACCTTCTCCTTCTCCTTCTTCTGCTTCTTCTGCTTCACCCTCCAGACTTCACCTTCTCCTTCCCCTTCTTCTGCTTCTTCTGCTTCGCCCTGCAGACTTCACCTTCTCCTTCTCCTTCTTCTGCTTCTTCTGCTTCACCCTCCTGACTTCACCTTCTCCTTCTCCTTCTTCTACTTCTTCTGATTCACCCTCCAGATTTCACCTTCTCCTTCTCCTTCTTCTGCTTCTTCTGCTTCACCCATAGGACTTCACCTTCTCCTTCTCCTCCTTCTGCTTCTTCTGCTGCGCCCTCCAGGCTTCACCGTCTCCATCTCCTTCTTCTGCTTCTTCTGCTTCAACCTCCTGACTTCACCTTCTCCTTCTCCTTCTTCTGCTTCTTCTGCTTCACCCTCCTGACTTCACCTTCTCCTTCTCCTTCTTCTGCTTCTTCTGATTCACCCTCCTGACTTCACCTTCTCCTTCTCCTTCTTCTGCTTCTTCTGATTCACCCTCCAGAATTCACCTTCTCCTTCTCCTTCTTCTGCTTCTTCTGATTCACCCTCCAGACTTCACCTTCTCCTTCTCCTTCTTCTGCTTCTTCTGATTCACCCTCCAGACCTCAACTTCTCCTTCTCCTTCTTCTACTTCTTCTGATTCACCCTCCAGACTTCATCTTCTCCTTCTCCTTCTTCTGCTTCTTCTGATTCACGCTCCAGACTTCAACTTCTACTTCTCCTTCTTCTGCTTCTTCTGATTCACCCTCCAGACTTCATCATCTCCTTCTCCTTCTTCTACTTCTTCTGATTCACCCTCCAGACTTCACCTTCTCCTTCTCCTTCCTCTCCTTCTTCTGATTCACCCTCCAGTCTTCACCTTCTTCTCCTTCTTCTGCTTCTTCTGCTTCACCCTCCAGACTTCACCTTCTCCTTCTCATTCTTCTGCTTCTTCTGATTCACCCTCCAGACTTCACCTTCTCCTTCTCCTTCGTCTGATTCTTCTGATTCACCCTCCAGACTTCACCTTCTCCTTCTCCTTCTTCTGCTTCTTCTGATTCACCCTCCTGACTTCACCTTCTCCTTCTCCTTCTTCTACTTCTTCTGATTCACCCTCCTGACTTCACCTTCTCCTTCTCCTTCTTCTACTTCTTCTGCTTCACCCTCCAGACTTCACCTTCTCCTTCTCCTTCTTCTACTTCTTCTGATTCACCCTCCAGACTTCACCTTCTCCTTCTCCTTCTTCTGCTTCTTCTGATTCACCCTCCAGACTTCACCTTCTCCTTCTCCTTATTCTGCTTCTTCTGATTCACCCTCCAGACTTCACCTTCTCCTTCTCCTTCTTCTGATTCTTCTGATTCACCCTCCAGACTTCATCTTCTCCTTCTCCTTCTTCTGCTTCTTCTGATTCACCCTCCTTACTTCACCTTCTCCTTCTCCTTCTTCTACTTCTTCTGATTCACCCTCCAGACTTCCCCTTCTCCTTCTCCTTCTTCTGCTTCTTCTGCTTCACCCTCCAGACTTCACCTTCTCCTTCTCCTTCTTCTGCTTCTTCTGCTTCACCCTCCAGATTTCACCTTCTCCTTCTCCTTCTTCTGCTTCTTCTGCTTCACCCTCCTGACTTCACCTTCTCCTTCTCCTTCTTCTACTTCTTCTGATTCACCCTCCAGACTTCACCTTCTCCTTCTCCTTCTTCTGCTTCTTCTGATTCACCCTCCAGACTTCACCTCCTCCTTCTCCTTCTTCTGCTTCTTCTGCTTCACCCTCCAGACTTCACCTTCTCCTTCTTCTTCTTCTGCTTCTTCTGCTTCACCCTCCTTACTTCACCTTCTCCTTCTCCTTCTTCTACTTCTTCTGATTCACCCTCCAGACTTCACCTTCTCCTTCTCCTTCTTCTGCTTCTTCTGCTTCACCCTCCAGACTTCACCTTCTCCTTCTCCTTCTTCTGCTTCTTCTGCTTCGCCCTCCAGACTTCACCTTCTCCTTCTCCTTCTTCTACTTCTTCTGCTTCACCCTCCAGACTTCACCTTCTCCTTCTCCTTCTTCTACTTCTTCTGATTCACCCTCCAGACTTCACCTTCTCCTTCTCCTTCTTCTGCTTCTTCTGATTCACCCTCCAAACTTCACCTTCTCCTTCTCCTTATTCTGCTTCTTCTGATTCACCCTCCAGACTTCACCTTCTCCTTCTCCTTCTTCTACTTCTTCTGATTCATCCTCCAGACTACACCTTCTCCTTCTCCTTCTTCTACTTCTTCTGATTCATCCTCCAGACTTCACCTTCTCCTTCTCCTTCTTCTGCTCCTTTTGATTCACCCTCCAGACTTGACCTTCTCCTTCTCCTTCTTCTACTTCTTCTGATTCACCCTCCAGACTTCACCTCCTCCTTCTCCTTCTTCTACTTCTTCTGATTCACAATCCAGACTTCACCTTCTCCTTCTCCTTCTTCTACTTCTTCTGCTTCTCCCTCCAGACTTCACCTTCTCCTTCTCCTTCTTCTCCTTCTTCTGATTCACCCTCCAGACTTCACCTTCTCCTTCTCCTTCTTCCACTTCTTCTGATTCACCCTCCAGACTTCACCTTCTCCTTCTCCTTCTTCTACTTCTTCTGATTCACCCTCCAGACTTCACCTTCTCCTTTTCCTTCTTCTACTTCTTCTGATTCACCCTCCTGACTTCACCTTCTCCTTCTCCTTCTTCTGCTTCTTCTGCTTCACCCTCCAGACTTCACCTTCTCCTTCTCCTTCTTCTGCTTCTTCTGCTTCACCCTCCAGACTTCACCTTCTCCTTCTCCTTCTTCTGCTTCTTCTGCTTCACCCTCCTTACTTCACCTTCTCCTTCTCCTTCTTCTACTTCTTGTGATTCACCCTCCAGACTTCACCTTCTCCTTCTCCTTCTTCTGCTTCTTCTGCTTCACCCTCCAGACTTCACCTTCTCCTTCTCCTTCTTCTGCTTCTTCTGCTTCGCCCTCCAGACTTCACCTTCTCCTTCTCCTTCTTCTGCTTCTTCTGCTTCACCCTCCAGATTTCACTTTCTCCTTCTCCTTCTTCTGCTTCTTCTGCTTCACCCTCCTGACTTCACCATCTCCTTCTCCTTCTTCTACTTCTTCTGATTCACCCTCCAGACTTCACCTTCTCCTTCTCCTTCTTCTGCTTCTTCTGCTTCACCCTTAGGACTTCACCTTCTCCTTCTCCTTCTTCTGCTTCTTCTGCTGCGCCCTCCAGGCTTCACCGTCTCCATCTCCTTCTTCTGCTTCTTCTGCTTCACCCTCCAGACTTCACCTTCTCCTTCTTCTGCTTCTTCTGATTCACCCTCCAGACTTCACCTTCTACTTCTCCTTCTTCTGCTTCTTCTGATTCACCCTCCAGAGTTCACCTTCTCCTTCTCCTTCTTCTGCTTCATCTGATTCACCCTCCAGACTTCACCTTCTCCTTCTCCTTCTTCTACTTCTTCTGATTCACCCGCCAGACTTCACCTTCTCCTTCTCCTTCTTCTGCATCTTCTGATTCACCCTCCAGACTTCACCTTCTCCTTCTCCTTCGTCCACTTCTTCTGATTCACCCTCGAGACTACACCTTCTCCTTCTCCTTCTTCTACTTCTTCTGATTCACCCTCCAGACTTGACCTTCTCCTTCTCCTTCTTCTACTTCTTCTGATTCACCCTCCAGACTTCACCTCCTCCTTCTCCTTCTTCTACTTCTTCTGATTCACAATCCAGACTTCACCTTCTCCTTCTCCTTCTTCTACTTCTTCTGCTTCTCCCTCCAGACTTCAACTTCTCCTTCTCCTTCTTCTGCTTCTTCTGATTCACCCTCCAGAGTTCACCTTCTCCTTCTCCTTCTTCCACTTCTTCTGATTCTCCCTCCAGACTTCACCTTCTCCTTCTCCTTCTTCTGCTTCTTCTGATTCACCCTCCTGACTTCACCTTCTCCTTCTCCTTCTTCTACTTCTTCTGCTTCACCCTCCAGACTTCAACTTCTCCTTCTCCTTCTTCTACTTCTTCTGATTCACCCTCCAGACTTCACCTTCTCCTTCTCCTTCTTCTGCTTCTTCTGATTCACCCTCCAGACTTCACCTTCTCCTTCTTCTTCGTCTGCTTCTTCTGATTCACCCTCCTGACTTCACCTTCTACTTCTCCTTCTTCTGCTTCTTCTGATTCACCCTCCAGACTTCACCTTCTCCTTCTCCTTCTTCTACTTCTTCTGATTCTCCCTCCAGACTTCACCTTCTCCTTCTCCTTCTTCTACTTCTTCTGATTCACCCTCCAGTCTTCACCTTCTCCTTCTCCTTCTTCTGCTTCTTCTGATTCACACTCCAGACTTCACCTTCTCCTTCTCCTTCTTCTGCTTCTTCTGATTAACCCTCCTGACTTCACCTTCTCCTTCTCCTTCTTCTGCTTCTTCTGGTTCACCCTCCAGACTTCACCTTCTCCTTCTCCTTCTTCTCCTTCTTCTGATTCACCCTCCTGACTTCACCTTCTCCTTCTCCTTCTTCTACTTCTTCTGCTTCACCCTCCAGACTTCAACTTCTCCTTCTCCTTCTTCTACTTCTTCTGATTCACCCTCCAGACTTCACCTTCTCCGTCTCCTTCTTCTGCTTCTCCTGATTCACCCTCCTAACTTCACCTTCTCCTTCTCCTTCTTCTGCTTCTTCTGATTCACCCTCCTGACTTCACCTTCTCCTTCTCCTTCTTCTGCTTCTTCTGATTCACCCTCCAGACTTCACCTTCTCCTTCTTCTTCTTCTGCTTCTTCTGATTCACCCTCCAGACTTCACCATCTCCTTCTCCTTCTTCTGCTTCTTCTGATTCACCCTCCAGACCTCACCTTCTCCTTTTCCTTCTTCTACTTCTTCTGATTCACCCTCCAGATTTCATCTTCTCCTTCTCCTTCTTCTGCTTCTTCTGATTCACCCTCCTGACTTCACCTTCTCCTTCTCCTTCTTCTGCTTCTTCTGATTCACCCTCCAGACTTCACCTTCTCCTTCTCCTTCTACTTCTTCTGATTCACCCTCCAGACTTCACCTTCTCCTTCTCCTTCTTCTGCTTCTTCTGATTCACCCTCCAGACTTCACCTTCTCCGTCTCCTTCTTCTGCTTCTTCTGATTCACCCTCCAGACTTCACCTTCTCCTTCTCCTTCTTCTGCTTCTTCTGATTCACCCTCCAGACTTCACCTTCTCCTTCTCCTTCTTCTGCTTCTTCTGATTCACCCTCCAGACTTCACCTTCTCCTTCTCCTTCTTCTACTTCTTCTGATTCACCCGCCAGACTTCACCTTCTCCTTCTCCTTCTTCTGCATCTTCTGATTCACCCTCCAGACTTCACCTTCTCCTTCTCCTTCGTCCACTTCTTCTGATTCACCCTCGAGACTATACCTTCTCCTTCTCCTTCTTCTACTTCTTCTGATTCACACTAACGACTTCACCTTCTCCTTCTCCTTCTTCTGCTTCTTCTGATTCACCCTCCAGACTACACCTTCTCCTTCTCCTTCTTCTACTTCTTCCGATTCACCCTCCAGACTTCACCTTCTCCTTCTCCTTCTTCTACTTCTTCTGATTCACCCTCCAGACTTCACCTTCTCCTTCTCCTTCTTCTACTTTTTCTGCTTCTCCCTCCAGACTTCACCTTCTCCTTCTCCTTCTTCTGCTTCTTCTGATTCACCCTCCAGACTTCACCTTCTCCTTCTTCTGCTTCTTCTGATTCACCCTTCTGACTTCACCTTCTCCTTCTCCTTCTTCTGCTTCCTCTGATTCACCCTCCAGACATCACCTTCTCCTTCTCCTTCTTCTACTTCTTCTGATTCACCCTCCAGACTTCACCTTCTCCTTCTACTTCTTCTGCTTCTTCTGATTCACCCTCCAGACTTCACCATCTCCTTCTCCTTCTTCTACTTCTTCTGATTCACCCTCCAGACTTCACCTTCTCCTTCTCCTTCTTCTGCTTCTTCTGATTCACCCTCCAGACTTCACCTTCTCCTTCTCCTTCGTCTACTTCTTCTGATTCACCCTCCAGTCTACACCTTCTCCTTCTCCTTCTTCTACTTCTTCTGATTCACCCTCCAGACTTCACCATCTCCTTCTCCTTCTTCTGCTTCTTCTGATTCACCCTCCAGACTTCACCTTCTCCTTCTCCTTCTTCTACTTCTTCTGATTCACCCTCCAGACTTCACCTTCTCCTTCTCCTTCTTCTACTTCTTCCGATTCACCCTCCAGACTTCACCTTCTCCTTCTCCTTCTTCTACTTTTTCTGCTTCTCCCTCCAGACTTCACCTTCTCCTTCTCCTTCTTCTGCTTCTTCTGATTCACCCTCCAGACTTCACCTTCTCCTTCTTCTGCTTCTTCTGATTCACCCTTCTGACTTCACCTTCTCCTTCTCCTTCTTCTGCTTCCTCTGATTCACCCTCCAGACATCACCTTCTCCTTCTCCTTCTTCTACTTCTTCTGATTCACCCTCCAGACTTCACCTTCTCCTTCTACTTCTTCTGCTTCTTCTGATTCACCCTCCAGACTTCACCTTCTCCTTCTCCTTCTTCTACTTCTTCTGATTCACCCTCCAGACTTCACCTTCTCCTTCTCCTTCTTCTGCTTCTTCTGATTCACCCTCCAGACTTCACCTTCTCCTTCTCCTTCGTCTACTTCTTCTGATTCACCCTCCAGTCTACACCTTCTCCTTCTCCTTCTTCTACTTCTTCTGATTCACCCTCCAGACTTCACTATCTCCTTCTCCTTCTTCTGCTTCTTCTGATTCACCCTCCAGACTTCACCTTCTCCTTCTCCTTCTTCTACTTCTTCTGATTCACCCTCCAGACTTCACCTTCTCCTTCTCCTTCTTCTACTTCTTCCGATTCACCCTCCAGACTTCACCTTCTCCTTCTCCTTCTTCTACTTCTTCTGCTTCTCCCTCCAGACTTCACCTTCTCCTTCTCCTTCTTCTGCTTCTTCTGATTCACCCTCCAGACTTCACCTTCTCCTTCTTCTACTTCTTCTGATTCACCCTCCAGACTTCACCTTCTCCTTCTCCTTCTTCTACTTCTTCTGATTCACCCTCCAGACTTCACCTTCTCCTTCTCCTTCTTCTACTTCTTCTGATTCACCCTCCTGACTTCACCATCTCCTTCACCTTCTTCTGCTTCTTCTGCTTCACCCTCCAGACTTCACCTTCTCCTTCTCCTTATTCTGCTTCTTCTGCTTCACCCTCCAGACTTCCCCTTCTCCTTCTCCTTCTTCTGCTTCTTCTGCTTCACCCTCCTGACTTCACCTTCTCCTTCTCCTTCTTCTACTTCTTCTGCTTCACCCCCCTGACTACACCTTCTCCTTCTCCTTCTTCTGCTTCTTCTGCTTCACCCTCCAGACTTCACCTTCTCCTTCTCCTTCTTCTGCTCCTTCTGCTTCGCCCTCCAGACTTCACCTTCTCCTTCTCCTTCTTCTGCTTCTTCTGCTTCACCCTCCAGACTTCACCTTCTCCTTCTCCTTCTTCTGCTTCTTCTGCTTCACCCTCCTGACATCACCTTCTCCTTCTCCTTCTTCTACTTCTTCTGATTCACCCTCCAGACTTCACCTTCTCCTTCTCCTTCTTCTGCTTCTTCTGCTTCACCCTCCAGACTTCACCTTCTCCTTCTCCTTCTTCTGCTTCTTCTGCTGCGCCCTCCAGACTTCACCTTCTCCTTCTCCTTCTTCTGCTTCTTCTGCTTCACCCTCCTGACTTCACCTTCTCCTTGTCCTTCTTCTACTTCTTCTGCTTCACCCCCCTGACTTCACCTTCTCCTTCTCCTTCTTCTGCTTCTTCTGATTCACCCTTCTAACTTCACCTTCTCCTTCTCCTTCTTCTGCTTCTTCTGATTCACCCTCCTGACTTCACCTTCTCCTTCTCCTTCTTCTGCTTCTTCTGATTCACCCTCCAGACTTCACCTTCTCCTTCTCCTTCTTCTGCTTCTTCTGATTCACCCGCCAGACTTAAACTTCTCCTTCTCCTTCTTCTGCTTCTTCTGATTCACCCTCCAGACCTCACCTTCTCCTTCTCCTTCTTCTACTTCTTCTGATTCACCCTCCAGACTTCATCTTCTCCTTCTCCTTCTTCTGCTTCTTCAGATTCACCCTCCAGACTTCACCTTCTCCTTCTCCTTCTTCTGCTTCATCTGATTCACCCTCCAGACTTCACCTTCTCCTTCTCCTTCTTCTACTTCTTCTGATTCACCCTCCAGACTTCACCTTCTCCTTCTCCTTCTTCTGCTTCTTCTGCTTTACCCTCCAGACTTCAACTTCTCCTTCTCTTTCTTCTCCTTCTTCTGATTCACCCTCCAGACTTCACCTTCTCCTTCTCCTTCTTCTGATTCTTCTGATTCACCCTCCAGACTTCACCTTCTCCTTCTCCTTCTTCTGCTTCTTCTGATTCACCGTCCTGACTTCACCTTCTGCTTCTCCTTCTTCTACCTCTTCTGATTCACCCTCCTGACGTCACCTTTTCCTTCTCCTTCTTCTACTTCTTCTGCTTCACCCTCCAGACTTCACCTTCTCCTTCTCCTTCTTCTGCTTCTTCTGCTTCATCCTCCTGACTTCACCTTCTCCTTCTCCTTCTTCTACTTCTTCTGATTCACCCTCCAGACTTCACCTTCTCTTCTCCTTCTTCTGCTTCTTCTGCTTCACCCTCCAGACTTCACCTTCTCCTTTTCCTTCTTCTGCTTCTTCTGCTGCGCCCTCCAGACTTCACCTTCTCCTTCTCCTTATTCTGCTTCTTCTGCTTCTCCCTCCTGACTTCACCTTCTCCTTCTCCTTCTTCTACTTCTTCTGCTTCACCCCCCTGACATCACCTTCTCCTTCTCCTTCTTCTGCTTCTCCTGATTCACCCTCCTAACTTCACCTTCTCCTTCTCCTTCTTCTGCTTCTTCTGATTCACCCTCCTGACTTCACCTTCTCCTTCTCCTTCTTCTGCTTCTTCTGATTCACCCTCCAGACTTCACCTTCTCCTTCTTCTTCTTCTGCTTCTTCTGATTCATCCTCCAGACTTCACCATCTCCTTCTCCTTCTTCTGCTTCTTCTGATTCACCCTCCAGACCTCACCTTCTCCTTCTCCTTCTTCTACTTCTTCTGATTCACCCTCCAGATTTCATCTCCTCCTTCTCCTTCTTCTGCTTCTTCTGATTCACCCTCCAGACTTCACCTTCTCCTTCTCCTTCTTCTACTTCTTCTGATTCACCCTCCAGACTTCACCTTCTCCTTCTCCTTCTTCTACATCTTCTGATTTACCCTCCAGTCTTCACCTTCTCCTTCTCCTTCTTCTGCTTCTTCTGCTTCACTCTCCAGACTTCACCTTCTCCTTCTCTTTCTTCTGCTTCTTCTGATTCACCCTCCAGACTTCACCTTCTCCTTCTCCTTCTTCTGATTCATCTGATTCACCCTCCAGACTTCACCTTCTCCTTTCTCCTTCTTCTGCTTCTTCTGATTCACCTTCCTGACTTCACCTTCTCCTTCTCCTTCTTCTACTTCTTCTGCTTCACCCTCCAGACTTCAACTTCTCCTTCTCCTTCTTCTACTTCTTCTGATTCACCCTCCAGACTTCACCTTCTCCTTCTCCTTCTTCTGCTTCTTCTGATTCACCCTCCAGACTTCACCTTCTCCTTCTTCTTCTTCTGCTGCTTCTGATTCACCCTCCTGACTTCACCTTCTACTTCTCCTTCTTCTGCTTCTTCTGATTCACCCTCCAGACTTCACCTTCTCCTTCTCCTTCTTCTACTTCTTCTGATTCACCCTCCAGACTTCACCTTCTCCTTCTCCATTTCTGCTTCTTCTGATTCACCCTCCAGACTTCACCTTCTCCTTCTTCTGCTTCTTCTGATTCACCCTCCAGACTTCACCTTCTACTTCTCCTTCTTCTGCTTCTTCTGATTCACCCTCCAGAGTTCACCTTCTCCTTCTCCTTCTTCTGCTTCATCTGATTCACCCTCCAGACTTCACCTTCTCCTTCTCCTTCTTCTACTTCTTCTGATTCACCCGCCAGACTTCACCTTCTCCTTCTCCTTCTTCTGCATCTTCTGATTCACCCTCCAGACTTCACCTTCTCCTTCTCCTTCGTCCACTTCTTCTGATTCACCCTCGAGACTACACCTTCTCCTTCTCCTTCTTCTACTTCTTCTGATTCACCCTCCAGACTTGACCTTCTCCTTCTCCTTCTTCTACTTCTTCTGATTCACCCTCCAGACTTCACCTCCTCCTTCTCCTTCTTCTACTTCTTCTGATTCACAATCCAGACTTCACCTTCTCCTTCTCCTTCTTCTACTTCTTCTGCTTCTCCCTCCAGACTTCAACTTCTCCTTCTCCTTCTTCTGCTTCTTCTGATTCACCCTCCAGAGTTCACCTTCTCCTTCTCCTTCTTCCACTTCTTCTGATTCTCCCTCCAGACTTCACCTTCTCCTTCTCCTTCTTCTACTTCTTCTGATTCACCCTCCAGACTTCACCTTCTCCTTTTCCTTCTTCTACTTCTTCTGATTCACCCTCCTGACTTCACCTTCTCCTTCTCCTTCTTCTGCTTCTTCTGCTTCACCCTCCAGACTTCACCTTCTCCTTCTCCTTCTTCTGCTTCTTCTGCTTCACCCTCCAGACTTCACCTTCTCCTTCTCCTTCTTCTGCTTCTTCTGCTTCACCCTCCTTACTTCACCTTCTCCTTCTCCTTCTTCTACTTCTTGTGATTCACCCTCCAGACTTCACCTTCTCCTTCTCCTTCTTCTGCTTCTTCTGCTTCACCCTCCAGACTTCACCTTCTCCTTCCCCTTCTTCTGCTTCTTCTGCTTCGCCCTGCAGACTTCACCTTCTCCTTCTCCTTCTTCTGCTTCTTCTGCTTCACCCTCCTGACTTCACCTTCTCCTTCTCCTTCTTCTACTTCTTCTGATTCACCCTCCAGATTTCACCTTCTCCTTCTCCTTCTTCTGCTTCTTCTGCTTCACCCATAGGACTTCACCTTCTCCTTCTCCTCCTTCTGCTTCTTCTGCTGCGCCCTCCAGGCTTCACCGTCTCCATCTCCTTCTTCTGCTTCTTCTGCTTCAACCTCCTGACTTCACCTTCTCCTTCTCCTTCTTCTGCTTCTTCTGCTTCACCCTCCTGACTTCACCTTCTCCTTCTCCTTCTTCTGCTTCTTCTGATTCACCCTCCTGACTTCACCTTCTCCTTCTCCTTCTTCTGCTTCTTCTGATTCACCCTCCAGAATTCACCTTCTCCTTCTCCTTCTTCTGCTTCTTCTGATTCACCCTCCAGACTTCACCTTCTCCTTCTCCTTCTTCTGCTTCTTCTGATTCACCCTCCAGACCTCACCTTCTCCTTCTCCTTCTTCTACTTCTTCTGATTCACCCTCCAGACTTCATCTTCTCCTTCTCCTTCTTCTGCTTCTTCTGATTCACGCTCCAGACTTCAACTTCTACTTCTCCTTCTTCTGCTTCTTCTGATTCACCCTCCAGACTTCATCATCTCCTTCTCCTTCTTCTACTTCTTCTGATTCACCCTCCAGACTTCACCTTCTCCTTCTCCTTCCTCTCCTTCTTCTGATTCACCCTCCAGTCTTCACCTTCTTCTCCTTCTTCTGCTTCTTCTGCTTCACCCTCCAGACTTCACCTTCTCCTTCTCATTCTTCTGCTTCTTCTGATTCACCCTCCAGACTTCACCTTCTCCTTCTCCTTCGTCTGATTCTTCTGATTCACCCTCCAGACTTCACCTTCTCCTTCTCCTTCTTCTGCTTCTTCTGATTCACCCTCCTGACTTCACCTTCTCCTTCTCCTTCTTCTACTTCTTCTGATTCACCCTCCTGACTTCACCTTCTCCTTCTCCTTCTTCTACTTCTTCTGCTTCACCCTCCAGACTTCACCTTCTCCTTCTCCTTCTTCTACTTCTTCTGATTCACCCTCCAGACTTCACCTTCTCCTTCTCCTTCTTCTGCTTCTTCTGATTCACCCTCCAGACTTCACCTTCTCCTTCTCCTTATTCTGCTTCTTCTGATTCACCCTCCAGACTTCACCTTCTCCTTCTCCTTCTTCTGATTCTTCTGATTCACCCTCCAGACTTCATCTTCTCCTTCTCCTTCTTCTGCTTCTTCTGATTCACCCTCCTTACTTCACCTTCTCCTTCTCCTTCTTCTACTTCTTCTGATTCACCCTCCAGACTTCCCCTTCTCCTTCTCCTTCTTCTGCTTCTTCTGCTTCACCCTCCAGACTTCACCTTCTCCTTCTCCTTCTTCTGCTTCTTCTGCTTCACCCTCCAGATTTCACCTTCTCCTTCTCCTTCTTCTGCTTCTTCTGCTTCACCCTCCTGACTTCACCTTCTCCTTCTCCTTCTTCTACTTCTTCTGATTCACCCTCCAGACTTCACCTTCTCCTTCTCCTTCTTCTGCTTCTTCTGATTCACCCTCCAGACTTCACCTCCTCCTTCTCCTTCTTCTGCTTCTTCTGCTTCACCCTCCAGACTTCACCTTCTCCTTCTTCTTCTTCTGCTTCTTCTGCTTCACCCTCCTTACTTCACCTTCTCCTTCTCCTTCTTCTACTTCTTCTGATTCACCCTCCAGACTTCACCTTCTCCTTCTCCTTCTTCTGCTTCTTCTGCTTCACCCTCCAGACTTCACCTTCTCCTTCTCCTTCTTCTGCTTCTTCTGCTTCGCCCTCCAGACTTCACCTTCTCCTTCTCCTTCTTCTACTTCTTCTGCTTCACCCTCCAGACTTCACCTTCTCCTTCTCCTTCTTCTACTTCTTCTGATTCACCCTCCAGACTTCACCTTCTCCTTCTCCTTCTTCTGCTTCTTCTGATTCACCCTCCAAACTTCACCTTCTCCTTCTCCTTATTCTGCTTCTTCTGATTCACCCTCCAGACTTCACCTTCTCCTTCTCCTTCTTCTACTTCTTCTGATTCATCCTCCAGACTACACCTTCTCCTTCTCCTTCTTCTACTTCTTCTGATTCACCCTCCAGACTTCACCTTCTCCTTCTCCTTCTTCTGCTCCTTTTGATTCACCCTCCAGACTTGACCTTCTCCTTCTCCTTCTTCTACTTCTTCTGATTCACCCTCCAGACTTCACCTCCTCCTTCTCCTTCTTCTACTTCTTCTGATTCACAATCCAGACTTCACCTTCTCCTTCTCCTTCTTCTACTTCTTCTGCTTCTCCCTCCAGACTTCACCTTCTCCTTCTCCTTCTTCTCCTTCTTCTGATTCACCCTCCAGACTTCACCTTCTCCTTCTCCTTCTTCCACTTCTTCTGATTCACCCTCCAGACTTCACCTTCTCCTTCTCCTTCTTCTACTTCTTCTGATTCACCCTCCAGACTTCACCTTCTCCTTTTCCTTCTTCTACTTCTTCTGATTCACCCTCCTGACTTCACCTTCTCCTTCTCCTTCTTCTGCTTCTTCTGCTTCACCCTCCAGACTTCACCTTCTCCTTCTCCTTCTTCTGCTTCTTCTGCTTCACCCTCCAGACTTCACCTTCTCCTTCTCCTTCTTCTGCTTCTTCTGCTTCACCCTCCTTACTTCACCTTCTCCTTCTCCTTCTTCTACTTCTTGTGATTCACCCTCCAGACTTCACCTTCTCCTTCTCCTTCTTCTGCTTCTTCTGCTTCACCCTCCAGACTTCACCTTCTCCTTCTCCTTCTTCTGCTTCTTCTGCTTCGCCCTCCAGACTTCACCTTCTCCTTCTCCTTCTTCTGCTTCTTCTGCTTCACCCTCCAGATTTCACTTTCTCCTTCTCCTTCTTCTGCTTCTTCTGCTTCACCCTCCTGACTTCACCATCTCCTTCTCCTTCTTCTACTTCTTCTGATTCACCCTCCAGACTTCACCTTCTCCTTCTCCTTCTTCTGCTTCTTCTGCTTCACCCTTAGGACTTCACCTTCTCCTTCTCCTTCTTCTGCTTCTTCTGCTGCGCCCTCCAGGCTTCACCGTCTCCATCTCCTTCTTCTGCTTCTTCTGCTTCACCCTCCAGACTTCACCTTCTCCTTCTTCTGCTTCTTCTGATTCACCCTCCAGACTTCACCTTCTACTTCTCCTTCTTCTGCTTCTTCTGATTCACCCTCCAGAGTTCACCTTCTCCTTCTCCTTCTTCTGCTTCATCTGATTCACCCTCCAGACTTCACCTTCTCCTTCTCCTTCTTCTACTTCTTCTGATTCACCCGCCAGACTTCACCTTCTCCTTCTCCTTCTTCTGCATCTTCTGATTCACCCTCCAGACTTCACCTTCTCCTTCTCCTTCGTCCACTTCTTCTGATTCACCCTCGAGACTACACCTTCTCCTTCTCCTTCTTCTACTTCTTCTGATTCACCCTCCAGACTTGACCTTCTCCTTCTCCTTCTTCTACTTCTTCTGATTCACCCTCCAGACTTCACCTCCTCCTTCTCCTTCTTCTACTTCTTCTGATTCACAATCCAGACTTCACCTTCTCCTTCTCCTTCTTCTACTTCTTCTGCTTCTCCCTCCAGACTTCAACTTCTCCTTCTCCTTCTTCTGCTTCTTCTGATTCACCCTCCAGAGTTCACCTTCTCCTTCTCCTTCTTCCACTTCTTCTGATTCTCCCTCCAGACTTCACCTTCTCCTTCTCCTTCTTCTACTTCTTCTGATTCACCCTCCAGACTTCACCTTCTCCTTTTCCTTCTTCTACTTCTTCTGATTCACCCTCCTGACTTCACCTTCTCCTTCTCCTTCTTCTGCTTCTTCTGCTTCACCCTCCAGACTTCACCTTCTCCTTCTCCTTCTTCTGCTTCTTCTGCTTCACCCTCCAGACTTCACCTTCTCCTTCTCCTTCTTCTGCTTCTTCTGCTTCACCCTCCTTACTTCACCTTCTCCTTCTCCTTCTTCTACTTCTTGTGATTCACCCTCCAGACTTCACCTTCTCCTTCTCCTTCTTCTGCTTCTTCTGCTTCACCCTCCAGACTTCACCTTCTCCTTCCCCTTCTTCTGCTTCTTCTGCTTCGCCCTGCAGACTTCACCTTCTCCTTCTCCTTCTTCTGCTTCTTCTGCTTCACCCTCCTGACTTCACCTTCTCCTTCTCCTTCTTCTACTTCTTCTGATTCACCCTCCAGATTTCACCTTCTCCTTCTCCTTCTTCTGCTTCTTCTGCTTCACCCATAGGACTTCACCTTCTCCTTCTCCTCCTTCTGCTTCTTCTGCTGCGCCCTCCAGGCTTCACCGTCTCCATCTCCTTCTTCTGCTTCTTCTGCTTCAACCTCCTGACTTCACCTTCTCCTTCTCCTTCTTCTGCTTCTTCTGCTTCACCCTCCTGACTTCACCTTCTCCTTCTCCTTCTTCTGCTTCTTCTGATTCACCCTCCTGACTTCACCTTCTCCTTCTCCTTCTTCTGCTTCTTCTGATTCACCCTCCAGAATTCACCTTCTCCTTCTCCTTCTTCTGCTTCTTCTGATTCACCCTCCAGACTTCACCTTCTCCTTCTCCTTCTTCTGCTTCTTCTGATTCACCCTCCAGACCTCACCTTCTCCTTCTCCTTCTTCTACTTCTTCTGATTCACCCTCCAGACTTCATCTTCTCCTTCTCCTTCTTCTGCTTCTTCTGATTCACGCTCCAGACTTCAACTTCTACTTCTCCTTCTTCTGCTTCTTCTGATTCACCCTCCAGACTTCATCATCTCCTTCTCCTTCTTCTACTTCTTCTGATTCACCCTCCAGACTTCACCTTCTCCTTCTCCTTCCTCTCCTTCTTCTGATTCACCCTCCAGTCTTCACCTTCTTCTCCTTCTTCTGCTTCTTCTGCTTCACCCTCCAGACTTCACCTTCTCCTTCTCATTCTTCTGCTTCTTCTGATTCACCCTCCAGACTTCACCTTCTCCTTCTCCTTCGTCTGATTCTTCTGATTCACCCTCCAGACTTCACCTTCTCCTTCTCCTTCTTCTGCTTCTTCTGATTCACCCTCCTGACTTCACCTTCTCCTTCTCCTTCTTCTACTTCTTCTGATTCACCCTCCTGACTTCACCTTCTCCTTCTCCTTCTTCTACTTCTTCTGCTTCACCCTCCAGACTTCACCTTCTCCTTCTCCTTCTTCTACTTCTTCTGATTCACCCTCCAGACTTCACCTTCTCCTTCTCCTTCTTCTGCTTCTTCTGATTCACCCTCCAGACTTCACCTTCTCCTTCTCCTTCTTCTGCTTCTTCTGATTCACCCTCCAGACTTCACCTTCTCCTTCTCCTTCTTCTGATTCTTCTGATTCACCCTCCAGACTTCATCTTCTCCTTCTCCTTCTTCTGCTTCTTCTGATTCACCCTCCTTACTTCACCTTCTCCTTCTCCTTCTTCTACTTCTTCTGATTCACCCTCCAGACTTCCCCTTCTCCTTCTCCTTCTTCTGCTTCTTCTGCTTCACCCTCCAGACTTCACCTTCTCCTTCTCCTTCTTCTGCTTCTTCTGCTTCACCCTCCAGATTTCACCTTCTCCTTCTCCTTCTTCTGCTTCTTCTGCTTCACCCTCCTGACTTCACCTTCTCCTTCTCCTTCTTCTACTTCTTCTGATTCACCCTCCAGACTTCACCTTCTCCTTCTCCTTCTTCTGCTTCTTCTGATTCACCCTCCAGACTTCACCTCCTCCTTCTCCTTCTTCTGCTTCTTCTGCTTCACCCTCCAGACTTCACCTTCTCCTTCTTCTTCTTCTGCTTCTTCTGCTTCACCCTCCTTACTTCACCTTCTCCTTCTCCTTCTTCTACTTCTTCTGATTCACCCTCCAGACTTCACCTTCTCCTTCTCCTTCTTCTGCTTCTTCTGCTTCACCCTCCAGACTTCACCTTCTCCTTCTCCTTCTTCTGCTTCTTCTGCTTCGCCCTCCAGACTTCACCTTCTCCTTCTCCTTCTTCTACTTCTTCTGCTTCACCCTCCAGACTTCACCTTCTCCTTCTCCTTCTTCTACTTCTTCTGATTCACCCTCCAGACTTCACCTTCTCCTTCTCCTTCTTCTGCTTCTTCTGATTCACCCTCCAAACTTCACCTTCTCCTTCTCCTTATTCTGCTTCTTCTGATTCACCCTCCAGACTTCACCTTCTTCTTCTCCTTCTTCTACTTCTTCTGATTCATCCTCCAGACTACACCTTCTCCTTCTCCTTCTTCTACTTCTTCTGATTCACCCTCCAGACTTCACCTTCTCCTTCTCCTTCTTCTGCTCCTTTTGATTCACCCTCCAGACTTGACCTTCTCCTTCTCCTTCTTCTACTTCTTCTGATTCACCCTCCAGACTTCACCTCCTCCTTCTCCTTCTTCTACTTCTTCTGATTCACAATCCAGACTTCACCTTCTCCTTCTCCTTCTTCTACTTCTTCTGCTTCTCCCTCCAGACTTCACCTTCTCCTTCTCCTTCTTCTCCTTCTTCTGATTCACCCTCCAGACTTCACCTTCTCCTTCTCCTTCTTCCACTTCTTCTGATTCACCCTCCAGACTTCACCTTCTCCTTCTCCTTCTTCTACTTCTTCTGATTCACCCTCCAGACTTCACCTTCTCCTTTTCCTTCTTCTACTTCTTCTGATTCACCCTCCTGACTTCACCTTCTCCTTCTCCTTCTTCTGCTTCTTCTGCTTCACCCTCCAGACTTCACCTTCTCCTTCTCCTTCTTCTGCTTCTTCTGCTTCACCCTCCAGACTTCACCTTCTCCTTCTCCTTCTTCTGCTTCTTCTGCTTCACCCTCCTTACTTCACCTTCTCCTTCTCCTTCTTCTACTTCTTGTGATACACCCTCCAGACTTCACCTTCTCCTTCTCCTTCTTCTGCTTCTTCTGCTTCACCCTCCAGACTTCACCTTCTCCTTCTCCTTCTTCTGCTTCTTCTGCTTCGCCCTCCAGACTTCACCTTCTCCTTCTCCTTCTTCTGCTTCTTCTGCTTCACCCTCCAGATTTCACTTTCTCCTTCTCCTTCTTCTGCTTCTTCTGCTTCACCCTCCTGACTTCACCATCTCCTTCTCCTTCTTCTACTTCTTCTGATTCACCCTCCAGACTTCACCTTCTCCTTCTCCTTCTTCTGCTTCTTCTGCTTCACCCTTAGGACTTCACCTTCTCCTTCTCCTTCTTCTGCTTCTTCTGCTGCGCCCTCCAGGCTTCACCGTCTCCATCTCCTTCTTCTGCTTCTTCTGCTTCACCCTCCTGACTTCACCTTCTCCTTCTCCTTCTTCTACTTCTTCTGCTTCACCCCCCTGACTTCACCTTCTCCTTCTCCTTCTTCTGCTTCTTCTGATTCACCCTCCTAACTTCACCTTCTCCTTCTCCTTCTTCTGCTTCTTCTGATTCACCCTCCTGACTTCACCTTCTCCTTCTCCTTCTTCTGCTTCTTCTGATTCACCCTCCAGACTTCACCTTCTCCTTTTCCTTCTTCTGCTTCTTCTGATTCACCCTCCAGACTTCACCTTCTCCTTCTCCTTCTTCTGCTTCTTCTGATTCACCCTCCGGACCTCACCTTCTCCTTCTCCTTCTTCTACTTCTTCTGATTCACCCTCCAGACTTCATCTTCTCCTTCTCCTTCTTCTGCTTCTTCTGATTCACGCTCCAGACTTCATCTTCTACTTCTCCTTCTTCTGCTTCTTCTGATTCACCCTCCAGACTTCAGCATCTCCTTCTCCTTCTTCTACTTCTTCTGATTCACACTCCAGACTTCACCTTCTCCTTCTCCTTCTTCTCCTTCTTCTGATTCACCCTCCAGTCTTCACCTTCTTCTCCTTCTTCTGCTTCTTCTGCTTCACCCTCCAGACTTCACCTTCTCCTTCTCTTTCTTCTGCTTCTTCTGATTCACCCTCCAGACTTCACCTTCTCCTTCTCCTTCGTCTGATTCTTCAGATTCACCCTCCAGACTTCACCTTCTCCTTCTCCTTCTTCTGCTTCTTCTGATTCACCATCCTGACTTCACCTTCTCCTTCTCCTTCTTCTACTTCTTCTGATTCACCCTCCTGACTTCACCTTCTCCTTCTCCTTCTTCTACTTCTTCTGCTTCACTCTCCAGCCATCACCTTCTCCTTCTCCTTCTTCTACTTCTTCTGATTCACCCTCCAGACTTCACCTTCTCCTTCTCCTTCTTCTGCTTCTTCTGATTCACCCTCCAGACTTCACCTTCTCCTTCTCCTTAATCTGCTTCTTCTGATTCACCCTCCAGACTTCACCTTCTCCTTCTCCTTCTTCTGCTTCTTCTGATTCACCCTGCAGACTTCATCTTCTCCTTCTCCTTCTTCTACTTCTTCTGATTCACCCTCCAGACTTCACCTTCTCCTTCTCCTTCTTCTGCTTCTTCTGCTTCACCCTCCAGACTTCACCTTCACCTTCTCCTTCTCCTTCTTCTGCTTCACCCTCCAGACTTCACCTTCTCCTTCTCCTTCTTCTGCTTCTTCTGCTTCACCCTCCTTACTTCACCTTCTCCTTCTCCTTCTTCTACTTCTTCTGATTCACCCTCCAGACTTCACCTTCTCCTTTTCCTTCTTCTGCTTCTTCTGCTTCACCCTCCAGACTTCACCTTCTCCTTCTCCTTCTTCTGCTTCTTCTGCTTCACCCTCCAGATTTCACCTTCTCCTTCTCCTTCTTCTGCTTCTTCTGCTTCACCCTCCTGACTTCACCTTCTCCTTCTCCTTCTTCTACTTCTTCTGATTCACCCTCCAGACTTCACCTTCTCCTTCTCCTTCTTCTGCTTCTTCTGCTTCACCCTTAGGACTTCACCTTCTCCTTCTCCTTCTTCTGCTTCTTCTGCTGCG
Organism: Somniosus microcephalus; assembly: GCF_052327205.1. NCBI lineage: Eukaryota > Metazoa > Chordata > Chondrichthyes > Squaliformes > Somniosidae > Somniosus > Somniosus microcephalus. The sequence continues at coordinate 1,377,863 of NW_028225218.1, forward strand.
CCCTCCAGACTTCACCGTCTTCTTCTCCTTCTTCTGCTTCTTCTGCTTCACCCTCCTGACTTCACCTTCTCCTTCTCCTTCTTCTGCTTCTTCTGCTTCACCCTCCTGACTTCACCTTCTCCTTCTCCTTCTTCTACTTCTTCTGCTTCACCCCCCTGACCTCAACTTCTCCTTCTCCTTCTTCTGCTTCTTCTGATTCACCCTCCTAACTTCACCTTCTCCTTCTCCTTCTTCTGCTTCTTCTGATTCACCCTCCAGACTTCACCTTCTCCTTCTCCTGCTTCTGCTTCTTCTGATTCACCCTCCAGACGTCACATTCTCCTTCTCCTTCTTCTGCTTCTTCTGATTCACCCTCCATACCTCACCTTCTCCTTCTCCTTCTTCTACTTCTTCTGATTCACCCTCCAGACTTCATCTTCTCCTTCTCCTTCTTCTGCTTCTTCTGATTCACGCTCCAGACTTCATCTTCTACTTCTCCTTCTTCTGCTTCTTCTGATTCACCCTCCAGACTTCACCTTCTCCTTCTCCTTCTTCTACTTCTTCTGATTCACCCTCCAGACTTCACCTTCTCCTTCTCCTTCTTCTACTTCTTCTGATTCACCCTCCAGTCTTCACCTTCTCCTTCTCCTTCTTCTGCTTCTTCTGCTTCACCCTCCAGACTTCACCTTCTCCTTCTCTTTCTTCTGCTTCTTCTGATTCACCCTCCAGACTTCACCTTCTCCTTCTCCTTCGTCTGATTCTTCTGATTCACCCTCCAGACTTCACCTTCTCCTTCTCCTTCTTCTGCTTCTTCTGATTCACCCTCCTGACTTCACCTTCTCCTTCTCCTTCTTCTACTTCTTCTGATTCACCCTCCTGACTTCACCTTCTCCTTCTCCTTCTTCTACTTCTTCTGCTTCACCCTCCAGACTTCACCTTCTCCTTCTCCTTCTTCTACTTCTTCTGATTCACCCTCCAGACTTCACCTTCTCCTTCTCCTTCTTCTGCTTCTTCTGATTCACCCTCCAGACTTCACATTCTCCTTCTCCTTATTCTGCTTCTTCTGATTCACCCTCCAGACTTCACCTTCTCCTTCTCCTTATTCTGCTTCTTCTGATTCACCCTCCAGACTTCACCTTCTCCTTCTCCTTCTTCTGCTTCTGCTGATTCACCCTCCAGACTTCACCTTCTCCTTCTCCTTCTTCTACTTCTTCTGATTCACCCTCCAGACTTCACCTTCTCCTTCTCCTTCTTCTACTTCTTCTGATTCACCCTCCAGACTTCACCTTCTCCTTCTCCTTCTTCTACTTCTTCTGATTCACCCTCCAGACTTCACCTTCTCCTTCTCCTTCTTCTGCTTCTTCTGATTCACCCTTCAGACTTCACCTTCTCCTTCTCCTTCTTCTGCTTCTTCTGATTCACCCTCCAGACTTCACCTTCTCCTTCTCCTTCGTCTACTTCTTCTGATTCACCCTCCAGACTACACCTTCTCCTTCTCCTTCTTCTACTTCTTCTGATTCACCCTCCAGACTTCACCTTCTCCTTCTCCTTCTTCTGCTTCTTCCGATTCACCCTCCAGACTTCACCTTCTCCTTCTCCTTCTTCTACTTCTTCTGATTCACCCTCCAGACTTTACCTTCGCCTTCTCCTTCTTCTACTTCTTCTGATTCACCCTCCAGACTTCACCTTCTCCTTCTCCTTCTTCTGCTTCTTCTGATTCACCCTTCAGACTTCACCTTCTCCTTCTCCTTCTTCTGCTTCTTCTGATTCACCCTCCAGACCTCACCTTCTCCTTCTCCTTCTTCTACTTCTTCTGATTCACCCTCCAGACTTCATCTTCTCCTTCTCCTTCTTCTGCTTCTTCTGATTCACCCTCCAGACTTCACCTTCTCCTTCTCCTTCTTCTGCTTCTTCTGATTCACCCTCCAAACTTCGCCTTCTCCTTCTCCTTCTTCTACTTCTTCTGATTCACCCTCCAGACTTCACCTTCTCCTTCTCCTTCTTCTACTTCTTCTGATTCACCCTCCAGTCTTCACCTTCTCCTTCTCCTTCTTCTGCTTCTTCTGATTCACCCTCCAGACTTCACCTTCTCCTTCTCCTTCTTCTGCTTCTTCTGATTCACCCACCTGACTTCACCTTCTCCTTCTCCTTCTTCTGCTTCTTCTGATTCACCCTCCAGACTTCACCTTCTCCTTCTCCTTCTTCTACTTCTTCTGATTCACCCTCCAGACTTCACCTTCTCCTTCTACTTCTTCTACTTCTTCTGATTCACCCTCCAGACGTCACCTTCTCCTTCTCCTTCTACTGCTTCGTCTGATTCACCCTCCAGACTTCACCTTCTCCTTCTCCTTCTTCTGCTTCTTCTGGTTCACCCTCCAGACTTCACCTTCTCCTTATCCTTCTTCTACCACTTCTGATTCACCCTCCAGACTTCACCTTCTCCTTCTCCTTCTTCTGCTTCTTCTGATTCACCCACCTGACTTCACCTTCTCCTTCTCCTTCTTCTGCTTCTTCTGATTCACCCTCCAGACTTCACCTTCTCCTTCTCCTTCTTCTACTTCTTCTGATTCACCCTCCAGACTTCACCTTCTCCTTCTACTTCTTCTACTTCTTCTGATTCACCCTCCAGACGTCACCTTCTCCTTCTCCTTCTACTGCTTCGTCTGATTCACCCTCCAGACTTCACCTTCTCCTTCTCCTTCTTCTGCTTCTTCTGGTTCACCCTCCAGACTTCACCTTCTCCTTATCCTTCTTCTACCACTTCTGATTCACCCTCCAGACTTCACCTTCTCCTTTTCCTTCTTCTGCTTCTTCTGATTCACCCTCCAGATTTCACCTTCTCCTTCTCCTTCGTCTACTTCTTCTGATTCACCCTCCAGACTACACCTTCTCCTTCTCCTTCTTCTACTTCTTCTGATTCACCCTCCAGACTTCACCTTCTCCTTCTCCTTCTTATGCTTCTTCCGATTCACCCTCCAGACTTCACCTTCTCCTTCTCCTTCTTCTACTTCTTCTGATTCACCCTGCAGACTTTCCCTTCGCCTTCTCCTTCTTCTACTTCTTCTGATTCACCCTCCAGACTTCACCTTCTCCTTCTCCTTCTTCTACTTCTTCTGCTTCTCCCTCCAGTCTTCACCTTCCCGTTCTCCTTCTTCTGCTTCTTCTGAATCACCCTCCAGACTTCACCTTCTCCTTCTTCTGATTCACCCTCCAGACTTCACCTTCTCCTTCTCCTTCTTCTACTTCTTCTGATTCACCCTCCTGACTTCACCTTCTCCTTCTCCTTCTTCTACTTCTTCTGATTCACCCTCCAGACTTCACCTTCTCCTTCTCCTTCTTCTGCTTCTTCTGCTTCAACCTCCTGACTTCACCTTCTCCTTCTCCTTCTTCTACTTCTTCTGTTTCACCCTCCAGACTTCACCTTCTCCTTCTCCTTCTTCTACTTCTTCTGATTCACCCTCCAGACGTCACCTTCTCCTTCTCCTTCTACTGCTTCGTCTGATTCACCCTCCAGACTTCACCTTCTCCTTCTCCTTCTTCTGCTTCTTCTGGTTCACCCTCCAGACTTCACCTTCTCCTTATCCTTCTTCTACCACTTCTGATTCACCCTCCAGACTTCACCTTCTCCTTTTCCTTCTTCTGCTTCTTCTGATTCACCCTCCAGATTTCACCTTCTCCTTCTCCTTCGTCTACTTCTTCTGATTCACCCTCCAGACTACACCTTCTCCTTCTCCTTCTTCTACTTCTTCTGATTCACCCTCCAGACTTCACCTTCTCCTTCTCCTTCTTATGCTTCTTCTGATTCACCCTCCAGACTTCACCTTCTCCTTCTCCTTCTTCTGCTTCTTCTGATTCACCCTCCAAACTTCGCCTTCTCCTTCTCCTTCTTCTACTTCTTCTGATTCACCCTCCAGACTTCACCTTCTCCTTCTCCTTCTTCTACTTCTTCTGATTCACCCTCCAGTCTTCACCTTCTCCTTCTCCTTCTTCTGCTTCTTCTGATTCACCCTCCAGACTTCACCTTCTCCTTCTCCTTCTTCTGCTTCTTCTGATTCACCCACCTGACTTCACCTTCTCCTTCTCCTTCTTCTGCTTCTTCTGATTCACCCTCCAGACTTCACCTTCTCCTTCTCCTTCTTCTACTTCTTCTGATTCACCCTCCAGACTTCACCTTCTCCTTCTACTTCTTCTACTTCTTCTGATTCACCCTCCAGACGTCACCTTCTCCTTCTCCTTCTACTGCTTCGTCTGATTCACCCTCCAGACTTCACCTTCTCCTTCTCCTTCTTCTGCTTCTTCTGGTTCACCCTCCAGACTTCACCTTCTCCTTATCCTTCTTCTACCACTTCTGATTCACCCTCCAGACTTCACCTTCTCCTTTTCCTTCTTCTGCTTCTTCTGATTCACCCTCCAGATTTCACCTTCTCCTTCTCCTTCGTCTACTTCTTCTGATTCACCCTCCAGACTACACCTTCTCCTTCTCCTTCTTCTACTTCTTCTGATTCACCCTCCAGACTTCACCTTCTCCTTCTCCTTCTTATGCTTCTTCCGATTCACCCTCCAGACTTCACCTTCTCCTTCTCCTTCTTCTACTTCTTCTGATTCACCCTGCAGACTTTCCCTTCGCCTTCTCCTTCTTCTACTTCTTCTGATTCACCCTCCAGACTTCACCTTCTCCTTCTCCTTCTTCTACTTCTTCTGCTTCTCCCTCCAGTCTTCACCTTCCCGTTCTCCTTCTTCTGCTTCTTCTGAATCACCCTCCAGACTTCACCTTCTCCTTCTTCTGATTCACCCTCCAGACTTCACCTTCTCCTTCTCCTTCTTCTACTTCTTCTGATTCACCCTCCTGACTTCACCTTCTCCTTCTCCTTCTTCTACTTCTTCTGATTCACCCTCCAGACTTCACCTTCTCCTTCTCCTTCTTCTGCTTCTTCTGCTTCAACCTCCTGACTTCACCTTCTCCTTCTCCTTCTTCTACTTCTTCTGTTTCACCCTCCAGACTTCACCTTCTCCTTCTCCTTCTTCTGCTTCTTCTGCTTCACCCTCCAGACTGCACCTTCTCCTTCTCCTTCTTCTGCTTCTTCTGCTGCGCCCTCCAGACTTCAGCTTCTCCTTCTCCTTCTTCTGCTTCTTCTGCTTCACCCTCCTGACTTCACCTTCTCCTTCTCCTTCTTCTACTTCTTCTGCTTCACCCCCCTGACTTCACCTTCTCCTTCTCCTTCTTCTACTTCTTCTGATTCACCATCCAGACTTCATCTTCTCCTTCTTCTTCTTCTGCTTCTTCTGATTCACCCTCCAGACTTCACCTTCTCCTGCTCCTTCTTCTGCTTCTTCTGATTCACCCTCCAGACTTCACCTTCTCCTTCAACTTCTTCTACTTCTTCTGATTCACCCTCCAGACTTCACCTTCTCCTTCTCCTTCTTCTACTTCTTCTGATTCACCCTCCAGTCTTCACCTTCTCCTTCTCCTTCTTCTGTTTCTTCTGCTTCACCCTCCAGACATCACCTTCTCCTTCTCTTTATTCTGCTTCTTCTGATTCACCCTCCAGACTTCACCTTCTCCTTCTCCTTCTTCTGATTCTTCTGATTCACCATCCAGACTTCACCTTCTCCTTCTCCTTCTTCAGCTTCTTCTGATTCACCCTCCTGACTTCACCTTCTCCTTCTCCTTCTTTTACTTCTTCTGATTCACCCTCCTGACTTCACCTTCTCCTTCTCCTTCTTCTACTTCTTCTGCTTCACCCTCCAGACTTCACCTTCTCCTTCTCCTTCTTCTACTTCTTCTGATTCACCCTCCAGACTTCACCTTCTCCTTCTTCTGCTTCTTCTGATTCACCCTCCAGACTTCACCTTCTCCTTCTCCTTCTTCTGCTTCTTCTGATTCACCCTCCAGACTTCACCTTCTCCTTCTCCTTCTTCTGCTTCTTCTGATTCACCCTCCAGACTTCACCTTCGCCTTCTCCTTCTTCTGCTTCTTCTGATTCACCCTCCAGACTTCACCTTCTCCTTCTCCTTCTTCTGCTTCTTCTGATTCACCCTCCTGACTTCATCGTCTCCTTCTCCTTCTTCTGCTTCTTCTGATTCATCCTCCAGACTTCACCTTCTCCTTCTCCTTCTTCTGCTTCTTCTGATTCAACCTCCAGACTTCACCTTCTCCTTCTCCTTCTTCTACTTCTTCTGATTCACCCTCCAGACTTCACCTTCTCCTTCTCCTTCTTCTGCTTCTTCTGATTCACCCTGCAGACTTCACCTTCTCCTTCTCCTTCGTCTACTTCTTCTGATTCACCGTCCAGACTACACCTTCTCCTTCTCCTTCTTCTACTTCTTCTGATTCACCCTCCAGACTTCACCTTCTCCTTCTCCTTCTTCTGCTTCTTCTGATTCACCCTCCAGACTTCACCTTCTCCTTCTCCTTCTTCTACTTCTTCTGATTGACCCTCCAGACTTCACCTTCTCCTTCTCCTTCTTCTACATCTTCTGATTCACGCTCCAGACTTCACCTTCTCCTTCTCCTTCTTCTACTTCTTCTGTTTCACACTCCAGGCTTCGCCTTCTCCTTCTCCTTCTTCTACTTCTTCTGCTTCACCCTCCTGACTTCACCTTCTCCTTCTCCTTCTTCTACTTCTTCTGATTCACCCTCCAGACTTCACCTTCTCCTTCTCCTTCTTCTGCTTCTTCTGCTTCACCCTCCTGACTTCACCTTCTCCTTCTCCTTCTTCGACTTCTTCTGTTTCACCCTCCAGACTTCACCTTCTCCTTCTCCTTCTTCTGCTTCTTCTGCTTCACCCTCCAGACTGCACCTTCTCCTTCTCCTTCTTCTGCTTCTTCTGCTGCGCCCTCCAGACTTCACCTTCTCCTTCTCCTTCTTCTGCTTCTTCTGCTTCACCCTCCTGACTTCACCTTCTCCTTCTCCTTCTTCTACTTCTTCTGCTTCACCCCCCTGACTTCACCTTCTCCTTCTCCTTCCTCTGCTTCTTCTGATTCACCCTCCTAACTTCACCTTCTCCTTCTGCTTCTTCTGCTTCTTCTGATTCACCCTCCAGACTTCACCTTCTCCTTCTCCTTCTTCTGCTTCTTCTGATTCACCCTCCAGACCTCACCTTCTCCTTCTCCTTCTTCTACTTCTTCTGATTCACCCTCCAGACTTCATCTTCTCCTTCTTCTTCTTCTGCTTCTTCTGATTCACCCTCCAGACTTCACCTTCTCCTTCTCCTTCTTCTGCTTCTTCTGATTCACCCTCCAGACTTCACCTTCCCCTTCAACTTCTTCTACTTCTTCTGATTCACCCTCCAGACTTCACCTTCTCCTTCTCCTTCTTCTACTTCTTCTGATTCACCCTCCAGTCTTCACCTTCTCCTTCTCCTTCTTCTGTTTCTTCTGCTTCACCCTCCAGACATCAACTTCTCCTTCTCTTTCTTCTGCTTCTTCTGATTCACCCTCCAGACTTCACCTTCTCCTTCTCCTTCTTCTGCTTCTTCTGATTCACCCTCCAGACTTCACCTTCTCCTTCAACTTCTTCTACTTCTTCTGATTCACCCTCCAGACTTCACCTTCTCCTTCTCCTTCTTCTGCTTCTTCTGATTCACCCTCCAGACTTCACCTTCTCCTTCTCCTTCTTCTGCTTCTGCTGATTCACCCTCCAGACTTCACCTTCTCCTTCTCCTTCTTCTACTTCTTCTGATTCACCCTCCAGACTTCATCTTCTCCTTCTCCTTCTTCTGCTTCTTCTGATTCACCCTCCAGACTTCACCTTCTCCTTCTCCTTCTTCTGCTTCTTCTGATTCACCCTCCAGACTTCGCCTTCTCCTTCTCCTTCTTCTACTTCTTCTGATTCATCCTCCAGACTTCACCTTCTCCTTCTCCTTCTTCTACTTCTTCTGATTCACCCTCCAGACTTCACCTTCTCCTTCTCCTTCTTCTGCTTCTTCTGATTCACCCTCCAGACTTCACCTTCTCCTTCTCCTTCTTCTGCTTCTTCTGGTTCACCCTCCAGACTTCACCTTCTCCTTATCCTTCTTCTACCTCTTCTGATCCACCCTCCAGACTTCACCTTCTCCTTCTCCTTCTTCTGCTTCTTCTGATTCACCCTCCAGACTTCACCTTCTCCTTCTCCTTCGTCTACTTCTTCTGATTCACCCTCCAGACTACACCTTCTCCTTCTCCTTCTTCTACTTCTTCTGATTCACCCTCCAGACTTCACCTTCTCCTTCTCCTTCTTCTGCTTCTTCCGATTCACCCTCCAGACTTCACCTTCTCCTTCTCCTTCTTCAGCTTCTTCTGATTCACCCTCCTGACTTCACCTTCTCCTTCTCCTTCTTCTACTTCTTCTGATTCACCCTCCTGACTTCACCTTCTCCTTCTCCTTCTTCTACTTCTTCTGCTTCACCCTCCAGACTTCACCTTCTCCTTCTCCTTCTTCTACTTCTTCTGATTCACCCTCCAGACTTCACCTTCTCCTTCTTCTGCTTCTTCTGATTCACCCTCCAGACTTCACCTTCTCCTTCTCCTTATTCTGCTCCTTCTGATTCACCCTCCAGAC